>NW_023494791.1:38181685-39381685 GCF_904425465.1 Colossoma macropomum
GATGATGATGGTGATGATGATGATGATGATGATAACCTTTATCTGATTACCAGTATCGATATCTGGTCAAAATGCTGGATTGGATAATGGAGGGATGGGGGGAAATGGAACTGATCTGCCAGATCTAGCATACAATATGGTATAAAATACCATATACCATAGAATTGCTTGTAGCACAACAAAATGTTTTAGATCTTTATGAGAAGTGCTTCAATCAAAAAGATTTCATTTGAAAGCAGAAGCTTAGAGGTTTTTAAGGAAAAAAAATCAGTAGCAGCATCAACCAATGCTCAAGTTCAAGATGTAGTATTGTGCCATCAATACTACTACTACTACTACAAATAATACTAATAATAATAATAATAATAATAATCATAATAATAATAATGTTTTTCTCACATTCTTTGATAATTTACTGAGTTCCTAAACAAAAACCATGGAAATTAAACATGACCAAAGAGATAAGCAGCATAGTACACATAAACAAAAACAACATAAACAAAAGCAGCAGGAGCAGACAGTTCTTTGCCTGTATTGGAGGGAACTATCGAACAATGCATTGCAAAGCACATAGATTGCATTGGCACAAAACCTTCTGCTTGCTGAAGCGGTTTCGCTGCAACCTGAGCAGTGATTATAAGCGCTCAGTACAGGCTAAGTAAACTGAACTGGAGTAAACTCCTGTGTTTGTGTGGTGCTGTATGTGTGTATGTATGTGTATGTGTGTGTGTGTGTGTGTGTGTGTGTGTGTGTGTGTGTGTGTGTATGGATGGAGACAGGGCGCCGGTATTAATTATGTAAAAGTGTGGCTGTGGGTTCTGACGAACAAGTGTGTGTGTTTGTGTGTCTGTCTATCTGTGTGTGTGTGTGTGTGTGCACGTGTTTGAGAGATTGCACAGATGGCAGAGAGCGGCTCATGGCTCACTCTTCTCGTCATGCTTGGCCGTTCTCCTCCTCCGCACGAGCTAGCATTTCTCTGGCACAGCTTAAAATGCTCAACACCTCTTTACACCCACACATACAACTCTACTGGAGCACGCTCAAAAACATAACGGACTACAATACCCATGATTCTCCTTGCACTTCTCCTGTCAGAGTAATTCCCAACTCACTGGCCATTTAATGTCATAATATTCAGTAGTGTTACATACTGTAACATCGATGTAGCTTAAATGTGCCTGTTTCTTGAATTATTTGATCTCCAGAACTATTATGCTTTCATGTTTGTTTATATAGCTAAAATATATTAATAAACATATAAACTACCATTAAATGTTTATAATTCTTTTTCACACTAATGTTTTAGGTTTAGTGCAGTGTAATACAGTGCAAATTTAGATAATCTAAGGTACATGACAAAAAAAGTACATTTAGATGTCCTAAGCAATATTTCAAGTATCTAGTAACAAGAAGTATTTCAAGGATTAATAATGTACTTTAACAAGGCATTCAACTCAAGGCACATGGATGTTAATTTCATTTTAGAAACGTATACAGCTCTGTTCACCATTCTGGACAGATCTAAGATTTTGTACGTTTTTTTATACTATTTCCTTGTCAAGCTGCACAGGACTAATGTATTAGAATCAATGTATGTATTTTTCTGCCACCATACTGGTTTTACATTTTTGAAAACGTTGATTCCAACCTTTTTAATGGTAGTTTAGATACATTAATATTATGTTTATAGTGTTTATTACTGCTATATTGAATGTCTGAGAACTGTTCTCTGTCCTTTGGTTGTTTGTGTCCTTGTTTTTTGGCGCCCCATGTGACAAGGTGTGTTGCTCCTTCACATACACACGCTGATTGACTCACTCACTCTCTCAACACGTGCACAAACATCTCTCTCCCTTTTTTGCTCTTTTTCTCTCTCTTGTGTTCTCTCTCTCTCTCTCTCTCTCTCTCTCTCTCTCTCTCTCTCTCTCTCTCTCTCTCCCTCCTGACCCCACCCCTCTGTAATTTGATCTCAGTCTGCTTTGTTCTGGAGCAGTAGGAGAGTCTGAGTGGTCTCTGTTTTGGTCAGACCACAACAGACAAACAAAGGTAATGCTGCTAAGGTTTGTGTCACATGTCCTACTGCTGGCTGTGACTGTGGTACATTTCCAGCTGATGACAACTCTGATGATGCAGTTATGTGTTTAGACTCAGCATGTTTTGATACTGCACTATGTGCAGTTTTAGTGTAAATGTGTTGGTGAGAAATGTAATGAGGTGACATGGATCTCGCATTTTGTGTGTGTGTGTGGGGCATTGGCATGGCAGGGCTGTAGTGCTCTGCGTATGTTGCAGTGGGGTTACTGTTCAGAGAATCAGAGATTAGCTCTGTAACAAAGGGCCTGTGGATGGAAAAACAGCTGGCGGGGGTGCATTGTTAATCGCTTTTAAAACCAGACGGCGAAAAAATAAACAACAACAAAGATTCAGCATTCCTCACTTTCCCGGACTATACTGTGAGCAGCCTGTGATGTCGTCTGAAGTTGTTTTTCTTTTGAATTCCACACCATCAGAATGTCCTGAGGAGCAACTGTTCTCTTCTTGTTTTGCTTTAGGGCCGAGACTTTGTTCATTGCTTAATGAATATTGACTATGATGTTATCCATTATATTGAGTACTATTCAATACTATGTGGTATTGTGATATTTAAGCTTTTATTATGACGTACAAATAACAAGTTCTTATAATATAAATTATTTTAGTTATCCAGGACTTGCCATGGGCAAATAAGATTAATTTAAGTGTTAAATTGAATGTCCAGCAAGTATGGTATGTGTAAGTAGTGAAGTGCTGTTGCAAACTTAATCTGGGCCTGTTGTTGGTGATATGAGCAGTTAAGACATGAATCATATACCAGATACTTGCAAAGACAGTTTGTGTGGTTCTTAGTAACTAAAAGTAGTGCTGGATGATATTTTGTCTGTACCCCTATTTGTGTCATTACAACTATGTTGATTTTCTGCATTTAGCAGTATTGATAGATAACAAAATTTTAGAAAACAGTCAGTCAATGCCATTTGCAGGGTGCTTCAGATTGTTTTGGAAGAATTGGCCAAAATGCATTAAAAGAAACCCTGAATTAAGTAAATAACTTTCTGGAAATTTGTTTTCTGTGTTAATAGTTGTTGGTATACTTTTAAGAGAACCAGAACCGAATAAACCTGTCCAGTCAAGTCAGGTGTGTAACACAGTATTGTAACATAGAGTAGCAGTACTCAGAAAGCATGGAGTCGTTAACTTCATTAATACTGACTTAATTATCATTACGAAAACATGATTTTGTGAAAAATATTGTTAAAACAAATGTATTGACTTCTACTCAGCAAGAACCCAAAGAAGGAAAAAGTGAAAGGATTTTTGTGTTTGCTTTGTTGAGTCTGAGTGACCTCTGTTTTTGTCAGACCACAACAGGCAAACAAAGCTAATTCGGCTAATTCAGAGCATCTGCTACAACACGTTCAGCCTCATCTTTTCTGCCTTCTCTTGACAACCCATGTTTGTGATTTGCTGAGGCCTAGATTTGGAGGCCTATATATAGGTCCAAAGCCTCCTCTGTGTTGGAGAATGCTATGCAGTCTGCAGAAATGATTGACACTGGAAATTACTGTGCCATTCCTTTATTGAGCAAATTGTTTTTAAAAAAAAATAAATCAAGAAAAGGTATGTGTTCTTTTGTTGCCCTTGAAGCAGCAAGACCATCCTACACTTTTATACTCTCTCGACGCTTCACACATGACGTTCTAGTGTTTGTATGCTCCAAACATAAAGGAGAAAACATTTACCGAAAGGTACCTTTGTCTTTGCTCTGTATAGAACATTGTTTTAATACTGCTGTGGAACATCCAGGTGGCATTTAAAGTTATGGTTCACTTGAAGTGAGAGTTTTCCCATCACTTCAAATGTAGTTGATTTCAGCCAAGACATGTTTGGTGTCTGAAGTTTACTTTAGTTTTGCACTGGAGCTCTGAGTCTAATGCAGCTAGTATGTGGTGTAAGTCTCTAAACTGTGGCTGACAGACATCTGTTACATAAGCCTTATGACTCCAGTCTTAAGAAGCTAACTTTGGATACCAAACATATCTTGGCTGATCAACAGCATTTGCCTGCGGGGGAAATTTTGTAAATTAGATTTTTTCAGGCAATCATTCGATCACACTTTGCTTTCTATTTCTGGGATAAATAAGCCATTCATGCAGAATTCCTCATCATTCCAAAGGACTTACAGATGTTTTGTAATAGCTATGTACTGTCAACTATTTTGACTATAAAAAGCATACAGTTTATTAGATAGTTGGAAATAAGTCTTTATTGTCTTTTGTCTTTCTGTTATCTAATGGGACAGGACTACATGTTCTTAGTAGTACTTTAACAGGCGTATTTTCCTTTTCTTCTCTCAGTCGCTGTTTTGTGATCTTTGAGCCTTTTTGGGTTTTCTAAATTCATCTCCTTTCTTCTCCAGCAGTGAGGAAATACTTGTCAGTTTTGTGTTTTGCTGTGGGCTGTGTGGCGAGTTAGATCAGAGAAAGTCTGTGGGGAATTTAATGTTGTTCCCTGGACACATGCTTCAGAAGAGCAGAGCACGGCGCAGCTCAGAGAGAGCAGCAGCTACTGCTAAGCCTGCGGTCAGTCTGGAGCAGGGCTGCATCAGAGCAACCACGCTGACCATTTCCCCTCAGTCTCCGTTTCTGTCTGCCTGTCTCTCACATTCCATCAGTCTCTTTCTTTTTGTCCTTTCTTTCTTTCACTGGAGTCATTCATTTTCTCACTTAGTCTCTCCTCCATCTCTCTCTGTCTCTTTCGGTCAGTCCTCCACTCTCCTCGCAGTTCTTTTTCTTGACACACTGGCTAGACTGTGGTGAATTGGTTCTTTCACTGTGCACTGAGATGACCTGTAATAATGACCTGTCTAGGACTGGAAACATTTCACAATGCTCTCCCTATAGTTAAAACAGTAGTGCTAAATAGGCAGAATTTCACAGCTAACCGTTACATAACAGCTGGTTGTTTTGTGGCTGAAAGAGTCTGGTTCATGACCTTTTTGACTGTGGACCATGTCTAGGCTTCTCTCATAGCATGCATGCCTAGGTCATGAAACATCCTGTCTAGAGCCACTGAACAATGCCTGTGTTTTCATGGACTAATATCATTTTAATTTAGATTCAATTTCACTGAGCAGAAGTCTTAGGCACCTACAAATGTGCATTTAAAAAGATAATACAATGCTCCCAAGTGGTGTTTGTCCTATTATCAAGAGATCACACGGTCAGTCCCTGGTGATGCTGCAGCCATCCGTGGCCAGGAGTCCAAGAGAGCACAGTTGGCCTCACTCTCTGGGTGGGTAGGATGGCCCCGCCTCTCCCCCCATCACCCAAACACAATGCTGGTCAGCGCAGGCGTCTGTTAGCTGATGTAACAGGTCTGGCGGTTGGCGCGTTTATCCGAGCCCGTTCAGCTGTCTAGTGATGTTGCACTAGCGGCAGTTCGAAAAGATGCGGTGACGCTTCACAGGTTTGGGCCTTCACACTCCTAACGCTGGTGGTATTGTGTGATTGGGGGAGTCCTTACTAGCGGGTGGAATTGGATACGACTAAATTGGGGAGAAAATTGGAAAAAGGGGAAAAAAAGGTAATACATCCAAATAACATGATTTTTATTTTTAGTAGTAATTTTATGCAGGCCAGTATTCCTTATAGTTATCATCCAATACCTGGTTTGGCTTATCAGCACTTAAATCAAGTGTGTTGGTGGTGGATCATAAATCGACTACTTTTCTTTGAAAACAAAATCTTTTAATGTACATTATTTTTCTGCCAAAATCTTACTGCCAAGACAAGAAAACTATTTGCTGAGGTGCCTAAGACTTTGCACAGTACCCAATGGGTGTGAAAACAAAGCTTTCTTGGGAAAAAGTGTACCTCCTGAAAGACCAGTTTTATGCCAGTACATTATTCAACAGTAGTGAAACTAAAACTGAAAGTCTAACAAACGCCTATGAATGTCTTCTCTCTTGTGGCAGGCATGGAAGAAGCGGTGGTTTGTTCTGCGCAGCGGGAGGCTGACAGGAGATCCGGACGTGCTGGAGTACTACAAGAATGACCACGTGAAGAAGCCCATCCGAGTGATTGACCTGAACCTGTGCGAGCAGGTGGACGCCGGGCTCACCTTCAACAAGAAGGAGCTGGAGCACAGCTTCATCTTCGACATCAAGACCATCGACCGAGTCTTCTACCTGGTGGCTGACACCGAGGAGGAGATGAACAAGTGGGTTCGCTGCATCTGCGACATCTGTGGCTTCAATCCCACCGACACAGACGGTATGTGGAATTGAACTTGTATCTTTTACAACCACAGTAACACAAATGGTATTATATGACTATATACTTACATTATTACTATTACTAGAACCTGGCAAACAGACTTGATTGAATTAATTGACGAATGAACAGCAAATATATATGATTCAAAAATAAGCCAAACCAAGTCAACAAAGCTCCAAAATGAACACAGCAGTGTTTCTTAGATGTTTTTCATTTGTCTTTATCACTGAGGCTGTGCAGTGTTTTTGCCAAAGTATTTGCTTCCTGCTTCCCAGGCACAGCAGCGCTAATGAGGTGCTGACGATATTACTGACAGCTCAGGTTACCCCTGATCACTTTAATTGAAACATTGTGCGCAGCCGAGCGTGTTTAATAAGATTTCTAGAATGCACAATGAGGTGTAGGGTACTCTGTGTGCTTGGATTAGAAGCCCTGTACCGTACAGTCATGTGTGTAAGAGTAAGGGTTCTACACGTATGATTACTCCTTCAGGCTGACAGACTGACTCTCGAAAAGCATAGATGGCCATGTCTGCATGCTTTTGTGTGTTTGTTTTGCCTCTGTATTTAGGATTCTCATTCAAATTAATACAGCTTTTCTGAATGATATTCATCTTTGGATTGAAGTGCTTACTCGAGTGGCTTGCAGGGGTATTTTGAGTGAAAATTTAGTTAAAGTATTTGTTGCCTTCGTGAAAAACAAAAAATGCTTGAAGTGTTTTCAGAGATATTTTATTAAATATTCTCTGTCAAGTGCTCTTGCTTATCTAACCACTCACAGCAATTAAAAAACTGCCGTATAAATTCTGCAGTTTGCAGGCTAGCTGAAAATATCTTCTTTCTGACCACCCACACAGATTATTAATTAAAGTAATTGTGATCCAGTCACAGACAGAACTGCTTATGACAAAGTATTTGGGGAAAAAAGTGCAGGCTGCATGCAGATTCAAATCAATTCCGATTAATTTAGCTTTAAAGGCCTTTATTCACTGAATGTGATTTATTCGAAAGACAGTAAATGAATTTGAACACGGGTATAAATCACGGCATCTTGCATATCAAACGTGATTTTTTTTTGGGTTGGCAATAACATTTGCCCTCTGTTCGAACTTTTGCCGGCAACAGAAATTCTCTGACCAGTCACAGTCGCCTCTGTTGTTGGCAAGACAACAACCAAGGTGACAGAGCAGCTGTGTTCCAGCAAGTGGAACTTTTCCACAAACAGTAAAAGGATCAGAATCTCCAAAAGCAGGTCAAACTGAGTTACAAACACCTGAGTTAACTGTGTACGAACTCTTCAGCTTCTGAATGAAGTGATGAAGCTGTTCATGCTTTCACTTTTCCAAAACGGACACTAGCCCAGTGTTACCATTTGTCCTTTTTGCTGGGAGCAAAAAAAGTGGAGCTTATTTGCACTTGAAGACATCCATCTCGTTTGTTTTGTGCTTCATTTAATGTCAATCTCCAAATAATTTTAAACTCAGCTAGAATTAGGTGGAGAAACTCCCTGTTCTCCTCTCGCTTTTCTAAAGTAGAATGCATCGTGCCCAATAGACTATTTATTTATTTATTTATTTATGTATGTATGTATGTATGTATGCATGCTTAAAAAAGGAAATTTCACAAATGGACAGTAATGGGTTAATTGTTCATAGATGTATTGATTTCTTGTGTATTGAGACGCTGATTGAGGCGAGGCCAGTCTGGGCCCTCCTACCCAGGCCCAGGCCCAGCAGCGAGGCTTCAGCTCAGACAGACTCAGACACGCTGATCTCCGGCCTGGAACCCGTAGTGTGGTGCTGCTAACACAGCGGAGTGGGCGGCGGGAAGACAAACACGAAAGGGGGATTTTCCCAGTGCCGAGATGAATCAGCAGCAGTGCCTGACAAACAAGAGGGAGGGGGGGAGAGAGAATGAGTGAGGGAGGGAAAGAAGTGGAGAGAGCGAGGGAGAGAGAGAGAGAGTGAGCAGTCCTCCTGACTCAGTCAGCCTTGAGAAGCCTGCACTTAGAGGGTGAAGTCAAAGACTTGAGTGAGTGGGTGCTGGAGTTTGTGCGTGTGTGTGTGTGTGTTTGTGAAAAGCTGTAAAAGCATAAGAGATTTGAATAGCAAGTCTGATATGAAACACATGCCCACAGAAAGAGGCACTCTCCACAGACCTTGAGAAAAAGCTCATCTGAGCACTGTGGAAATCATATTTCAAATAAATGGCCAGAGATCAACAAAAGCTGATTTAGAAACCATAAATATGAAGGCAGCCCTAAAAAATAATCAGCGTCTTATGTGCTGCCCAAAGCATCTGCTAATTGGTGCATAATTTTGATGCCTTTAAAAGTCGGGTTGTGCCGTGAAACCCTACAGCCATCTCATTTGTACTGAGTACCTGTGACATAACACTGTATTGCAGTACATTCAGTTATTTATTGGGAAATGGATTTCTCTGATAATGATTTGCCTGTTCTAAAAGTGGTCTTTTTCGTAACCTTTTCTCAGGTGCGTAAAGACTTGCAGTGTCCTTCAGATGTATGACTCACTGCAGCTCTGTAGAGAAAAAGCCAGTCCAGCTTTTACACTGTCTATAATTTGTAGTCCCCCTCAGATAGACATGATTGCAGATCAGTAGTGTTTTAGGCCAGAGATACCAAATTTAGTCCACTGGGAAAAGGTGGGCTGTGTTTAGTTTTCAGAATCTGAAAATGACAATTATATGTTTATGTATTAATTTGTTTATTTTATATGTATTAACTTATTTTTGTAGGTCAAGTATGCATTTTTTTTGTAAATGTTTGTAGCTGACTAGCTGTAAAACTGTGAGTATTTTAGATTTTCACTTTCCTGACTCCTGACAAATTTGTATGCTTGGTGTTTGTTGTGCATAGACTCGGCAAAGGCGTCTCACCAGGCTGCTGTGAGTGCGGGTCTGGTGGTGGATGTGCCCCCTCACGCTGGGATGGTGGGGCCCTCAGTGCTGGCCAGTGTGCCTCCTCCGTACCAGCCTGTCAGTGTCAGACATCTGGAATCTTCCTCCAGCCTCGATGACACCCAGGACTACCTGCTGCTGCTTCACTGCGAGAGCAAGAAACCAGAGGCCAGCAGGTAAGACAGAGGATTGATGGATAGATGGATGAGCAATCATATCTCATCCCTCCTCTTTTTAGTTTAGAATAAACTGCTCATTTGCTCTTGTAGATCAAAGCCCATTAGATAGACATGATTTGCCAGAACCATTGACTGAACTTTCATACCACGTTGTGACTACTGAAGATTCTGATGAAAAGTGTGTGTGTGTGTGTGTGTGTGTGTGTGTGTGTGTGTGTGTGTGTGCGCGCACATGCGTGTGCACGCTGCAGTCCTGTGGCACTCTCTCAGAGGGGAGTGGAGCAGGAATACCTGCTCTTGGAGGAATGTGAAAGCAAGAGTGCTCCTCCTGACAGTCTGTGAGTGCACAGCATGTGTGTGTGTTTGAAGTGAAATAAATATAAAACAACATGCAGTCATATACGAAAGTTTAAATACCTCTGGGCAGATTACGTTTTATTGATTTTCTAAGTGAACTGTCGCATCCTTTACAGAGAACAAACTTAAATATGACATTTTTCTTCTAATTTCGTGCACAATTTCTGTTTGTTTGCAATGTTTAATTTTTAGGCCACATTTTGTTTTATTTGCGTTCTCGTGCGTGTGTTCTGTAGAAGATTTTTTAAATACACAAAGTTTATACACACACGCAAACCATGCATGAACATTTATTAAACTTGGGCTACATTCATGATGCAAGCAAACATGACCTAAATTCTGCTGTCTTCGTCTTTCGTGAGACAGACAAATGGGTGGAATCTGATGGTTCCAATTTTGATATGGTCTACTTTTATATCTTGTAATCTGATACGTGTATGTCTGAACAATCAGGTTAAAATTCATGTGCCTTTTTATGTCAATTTAACTGAATCTTCATCCTAATTTCACAAAGAGAAACGTAACGTCATCAAAATGCCTGCTTCTGTGTTTTCTTCACATCTTTCGTTTTGGAAGACAAGCGACACAAGCAGGCAGTGTAAATAGGTGGCACGGTACTCTCTAACCAAAAAAAAAATCATACCAAAAACTCTTCAGAATAATAAAAGAATATTTCAGGGACAAAAAAGAGAAACAAAATCATCAAAAGAGCTTCACACAGATCAAATGTCTTCCAGTATATACTGCTGTTTCGGATTCCCTTTGTTAGTATTCTTCTTTATGGCGGGAAGGTGAAGGAAACTGAGCTTCTTTTCTCCATTTAGTTGGCTTCTACATTTAAACAAACACATTCTTTTTTTTTTTACTCTTTTCTGAAAACTTTGTTCAGCAAGGTTGTTTTACTGTATACTTCTTTCCTCCAAGTTTTAAAGTAGCAGTTCTCACAGCTCATTGTGATGTTATGTTAAAGAAGCCTATTAATCTGAATGAAAGATAGAGGACAGTTGTGTTTGTTGGATGAGCGTGTCGGGTGGATTGTTCTTTTGCCCCTGTTCAGGAGCTCGTAAGTTAAAAGAGTGATGTGTTCAGACTCATAAATGTATAAACAGAACCTCGAGACCTAGCCCACATCCAAATACTCCTAATTGGTCTTTGTGCCAGCAAAAAAAATAAACCAGATACTATTTAATGAAAAAAAGAGTGAACTTCCTGCATAGTCTTATCTTAGTCTGATAATCTGCAAGCGAGAGAAGGGAACAGAATCCAAAGCTGAAAAGTTCCAAAAATGAAGTGGTTGACATTTTTTGTGGATTCACTTAAAATCTTTCCATTATTATTATCAAATTATTTTATTCATTCTTTCATTCATTCATCCTTTTGATTCCATATTTTCCTTTCTGTATCTGCACATACAGACTAAAGTTCTCACAACACATAGCTGTAGAGGAATGTTCCAAAATCTCTTTGTGCATAACCAGACACCACAGTTTACTTGAATGCATGATGAATGAGTGTGCTAACCCTATCACTTAATGTGCTTTACTTTTACCAGGCATGTTAAGTAATCCAGATTTAAAAGATTAGTGGGATGTGTTGGAATAAAAGATGTCAGAATTGCTCAAAAATTAGTGTTGCTTGTAGTGTTGCACAGCATGGTGGTGAAATACTATCTAAGCTGTTTATTATTATTATTATTATTATCTGTAAGTATTAATTTATGTTCCCATTTTGTTGCAACAGAGCTGAACACTCTTTCATGAGCAGCTGAAATAATGTTAGTGTCTGTGGTTTCTGACACAGGGCCCATGGTGAGTGCTCAAAGTCTACCTCCTCCGAGCCCGACTGCAATGACAACCTCCCATCCCACCGCACACCCACCTCCTCCACGGGCAAGCATTCTTCGGTTAACGGCTTCTTCTCTTCCCAGCATGTTGGACTGTATGACTCCCCTCCCTCGCGGGGGGCCAGTCTATCTGCTGATGCTCAGGGCCTGTACCACCTGCCCCGTAGCTACTCACAGGACACTGTGCTTCTGCCCAAGTCTGCATCTTCACCCCCTGTACCTGACACGGATCCGGGTGAGCTCTATGTTTTTAACACGCCCGCCCGAAAGCCCTCCTTTGAAGCCCAGCTCAGGAACCTGTCCGTCAGCTACGATATCCCGCCCACACCTGGCAGCAACTGCACCTATCAGGTACCTCGCACGGCAGGGGCAGAAGCTGTTGTCACGGCTTCAGACGTGGTGCCTCCTCCTCGCCCGCCTAAGCCCTCGCTGGGTGCAGCAGCAATACCACCTGATCGGTCGCCCACAGATACGTACTGTGTGCCGAGGTCAGTGTCAGAGACGGACACTAACTACTGTGTGCCTTCTGGGGCAGGAGGGAACAAAGCTCTGAGGAGCAACACCATCGGCACTGTGGATTCTTCTCGCCTCCGAAAAGGTAACTGCCATCTGCTGACCAGTTAGTTAAACTACAGCTCAGCAAGAGGTAACAAGAGCACAATTTAACATCTTACTTTACAAAATAATGTGATGTATAGCTTAATGTATAATTGTGTTTGTGATAAATTGTCAGTTAGGTTATATAATAGAGAGACCAACAAAAAGCCAGCCAACAGAAATCTTCATAGTAGTGTGAGAACAATGTAGTTGTTTCTGAATTGTTGCTGTGGATTCACATTTTAAAACTGGGTGCACCAAATGTCTGACTTCTACTGTGCCTGAGTAGTCTTGTTTTGGCTCCCTGTAGCTGTGTGCAGTGGTTTGTTTACTGTGCTCTGATCACAAGTTAGTCCTGTTTCTACCTTGACACAATGTCTTGCAGGCCAGTACACGCCAGTGCTTCTAGCTTTCACTCTGTCAACTCTGGTCTTTGTTGAAGCTCATTTTAGGCTTTCTCTGTGCTGAAACCTTCGGTTTTTGGCCCCTTTGTAACTTGTAGTCATTAACAAGCTAAATAAGTCAGATTATAAGTACTAAAGCTTGGTTTTATAGCTGAATGGATGTTAGAGTAAAATGATGATAAATTACAGTCAAATGATCATATTTCAATCTCAGTTTATGTCATTACTATATTCTATTTTGTGCTCTTTATTTATTTATTTTTCATTTTTGCAGATTATGGATCCTCTCAAGACTGCTATGATATACCCAGATCTTTCCCTTCAGACAGAAACTGCTCCTTTGAGTTCAATGAAAATTTCAACAACTATTTTGTGAGTTTATTTTTATGTGATTTTGGTGTTAAATGGTGTTGTTTTAAAAGCTTTGTAAGTGATCAGTTCTGTTGTACCTTTATCAGTGAAAGTTATTTATATAAAAGACGTTCAAGGTTATACCTTCTATGTTGTGTAGTGTTTTTTGAGTTTTTTTTTTTTCTGATTTGAATAAATGAGGGGGACAGGTCTTAATCTTTAACCTTTAACATGTTTCTCCTCTCATATAGAAAAATAAAGGTATGCTACCTGTGGGGAGCGCCTCAACAGAGGACATGGATGAGAACTATGTTCCTATGAGTGCCAATTCCCCATCACACCACCGTTCAGGCAGCCTGTCCGAGCCAATTCAGGAGCCCAACTATGTGCCCATGACTCCAGGCACAGTAGAGTTCCCCTCCCTTGGAAAGCAGGTGCCCCCACCTGCCCACATGGGCTTTCGCTCAAGTCCCAAAACCCCCCCACGCAGACCTATGCTCATCACTGACTGCCAACCACCCCCAGTCGACCGTAACCTCAAACCCGATCGCAAAGGTGAGCCCTAAAGGTGTGTATGTATGTGTGTGAGTGTGTGAGTGAGAGGCTTGGTTTTAGCTGTGTGTGGCTGTGCAGGATTATTGAGTGCTTTATGGGAAGCCATGAATGTGTATGTGAGATGTATATTTGGTCATTTCTTTGTGTCTGTGTTTAAATAGACTTTTCACTGCATCCATGCATTGTGTATCAGTGTTGCAGTAATCTTGTGGGTTGGTATAGAAGTGGTATCAACATGCTTGTCATTTTACTGCTATAACACAGCATACTAACTGCCTTACACGTTCATTCATTAACATGTGCTGGCCCATGCTTATGAAATTCCCTCACTCAGTAGTGTATAAATAAGGAGACCCTTCGTTATTTTTGCCATAAATTAAAACTAATTGACCGTGCTATACACACAAATACTTTTTCAGAGCAGCAGTTGCGAGGTTGGATGAGCTTTACAGAATGTATCCCATTCAACTAGAAATCCGATTCATTCTAATGAGAGTTAGTTACACACAGATTTGAGGCAGTTTAATCAAATTTCATGTTGCTAGGGTAGATCTGATGTAATTCATTTTGTTGTGTAATCAAACCAGCATTAGTGGACCGATATTTCAAACCTGCCTAGTTTTGATTAGGTACAACAACATGGTCTTGCTTAGTATTGTAGCGTTTTACACTGGAAACTGGTTATTTATCATTAACAACTGAATAGGTTTTTGTCAGCATGCATGAAGCTTGTCCAACCTCACGACAGTTGCTAAGAGAGAACATGGAGCATTTGACAGTTCAGTGTCACTCTTAGATGAATAAAGGTAAACAAATTTAGTTCTCATTACTAGAAGTAGCACTCATAAGCTCACATCTCTAGTGGCTCTCCCCAGTTTAGCCAAGAAGACTTTCACTACAGAAAGCCACCTTTTAGCCAATGGAGTGAACCTAGTCTGTGCTAGTGTTACAGTGGCCTCTGCCTTTGTTAGCTGTTAGCATGTGACCTGGCTAATGAAAGAAGCTATTGTCCCGAGGCTCAGATCTGTGTATGAGGCAGCCTGACCGCGCTGTTAGCCTGGAGCGGTCACCTCTGTCCCCATTGTCCCTTTCTCAAAGGCCCTTTTGATCGGCAGGCTTGGAATAGGAATTTTAATCAAATTTTGCTGGTGTTATTGATCTGAGTGTGCTTAAGAAAATACATATACAGAATGCTGTAATATAAGTTAATTGATCAAAATGGTTTGTTGACAGTGTGCATGATGAATAATGCATGTTTTAAGAAACTAAGAAACTGCCTGATGTACACACCCTTTTATATCTGATTGCCACATAAAGATTTTGATTAAAGGTGGCGTTTCAGTAACCATGGGCCAGACACAATGTCACTCTCAATGGAAAAGTTCTTGTGCTTTGCTGCCATGCTTACTAATTCTGTGGTGTGCACTGGACTGCAGATTGAAGACGTTCTGTTTGGCACATATGCGGTATTTGCTAGTCTGTGTGGGACATGGCTTTGAATAGGCTGTTATGAGAGAGACATGGTGTTCTGTTGGGCAGTCACAGGCTTTTCTCTGTCTGTTCATGCCTCTCGTCGACTTTCTCTTTGTTTTACCTCTATTGTTTTCTTCGATCACATCTGGCTGCACTTTGTTCTTCCTTAGAAAACTATCCTTTTAGCATTTTTATTATTTTTACACGATTCTCTCTCACTGTTTTTGTATTTCACCCTGTTACTCTTCTGCGTCTCTTTTATATCTCTTTCTGGCTCTCTTGTATCTGAGGTGGGCTTGTGTTCAGTGTACAGCTGAAGTGCATTCTCTTGCTTTGGGTCTTTGGGTCATGGTAGATTTGTGTGTCTTTGCCTTCTCCTCTTGCTGTGTTGATTGCCACAGCTTTCACTGTTGCAGTTCTGTGCTGGGTATTGGGGCATGTCCACAAGTGAGTTTGGAACGCTGAGTTTTGAAGAAACATCCCTAAACACGACTGTGCGACTGAGGCAGTGTCGGTGTGCGTCGTTGTGAATTCTGTACTTACAAACGTGCGTTTAACCCTGTGCATGCTGCGTTCTGGGCTTTGCTTCAGGGGAAGCCCTTCCTGTTGCATGACCTAAGTGCATGATTTGTTGCTATGGCAGCAGCAAAATACATATCTGTGCAGCAAAAGAGTGAGAAAGTGTAAAGGAGGAGGAGTAGGCGTAGGTGGCCATGCTTTTGCTACATTGCATGAGGGCAAAGGGTTAAAAAAAATAATTATACACACACAGAATATAGCACATTATTTCAAAAGGGACGTGTAATAAAAACAAGTTTTTTTTCACCAATCAGGTCAGAGTCCTAAAATAATCAGAGCTAATCGGGCTGTCGGTCTTGAGCGAACCGACTCTCAAACCGTAGGTGAATTCCGAGGACGTCGTAAGGGTAGGTACCACCAAAGACCGCCATTCTGCTGTTCTCTCTTGTCTGCCTGTCATCTGAGCTTTTATCAACACTTAACAAGATCTCTTCTGAACATTTCAGTTCTTACTTACAAATTCAAAAACAAAACAAGAATGTGCTAAAGAATATGTAGATATCACATTTATGATGAGTATACTCGCCTTGCAGGATGGTTTTATTGCTTCAGATTCCCTTATACTCTCAGATTTTATTTAAGAATCTTACGGTGTATTATTATGAATTACTCACTGCAGGGGTAGACATTCATGTTGGCCATAGCTTTTCACATTTTGACCACTAAAAATGCAGAGCCTGAGGCCTGGTTGGCTATGTGCTTTGGAAATTTTCTCTTTGCGTTTTTTCTTTTATAACAAACCTGTCTGGTCAGATACATAAGTAATTAGACAAATCAGATTTAGTCACAGTTTGTTAACTGTAACCACTGCGATAGCTAATGTGATGGTGTGGTTGGCCCCCTGCTGAGCTGGTCCACCTGATGTCATAGATGTGGTTCCATTGATTGAAGTTTGCTTATAACACTAAAATAAGGTCTTAAATAAAATAGTGTTAAATAAGCTGCCATTACACTGGGAGGTTATCACTGCAGTAGCTAAACTTTACCTAGTGACATAACCTAGACTGGATAAAGTCAAGACGAACCAGCTTGGCCAGGGGGGACCACCACACTCACCACAACGGCGATATTTTTATTACTATAAAATGTATTGATGTTTATCGGTGCTGAAGCATGTTTGTTAATTGTTAATACAGTATATACGAGCCGACAGCGGAACGCTACAATATAATAAACATATTTCTATCATCCGGGCCACAAATTATTCATTTTGGTTACAAGAGTTGTTGGCTTGGTGGCCCATCTGTCTACCCCTGACTGCTGTGAAATGTGAAAGTTATGTTTTTATGAGAATGAGGAATTACCACATAGGGGTTTAAGGGGTTTACACATGTGAAAAGCATGGGCAGTTGGATGTGATTTTTGCAGCTCTTTCAGCTGTTGCTGACATTTGGGTCGAACCAAAATCAGTGAAGCAGGCTGAAGTCACACAGATGTGCACGCACACACAAAACATGCTGTATGCACCATCAATGTCTTAAGTACTGACAACCTGCTTTCACCCTTGTATCACTAACTTCATACATCTTGATACAAGCAAAACGTTAACATGAATAAGCAGCTCACATATTTACATTGCCATTGCTCAGCCATATTCACAACATGCAGAGTATGTGATGGTTTATCATGATAGAGGGACTTTGTGAACCGAGAGTGCTGTGTTCCAGAAGAGCTCAGTTAGGGCTTTGAAATCCATATCAGTAGTGTGCGCTGTCTCTGTCCTCCGGTGTGTTGGTACCAGATGGTGTGGCTTTGAGACGATCCTGTTTAGCCATGGGAAAGCATGTTTCTCTTTGGTTGCCAGATTGGTTGCTTCTCAGCTCATCAGCACTGTAGGCCAGCTGTGAGAGCTGAATCAAAACTGTGAAATTAAAAGGAGTCTGGATTTGTGTTGTAACCTCCTGACTGTGTTTTTTAGCTCTTGCATGAGGCTGCAAGTCACGGGCAAAGTCCTGAATGCCTTAAAAGTAATTCTCTGAGGTCTACAAGAAAGAGCTTACTTTCTTTTGTTTCTGGAGTCTGCTTTTTTGTACCTGCTTTGTTAGAATTACTGAGAAACTATTTTTTGGTTGTAAGTTCATTTTTGAGATTATGAAACATAGCTTAAAAAAAACCCTACAGTTTAGATGGTTAATTAGTGTGCATTAGTTACTGTACTAAGTCAGCCTGATTGGGGCTGTTTTTTGTGGCCAACAGCTCCCTCTGCAGGCACATTCATTAATGCTGCTCTATTCACCAGTAGTTTAATGCCCAGAGCCCCCAGTGTAACCTCATCCAAAGGGTTTGATAACTTAGCTTGAATCCCATGTGTTAGAAAAAGGAATATACAAAGCTCTGCAGTCTCCTGTGACTTTCATAGAAAACTGCCATTCTATACACAATACACTGAATGAATACATGGATTCACGGAATATCTACTGTGCATGCATTGTAATTTCCTAGGGGTCTTTCTTTCTAGGTAAGGAAAACATTTTGTTAAATGATGTGCCATACATGCAGCTTTCATAATGAAATCAGTAATCCTCAGCAATATCTTTGACTTCTGCACTTTTACCAAAATGTACATTTAATGGAAACATGATGACCCCAGAGAACTTCCGTCTCTCAAGGTCTCTCAAAAACTGTTTGTCTTGTACCTAATCTGAATGTAACATTTATGCCTTTTGTTATAGCCAAACCAGCCCCTTTGGACATCAAACCACTTCCTGAGTGTGAGGAGTTTATTACACCAGTCCGTTCACCCGTCACCAGGTCCTTCACCAGGGAGTAAGTGTCCATCATTATACACTAGGTCTGGTTAGCAAGTCTACTGTTTTGTTTCAGCATCACCCAGTGACCTGTGGGCTAATCTTTCTCAGACTATAAGTACTGAAACTGATGTGAACTGCTTAGAGCCACTTATCTGGCTGCTGCTGAAAGGAGCTACCGTCCAGGCATGGTTTTGCATGGCCTCTGGCCAAGAGGCACATTAACTAACCCTTCATCCAGTACTGTAGTATTGTCCTAACTCATTATGATGGCGCTTGATCATGATGTGAATTCTTTCACACTTAAGTGTTCACAAGTAATGACTGATAGATTGTGAGTGATTAACCTTGAATATTCTTAGCCAAGGAGGTCCAGCAAAATCTGTTCATCCAGAAAGACAGACAGCTAAAGATCAGCTAGAGACGTGAAACACAACACAAGTTGTGTTTGTGAACATCTGTGTGCGAGAGAATTTTGCACGTGTGACTGAAAGAATGCGTGTGCATGTGTGCGTGCGTGTGTGCGTGCGTGTGTGTGTGTATACAGAAGCAGTAGTGTAAAGGTTGTCATGGTGCTCAGCCCCTCCAGGTTCCCCATGCCTCCCAGGCCGCCGTCGGTGCATAGCACTGGCTCCAGCACCGACTCCGAGGACTGTGATGAGAATTATGTCCCCATGCAGGACACTAAGAAATCTACAGATGAACCAGTATGTAACCGCAGCACCACTCCCCAACTCTTCCTTTACTCTTCAGTTACAGCTCCTTTTATAAATAGCTTGTTTATGGAAAAAGAGCTCAGTACATTTTTAAGTCACGTTTTTGGTATTCTATTTAATTTCTACTAAGTAATTAAGTAATGTGATAACATACAGTCTCTGTTGGTGCTGCATAGTAATTTGCCGTGAGATTCTACTTTCAAAATATGTGAATTGTTGTAGTTTCCTCTGCTTCTTCCCCATCTCCTCACCAAATAATATAATAGTGTAATCATTTAAATTATTATCATTTAAAATGCGGAACACAGCTTATACTGCCTTTTTTGCTACCCCTCAGTTTTGATTTTCAGTATGTAATCAGGGTGCAAACTGAGGAAGTCAGTGACCTGGATAGAAGGACTCCTCTCATCCTCTCCTCCCTCCACTCTTCTCTTTTATTTCCTCCAGTTTCAACAGTTCTGTTTCTCTCTTCATTTTCTCGCTCCACCTGACAATGTGGGTTCTAATAACTTTTTGTTGTTGTCTCCTTTGTTTGCATGGACCAAGTTGTCATATGAAGCCTTTATCTACAGTCTATAACTGCTGAGACAGCAGGAACCTGTTTTTGTGATGACAGGGCAATGCGCAGTATAATGGCACTAACATGCGTGGGTGTGGCACATACATTTTTGGTATTTTGGGGTCTAGTGCAGTCAGTAACCTGGCACAGTTATAAAAGGGGATTAGGTTAGAATGACTGCACTGTCAGCAGGCCTGGTTAGGTGTGCTGCAGTGACATCCAGTCAAAGCAATTCCTATCAATCAGTGAACAGTGATGTTTGTCTAATGGCAGGGCATTGCCACCTTTGTTGAAAATAAGTGTTAAATTACTTTTATGGATAGTCAAAAAATATATCATCTAATCGATTTCACGTTAGTATTTTAGTAGTAACTATAAGCCTCAGGTAACTTTGTGTTTAAAAAATTTTTTGAGTTTAAAAAAAAAAATTCCCACTGCGCCAGTGGATTTTGAATGTCACCCCAACCCAACCACTGTGTCACACATTTCTGGCCTCCAAAATAACAGAAAAAAATGCACTTGCATGCAACTAAATTAGCCCCATACTGAAATTATAGAACTAAATTGCTTGTGCTTGCATTAAAAATGTAGCCCGTGTAGTCTACTTATGTTTGGTGGTTTACAGTGTTGACAGCAATGGATTCTTTGTGGTTTATCACAAACTGCATCATGTGCATTTAAAACCAGCATATCAGGACGCCTTCATATGACTAACAGGTCCAGTTTTTTTTCCTGCCTCTGTACTCATCTTTTTTTTTGTTTCTTTCTGTGCATTTGTTCTTTTAGTTCTTTGCTGTTCAACACATTTTGCCTTCTCTTCTGGTTTCCTCTCCTTTATTGTTTTGCCATTATCTTTTGCCCTGACACCTTTTGCTGCTCCTCTCTTCTCCTGCCTGTTCCTCTGCTCTATAGAGAGGAGTCCTTCTACTGCACGGTGCCGATCACCCCCGTTAAGAGGGAGGTGGCGGGTCTAGAGCACTTTGAGGAGGTGAGCAGGGGTGCTAGCATGTCCTAAATTCTGATAGCTGCTGATAGAGTCCAGACTCCTCACAATTAATACAGCACATCTCAACAATCAAAGTTACCTGACATTACTGATCCAAGATCAGTACTTAACAGCAATCGCTGTACATGCTCGACCACTTTTGTGTTTATAGTTTGTGTAAGTTAATACCATTAATAATTCACCCAAATATTATATATAGCTAGAAGTTCAGCAACTGCAATTTTACTATCATTGAAAACACAGGCTCTGACTACACAAAAAGTTTTGTAATTTTGTCTTTTATTAGGTTTATGTGTTTAGATGTTCAGTGTCTCCTAGCTTTTAGTCCATTTTCCATCATAGCTGTATTTAGATCATTCTGTAGTTAGGTTATGATTTGAAGCCTCAATCTGGAATTGCAACTGAGTGATGTTTGTAGTGAACCTTCCTCCAATAGTTCTAATCCTTGTGTTGTTTCAGTTGTAGTTCCAGTCTGGAGCTTTAATTCTGTTAATTCTGAAGATGAAAGTTAAAATAAACATTGTTGACTAAATGAAGTGGTACTCACTTTTATCATTTGGGGGGGATTTCAGAAGCTGGGACCGCCCATGAATGCAGATGGTGGTGGCAGTCCCATGGTAAAGCCCAAAGGAGACAAGCAGGTGGAGTATCTGGACTTGGACCTGGACCCTGGCAAATCCACTCCTCCTCGTAAGGTGCGACAACATACTAATCTGCAACATAGAGAACTGACACGTCCAAAACCTTCTTGTAGTCATGTTTCAGTAATACAGCAGTGAACATACAGTGTAATCAATGAAATCACACAGTGCAGCTCAATATAATGAAGGATGTGCTCAAGTGAGCATACAGGGACAGTATGTAAAATACTAATAAAAGAGAAAGCAGTTTTTGTTAACTTTAAATCGAAACAGTACAGAGAAAAGATATTTAATGTTTTACTTTGTCAGCTTCACTGCTTTTGTTAAATGTACAATCATTCTGAAATTAATGCCTGACAAAAATTGGGATGGTGAATTTTAAACCTAGCAATGTTGTGAAATGTTCAAAAACAGCTTAAACTGGTGATGCAGTCATGCTTTGGTATAAAAGGAGCATCCAGGAAAGACCTTGTCCTTTTTAATCAAGGATGGGTCGAGGCTCACCTAAAAACACATCAATGAATAATCCAACAGTTCCTCGAGAACAACGTTCCTCAATAAGCTTTTGCAAGGATTTTAGTTTTCTCCCCCTCTAGGATGCAATATATCATCAAAAGATTCAGGGAACCAGAGAAATCTCTGTGTGTAAAGGGTAAGGCTGAAAACCACAACCTAATGCCCCTGACCTTCAATCCTTCAGAAGGTATTGTATTTAAAAACTGGACTCAGGAATACTTTGACAAACCGCTACCAATAAATACAGCCCGTTGCTGCATCCTCAAATGCAAAGTAAGACTATGCACATGGGAAGACATATGTTAACCAAATTAAGAAATACCGCCAATTTTCCTGGGCTCGAACTCCTCTGAAATTGGCTGATGCATAGTGGAAATGTGTATTGTGGTCTGACAAGTCAGCCTTTCTGATTGTTCTAGGAAATAATGGATGTTGCGTTCTCCAGGCCAAAGAAGAAAAGGGCCATCCAGATTGTTATCAGCGTGAAGTTAAAAAGTCATAGTCTGTCATGGCTTGGGGTGTATTAGTGCCCATGGCATATACATACTTGGAAGCAATATGTACTGCCTTCTAGATAACATGTTTTTCAGGCATGTCCAGGCTTATTTTAGCCTGACCAGCATGGCTGCGTAATCAGAGTGTGGGTGCTAGACTGGCCTGCCTGCAGTCCAGATCTGTCTCCCATTGTGTGGCACATTATGATGCACAAAGTAGAACAAAATCCTTGTATGGCTGTGCAGCTGAAGGCTTACATAACAGAAGAATGGCAAAAATTCCACTTTCAAAAGTGCATTAATTGGTGTCTTTAGTCCCCAGATAATTTTTATTTGCTGTTAAAAGGAAGTGATGTAACACAGTGGTGTGTCCCATCTTTTTTACATACTTTAAACATATTTTAAAAAGATAAATTTCATATCAAATAGCATGCTTTGTAATGTTTAATACAGGGCAGAACATAATTTTGCAATTAATTTTTGTACAAGAAGCATAATTCTGCAGTGTGAAGGTTTTCTATGACTATTGTGAAATCATATTACAAAAAGAGGATAATGAGAAAACCATGCAGTGTTAGGGCTGGGCAAAATGATAATATATGTCATTATCATGAAAAATTCTGCCACAATACAAACAATATGCTTTCTGAACATATGTGTATCGTCAGTACTTGTGGAACACTGACCAACTGCATGTTTCATTATAAAAAGAGCAAAATTTGTCTCATTTAACGGTCCTAAATGTCCTGGTCAGATGTCTAAAAAAAATTTTGTAACTTATCTTGTCATGAAAAAATCATATCATGAAATCTTTATATAAAATCGTGATATTATATTTTTACTGTATCTCCCTCCTCATTGTAGTGCATGAGATCTGTCCCCCTGTATTACTACAGTACAATTTCAGACAGTGCAGCTCAGACAGTTTACCTTTGAGCTGGCTTTCACCGTTTTTCTCTTTTTTCATTGATGCATAGCAGTGTCATCGTTATTTTGGCTATTACATTTTTATTAGTGTTATTAGTGTTTTGGTTAGTTGGAAGTTTGTCCAGTTCTTTCACCATTAGAAATTGCTATTTAATTTGTGAATTTCATGTTGAACACTGATTTTAAAAAAAGACACAAACAATACAACACAGAGACTTTGTAAATAATAATAGATATCAAAAATATATTACCTGCAGCCTTACTGGCACATTATATGGTTGTAATAATCAGTGATCTATCTTCAACCCGTTCTCTGCAGAAGAAAAGCAACGGGGCTGGCGTGGCAGTGTCTGACGAGCGGGTGGACTATGTAGTGGTGGACCAGCAGCGCACTCAGGCTCTGAAGAGCACCAGAGAGGCCTGGAGCGATGGCCGCCAGTCCACTGAAAATGACACTCCTTCCAAAGGGCCCAAGTGACCCATTCGCACCCCGTTCCCTCTCCCTTGTCCTCCGGGATCTGCACCAGGCTTGGGATCGGAGTGCCCCATGTGGAAGTGTGGATACCACACCTCCATCTCTTCCTTCAGCCCAGACCCCTATGTTTGATCTGGATTATACTGTGAGAGAGACCCCGGTTCATCGGCTGGTTTACACTGCCACCTGGCTGAGGGAAAGGCAACTGCATGGAGGAGAGTTGTCTTTGAAAGTGCCGTGTATAAGCTGAGAGACGATTACAGTTGGACATATTGTGCTGTGTCAGGGCTGAAGGAACTTCTAAACCTCGCTGGTTGAGAGCCCTGTGAAAACTATGCTAACATAGCAGCGAGAGACTTTCATTTGTATCAAGTGGACACTCGCTGCCTCCCCTAGTCATTAGGATTTTCCCCCCCTTTTTGGTATTAATTTTCAACCTGAGTTTTGTCACCACTCTTGTGTTCATATTGGGTCATGGAGTGATATGTTAACTGGTTGTTTGACTGACATCGCTGGGTTTACCACCTAACAACTCACACTTCTTTACACATTTACATATTAGATTTTGCAGAACTGCCATGATAGGGTCCTGAGAATGCTCTGTATCAGCAGGATGCATTCTGTTTTGTTAATTTCCAAGATAATCTGAAACTTTGGTACATCCTGGTTTCTTTTTTTATTTCTGGTCTTATGGTGGTTATCACATGTAAACCACTAGCGCAATCACAAGGTTTCGAGTGAAACGGAGAGAGAATTTTACCAAGAATTTTAGCAAGTAAGAATGCAAAACTCTGTATAGTGTTATGTATATTAAAGAAAGTGTCCTTTGTATTGAATATCTGAGATGTAAAGGCTTTGGTGTGACCTCTGCAGGATGGAAGTCTGCACCCTCAGAGTATCAGGAACTACGAAATGATCTAAGTGATGAAATCAGGAACTGTGATAGCTATTAAGAGTCAGTGAAGGCTCACTGTTTTTATTTTTTTGTTTTTTCTTCAATGCAAGGTATCAAAACAAGACAAGTGCAGACGTCAGGTACTCACTGAAATGATTAACACAGCAGTTGCTTTGTAATTTATTTCTTTTTTTTCCTTCACCTACACACCATGAAATTTGGTCTTGCGATTCATGTTCTCAATAGGGTTTTAACAGCTCAAGATAAGTTAGGATAAATGTTTTCAGCTTTTTCGCTGTATATGATGCCTTCTTGGAAGAAAAAAAGAAAAGAAAAGCCAGTCAGGTAGTTTTCAGGAGTTGTACATTGATTCTTCATTCCTTTTGTGACTGGTCTTTTGATATATTTTATTGCCACTTTGATAATGATAATTTATTTCAGATGGACGTTTCATAGTTTCTGGAGATTAACTGCCTTATCATTACAACTTTTACTATTTGAACGTTGTACATATGATCAGCTGTGTAATTGTAGCTAAAGTTAGAGACTATATAGACTTTCACTGCGTGCGTAAGAAAAAGCTTCACTAACTACCAACTTCTTAAGCCAAGGAGACACACAGACGTGTGTTGCAGCACCGTCAGTGGCTTTCGCTGTATAGACCTGCACAAACTTTGAAGCCTGTTCTCTTTATTCAGATCTCTAATTATGCTCTCTCCTTTCTGTTTAGCCTTTTTCTTTACAAGAGCATTCTGCAGCAAAGTAAACCTCAGATTTTCGTGATGCTTTATATCTTTTTTTAATGAATCAGAAAGAAATGTACATTTTAAAATAAACTCAATAAAAAAACTGACATGCATCTTACAATAACTGACTCCAAGTGTAGCCACATCTTTATGATGTTTATGTTTATAATGCTTGTTTGTTACTAACAAAAAAAATTAAAGGTGAACTTAAGAATTGAAGGATGTTGCTACCACTGTGCACCAACTCAAACTTCCAGCACAGCCATAAAGTGAATTGAGGGAGATCATCTTTTTTGTTCAATAAACAAAAATGTTCTCCCCAGTTTGGTCATGGCATGTTCCACCTGCTAGCTTGGTTTCCCTGATCAAACACCGCTACAAAGCTGGGAGGGTGAAGGCTAGTAAGTGCTTTCTCAGAGACATGAGGAAAGAAGTGCCTTTAATGCAACGCCATTGGGCAGATCAACACACTGGGAGAATTGGCAGTTCTGTTACGTTAGCTAACTGCATGATGAGTGTGGAGGAAGAGCCATCCTACCCACCCAGAGAGAACACAGCCCATTATGCTGTCTTGAACTACTGGCCATGGAAGGTTGTGTTATTGCCAGATATTGAACTTGCTGTTTCCCAACAATACAGCAAAATTTCACGTCGAGGATGTTCTTATGGAGATTCATTTTACACCATTATTTAAATGAAAAGAGAAACTAACAAATATGGATCATTTGTCATCTTTCATTTTAAGATAATGCGTTTGGTTTTGTAGTATTATTATATTTATACTAATTTTTAAAATTCTGATTCAAAGTGAAATATTCCACTTCTTAAAAGAGCCCTATTTTGTTCATTCTGCTATATTTTTTGCAAAAAACTGGTGCTACAATGTATTAAAAAGTGGGATATTCTACTGACAAACAAGATAATCCTAATGTGATCATGGTGTTTAGTTTATACAGGTCTGTTCAGACTAAATTATTTCAAAGTCCTGAAATAGCCACTTATGCCTGAGAGCAAACTCTAAATAGGAAATTCTAAGCTAACATCTAATTCTGAAAATATTAAGGCTGTAGTTTTATCAAGCATTGTAATTCCTGTTATTTGGTTTTAAAACAAGTTGACATTGATTTATTTACAGTGACTTTACATTTTAAATAGTATCTCACTTCATCTTTCTATTTGTCCCATTCAAACTAAAAAGGAAGACTAGAGGGGTCAGATTCTCTTGAAGGAAATGCAGCACTGGGTGGACAACCAAACGTTTTTTACCATACAAATAGACAATAGGCTTCAATTTAACTGAAACTGATATTACTGAGGTGCAGGTGAGCACCTTTGATGGACAGGTATGATCTCCTTATCAAATTCATATAAGGCACTAGAATGCAGTAATAAGAGTGTGAAACATGTTTCTGTGGGAGGAGCTCTAGACCACACTTAGATTTGCAAAATCTCTAAAGGTCCTTGAGCTTCCTGAACTTTGGCAGGGAGTTTGCTGGGTAGGACCCCCTTTTGCTCTCAGAACAGCCAGAGTTCTTCATGGCATGGATTCAGCAAGGTGCTGGAAACAGTGTCTGGTCCATTTTAACATGATTGCACTATGTTATTGCTGTGGATTTGTCCTGTACATTCATGCCTCAAATATCTTGTTCTAGCACATCCAAAAGTTGCTCTGTGGGACTCAGATCTGGGGGATGGGGAGGCCACTGAACGTCATCGGCATGTTCGTGGAACCAGTTTGAGATAACTTGTGCTTTGTGACAAAGTGCATTATCATGGAAATTATTTATTCATATACTAATAAAGTGGCCAGAGAGTGAATAAATAGTGAACAAATAATACAATACCACACAATGCAATATGTTTTCTATGTGGCTCGATTATTAGATTGGAACGCTATATAATGCACAGCTTTGTTATATATAGTACTTTTATATTATAGATTGCTCTGATAACGTGAAAATGGAAACATTAACATTAACATAAAGCACATTCCTGCCAATATACTATAAAATTGGGTAAATGAAGGCAAATAAGGAATGTTAATTGTATTTCATACAGAAATTAGTATAGTATATAGAACTTGTTCTTCTTTCACACACTTGAATATATGATAAACATCACTGATATGTGAATACATAAAAATGTTACCAGATGTTACTAACATGCAGTGAAAAGACTGGTTCAGTTGGTTCAATGTTCCAGAAGGCCTTGATTTTACCATCACTACCTATGGGTTCAATGATCATTTTAAAAGATGAATGGTCTAGCTAATAATGCGATAATAACGTTAATAGTTATGAATTATGTTAATAATAACAGTTTTAAATAACAGGCTTTCTGTGGGCTAACTGGACCACATTGTGTCCTCATTACAGTTTCTCCTTGCATACGGCTAAGCTAGCAGGCTCCAATAATATTCAGAGTAAAGCTTTGAGTTTAAATCTTAACTGAAAGAGTCAGCATCCAAGCTGTATCATCCAAAGTGAAGAATGTTACTTGAATGTCTGCTACAAGCTTCAGATGTCAGCATTCAATTGGCAGAGGCTGTTATGCAATGCAAATAATAACCACCATATACTTGATGCTAACATAACATCGAAACCCCCTTTACCAGGCTAACAGAAATTAGCATTACCTTATCAATGGTAAAATGAGCAAACAAAAGCTACTTCCAAAGTGATTTAAGGTTTGTGTGTTAAACATTGCTCATAATTAAGCAGCTGTGGCTCTCAGTGTAAACAGTCTACAGTAAAAAAGCTCTGCTGCAGCTCTCAAACATGACACAGTGACCACCATGTTTACCCCGCTCTTTCTACTAAAACAGCCAACGACAGCTGACAATGAATTGTCATATAATCGTGATTTCTGACCGACACTGTAATACAAGCCTAACGTGTCTAAATTGGCTAATTAGCTAGATTTGCTAGATAATGTATTTGGTAAAAGGAGGAATATGAACAACAACATGAACACCTTGCTCTGTGTGCATACGCTCACAATGTGTCAATTAAAGCTTCTATTTCCTGTTGAAAAACATCATAAAAACCATATAAAGTTTCTGTTGGTTCCTGGAGGTGCCCAATAGTCTGTAATGGTAGAGATGGTCTTCTTTCCAACAAGATTTGTTCTCTCGGGACTGTAAGCTAACTGTTTATCTATTTTAATTGCTAGTTAGCTTACTTGTTAGCTAAATCAAGGTTATACTTGCATGAATTAAAATGCACTTTTCTCCACACACACACCCACACAAATGTCTACACTTGCACAGAATCGTATGTAGATTCAAGTAAAGCTCACATTTTCTCTTGAATGTGAAAACATTAGAAAAACACTCGTTCTGTGGCTGCTAGCTCGTATACTAAAAACATTAGCTTTATATGCTCCATTAGCTAACGGCACCTTAGCAAATTCTTTACAATGGGATTATTGTAAAAAAAAAAGCAATCGACATGCTAACATACTGTTTGAATTGAGGTTCTGGTGCATTTACTCGGAATTTACTGGTAATTCGATTTTATCCTCTACTTAAAGAGAAAAGATGTCATGAAATTGTGCTTTAGCTTCTGTTGCAAGTGTTACTAAACACAGCCAGGAGAGAACTTCCAACTGATTGACAGTACAAGCTCAGATAACTTCTTGTTTTAAATATAAAGCAGCTTAAAAAGATTTTGACCAGCAGTTGTTTCATACCTTCAAAAGAGGTGGGACTGACCCCTCTGCTGACCCCTCATACATCTGATCTTCAACTGCCCAGTTATTTTGATGTTATATAAAAGTTTCCCCATTTTTATCTTTGATGTAAATATTAATAGTTAAGTTCTTCGATCATGTCTGCATGATTTTATGCATTACGTTGCTGCCACATGAATGGCAGACTGGATGGCACGACTGACCAGGTGTGCAGGTGTTCCTAAAAGTCACCAGTGAGGTAGTACTGGGATGTACCAATAGAACATCGTATTGTATTGAATTGTTGGATTGTGGCTAGCATGTTAGCTTGTGGCTAGTGTTTTGGCTTGGGGCTAACATTATCTTGTGGCTCAAGCATTAGATCAGGACACTATAATGCATGGTTTTGTTTAATATTGTACTTTGACAAAATGGTTTGCCTCAATAAACTGAAAATGGAAACATTCACATTTTCACATAAAGCACATTTCTAGCCACTCCTTATTTTTGCTGTACTGACAAATGTTTTCTGCAGATCTCCTGACGTCTCTGCCGATATACTATTAAATCAAGTAAATTAAGAATGTTCCTTTTGTGTCATACAGAACTTACAAAGCCTACAGAAGTTACATTTCTCTCTCTTTATTTTTATACACAAACATATGATGAACATGACTGATATACAAACACATTAAAAGTTACCAGCAGATGTCTCCAGTGTGCACTGAAGAGATTAGTTCTTTGGATTCAAGGTTTCAGATTTTACCATCACCACCGTTTGTTTAAAGAACAGTTCTAAAAGATCCTTTATTAAAATGCTAGGCCAATGTTGCGGTGAGGGCTAACCTAAATGATTTCACAAATCAACTAAACAAGGAAGGAACATGGACCCAACCACCCTGGATTTAAACGTTATTGAATATGTTGCTCCATCGCCAGTGATTACAAATAACATTATTTGTAATATCTTGAAAAGGTTAAACGTGTTTTGCTCTGTTAAAATAATGTGACTGATATTTTATTCTGATCATGTGACCTATTGCTACTACGCAATTACAACCTACTTTGAGTTCTGACTTCACAAAGTGTTGTACTGGTTTAGAAATTTCATAGTCAGTTTCTTCCCACCCTTATAAATCTATATAGCCCACTATTTCCTATGGCTGTCCGCAGACATTCTCTGGCCTCACAAAGCTGCTCAGCACATTTAAAAACATATATATTTGTGGCATAGATTAGAAGGATTAGACATGAAGACTGCATAATGCAATAAAAGATACAAGTTATCATCTCCAGCTATACACTGATAGAGCACAACTTCAAATAATATCAAAAAGTTAAGCAAAGATTAGTTTTCCCTCTTCCCTTAGTGGTTATTTTGCTTGATTTGAATTGGGTAATACAAGTGTCTGATTCAGATAGAAAAGGGTTTGTAATTATGTTTTTGTAATAGCAAGAGAATCAAGTATCTTGAGAAAGTAGTCATGTTTTGGTTATAAGTTTATAAGGAAAGATGGAAAATAAATGTGTACTCATTTCATTTATATTTCCATTCCTCACACTGCATAAAAACAGTACTGCTGCACTGGTAACACACCCTGAGTCTAAATATGTTGATGGTAGGAAAATTTCAGGAGTATCCAGGCTTTACAGCTGCATGTACTGATAAAGTGAGGTGGTTCCCACAGTTAGCCAAAAGAGGACTGGCAGAAACAGATGGCCATTGGCACTATTGGTACTGGTTTGGATGGTGGAAGCAGAGGTAGCGGTAGTTGCAGGTGTGGTGGCGTTGGTTACGGGTTCAGTAGATGTAGCACTTGTGCTTTGTGGAACTGTAGCATTCAATGATCTGAAGCAAGTGCCAACATTTCCCACTGCATCCACCACCACCAGTTCCACCTGTGAGGCACAGCAGGATGCACTGTAGAATGCCAGAGTGACGTTCACTCCTCTGTCTAGCACAGTGCTGGTGTTGAGGGTGCCGTTTCCTTGGCGTACGGGTCATACTTTGGATGCCTGATCCGTTTCCATCAGTCATGTTAGCAGAGAGGTCCCAGGAGGAGAGGCTGCAGTTACTTGAGCAGTTAGCGTTGACGCTAATTATCTCACATACTGGAGGAGTAATGTCTGTTACCTTAAAGAAGCAGAAAAAAGTTGAGTTGCTACACAGCAAAGGTCAGTAATGACTTAGAGTTATGACTGCAATACATGTGTTTATAAGTTTAGCACAGTGATTCTCTATCCAGTCTTTTGGTGCCTCCAGATAGTCCACATTTTAGCTTTAACCCAATTTCCAACACACTGAACTAAGCTGTTAAGAGCATTGTACACCTGTTACAGTCATGTAAGGAGCTAGGTTAGAGAAATGACATGGACAGGCTGAGGGATCCTGTGGACTGGTTTGAGAACTGCAAGCCTAGCAGTAAAGCAGTAAAGATGTTAACTGTAATGACTTGGCAGTTTTTTCCCTAAGGCACCCTTGAAAGTCATCTATACAACAACCAACCTTTTATTCATTAAGTGATTCTGAGCAATGATCATGCTTTCGACAGCACACTGGAACACTAAATCAAATGTAAGCAGTTACCGGAGCAACAACAGAAAGCCGCAACACTGCGTAGTTGGAATCAGCTCCTCCAGGGGCTTCAGCTTCGATAGTCAGAGTGACGTCACTTCCTGAGGGGGTGCTTCCAGGAACAGCCAGAGTTACTGTGCCATTTGCACTGCCCCCACGCACAAGAGTCAGGGATGAGGAAACGTTGGTCATTACGAAACTGCGGTCATTACTGACTCTGATATTAAAGACTCCTCCAGAGCCATTGGTTGCCACTGTGAAGGGCAGAGTGAAGTTTTTTCCTGGTTCCAGTGTTCCATTAGCTTGAGTCTGAGGACACCACGACAAGGAATTCTGTTAGTCCCACAGTCCAGTACATTTAAGTAGATTAAGTAGTCAACTACACCTTGACCTTTTTTTTTAATCATCATTTTATATTTAAGAACATCTTTGAGTCACTTTTAAACCTTGAGTAAAATCTGCACACTCACTGTGACTGTCACACTTGATGCTTGGAGCTGAGTTGAGGACTGTCTCTGAAAGAGGCCGTTTGAAGCCTTAGACGAGCTGCTCTCTCCAACTACACGGACAACAAACTCTCCTGCTGGAATGCTGCTGATTGTCACCATGTATTGGTCACTTGCAACCTCTTGCAGAGTCCCATTATAAGAGTTGGAACTTGATGCCTCAACCAGAGCTACTTCTGTAAGCCTCACACTGTCCCCACCCACCATGGAGACCAGCAGAGTGATATTGCTGTCTGAATGGAAGGCAATAAATGAATGAATACACAATTTAATCAACTCATCAGTTATAGATGAATGTTCACTTACTAGCTGTGGGCCTGCTGTTCAACACAGCGTAGTTAGGATGAGGCCAGTCAGAAAGTTCTATGAAGTTGAACAGGAAGTCAACCCCACTTTGACCTGGACAGTGAATAAAAAAATAAGAGAAGATCAATTTATGTTTGATATCCATTTAATAATCTTTGTATACTGTCTGGACATATTCATAAACTACATAAACTTTATAGGCAGCAGACTCCATATCTGTCATTCTTCTGAGCATATATGAGCAAGAAAGATCTACGAAGTGTGTTCATTTTACCAAGAACTTTGACGGTGTAGGGCTGCACTGAGTTAATGCTGATGAGCCACAGTCCTGTCTGGGCTGAGACATTTGGATGCAGCGTGTGGAAGTTACCAACCTTCTCAATAAGCCCCAAAGCCCCACTTGGTTGGGAGCTGGTCTGTGAGCCTCCTAGATTAAAATTAAAATTAAGATTAAAAACAAAACACATTACTTGATCCAATACATGATCTGCACTGTCTTCATGTCTGTGGAGGGTAGCTTTTGCAAGGGTTGTACTATCTTAGAAAGAGGCTTTGAGGGAGAGCAGGGCACGCCCTAATACAGGGTAAAATGTAATAGATTATTTTATGTAGTTAAAGTTCAGTTAACAAACAAATTAAAATTATGTATTACTTAATCCAGGTGCAGTCAATCAGCCTAGTCATGTTAGATATCTGATGTGTGCTTCATTGGTTTATAGTGGGAAATGCTAAGCTAACATTGCTGACAAATCCTGGACTTACACTGTCACCGATCTCATCTCTGTAAATAATTGCCAAAATCATAATTTGTTTGCTTCAAAAATCTGCTGAAAAGCAAAGTAAACAAAGGAATAAACGATCAAGTAAGACAGCGTGGATAGACCTTATTTGACCATTTAAGCTAGAACTGAAAGGGTGTGTAGACCTCATTACACAAGAATTACATCTGTTTGTTAGCATATCTAAGGCTTCATAACTGTAAGAAAGCTAGATAGAAATTGCATCTTGAATTATGATAAAGCTACAAAAATGCGACATTTCATTTTGTATAAATGCAACAAACAAATTTCAGCGTAGTCTGCTATATTTTAACTGGGTAAGATTATAAATATGTAAAATGCACACATTATGGGCTACATGTAAAACCTGCTCAAGCGATAATGTTTTACTTGGTCCTTGCAGGGATTGATTGCTTTTTCCAGTTTATTTTATGAATAAGGAAACTGTCTCTAGAACAGCAGGATTTATCAGAAGTTGGTATTTGTCTTTTTCAGTCACACATATTTTCTGACCATGTTCAGTGTTATTTTGTTCAAGCGCTGACATCAAAAGCTTCTACTGCCCACAGCAGAAACACTCCACCTCAGTTGGCATCTCCCACATACACACCCAGTTCCACACACATGCGGAGTTGCCGGTATGTATGTCCAGCATTTAGCTGATGCATTCATGTGTGCTCTCAGGTTGAAACATATTCAGTTGAGGCTCCATACCATGGGCGTTGCTAGGCCAATTTTAGGGGGGCTTTAGATGTTATTTAGCCCCCCTTTCCTAGGTAAATGTACATCACTAGGGCAAATCATCTATAGTTTATTTTTATTCACACTGTAATAGCAAGGCGCAACCTGGGGGAGGCACTGCTGCTGCTCTAATGCAGTGCTGCCTCTGCTGTACAGCCAAGAACGGTTCAGCCAATCACATCAGAACTTTTAAATTGTTAGCCAATCATTTCAGACCTGGGGGTCTCTGTTTATGCACTGGAAAGTAATCGGTAACCGAGCTGAAGACGGTAAACATTACGCCTTTTTCAAAATCTATAATGTACAGAGTGAAACAGTGTTAGAGTGAATATATCCTCCTACAGTATGGATCTGTGGCAAATTATAGTCAGTATAGCTGGATATGTTTTTTTTGCTTGGTTGTTTAACACCAGCTAATTTTAGTTAACTTTGGGTTTAAATGAAGTAAAGAAAAGAGGCTAGGCTAACACTAACATTAGCTAACTAGCTGACCCAGTTTAACCTCATAGAGTCTACGCTTTAACCTCACTTCATAGTTAGTGTGAGAGTGTGAACAAACAAGAGGGATAGAAACAGAGGATAGATTTCTCATCAGTATTTGGAAACAATGACACCTGTATTTACAAAATATTGTTATTTACAGTAAGAACCAGGCTGAAGTTGCTTCAGCTTTGTGTGAAAAGATCATCATAACATAGTTTTATATCCCTCAATTCCTCAACCTGTAAATGAGAAATTAAGAGGTAGCAGCTCCGTCAAAGCCAGTCAGATTAGAAGATTTTTACCAATTAAAGCAAAAAAATTAAATTGATTGTTATTTTCTTGAGTTCTTGTAAATCTGAGTTTAATGAGATTATTGTATTACTAATCACAGGAAGATGGGGAGAAAGAAGCTGAAGGAGACTGACAGGACTGAAGGAGCAGATCTGATGGAGGTTAGTGATCAAGAAGAAAGTGAGTGAGAGAGAGAGAGAGAGAGAGAGAGAGAGAGTTGTATAAGCTTTCGGTTAAAAACTAATGCTGAATTTAATTTGACTTAACTGAAAAAATATTTGCCACCAGGACCAGGAAATTCTGTCACATAGATTATTAAACATACCTACAGAGCAAAATCACACTCTTTCTGATTGCACCAACTAAGACTGAACTGATCTATAATCTGTGTGTTTAAATAATATATTGTAAACCTTGCAGCTTATCTAAGAAAGAGGAGAGAGCATTGCTTGACTTCAGTACCTTTGCTTGACCAGAGCCTGTTGTAAGTGGATGGATACAGTGTTTGTTATACTGGCTCTGTGCTTAATACAATCTATGAAGAGACAGATCTACTGTGTGCCTGTTTGATCAAATAAGCATTTTTTGATAAACCTAACACGACTGTTGTGCTTGACTTTTTCCAGCTGTTGCTATTCTAAAAGTATAAACATTTTGGGGCCATTAAAAAATTTCTCTTTGGGGAGGATGCCCCCAGATCCCCCTAGTACAGGCTTTAGCCCCCCTATCCATGAACCTCTAGTGATTCCCCTGCTCCATACAATAGCTTAGCTTCTCTGCCAAGTTACCTTACAGCGCAGCTGTGTGTTTAGGAATCCTTTAGAATATGCAGAATAATAAAAAAGGTATAGTGCTGAGGTAAACATGGGTCCAGTTGCTCATAATGGCTGACCCACCACTCAACTATGTGGAGAAGTTTATTTCTGTTTTTATAGACTAAAGTAAGTCATTCTGTGTTTAAACCACACTGAAACAAATGAAGATCTGGATGTGGTTTGAGTGGGTTAAGAGACGTATTTACAGAGATGAGATTGGTGAGAATCGAAGTCCAGTGTTTGTTAGGAATGTTAGCCTAGCATCTCCCGTTCAAAACTAAAGAAGCAAACTTCAGATACCAAACATGTCTTGGCTGATCAACTGCATCTGGAGTCAGTGATAAATCATGTTAATTAGATTTTTTTTTGCCAAATTATTCCTTCAAACAGTTGTGGCAATAAGTGGTCATCTTAATGCCACCCTCATTGTTAGTAATAATGTTAGTGGGATTAGTTTGGATTAGGTTAAATAGCTTTCTTCTTCTATCAGAACAGAGCTGGGGGAGTCCACTATGATGTTGGTTTGGGTGACCATATGTCTTCTTCTGGGTATCTAAAAACCCCGGAAATCCTGGGATTTCTTAATTGCTAAAATGTCTGGTATTAAGCTTTGCTTCCATATTGACATTTTGCTCTCTACAGTCTGCCCTGTGCTGCTCATCTCGTTCACAAAACGCATAATTGTACTGAATTAATTGTATTACAACTGTTGGTGGTAAATACACCTCATCCTGTAAGTGGTAACCCTGCCTGTGGGTTCTAACATTTGCACTCGTCCCACTTATTCACAAAGAGTGGGTGCCTAAAATGCAGTTTTGTGTAAGATGCTTGCTCAGCTTTTTTTTACAATCATTTATCAAAAACCAAAATTCCTGCTCAGCCCTACGTTTCGTTTACAAACCAAGTACCTGAAGGACTAGTGATGGTGTAGTATGGAGAGTTGCCTGTGATGTAAATAGTCAGGTTTTGCAAAGTGGAGTCCACAAAGAATGAGAAGTTTTCTGCTTTTGCTGGGTTTCGTACAGCCTGGAAAACAGTGACCTGAAGAAACAGAAATGCTGATGTCACTTATTTCTCATTTATCACCCTGAAATGAAAGAATTAATTTGCACACACAAAAAGTTACTTTCTGCATACAGTACTTGATGTATGCTTATGTAAAAGCTGTAAAACTGGGCAACCTTTCAAAGAAGGATAGAGTAAAATCATTTAAAGGAGCCCATCAGTCAAAAATGACAGTGTTTATTATAATGTTATTGTGATTAATTAGCATTCTGTTAAAAACATTTCTTCCTCCAGCCGCTGGTTTATTTGACTACTTAAATTACCAGAGAGGAGCTGGAGGTGTCCACTATGATGCTGGTGGCCTGGGGCAGTGTTGCTTTAGTGACCTCAATGGCTTGACCCCCAGAGGCCTGAGCCAGATCCTGGTAGACCTCATTTAATGGGTTGGAGAGTCGACTGGCGAATTGCTGTTGGCCATCTTGTTGCCCACCACTGCTCCGGCGGCGCCGGGCACCAAGAGCATTAGTCAGCAGGAAGCTCACCTTCACGTCAGGAAAGGAGGAAGGTTTATTAAACGTTTTGCCCACATTTTTCAGAACTTTTATATCAGATGAGTCATGACAGAGGCAAGACATGATGAATTCATGCAGATGTTTTGGTAGGGTGCCAATAAAACTTGTGAGCCAATGGCTGTGCTCGTAGGTGGAGTAAGAGGTCAAGCAGTGAGTTATTAAGACAGTAGAATAATGTGATTGTGTAGTGTGATCGTTTTTTTCATAAAAATAACATAAATGCTTATTATTGCAGTGTATGAGATGCTAGCTGTACTAGCTGTGTTTTGTGTTTATTTTTTGGATGGTGTCAGTAATATAAAGCGAAAGCACGGTGTAGTGTGTCTTTAAAGGGGAACATGGAATAGTTGCAGCATTTGTTTATAGCAGTTCGCATGTAAGAAAAGTACATCCACTTTGTACTGGATTACCATGTGCACAAATTATTAGTATTCAACACCAAACATATCAAATGAGATGTCCTTCACTCAGTCACGTCTCTTTCACAGCTATGCCAACAATAAACACGTATCCTATTATCAACTTAAGTTTCACAAGAGAATGCTTTATTCAGATTTAACCACATCAACGTATAAATGGACTTTCATCGTGTTTTGACAAGACCGCTAATGACTACATGAGGTGGAGGCATAGAAATACGTCACAGTTTGCGATTAAAAACACCTCCATGTGGGATGTATGTGTATTTCCTCCTATGATTATTGACAAGTCTATTCTTGGGGTAGGTTTAGTGGGGGAGACCAAAGTGAGCCATTGCTGCTGTCTGGTGGAATTCTGAGGAATTCACATGTTGTGTAATAATAATAATGTAGTGTAACAGCAAGCAAATATACAAAAATATTAAAAATAGCAATTTTTATCTTCAACTTTTAATTTATTAATTCACTCGTTCTGTAAACGAAAAAAATAGTTGTGACTAGTGTTGTCAAAAAAATAAAAGTCCCTTTTTGTTGGTTGACTTTGCTGTGCAGGTTTGGCTTTCTGTTCTGTGCAGCTGTGCCACACACACGAGTGTCTGTAGGCCACTGTTTTCCCTTATTTTTCTTTCATTATATATTTTTTTGCTTTTGCAGTTTTAGAAAGAGTGTGGAATATTATAAAGGTTATAATATCTTGAAATTGTTGTAACCTTAAAAAATTGCACCTTTATTTGTTTTTATTTGGTTTGTTTAATTTAGGCTAGCTGCTGGCAGGGAAGAGAAGCACATTATGTCCTAACCTTGCTTTCTTTAACTTATGGTGTTTAGAATCATTTGTTGCTTTTGTTGCTTACTTTGTTGTACTTTTAGTTTTCTTCTAGTGGGTGTGTTTAATTTTGTATTTACTTTTTATGTGCGAGTGAAACTGATACTACATTCAAATTCAAGAGAGCGATATTTATAATACCCAACACATGGCAAAGTTGAAATTAATGAATAGCTAAAATAAAATTGTAACAATCAATTAATAAATGACATACATAAATAATATCTAACAACAGACATTTTAAACTTCAGCTCTAAATAGAAGAGACTACTTGATATAAATGATCACATGAATCATGGAAATTGCATTCTACAGGCTACAGAATCAGTGGAGCCTTCAGGCGGTCAGACAGCTACAGCTGTGGAAAGTGCTCTTAATAAATGTGAATCCACAACAATAAAGGCAAGTCTGACCTACAGTCATTTTTTATCGTGACTGTTGCAGATGGAAACAAGCCATACAGGACTGTGGGCAGAAGTGGGAGCAGGATGAAATTTGTGGGAGCAGGACTATAAAAATCAGTCCCACACAGACATCTACTCTAATGGTTACCCTTTTTTTTATAATTAATTTAGTAAAAGGTTTTTGGGGAAGGTGTTTTTCTTCTGTCTTTTTTCTATCCTTTATTAACAGTTGTGAAGTCATGGATGCTGCTTGTTAGCTGTGTATTCTCGATAGTTTCACTTTCACTGGTGGAGTTTATTGGCCGTTTATTAATAGTGAGTTTACAGTCTATAGCCTGCTGTGATTAGCAGTCTATAGCCTGCCGTGATTTCTCTTAGTGCTGTTAATAGCTAATATATGTTACAGTGACAAACTACACTAATTAACTACGTTTGGGGTAAGGGGGAAATTTATGTAAATTATTATTGTTTATGTTTTTGCTGCCATTTTGCTCATGTTGAGGCAAGATCATAAACATACATAAAGGACTGACTTGTGTGTGTCTATGAAGATTCTGAGGTACTCACTGAAGACTTCGTTCTCTCAATCAGTGCCAGCACAGTGCTCTTCAACCATAAATCCTTCGCATCAGCATCCGTGAAAACAAAAATCTCAGTCTGTGGTGGTGAGCCAGTGAGGGCCAGCTGTGGAGAAAAGCACAGACATCCACTTGTGCACAATGTTTAATTATTTATTTATCCTTTATTTTTTGTGGAGACAGGAGAACAGGGCTGCACAGGAGTTGGTTGGCACAATATTCAAGGGAAATTCCACCAGTTTTTCAAAAGTTCTTCACGGTTACATTTGTAAGATGTAAAAAAGTCATGCAGGGTGGTTTTATGTGAAATGCTACGTTTTCAGAATTGTAACGAGTTGGAATTGTTCACAGGGGTGGTGACAGAAACCAGACATCACATTTCTTGTAAAATGTCTCTCAACATTTGACTGTTTTCCAAGGCTGAAGTCAGCTTCTTATTCGCCATGCAGCTTCTTGTTCGAAGTTTCCTGTTCCACCTTAAATGGTGCCTGAGGCGCCAGAACGTAAACGCGGCACCATTTAAGGTGGAACGGGAAAATTTGAAAGAGAAGCCGACATCTTCACAACTTTTTAGTGTTTGACAAATTGGAAGTGAATTAAAAAACTCTGTCGCAACTTTTATTGCCAAGGATTAGAGTCTGTTCGGTGTCATTGGCTGTGTTTACATGCAACGATTTTTGCCAATCCGACTGAATACAATCTGATTACAGATTTAGACTGAGGTGTTTATATGCACTCTATTCAACAATCTAATGGAAAATCTTCCTTTACATGCTCACTACAAGTAATCCGATGCAAAATGACGCGCATGCGTGGAGTAGCGCTTAGAGTAAATGTTACCATGACAGCGAACATCACGTGAGGTCCAGACCAGTTTCTGCTCCGCCATGTTGAGCGGTGTAAACTTTCGCCGTGACGCGACGCACATGCGCAGAACATACTTACACGTTCCGATCGGAATGTAATCGGATTCAGGCGTTTACATGGCTATTATTCTTCTATTTAACGGATTATTTAGAAGTTTACCCACCTCATTTAATCGGATAGAAATTGTATTCCGAATGGCCTCAATCGGATTAGACTATTCCGATTGAGGTGTTTACATGGACGTATTCTATTCCGATTGAGCTATTAGTCGGATTATTAACGGATTATCAGGCTGCATGTAAACGTGGCTATTGAGAACCAGGGCTTTCACGCTTTGCTGCCCACTTTGGAGCTGAGATACAATGTCCCGTCTCAAGCATATTTTACTGACACAGCAATCCCCCCACTCTCTACTACGAGACCAAAACTGAAAAGTCACTGAATTAAACGGGTAGGATGGCTGTAACATGATGCGTGGACATCCATTGCCACAGGATCTTATTTCACCGCAACTGCACATTTTATCGCAGATGACTGGCAGCAGCATCTCATGTGCTCCAAACAAGAGCAGTGAATGAGAACCTTCCAGTTCACTTACCACATCACTTCCATTTGTTTTATTAATAAGATATTGGAAGTAAATTTATTATGGACTATTACAAATACTTTGCTTTAAAAGTACAAAGTTGTCACACAGTGAAAAAAGAAATCCTGTATAGAAAAAAAATCCTTTTTTAAAAATCGTTTTATAATCGCATCGCAGCCCTCTGAATCATAATCGAATCGAATCGTGAGGTGCCTAAAGATTCCCACCCGCTAATATATATATATTATTTGACTACTTGTACATTTTATTTTATTGTAACATATTTTATTTGTTTGTAATGTCAGTGATGAAATAAATTCCTGAGTGTTCAAAAATGTTATTTGGTTGGCTTTGGGTTTAAAGTTAAAGCTCTGATTGTTTCTCTGTGTTGCTTCATTATGCAGAACTGTAGGCTTTTACCATTCCCTGACATGTGCCAACCCACCCAATCCTAAGGCTTGTTGCCACATGTGCACAACGTAAATTTTGTCATGAATGTAGTAATTTCAGGAATCATCTCATTAAAAAAATCGGTAACACTTTATAATAAGGGTACATGACCTGTCAGTAATTAAGGCATTTACTAATGAATAACTAATCAGAAAATAATGAGTCATTAATCAGGAACAAATGAATAAGTCATATATTAACAACCACAAGACTAAATTACTAACGCATGTATTAATGAATGAAGATGAAGGTAATAAAGTCTTTATTCAGTGCCTGAATTAATTAGGAATTCATGTGTTAATTAAGCATACATAAAGAATGTTAGTACACATTGGCGAACTGCTAGAAGCTCTGTTAGTTTCATTCTATTCATGCAATTAATGATTACCTATGTCATACTGCAATGTCATACTGTTACAACAGAAACATAAACTGTTGTATGTTTAATAAACTGTAAACTAGTTTATTTACTGAAAATAGAAATTTGATTTAATTAAAACTGTGAATTATCTTAATATATGCCACAGTTATTCTGAGAAATACCACCTTCAGAAAATGAAAATGTGTTTCCCATATACATCTATTATTCTTTTTAAAAATTTGCTATATCTAAATGTTTTATTAATGGAAACACAGCATTTTGCAATGTAACACTTCAACTGTTTCCAGCTGGAAATTACTGCTATTTTTCTTCGCCAGTAAATGGCAGTAATTGCGTTAAATGCTATATGTCAAGCAGCCATAGAGACTTGAGTGAATATCTCTTGTACAACAAATAATATAAAGAAAATCTATATTTCTCTTTTCGCCTTTTTTGCAATATTTCGCATTTTTCTTACTTTTAAAGGTGAGTTATGCATATGCATACTGTATTATATACGTAATTTACATCGCAGATATAATATTTACACGTGGTATTGTTGTCTGAGTGTTGTGAGTGCTAGTATGTATGTTCGTGCCTCACCTCTTTTTAGACTAAGGTGTAAAACATGCAGCTGTTATCTGTGGTGAAACAGAACGGATTTGCAGGAACTATTATTTGTAAATTTGTTGTAAAGAAGCTTAAATAATTGGTTTGGTGCTTAGTTATTTGCAATAAACCTTTTGGATTTAATAGTAAGGTTTTTGTGTTTCTCACGAGCGTCGTGTGATTGTAGTAGTAATATGTGGCGTCAGGCGCGTCTATTCTGTCCGGTTAAAATCACATGTTAATTTCATGCTGCTTGGTTCATTTGTTATTCCTCCTTTGACAGGGACTCTTATTGTGAAGGGCTATGTGTGCGGTGGCAGTGCTTCACAGGGCCTAGTAGTAAATAGACTGAGTCGGGACAGCGAGAGGGCGCGCTAACTGCGCTTAGCCAAGCGCTGACCTAGCGCCGTGTTCTCCCCTTTCTTTTCTACTCCGGGAGTTTTTCAGTAAAGCTGAGTCACAGACTCGATCTTCAGCTTGTGTGAGTTATTAAGGATTCTTATGACCCCAGAAGAAAGACACTCCAATAATGAACTCATTTCTGAGTTCAGGGGTAACTGTAGGCTAAACTATTCCCTCATGAGGGACTGTGTATCAATACAGGAGTTAAAACATGTAATATTATTAACATGAAAGATACATTAAAACTATGGTAACTGTCACAAATGAGGACTAGTTGCAAAACAATGTCAGTGTAAGCTTTTCATTTTACTAAACAGTCACTAGGTGGGTAGAAACAGACGAGGTAACATAAGAAATCAAAAACAATAAACTCGAGACCTGACAGATAGAAACAGGCAAATACAAGGGCTGCTTACACAACATGATGAAGAAGAAGGACAAGATGATGAGAGGATGGAGCTATAAAAAAAACAGTTGACTTTGATAGGCATAATATTCCTGAGCACTGTGTCTCAGGGGGTTTTGTGACAACATTAATTAACACATGAATTCCTAATTAATTCAGGCACTGAATAAAGCCTTCATTACCTTCATCTTCATTCATTAGTATATGCATTAGTAATTTAGTCTTGTGGTTGTTAATATATGACTTATTCATTTGTTCCTGATTAATGACTCATTACTTTCTGATTAGTTATTCATTAGTAAATGCTTTAATTGCTGCCAGTTCATGTACCCATATTATATAATGTTACCAAAAAAACTGTTTAAGATAAGATGTTTCAGCTTTCATTTGCTGCTAGTTGAGTTGTACTAATGCATGGTGTGCCTGGGATATACGGCAGAAAGTAAGAACTGTGCAAATCAACCTGCTCTCCCTACTCCTCATTATTTCATGAACTTCTCTTGTGAATTAGCTATGGCCATTAACAACATGACTGGCAACCAATCAAATGCTGTCCAGTTAAAGTGTCATATTAGATGATATGAGTACCAGAATTTGGACTTGTGAGGTTGTTATATGTATTATGTTTGTAGTGTTTCTAAACTGGTACCTTCCTTCACTATCTGCCCTCTCATTCTGAGCATGGTCTTTAGCTATGATTTTTTTTTTCATCATAAACCTCAAGATAAGATCAAATATTCCAGGATAATTATTTTGGGATAATTATTCTGAGAAATGCAGATAAACTTAAAAGTATTCCCTACTCTGCCCTGTAGGCTGGAAGTTGTGTATCTGTGATTGGAACTATTCTAATGGAAACTGACCACTATATGGCATTTTATTTTGAATGTGGTCTTAAATACAAAGATGTTATTTCAGTGCTCACTAAGGCCTCGTTCAGACTGCCAGCCCAAATCTGATTTCTGGCAAATACAGAATGTATCCAGATGTATTTTTGATAGTCTGGACAGCAAAAAAACGGCATGGAATTTAGATTTTTCTAATCAAATCCAAAGCACATTTGGAGATGCGATTCCAATTGGATAGTTTCATGTGTGTCTCACTCTGGACACTCTGGCTGCTTAATTTGGGTTTCAAAGTGTCTTTTGCAACACGACGAACAGCGGCAATGTCAAACTTGCATCATCAGCATAGCTAAATTCTTACTGATGCCTACATTGTTACCACAGCACCCCATGCAGATAGGATGGTGAGTCTGGACACGCAAATCTAGTCTGATCAAATGCAAGTAACAATGCGGACATCAGAGCGCTATTTCAAATGTGTTTTAAAAACACAACAGACTGTTTTGTTTGCTGAACCACAAACTTTAAGCCCAGTTTTAACCAGAATGCACTCCAAAATGCAACAAGTGTGCATGAAGTGAACAGTGCTCCTTCAACTGTCTGGAGTGGGTGTAACTTTAAATACATAAATAACCTGAGACATTTGTATTGAGGAAATTATATTGAGAAAATATGTTGAAAATATCTTAAGATAATTTAAGAAACAAAAATGCTTGTCATGAGGCTGTTTTTTATCCATTATAGAAAACCTTCTCCTTTAAACCTAATCCTTTATCCCTTATGTCCTTTCGTGGCCTCTGTATTAATGCCTTTATATTTAGAAAAGGATAATATTTTGTAAATAATATAAAAGAATGTATCATCAAAGGAATGAGAAGGCATTATCCAAAAACATGGCACTGAAACACCACTGGACCCTGCTGTGAATACCTGGAGACCTGAGAGGCACATTTCTGGAATATCTCCTCCACCATCAGCTGTAAGTGCATTAATTTTACTCTTAAACACATCAGGATCAGTTGTTCTTGTCAGAGGCCCATAGTCTGAAGGAATGTAAAATGAGATGGAACATATGAACATACATTTTGTAAAGTGTTAGACATGGTACTATATAAATAAATAATAATTATTATTATTAGTAGTAGTAGTAATATTTTACACTGCATGTGGATTCATTTTTATCATGAACTCAATTTGTAAATCAGGCATGTTATTTTATTTCATTTCATAATTTTAATGAGTCCAAAAGCCAGCTTTAAATAAATAGGGGGTCTATGTAGTTTCAACAGTTTGCATCTGCAATACACTTGTATGCAAAAGTTTGGGCACCCTGGTGAAATGACACATTTTGTCAATTTTCTAAGTGAAATAAGTTAATACATCACTCATGCAACAAACTTAACTAGTGACAAATTTCTACAAATGCAAATAACATAACTTCTTTGCTGAATTGAATAAAATTTAAAACTAAATTAAAATGGGGCTTGTGCAGAAGTTTGGACACCCTTTCCGTCAGGCCTCTCTGATCTTATGTGACTAGGCCTCAATCCAAGTCAGGTGAAAGCAGAGAAAGACTGTTGGCTGGGTACAAGAAATGTTGAAGGCTATAATTTCAGGGGGTCTTACTAAGTGCTGACTGAAAGGGTACCAAAACTTGTGCAGATACCACCTTTTTATTTTTTTCCAGGGTGTTAAGTTCATCAATAAATATTAATTGTGCAAAACAATTTGCAGAAGTGTGTCATATTCAAATTGGTAACATGCAGAAGTAGAGAAAACCTATTTTCACTTACAAAATCAACAGAATGTGTAAACTGACAAGGGTGTCAAACATGTTCCATACAACTGTATGCTTTTGATATTTTGCTTTAAGTCTTATCAGCCTGTAAGGAAGTAACATGGCACATATTGTAGCTATATACATGTGACAAGACATACATTTTTAATGCACAAATGCCATTCAAGGCATCAGAAGTGTCTTACCAGGGTCATTAAATGGCACCAGGATGTATTCTGAGGGTTGATTTGCACTGCCTGTCTTACTGTTGATGATGGATGAAGTAACTCTCCTGACCTCAGCAATGTCATCAGACATGCTGCCGGTTGTGTCGATAACGAAACACAGAACTGAAGTCTGGGTCAATCCCATCAATCTGAGGGACAAAACAAGCAATATAACATAAAGAGAAAATTCAAAGCACAGTTCAGAGGTAGTAACTAGATGAACAGACACTTTCTGCATTTGTACACATACCTGCATATGTGCGTTTGTGTCTATGTTTCAAGCATGACACACTTTCATTTTTTCACTTTGTTACAGTTCCAGCCTGATTCCAGCACAAAACCTTGATTGCAGGCTAAACTAAGTCAAAATTATACATTCAGAAGTTCATAAATAGGCCACTTTAACATCCAGTAGTTGAAAATTACACTGTACAGTTTACACCCTTAAAAGCAGCATTCTGGACTGTTTTGATGGAAATAAACCTGAACACAAAACAGTAACATTCCTAACAGTGATGCTTTAGATTAAGACAGTCTTTGGGAGGTACAGTCATTCTGAGGTTGTGCCACCCTTGGCAGTAATGACTGCACTCAATTGTTTGTGATAACTTGTGATGAGTCTTTTGTATCGAGGTGGAAGAATTTTGACCCACTCTTCTTTGCAGAATTGTTCTAATTCGGCTATGGTGGAGGGTTTTTTAAGCATGAACTGCCTGTTTAAGGTCTTGCCACAGCATCACAATGGAATTCAAGTCAGGACTTTAACTTGGCCACTCCAAAACCTTAATTTTATTTCTGTTGATCCATTCAGAGATGGACTTGCTTGTGTGCTTTGGATCATTCAGTGTGTCCCATTTCAGGGGCTGCGGCCTTCGGAGGCTGCATTTGAAGGCTGATTGCGTCACAGGGCCTTACGAGACTGTCCCATTTCGAAGACTTCTTCATATGCTGCCGAGAAATATGTCCTTCTTTTCCATGGCAACGAAGGATCCATCGCGTGCATCCTTCGTCAGGCAACATATCCAGAGATTCATTGCATGTTGGCAAGGATTCGAGAACATGGCGGCATCAACAGAGAAGCGAACGGCGGCTGAAGACTTCAATACCAAATGTAAGTATTCGGGTTTAAACTGAGGTGAATGGCTAACGATACAAATGTGAAAAAAATAAATAAAATACAATCTCATCACTAGCCAGCGGAAAAGGATCTCCAGCTCTAATAAATGAAAAAATAAACAACTAAAATCAAAGTTTCTGGCTCCATCTTTAAAGAACTTGAAAATAACATGAGCGGTGTTTCGTGATACACCGGTAAGAGTGGGAACAGCGGACGCAAACAGAAAATCAGACCATCTAATTTTGGTTCAGCCTTTGCGGTTCTAAACAGCCTTCGAAGGACTCGCCTTCGTAGACCACATCCTTTGAAGGATCCAACCCCTGAATTGGGACACACTCATAGTCTTGCTGCATAACACAACTACACTTGAGCTTTAGGTTGCGAAGAGATGGGCGGACATTCTCCTTTAGGATTTTTTAAAAGAGGGCAAAATTCATGGTTTCGCCAATTATGACAAGTCGTCCAGGTCCTGCAAAGCAAAGCAGCCCCACAGCATCACACTACCACCATGTTTAACTGCTGGTATGATCTTCTTATGATGGAATGCAGTGTTAGCTTTACGCCAGATGTAATGGGATACATGTCTTCCAAAAAATTCCACCTTTGACTCATCAGTCCACAGAATATTATCCCTGAAGTCTTGGGGGTCATTTAAATTTTTTTGGCAGAAGCGAGATGAGACTTCGTGTTGTTTTTGGTTAGCAGTGGTTTGCACCTTTTGCAACATTCCCATGCATGACATGTTTGTGGAATCATTTACACTGACCATAACAGAGGCAAGTGAGGCCTGCAGTTCTTTCGATGTTCATCCTAATCCTTTTGTGACCTCCTAGATGAGTCGTCAGTGCGTTCTTGGTGAAATTTTGGTAGGCCAGCCACTCCTGGGAAGTTTCACCATTGTTATGATTTGTTGTCCATTTGTGGCTCTCACCATGGTTTGCTGGAATCCCAGAGCCTTAACAATGGCTTTGTAACCCTTTTCAGACTTTTATTTCACATCTGTATTTGAATCTCTTTAAAGTGTGGCATTTTGTTGGTTTTTTAGACCTCCTAGAGACCTCCTGCTTCACATCACAGGCAGGTTCTATTAAAGTGATACTTGGATTCAACAGGTCTGGCAGTAATCACGCCAGGGTGTCAACTGAATTTGGTTAACTGGTTTAGTAGCTAAGGGGGCAGTTACATTTTCACATATGGCCAGGTGGGGCTGAACGGCATTTTCCCTTCAATAAATGTAATCCTCATTAAAAAACAGCATTTTGTGTTTACTTGGGTTATCTTTGTCTAACCTTAAAAGCAATTTGATGATCTAAAATATTAAAGTGTAACAAATATGCAAAAATAAGAGAAATTGGGAAGGGGCAAATACTTTTTCACAGCACTGTTACTGTCCCATAGTAGAGCAACATCTACATGTTGGTAAAACATCTGACATTAGTGAAAGACTTTAGATCCATGTCCACTTTAGATCCATGTGAAAAGCAGAATATGAGTCTCCTCACATTCCACAACACTAATGGAGGTAGAGATCCTCAGAGAAGTAACATCATATCACTGCAAGACTGTAATATGCAGACCCAATGTCAGGGGGTCATTTGTGGGGCAACACCCCACCAACCAATCGTAATTCCCTAATAAACATTACTCATTCAATTAATTTTTCTTCTTTTTTTCCTTTTTGCTTCTTATTATTATTATTGTTATTCTTGGTAGAACTTAATTTAATATAAACATGTGTAGTCAGCAAAATATCAGCTGTAAACATTTTTGGATGTGGTGTAGGAAGTAGTTTGTTGTTGACACCACCAGTTTCCCTTCACCCTGGGTTGTTCTGCTTCAGTGCAGGCAGATTCAGTCTCTCTGTCCCTTTCGGCTCTCTCTTCTTCAAGCTACTGCAGCTCCTTTGTGTATTCTGGTTCAAATTGATATGGCTCTATGACATTGTGGAAACAGACCTCCTCGAGGTCCTGCACATACTCTGCCGTTTTCCAAAAGAGGTATGAAAACTGTAAAACGAACTGTAAACAAAAGTTGCTGCTTTTTGAACGGCTGTAGCCACAGGCTTGTAGCAACAAAAGCAGATTAGCTTGCGCACACTGATCTCAGTTGAGCATGCAGTTTTGAGAGGAAACACGGAAGTAAGGAGTAATAGTTTATACTAAAAATATGTTGTATAACAAAACTATCACAAATCAGTGCCTCAGGTATCAAGAAACACATTCATAACCATTTTGTGTAACATGATGTAACTTTTAGAACCATTCAATGTTTCGGACATCTGGTTCCTAGGACTACAATGTGAAAAATTCTGATTGGTAAATTTCTTTAGAAAGGCCCATTTACACCAAACCACTCTGAATGATTTTGTTTACGTCTAAACCATTGAGTGATTAAGTAATGTTGCAAAGTTGGGAATTCCCCTTTAATTTTCTCAAACAGACCTCATTTAACTTCTGTGTTAATTGTCAGTTTTGGTGGGTATGTTTGACTAGAGGAAGTACCAATTATTCAAAACTTTTCTCTGAAGCAAATGAGATCATTTTGCATGTTTGCCGACAAGTATACAGCCTGTTCTCTGCAGGTCTGTTTTGGTTGTGGTTCATTTTGAGAATCACTTCCCTCTTCATGTCACTAAAAACACTACTGTGTTTTTTGGTTATTTTGTGGTTGGTTATTTTGCATGTCACTCAAAGAACCCCTTACTGTGAGCAGTGCGTGGTTCCTTGCCACTTTGGGCAGCAGGGGAAAATCTTAAGTGACTGTGTGTGTGTGTGTATGTGTGTGTGTGTGAATGTGTGTGCATGCAGATGCAAGAGAGAGTAAAAAGATTTATTCATTTCATAAATCTTTTTAGCAGTATGTTGCCCTGATACCTAAGAAACTGTGAATCTCCAACCGCTGCCCTGATGTCCTCCAGAAGCTCTCTGGTAGCAGCAATGGCTACCTTCACCGCATCCATATGTTGGTCACCATGGCTGGAGCTTAATGTGTCCTTATTGATACCACCTTTAGGCTCTGTATAACTCGTCAAATCGAGGAGTCCTCCATGGCTGCACTTTCCTTAAAATGAAATAAAGAAAAAAAAAACATTACATATAAATCTGTTTTATCAATCGAGAACTAGAACATAACTGAAAATCATCCACAGATCTACAAATGTTTCTACATTTTCAGTGTCCAGTTACAAAGGTTGTGTGTTCAATTAAGCACCTTTAGGTTTCTTAAAACTGAAGGTGTTGAAGTATCCTGAGGTCAGTTTCTTCTGCCTAAGGACTTCCTCCAAAATGTTTCCTTTGCAGTTACTACCATCACAACTCCTGCATGTTTCTGAATCTGTTGAATAAAAAGAGGATTGTGTTAACCAGTGTTAAGCAGTCATATCAGTTTACATTTGTTAGTTATGAAAAAATCATCTAACCACCACTGATTCTTAGTCTGCCTGAACGTCTGTCAGTCTGTCTGTGTAACTCTGTGGTCATCTTGTACGATATCTGTATAATTCATATGCATTATTCTGCCTGTATTTATGGCTGAAGCAGGATTAGAGGGTTTTTATTTTAGTGTAATGATTCGGTTTTTATTTATTTCAGCAAATAAACAATAAGTGTGCATGAATGTGCGGAAGTGTGTTCTCTGTATAGGATGTGTTCACTTATTTTTACTTAGAACATCAACAAAACATGTCATTTGACCAGAGGTGCTCAAATATTTGCATACAACAGTATATCTAGGGCCTGGCAGATCATATCATGGATTTCCACGAAAAGTATTCAAGCAAAAAACGTCATTTAATCCACATAATATTTCAAAGATGTTTAAATTAATTTATACATTCTTATAAAATCTATACATTTTCCTAACTATGTGCTAATTGACATCTTAAATACCTAGTTCAACATAATACAAAATCATGTTTTATAGAATCCTATTTCACTTTAAATCAGCTTGTTTTCATGTTAATAAATCCCCACAATAAGTTAATTAATTGGCATGTGATTAAGTTGTCAGTCAAATGTCATCTTTGAGGTTCGATCATTTTTGAAAATTAGTTTTTGCAAAATTTAGGTTTTATGTAATATTCTCATAATTAAATCAAACATACAGATTATTCTTTTCTGTATGCAATATTTGATGCTATGCCATGACTTTGAAAGAGTTTCCGGAAGAACTTTTTGGACTTTTTTTTCGACCCAGTTCATCATCAAAAGGTGCTAATCTTTCAAAACTGTTACTGAATATGGACAATTATATCTCATTAACAAGTGAAGAAATAAAGATGTGCTATCACTCCTTCATGATCTGTGTCCATCCTTTTTGAGCGGTAAAACACCACCAGTTCATTTCTTGTTATTATGCACAGAATTTCTTGTAGAGGCACCCAGTAAGTGTCCTGCTTTAACTGAACTATTTCATGAAAATTCTTGAAGTAACTTGCCAGACAATAGATGAGTCAGTGTGAAATGATTAAAGTATTTGAAGAGAAATTCCACAGATATTTCTATTTTCTATTTGTGTCATAGACATTGTGACACCTGGTTTCTGCAAAACCTCCACTGCTTACAACTTACAATTCCAAAAAAGCTGGGACACAATGTGAAATGCAAATAAAGAAAGCCGTGATTGGTAAACTCTGTTTATATTATATTGAAAACGGTAAAAACACAATATTTGATGTTTTACCTTATGAACTTCATATGTTTTTGTAAATATACACGCAACCAAATTTGTTGTTGCAGATACAAACTGAATCAGTTTTGAAAGCAGGATTTCTTCCCATTCTTCAGTTAAACAACTCTTCAGCTATGCAACCGTACACACTGTGTTGTCATATTGTGAGCTTAATAAGACACACTTTCAACTGGTGACCACAGCAAAGTCAGTCTAGCACCTGCACTCTCTGATTCAGACGCCGTGCTGTTGGAACACGTACATAATGTGGTTTAGTGTCGGCAGGTTGAAATAAGTGTTCCAATCATTTCCATGGCCACAGGTGTATAAAACCAAGCACCTAGGCCTGCAGACTGCTTCTACAAACATTTGTGAAAGAATGGGTCACTCTCAGGAGCTCAGTGAATTCCAGTGTGATACCCTGATAGGATGCCACCTGTGCGACCAGTCCAGTCGTGAAATTTCCTCACTACTAAATATTCCACAGTCAACTGTCAGTGGTATTATAACAAAGTGGAAGCGATTGGGAATCGTAGTAACTCAGCCACGAAGTGGTCGGCCACGTAAAATGACAGAACGGGGTCAGCGAATGCTGAGGCACATAGTGCGCAGAGGTCGCCAACTTTCTGCAGAGTCAATTGCTACAGACCTCCAAACTTAATGTGGCCTTCAGATTAGCTCAAGAACAGCATAGAGAGCTTATGGAATGGGATTAAATGACCGAGCAGCTGCATCCAAGCCTTACGTCACCAAGTGCAATGCAAAGCGTCAAATGCAGTGGTGTAAAGCCTTGCAGCCTAAAGTTTGCAGCCTTTTCCTTTATGCACAGAGTCTTTTGATGATATTATGTACTATAGAGGGTGATATGCCTAAATCCCAGTCAGTGATCGAGGTTCCTGGAATTGCGTGTCACCCAGCAGTTTAGGAATCAGGGCAGTAATGAATTCAGGTGGCTTTCCTTTTTCCTCCCCTTCTGGAATGCTGACAGTTTTAATGTGACCGGTCCTCTAAATCGTCGACTTTTGCCTTAAGCACTTTGTTCGCCTTCTGGGTGTCGGCGAGGGCCGCCTCAAGGGAGCTAATACAGGCCTTGTGGTCTTGCACCTGCCCCTCAATGGCCTCTGTCCTCTTCAAATGCCTGCATTGTTGTTTGCAAGGACTGTTCGAATTTGTCGAACCCCACATTGATAGTTTGCAAAATCTTACTCAATATTTTCTGCCATATTAGTGGTAGCTCTTCTTTAGATTGTTGGTAGCTAGCATCCTAAGAAAATCGTCACTGGCCGCTGCTGGGGTTCCTTTGAATGCTTGGACATTTTGGGCGGCATTACAAACCCATCAATTGCGGTTGAGGGCCGGTGATTGTCAGTAATAGACTGAACTAAGTGAGCATGTAAAATTAAATGAGAGGTGGTGAGAAAATTAAGTTTTAAAAACTTAGCACACAGGAGCTTGGAAAAAAACGCATTTACTCCATGCACTGCTCAAAATGGCAAGCCTTGACCCATTCTTACTCATAAAGGATTCTGTCTTTCCTGGATGCTGCTTTTATATCCAAGCATGACTGCATCACCTCTTATATATATTTTTTATGTTTCTCAATGTTCCTAGACTTAAACTTCTCCTGCCCCGCCTTTTTTGGAAAGTGTTGCAGAATGAACATATTTATAGTATATTTATAAAAAAATATGTATCTTGTTTTTTTTTTGTGCTATTTTCATTCAAACACTGGTCAGAGTAGATTATAGAATCACTGTTTTCTGTTTTATTTGCATTTTACCTACTGTCTCAGTGTCTTTGGAATAGGGTGTGTATAAGTGCAAAGTGAAACAGACGTAACCTGACCGCAAATTCAAAACTGAAAGCACCATGTATACAAAATGAAGGAACAGTGCAAATGAAAAAAACACTGACATAAACACACCCATATACTCTATACCATATACATAACAACAACAGACTCGTGTTTTACCGGCAATGTTCTCAATTGAGCTGCTGGGTTTGATCAGGTTGGGATAAGGAGTGTCGTTTCCCAGCTCTATCCAATTGCTGTGACTGTAGAAATCCTTTTTTGACAGACATGTAGCAACGTCAGAAATGTTGGAACATGACAGAATTGAAAGTTACATTAATTGTAGTATTTAATATAAAGCTTTTTATCTATTTATCTCTAAATGTAAAATGTGATGTGATGTAATCTGCTCCCATACCTGTAAAGTGTGCAGGACTTCACCCAGCTTCGCTCTGGCAGCTTCATAGCTCTGTTCCTTCACACTAGCCTTGACAATACTCACTCCTGAAGTGATGAGCTCCCGTCCATGCAAAAAGGTCTCGTCATCAAAGTGGTAAATAGGATTAAAGAAGTGATACCATGGTAAGTCCACCGCAGCATTATTATCAGTAATTTTGTCAACGCTCCCTTTGAAAGCTTTGGCTGAAGCAGATGAGGAGCAAGCTGCTGCCACTGACTCTTCTGTCAGGGTTTTTGGCTGCAGGGAAGGAAGACATAGACACAATAAAAATACATTTTACATTAAATAACTTGAAATACTAATAGATGAGGCTGATTTTTTTTTCTCACCATCACAAAATCTCTTCCCTGACTGAGTGCTTGTGATCTGCAGAGCTGTACTGTTGTATTTAAAATTGCGACTCGAGTTATTTCTTTATGAGTCATGGAGGATGAGAAAAAAGGCATGAAAGCCCAAGTCTGACTTTGCATGAGGAAGACCACCAGCAAGAAGCTGATAGATGTTCTGATCGGCAAACACGTGGTCACCATCATCAAATCTGTGAGGAAAGAAGAACATATAAGAAACATATAACAATGATTTTCCAGTGTGTTTGCATATATATATATATATATATATATATATATATATATATCACGGTTGGCAGAGCAAAACCTCATATCTCAAAAATGGTAACTTTACAGGAGAAGGAAAAAACAAATTTTACTTTGAATGTAAGTCAGTGGAACTACAGTCATTTGGATATTTCTTTTAGTCCATTCATCATGAAATTTACACACAATGTTTATATATATATATATATATATATATATATATATATATATATATATATATATATATATATATATAAAATCTTTGCTGTCCAAAGAAAATTTCAATTTTTGTCAATTTTTTTTCTACATCATTTCATGATGAGGGGACCAGTAGAAATGCTCCAAAATCACTTAGAATAAAAACTCTTTACATTAACTTACAGTAAAGCGTGAGTGTTTTTGCCTTCTCCTGTGAAGTATATATATACTAGAATGTGGAAAGCATACCTTGAAGCTTGAGTCTTCAGATCACAGACCTGGAAGGAAAATGCCTGTTTAACCTTGTGCACCCTTATATAAACGAAGTCGAGGAGTGGCCGATGGGACAATGAAGGCCAGCCCCATCAAACATTCGGTTGTATGAGGAAGTAAGTTGACTTCTATGATCGCCTGGTATATATTGCAATGCCTGTTTCCAAAGAATCAGCTTCATGTAGGAATGTCCCTTAACAATTCATGTGAAATAAAATGGAATGCTTCATTGACTTGATAAAAAAAGATAACATTTGGTGCATACAAAAATTTCAGTAGAACAAAAACAAAAGCATTTTACGAGTAATATAAGTGATCATTGGCGCACTAGTTACACCATAATAATGAAGCAATAGACAGAAGAAAAGCGAAAAACAAAAAAGTCACTCTCCATTAATTTTTTAATAAATTAAACTATTAAAATTAAATTCAAATGGAAAGTTTGAATAATGTATGTTTATCTAAAGTGAAAAATTTGTACAATATAAATTTTTAACAGACTCTTATTTTGTTAGAAGTATGATTCAAAATTTACTTGTGAAACTTGTCATTCTCACAAATCGGACAATCATACCTTTGTCAATCATTTTGGGAAAAATCATACCTTTCCCTGTTTAACCTTTTTTAACCTCATAAACGAAGAGTGTGGTGGATATAGATACACAAACAGAGACAGATATAGACTGATAGGTAGACAAACAAACAGGCACACAACAGAAATTTTAAAAATATGGGCTCATGAAACAGTTAAAACCAATTCACTTTTAGCTTACAGTTACGAAGTACGCAGTCAAAAAGAAGTGCCCTGTCAATCTAGCTCAACTGGAAATGCCTTCTTGTGTTCTGCAATTAGTTTTTTTTTTCCAAATAACCTTAACTGCTACAATAGCACCATACATTTAAAACTGAAAGTACATCCAAAGTGATGGAGCAGAAAAAACACACCTACGATCACACCCTCACACTCCTACCACGGCAACAGACATGTTATGTTATCAGTTGGGCTGCTTAGTTTGATCAGGTTGGAATAAGATCTTGATGATGATGATGATGATGATGATGATGACAGATACATACCAGTCCTGGAAATCTTGCTTAAACCCTTAAAATGCCAGACTTATTACATACTAACGCATTCAGACATAAGGTGTTCAGCAACTGCAGGGACTTCAGTGCAAACTGGCTGAGTTATTCGTAGGTTATAGAAGTGTGTAATAAAACTTTGGGCCCGCCTGTTGGCCCTGTTCATTTACAGGGTTTAACAACCATTCAGCCTGTCAGAAGGAGTGTCGAGCAGTGATCAGATCTTCCTACAGATATAAAGTTCATGTTTTCAGTATAGCATAACAGTCCATTGTGTCTGTCACGTCAATTTCTCAGGGACAATACTCTTTTAAACCTGAAGTGCATTGGAAATCTAGCAGAGTTGTCCCATTAAAACAAGGTTAAAGGTATCGGTTGTTCCTGGCAACTCGACACCAACATTCCTCACTTATTATCATGACAGCCCACCTCATGTCCTTTTAGGCCAACTGAAAACAGTTATGACCATTTTGGAAATGGCTTGGTGGTCCTTTGTTAGAAAAGACATATGGGCATAAAGCATGTCTCTGTATTTGTTTTTCAAGTGGTTATGGTCCATACTAGAGATATTTTTATATATCGTCAATTCATGAAACTGAAACACAATATTGTTTATCTGTTCAGAACATGTAACAACACCATTAAGCATTTCAGGTTTAAATGTCTGATATAAAGAATCTGAGATTTTCTGCCCAATGTAATTTGGTATGATCAGTTTCCTTTATACTAAGAACTCCTTAAGCTCCCAGCAATTTGTAAGTTATAGGTTCATGAAAATATCTATAATAAATAACACACTGAAAGTAACAGTTGTGACCACCTCTTTCTGGCACAGTTACACTCTTAAAACACATTGTGGTAAAAACTAGAGCTTCTGTAATTAACTAACATATTGGTGTGTTCAATTAAGGAAAACACATTTTTCTCACACACAAAATGTGTGAACATTTTCTCTGTGCTTAGTTCCAGATTTTTTGTGTTTCTTTTAACAACAGAAAAACAATACGACACAAATTAAACAGGTAACTTAAGTATGGGTGTAATTATTTAACATATCTTATTTCAGAGTGTATGATGGGAGCAACAAGAAGTGACCTGACGATCTTGCTCAACCAGACATTGTCTTACCACATACTGTGCTTTGTTTTTTTTTCCAAATGACTAACTACTATAATTGCACTAGTTAAAAACTGAAAGTAAAACCAAAGTAATGTAACAGACCGTTTTCAGTCAGTACCAATTAGTGTTTAATCATGCTTATATCTATTCATCATCTCAGAAGGCATGTCTAACAGTCGTTTGGACAGAGAAACAGAGATACTACCTAACATGTTTAAAGGTTGACGTTATTACAGACTACAATGCACTTTTGTAGGCAACATCCAAAAAAGCTGTGGTCAGATCTTAGTACATACTAACAATCAGCGTAGCATAAGTCTGTTGTTTGTTATTCCAATCAATAAAGGACACCAAATTTACCTTAACTTACTTCAATCAACTTAAAGTGCATGAAAATGTGAAAAAATCCAGCAGAATGTTTTGTACCTTGTCTAACTGTCACATTAAAAGCAGGTTGAAGATGTCAGTTAGTTGTTCCTGAGTACTTAACATCAGCCTCCTCACTTATTATTATGATAGCCCACCCCATGTTTATCTAGGCCAAAAAGAGTTACATAAGAAGACTTCTTTGGAATATGGCTTACTTGTCCTCTGTTAGAAAAGAAAAAGTTCCAAGGACATCCAGGAGGGGGATCCTGTTACAAACCAAAGAGAATAATACTGGATTTTCATCTGCACCGTCATGACCTAATGAACATGGGAATACTCACAAAGAATTACACGCATGATTCTACCCACTGTGTGAACCTTGTGATTCAACAGGGCTGTGTGTAAATGAACTGCTACAATAGTCCCTTCAAACATTTTACTAAGGTTTTCTAACTGCTGCTGATGGTCAAAGTTATCATAGATCACAGAGAGTTCTCCTTTTAACCCCTTAAACGGCCATGAACCACTAGCAGACCCAAAGTTTTACAGACTTCTAGAACCTAAGAACAGCTCAGCCAGTTTGTCTGTGTAGTAACTGAATAATAAGCCTTAATATGTAATAAGCCTGGGAGTTTATGGGCTTAAAGCCTTCATATGTTTTTTACAGTTGAGATTCTAATAGTGGGAGCTGCAGAGGTAACAAGAGAAAAAAAGGACTCACAGTAGAAACTGCTGTCAGTAAACCACCAAGAAAGTGAATTTCTGAAGAATTTCTGTAACTAATTAAGCATATGAATTGTGTCTAACTGTGAATGCCAGACTGCATCTTTACACCACTGACTATCATGCCAAGATATTTGGTTATCAATGTTTACGGTAAATATCAGCTGGAACTATGCAAATATAAAACTCTTTCTGTGTGCAAACGGCAGTCAGAAGCCCATTCGGGAGAATGACACCTGCTGGAGATCTCTTTTTAACCACAGCCACAGCCAACTCATTCTGAAAGAGTACATAAAGAGTGCATAAACAACGGCACATTAATTTGTCAACCAGAATAGGCTGTTAATTACTTTCTAAGGCTGTGTGAGTGAGAACAGAAGCGTGTTTAAATTAACCAACTGGACAGCACTGTCACTTCCCAGGGGGGTGTGATGTATCATAGTCTGCTTGAAATGTATCCATTTATACCCCGGTGCCAACAAGTAAGTCATTTGCATCTATCATAGACTGTTGGTTTTACTCAGAATTTATTGCAACCACACTCTTGACCTTCATATGAAACCTGCTTTAGTCATACTCAAATTTAAACTTAAAGGAAATAGGAACTTGTCATAGACAACAGTGAAGTTCCCGGCAACTAGGAGGAAAATTCCTTCATACAACATGGCAATTCACTGTGTATTACAAAAATAAAAGTAAAAATAGCACCAAAGGAACACTAAAGACAATATGCATAAGAGTGAGAAACAATAAAATAAAAATGTAAAAGAAGCTATGTGGCATGTCTGAAATGATCCCCTACTCACTAATAATCACTATACCCTATATTTAAGCACATTTAAACCATTTCAGAAATGTCAACATCTTTGGTAACATGTATACTCAGCTTTTTCACACTATCCTTAATTTGTACACCATGGAGATTTTTAAACCTGAGTGTCAAACAAGCACAAACACTCGCAACTGTTTAGGTTTAAATGCAAACCAGAGGCAAGAGATAAAGTTTTAATAGTCTCAAGAGTGATTGGTCTTTGATTATCTGCCAGCTGAGAGTTTCTAATTTCCTTTTCAAAAACTGAAATACCTTTCAATAGAGGATGCTTACCAATACTAATAGCAAGTAATTTGACAGCTAAAATGAAGAGAAAACATGAAATTGGGCATCCTTGTCGAACACCACGACTTGGTTTACATCTTTTAGAAGTATGCTTATTGATATGAGAAATGACACCCACCCCACCACTTACCTGCTGTAAAAACTGTCACAATGCGAAGGGCTAACCTTGGTAACCTAATACAATGATTCATAGAGTGCCCATACAAAAAATCTGGATATGTATTCAGTATCTTAATATAGTTTCTCATTGATTTTCAAACTGGACATTGACTTGCTTTTAAAATTTCTTTTTTCCAAAGCAAAAAAAGTAACTAGTATTCTTTTCACTTTTTTAAGCCGCTTAACTCTAGAATGTATGAATGCACCTTTTGCAATATTCATATACAGATGATCAATCTCAGCTGCAGAGATTTTAATTGTTTAATTCGTTCTTTTTCAAAAGGGCCTCTGACTTAATTGAAATTTCATTTTCTTTAAACGCCTGTCTTTGTTCAGCTCTTTACTTTGCTCAATAGCAAAGTTCCTAACTTTGTACTTTAAAAAGTCCAATTATTACAAAATGAATTGTTCAATTTCCAATATCCTCTTGTATCTTCAGGATTATCCGAAATTCTGAGATTCAGTAGCACCATCTTGTGGTCAGTCAGTGGAGTGCTATTATGTCTCCTTAACTGGAGGTGTTAAGGAGACATAAAAAAGATCAATCCGGGCCTTTCTATTCATGGAATTGTTATTCCAAGTGTAGTCTGCTGTGAATGGATTGAAAAATTTTTCAAGTATCAACAAGCTCAAGATCACGAAGGCTGGATATTACGCAGCTCTCAACACTGTGTGACAGTCTAGGAGGACACTCATCAGTTCATCTGAATATTGAATATTATATATCAATATTACCATTTTTTTGAGCTTATATCCACATATCCAGTCACCCTGTGTTTGGTTTTACAATAATTTACACACATAAACTACAATCTATATACAGTTTAGATTGTAGTTTGGGCATCCCTAATAAACCTCTATGTATTTGTTGTTTTACTAAATGTAAGTCACTTCCTCTACAGACACATAATTCTACACATTCTAAAGCATAATTATGGTTTATATCCTTAATTTAACATGTTGCAAAAAAGTGATGTGCAAAAGTAATGGCACTTTCAATACATTATATGTGTGTGTGTCTAAATGTGAAGACAAATGTCATTTTTAACTTTATACCTGTAAAGGATTTGTTCTCATATTCATGCTTAGAGCATCAACAATGTGTTATTTGACAAAGGATGTCCTTACTCTACATAAGACTGTGCACTGTGCCACAGTCATTGGCCAAGATGAGTTTTGCTGCCATGATGAAACAAATCCTAATATATGGATCATGTATTAATTTAGGGGGACTCATGAGCTCCATCTTCAAAACAATCTTAATATTATTTTATCCCCAAAACTGAAATGAAATGTTTGCCTTTGAACATTAAAGTCCTAAGATCCCACAACGGCAAAAGCATGACAGCAGGAACGTGCCTTTTGTACAAGTTTGTAAATGTGTAAAGGTGTATTAGCAGTCTGTCTTAGCCCATAATTATTATGGCCATGTTGATCCACAAACTGTAGTTCATTATTGATCCAGTGTCTTTCAACCTAAACATTAGCTTAATTTCTTCAGTCAACATTCAACACTGATTTAATGTTTTTTCATCTTTAACCAAATGCAACAAAACTAACCAACATTCAATGTTGAATCAATGTTCCTTTGCCATCTGGGTTACCTTCTTAATGCTCTCCTCCATTTATCTTCTCTTCAAACCTGGGTGCTGGCTTGTCCATTTAAAAAAGATGAACTTGGGCAGAAAATTTATTAAATGGTGAGTGTCGGCTGTGTTCTGTAACTTCAGTAATGGGCCACATATGACATGCCAGACTTGGGCCAAAAGTACTGAGGCGTAAATCAACCCAGCACTGATCTGCCACAGGATAAACGTGTGGCGCTCTTCCTTCATCCACACTGTTGGGTCACAGCATTCATGCCATAATTGACCCCTAAATATAAGTATGAGTCAAAACCATTTTCTGTTCCACCTTAAATAGTGCAGCAGTCACTTTCTGGTGCCTGAAGCTGCACCATTTAAGGTGGAACGGGCAAGCTAGAACAAGAAGCTGGCTGATGCACCATTTGAAGTGGAACGGTAAAATTCAAGGAAGAAGCTGGCAAATAAGAAGCTTTGTGTAAGAAGGTGTAACGTTAATCTATTATGATTACACGGATTAAGGAATGCTGTAACTTACCTAGCAATAAAGCATTAACCATCATTGTAAATAAATAACTACTACATTAAGATCCCCTGAATAAACTATTAAATGAAATAACTTTCATATAAAACCAGAGGAAAACAATCACATCAACAGGTTCTTTGTGCATCAACCTCACGGCCGTATCTACTCATAAATATCACACAGACATGAGTTCCCTCCGTTATATAATCATATCCCGCTTTCTGAGTGCAATATTCTGGAAATAGTATAATTTTGGACAGTACCTTTATTAAACTGCCGCTCTGTAATGGTACTGGACAGAGCCGGTTGATGAGGTGCCTGGCCACTTCCTATTTCCCCCGTTACTTCAAAAACAGGACTGCCAAACAGCAGAGGGCGCCCGTGAACGAGTCCTCAATGAATGGGAATAAATGGAGCTCAATGGCTAAAAACAAAAAGTTAAAATAGTTTCTAATCACTCGCCCAGAGCTTAAGAAAGCAGAAAGATGTCTTTCACTAAAAAATCGAAAGAAAACTTACCTATATATTTCCTTTTTTCTACAGCAGATGGGTTTTGGGCAGCAGAACGCTGACATTACTGCTATTGATTGCTGATTGGTTCGTGAGTGGAGCAGCTTATCGGCTGTTTGCTCTCACCGATGTCATGAACGAACATGAGGCGCTGTTTTAAACTCCTATAACTAAAAAATATAACAGCAGTGTTAAAATGTTTTATGATATTCAGTGTTCAGGAAATGATTGCATTCTTTTACATTAAAAATATTTAGGCATTTATAAACTATGATTTTGCTCAAATGCTCCATCTTTATCCATTCATTTAGGACTCACTCGGCAGCGCCCTCTAGTGTTTGAGAAATCCAGAGGACAAGAAGACATTACGGAGTGGTAATTCTCCTCTCTACAAGTTCTCTGGTACTGAATGCAGTCCAGCAGTGCAGTTGACCTCCCCTGGTTTCATTCAGAACCTGAAAATCCGACAATGTCTTTCCCTTTCAGAACTTCTACTTGCAAAACACACTGGCTTCACTCAAACCTTGAAAACGTGCTCAGTGGTGCTCTTCACCTTTAAGACTCGTACGTGCGCACAAATCATTTTTGCTCTCAACTCCAGCTAGGCCATTTAATTTGTTTCCTACCAGAGGCTCAACCACCAATATAACATTAGCTATCTTCAAATAAGTAGCTTAACATGAATCAACTAAGCTGACGTTAGGGAATGTTATTTGAATGTAGCTAACAATGTCTAACAGTGTTTTATTGAAAAATTCTTAACTGTCTTACCATATCACTCCTCTTCTTAATGCTCCAGTATGTTTACCTTGTATAATGGCATTGTCAAAAACTGATGCTGTGTGCAGTTTTATTGTGTCCTGAGAGACAAAAAACCTCTTCTCAATAAGTACAAGCACAGGAGTAACACAGTTCATCTTGACATAACACTGTACTTCTTTTCTGAGGACCATTCATAATGTGTTTTCCTCTGTATGATTTTCACACACTGGTTACTGTAAAAAAAAAAAATCAGATTAAAAACATTATCAAGCACACAGACTATAAATGTAAGGGACATTTCTTCTCAGACTCAGCTCTTTGCTACCATTTCTGGATTTCCAGCAATCCCTTTGAATAAGCAGTAAACTCTAAAACCCTACCATAAAAACCAGACGATTCTGAGACTTCATTAGCTGACTTATTATCTGTTATCTGCATTTCAGTGGATCAGTACAGTTAATATCCTGGACAATAAGTTTAGGGTATCAAAACACTGACTTTGGTGCTAAATAACAATGCAGACAATTTGCATTATGACTTTTTAAAAGAACGAAGAGTGTTTTAATAATGTTGAAAGGAACTCTAGCACATCCCAGTAGATGTTGCAACATCATGTGTCAGAATCAGCAACGGCATTAATGATACTCTGCAGTACAACAGGTTGGTCCAGAGGGCAGGGAAAGCTGGGAACTCCTTTCTCCACATTTGTTGGGCCCTCTGGTAGCATCTCTTCTTGCTGAAGCTGAAAAGATAAATGAAGAAAAGGATATAAAACATAATAAATTTCAAAGCATGTGATATTTAGAAATGACTCTGATTACATGTCTTGTGGTTTCCCAACAACAGTGCAGAATTAAATGTACAAGTAAACAGATTTTGTTTAACAGAATAATGATTTTCACATTTAGGCTGAGTTTAAAGGTCACATTTCGACCAACACATTTAATATATAGCTAAGAACTAGGGATAGCATAGACTAGTCAATTAGTTGTCACATGGAGGAGCAGCAATAAAGCAGGCAGAGAGTTAAAACAAAGGAATCATTTTTGCAAAACACTACTCTCGTACTTCATTCTACAGCAGTACTCCAGGGCCTGTATTCACAAAGCTATTCAGATTTAGAGTGTTGATCTAGGATCTATTCCAGGCAGTGGAGTCAAATGCCATGTCTGAAACATCCCCTAATCACTGTACCCTACATCTGAAAATCTGGATCACTATATAGAAAACTGTTATACTTAGCAGAATTTGTGATTGTAGTTAATGGTTTTAGACATTATGTCATGCGGGTTTGCTCATTAATTTGCGACAGCAGACAAATTAAATGGCCTAGCTACCAATATTAGATTAAAAATGTATTATTTATGACAGAGTCGTACTGTTCAATCATTTATATTAATTTGATACTAGAAAGCTAGAAACCAGACTACAAGCACACTAGCCGACTCAATAGACCACTGTAGTTGTGTGTCATTCTGTAGCCCTCGTTATGCCCATATTAGGAACTCCGTGTCTAAGCTTCATTTCTCTATGGCCAGAATGAATAGGGCTTTCAAAAATCGCTTCTATCGCAACCTTTGTTAAATAAAAATGTTCAGAACCCGATACGTTTTATCCTGCGTACACTAATATTGCTACATGTGAGCAAAAGCTACTGCGCATCAATTTGATGTCACTCATATCATGCCTTTCAACCCTCCATGAAGCTGAAGTCCGCTCACATTTTCTTGTTCCACCTTAAATGGCACAGCAGTTCAGAATGTAACTCCCGCACCATTTAAGGTGGAACGGAAAAAGTTGAACAAAAAGCTGGCAAATGTCCTGAGAAAGTGTGCTCAGAAAATGTTACCAGCATTAAAACAATAATTAGGATATTTGGGAGCCTACACCATCTTATCACAGGGTCAGCAGTGATATTAAGCTGAGTCTATACTGAATTAGCCTGAGTGCAGGTAAGTTTGTACAGCTTTTCAAATCAATCTATAAACAGAAAGGAAAGATCTAGTATGTTTCAGTGAGTATCAGACAAAGAACAGAGAACTGTAGGGAAACCTACTTCTTTTGTTCTGACTTCTTTTCATCTGCCCTCAGTCTGTACATGGAAATGTTCACTGCCACAACCTGCTTAGGGAGGCTGCCAGTCTAATGATGTGAATTCAGTGCACAGTAGCTTTAGCTTAAATGTAGCAATATTCATATTTTAACTCTTTCATGCCTCGTAATTCGGAGGTGGTATTCGAGAGAAAAATGTTCACAGGACAAAACATATCGGGTTCTGAACATTTTTATTTAACACAGGGGGCGATAGAAGTGATTTTTTGAAAATCCTATTCATTCTGGCCATAGAGAAATGACGCTTAGACCCGGAGTTCCTAATACGAACATAAGAGCATGGCGCCGACTACAAAATGATGACACGACTACAGTGGTCTATCCCATGGCAACAAACATACCTTGACCAACTGGCATAAAGCTGCTTAAGAAAAGCTGTCATGATTAGACAGTTGGTACTGCTCACCAGATGTTCAAATGTGAGGTTGAGTTTCTTTCAGAAGGCTTTCAGTTTGTAAAGTGTAAAAAAATGGGACCTTAACAGTTAAATCATTAAAATGTAGCTGATTTAAAATGTGCATTAGCTAACTATGTTACATTATTTACCTTGAATCAAGCAGCGCTGCAGTGGAGAAGCTCGTCAGAAAAGCACATCTGTACAGCTGTGAGTGAAGAAAGTTTCATAGTTTTGATCCTCATCTGTATTTCAACATCAGTCTCTGCAGCACAGTCACAGCAGGAATCACATCCGAAGCTAATTCGAAGAGTTCACTTGTGGAGTTTTATGTCTTCTCTGAATATTGTGTGTGGCTGGTTGAGCTGTAGTTAAATGTCCTCTAAAGCCTGAAATGCACTGTGTGATTTTAGAAATCTTGTTCTTTGGTGACTCACACTATACGTTTTAATAGACCATCATGTACAGACAAGGCCTATGATGTAAAGACTGTGAAAGATTAATACATTCACTCTGTATGGTCCATGCTACGTGAAATGCTCTGTCTGTGAACAATTTCGAATAAAGCTTTCATTCAAAATAACAGGCTGTGTACCGAGTACTGAGCAAACATGTTGAGGAACTGAGCAGCACTGTTAACACTTCGCACTGAAGCTAAAAGCCAGGCAGTGATGTACATGATAGGACACATAATTGGATAGGTCTATACAGCCTATTTTACAAAAGAAAATCACCATATTAATGTTTATACCTCACAATTAGGCATATATGGACTTTAGTAGAAAATTTTGTCTTTTTTGCCTCCGTTTTGCTAGCCTACGTTTGTCCACCTGTATTGGGGAAGCAGTTGTGATTGTGTTTGTGTGAGTTAAAAACAGGCTAAATCATACAGTGAATTCTTGGAGGGAATATGCTTAGGCAGAATGGTTAAAGTGACTTGCGACTTTGTGTCCGACCTCCACTGAGTCAGTAACACTTTGCTGTGAGAGCAGACTCTGATTCACTGCCAGCTTGAGTCTTTTGTTCATTAGTATGACAACATACATACACTCAACTTATGTCATATGGTATCAGCTGGTATCAGGTGTTAGTATCTGTGTACTTTTTATGAGTGTAAGTAAAAGAGCATGGTATCAGTATATACCCAAAACTAGTATCTGTGTTGAAGCATCCCTAGTGAAACCCATTAATATTTTGAGCTTTGCACATATTTTTTGCACAGAAGTGTAGCTCTAGCTCTGTCATTCTGCTTATGATCTGTGTTACAAAGATCTGTTTATGTGAGCAGGATGAAGGACTGCAGGAAGGTGTTTTAATATGCAGACTATATAATAATGTTCAGTACATATAATAATAGAAATGTAAAGGTTAGAATGTTTTGCATCTTGATTTATCATTTAACAGACTTCAGAAGAATATTGAGCTGCTTGAGCCAGGCAGTAGCAGTGGTGGATCTACAGTGTGGTAAAAGTGCTCGCCTCCCCAATTCTGCAACCCCTTAAATATAATGCAATATGGTATTAAACACAATGTGTCTATATTCCCTTCATAAAAAAATCTTAAAATGGATAATAATACTGTGTAAAAAAAAATGAAATCTGTTATTTAAGTGTCGTGCAAATCATTCACACGGTCAGTCATAAGCAAGAAATCGAGACATTTCCATGTGTACAAGCCACTTTCCAGCTCTTAATGGTGCTGGTGTAATAGTGATTGCACTTTTTTTTTTGATGTTTGCTCTGTGGTCACGGGGTTTAAGGTTAGGGTTAGGATTATGGATAGTTCACTATGTAGTACTAATAGATGTGGGTGAACATGTACATGCCACCCTACCAAAATTCTCTGTCACCCCTTTGCCATCCCTGGTAAAACTTTCTAGATCCACCACTGGGCAGTAGGTGGAAAAGACAGGGTCTGGAATGGGACATCACGGAAAACTGTAAACTTGGAGGATGAGGGATTCTAATGCAAATTCTGTCAGCCCTCATTCTTTCAGTGATGGGTATGCTGCCAAGAGAACCTGTGCCACTAGACAGGAAGCAGCCCAAACAAGGTCAATTAATACATATTTTTAGGCTTGATTTTGAACTTCAATTCACTTCACGTTTATGGAAGTGAATACAGATTTAGGATCATTGACATTTAGACCTCTACAAACACAGTTTGTTTAGTACCTGCTGTTGATTGAATTACACTTTGTAATCTGGTATTCTAATCTGCTGTAATTCCAACCCTGTGAAACTCAGTTTTGGTTTGAAGCGAAAAGACATTTTACATCATAAATCATATGACTTACCACTTATCTTACGTGAACTTTCATTTTGTTCTAACAGCAGAACGATAAGCTGGCGGAGTTATGAATTCTGAAGGATTTTAGTGGGATATTATGATTAAGTTAAATACGACATCTTGCAGCTTGGTCTAAAGTATCTGCTGTTTGTTAAGGCACGTGATGAGCTGCTCTGACATCATTTTGCCAAAATGCAAAGTGCAAGTCTCTGGCTCGCCTTTCAGTTCCTTCAGTCTCTAAGAATTATTAATGCCACGCCTGCCTCACAACTACTGAGCATTCACTGCGTTCAGTATGTCAGTGAAAATGAAAGTAATCACACAAAGGTACAAAGGTAAAATACAAGTGCACCGTGTATTGCACAATCCTGACCTGGTGAAAACGGATATTGGTTTCAAACACATTTGTAAATCATTTATTACAGTAAGACAATATGTGGCTGACAGTAAAAATGGAAGAAGCTACAAATTGTATTGACACTATGCATAGTGGCTGAATGTAATGGAGTAATGTGTCTGTGTTTTAGGCCTCAGGAATTATATTAAGTAGTATTCCTGAATATGTAATATTACACTGATGATACCTGAACTGAAAGTAGTGAAATGTAAACACAAGTAATTACATCCTTACTTTATGTACACTATCTGGTATGTGGACACCCCTCTTAATTAATTGAGTTCAGGTGTTTTACCCACACCCACTCCTAACAGGTGACTAAAATCAAACACATACAATTTCCATAATCAAACTTTGACAGTAGAACCGGTCGTAGTGAAGAGCTCAATGATTTTCAACATGGCTCTGTCATAGACTGCTACTTAAAAGCATCCTATGCTCCGCCCCCTAACTGTCAGGAGCTTCATGAAATGGGTTTCCGTGATCGAGCAGCTGCATACAAGCCTAAGGTCATTACGTGCAATACCAAGCGTCGGCTAGAGTGATGTAAAGCATGCTGCCACTGGACTGTGGAGCAGTACAAACATGTTCTCTTTGCTGTTTTGCAGGGTGTGGGCTCACCCCTTCAGTTCCACTTGAAGGGCAATATTAATGCTTCAACATACAAAAACATTTTAGACAATTAAATGTTTCCAACCTTAGGAACCCTTGTGCACAAAGAGAGGACCTTAAAGACATGGTTTGGTGTTTGATGTGGCCTGCACAGAGCCCTGACCTGACCTTGGGGATGAATTGGAATATCGATTGTGAGCCAGGACTTCCCATCCAACATAAGGCTGACCTGAAAAATGCTCTTTTGACTGAACGGGCACAAATTTCCACAGACACACTCTGGAATCTTGTGGAAAACCGTAAAGATGGGCCAACTCCATATTAATACACATGTGCATGTAATACACACTGTAATGGGATGTCCAAAAAGCTCATACAGATGTGTTGGTCAGGAGTCAACATTCTTTTGGTCATGAGTTTAGTGTTTGCCTTTCAGAGATATAATATTCCAAAAAAGTCTTTTATTATATAAAACATCAGATACAGTTAATATTACCAGCTTACTCAAGCCAACAAATATTGCAACAGTGACACTTCAAAAACAAAACCTCTTTGAGAGTGAAAAGAATATTTATCAAAGCGTAAATATGCAGAAATATACAATAAATTAAAAAAGATTTCAACACTTAAATGCACCGATTGTCTATTGATTCCAGCACCTTTTGGGTAACAAACAAAATGAATTGTTGCTCCAAGTCGTGCTGCTCCAAGTCGTGTTGCATTCCTTCTTGGGTCTGAAGTAGAGTTTCTTGGTGAGCATGGAGGTGAAGCAGGGCATTTGTTTATCATTTGCAGCACAGCGTCTGGACACTTTTAGGTTGATGAGGGTCAGGAGCTCAGTGAACTCCAGAGTTGAGCCATGCTCTTGCAGTGTTTCACACAGGTCCTGAATGTAGAATGAGCCAGTGTATATGTTGCGAAAGGACACAAATCCTGTTCATTAAAGAGACAACATTAAAATTAATTTTAGCACTAGGCTAATTTACATATCTCTTACCAAATAATGATATTACCCAATGAAATGCAAATAAAACTACTCATAGAACAAAATGTCTTTATTATTATTATTATTATTATTATTATTATTTACAATTTTGATTTCATTAAATTCTTATGTGAAAACTGCATTAAATGTTTAGAATTACACTATTGATTTTGGACATAAATTCATGTAGGAATCAATTTGAATTTAATTATATTTTGTCTTGAAACTTTTGTGTTGCTTTTGTTGCAAATGATATAATTTCCAACCACTAATTTCACCAAATCAATGGATAAGAAAATAAAACAGAAGATGTTTTTAGGCAGGTGAAACTCCTCTTGATCAACTTCAGTGCAAGATTCCTACTTTACTGCTTAGTCTTAGGGGTTTTTGTGTTGCTCTTTATGTAAAGTGACCTTGGGATTTTGAAAGGCGCTATATAAATGTAACTTAAAAATACAAATATCAAAATACATTATTTACAAATGAGAAAATCAGAATCTGATGTGTCCAAACTTCTGACTGGTAGTGTAGCTGGTGTTTGTATGCTGAGACAGATCTCACTCACCCTCAGATACACAGTAGCACATGAGGAAATCTGCCCCTGCTGGGAGTGTACATAGGATGGCAGCTTTCTCCACCACCTCACTGGACATCTCGCTGTCCCCTCCCATGGGGGTCACTGCATTTTCATGAACTGTACCACGGCATGCCTACATTTACAAACCCAGTATAAGATTTTTTTTTATTTATTTAATTTTGAATAGTCTTGTGCTGTTTCATACAAAATAGTGTAAATGAATTGGAAACATTCCTATCTGGAGCTGCTTAGAATAAAAAGAAAGAATAAAAAGCGACTTTAATTAAAGCTAAGTTTAAGTTAAGTTAAGTTAAAGCTGTCTGAGGAAATTTTTTACATGATGTTAGTCACCTGGAAGATGAAGATCTTGGGCTTTCCTACAAGGCTTCTGCATCTGTCTCCTCTGAAGAGTGCTGTAATTTTCTTAATGTCAACCTTCTTATCATGGGCAAAGACATGGCCATCTTCCCCATGACTCAGGAAAACACACACAAAGCAGTCAGCATCTGTATGGTCGGCCTCAGCGGCTGTGATTAACGTGACATTTCACTCAGTTTACAGTAAACAGAAAGCATTTCTCAGAAAAACATTGATATTTTTAAATGAGATGGTGATGAAGAGATGGGAGTGTGTACCTTTTCTTATTATTCGCAGCATTTTCTTCTTTTTTATATCATCATATGCTTTGACTTTAAACCCTAACTCTTGAAATCTGAAATAAAAGATGTAATTTGGAAAGGAAACATTAAAAAAAATGGTTATTCTCTTGCATGCCCTTTAAATTAATGTCGTTTGCAGATCTAATTTAATGTTTTCGATATGTTTTTCCTCTGTATTTTCTCCCCAATTTAGTCAGGCCCAATTCCACTCACTAGCTAGGTCTCCTCTAATCACATGGTACTGCCAGCTCTGGGAGGGTGAAGGCTAGCACATGCTTACTCAGAGTCATGTGAAGCACCACCACATCTTTTTCGAACTGCCATTATTCATTGGACAGCTCAACTCGCCAACTGTCAGTTCTGCTACGTCAGCTATCAGATGCCAATGCTAGCTAGCATCCCACTGAGTGAGGGAGAAAAGGGAAGGTCATCCTCCACCCAGAGATCACCATCGGGGATTGAACTCACCACCTCCTGATCATCATGACCTGCCAAATAAACTTCCAAATTCAGAAATGGCAAAGCTAAGACTAGTTAAACAACAAGATCGGTGGATTTCTTCAAAAAGAAAACAAAAACACACGTAGCCTATGTTAACAGCATTAAGCAGTAAAACGTGTCTGGATGTAGTGAAACATTAAATTTAAGCGCCTTCCAGAGTCCTGGAAGATTTGTTTAATATTTAATTACTATTACATTAATAGACATTACTAGTGCTACCTTGGCAACACACACACACACACAAACAAACACATATAATAATATATATATATATATATATGTATATATATATATATATATATAGATATAGATATAGATATAGATATAGATATACCTTCCCAGTTATTTAAATAACCCGCTGCCTTGATTTTTTGAATACTGCCTGTACTTATAGATAGTAACAGGCTTGATTGTGTAGCTTAACCTCAGTAAAAACATTATGTCAAAATAACAAAGTTACAGATAGTAGACACTTCTCCTTTTTTAAACAGCAGATGGTTGGCAATATCTTATCCATCTATCTGTCTTTTTTAACTAAAAGTCAAGCTAGTGTAGTTGGGGACATGAAAAAATACAGTTGGTTGAGATTTAGTGAGACCTTAATGAGACTGTCCTCATGGTCTAACCCAATATTACCTCCTCTGAAAGATCATGTTACTCTTTTATTTTCTGTGTAAAATAAAGCAGATAAATAAAAAGGCAAATAGTTTTTTTCCAAGTTTTCCTGAGGACAGAATAAAACTCTTGTTTGAATGTGTACCTTTCAGTGAGGTTAGCTTTGTCTGTAGCCGTACCACGACGTTGCTTCAGTTTCAACTTCCAGTCAAAATGTTCCTGGTTGAAGATGAGGGCCAGCCCTCGCTGCTTGTTGTCCATCTCGTACTCCAGAGGCAAATCTGTAACGACCACAGTCATACTGCACTTACTTAGACTTTATAGAAGTAAAGATAAACATACAAAATGAAGGCAAAACAATAAGAGAAGATAAGAGGAGAGATTGCTGAAGAACAGGACACAGCAGAAACAAGAAAAAGCAGATCAACAGCAAAATACCCTCCGGCTTTCTCTTCACTCGCCATTGTAGTCAGACTCTGAGCTTTGGTGACAAAGAAGAAGGAATGAATAAACACCACAGTGTGTGCAGTGGGTGGGGTTTTCATGGCATACTTCACAACTCAAGCACATGCAGAGAAACCACATAGTCATCTATTCCAGACACGTGGTACAATGTACTGAAAGAATGTTGCTCATAAAAGACAGATGCATTCAGAAATGAAAGTTCAGTTCGCCGGGGGTGAGAGTTCAACTATTTCATGACATAAGTGTTTCAAATAGTTTTGTGGTTGTTCAAAATTTTACATACAACTGCAACATATATATTTCACTGTTGTCAGAAGAAAACCTCGTATCTCCGTTTTTGTCGTTTTTCGTTTTTTGACATAATTAGAAAATTCCTGTTACCCTTTATGTTGTATGTAAATGTCATGAAGAATGGACCAAAAGAAATGGCCCTAAATGACTTGGAAAAAAGTATATATACACACACACACATACGTATATATATATATATATACAGTGGAGGAAATAAGTATTTGATCCCCCACTGACTTTAAAAGTTTTAATACAAAAAAATAAATGAAACGTCTCATAATTTTATGCCAGCTTTATTTTAACAGTGACACATAGAATATCAAAAGAAAAACTGAGAAAATTACATGAAATGAGAAATAAAAATTAATTTGAATTTCATTGAAGGAAATAAGTATTTGACCCCCTAGTAAAACATGATTTAATACTTGGTGGCAAAACCCTTGTTGGCAAGCACAGCAGTCAGACGTTTCTTGTAGTTTTTTATAAGGTTTGCACACACTTCAGGAGCAATTTTGGCCCACTTCTCTCTGCAGATCATCTCCAAATCCTTAAGGTTTTTAGGCATGCATTTGGAAACGCGAAGCTTCAGCTCTCTCCATAGATTTTCTATGGGATTGAGGTCAGGAGACTGGCTAGGCCATTCCATGACCTTGATATGCTTCTTATGGAGCCACTCCTTTGTTTCCTTGGCTGTATGTTTTGGGTCGTTGTCGTGCTGGAAGACCCATCCACGACCCATTTTCAGTGCCCTGGCAGAGGCAAGGAGGTTGTCACCCAGGATTTTGCAATACATGGCCCTGTTCATCTTCCTGTCGATGCGGTGAAGTTGGCCTGTGCCCTTAGAAGAAAAACACCCCCAAAACATAATACTTCCACCACCATGCTTGACGGTGGGGATGGTGTTCTTAGTGTCATATTCTGTATTTTTCTTCCTCCAAACACGTCGAGACCACAGCACCTTCTCCCAGTCTCTCTCGGAGTCATTAATATGTTCATTGGCAAACTTGAGGCAGGCCTGGGCATGAGCCTTCTTGAGCAGAGGAACCTGGTGTGCACTGCAGGATTTTAAACCATTACGTCTCAGTGTATTACCAATGTTTTTTTTGGAAACTGTGGTCCCAGCTGCCTTGAGATCATTGACCAGCTCCTCCTGTGTAGTTCTTGGCTGATTTTTAGCCTTTCTCATGATCAGTGAGACTCCACGAGGTGATATCTTGCATGGAGCTCCAGGCCTAGGTCGATTGACAGTAATGTTGTACTTCTTCCACTTCCGAATAATTGCATCAACAGTTGTCACCTTCTCATCCAGCTTCTTACTTATGGCTTTGTAGCCCATTCCAGCCTTGTATAGGTCAACAATTTTGTCCCTGACATCTTTAGACAGCTCTTTAGTCTTGCCCATGGTGGAGATGTTGGAGTGTCACTGAGTCTGTTGGCAGGTGGCCTTTTATACAGGTGACCATTTGGGACAGGTGTCCCTCATGCAGGTAACGACTTCACTGAGATTAGGGTGTGTCAGTGGTCTGTGGGAGCCAACATTAGTCATGGTTTTTAGGGGATCAAATACTTATTTCCCTCAATGAAATGCAAATTATTGTTTATTTAAATATTATTTAATTTTCTAGATTTTCTTTTTGATATTCCATCTCTCACTGTTAAAATGAAGCTACCATAAAAATCATAGACTGTTTAATTATTTGTCAGAGTACAAACTTTCAAAATCAGTGGGGGATCAAATACTTATTTCCTCCACTGTATATATATATGAAATATCTGTTTTTAATTTATTTTATGGGTGACGTGACTGTCGGTGGTAGAAATTTCACTTTCTGTTCCAGTTCTGCTGCTCTGTGCCATTGTTTGTGGTGTGACACGAGTGAAAATGAAAGTGTTCTCTGTGTGTGCAAAGGGGAAACTTTACCATCAGTGTTTTTTAACAATGACCTTACCAAACCTGACCATGACAAGGAGTTCTTTAGCAGTTCTTCAGACCAAAGTTTCTTAACCTTGCCCCTGCTGACTCACAGCACTGCACAGTTTCAACGGTTTCCAGCTCACAAAAGGCTCCATAATCAGTTTATGTACTGGATCAGGAGTGTTGAAACCGTGCTGTGCTGTGGGTCACTAGGAAAATAACTAAGAAACACTGCTTTCCTTTAAATGCATTCCATTCATTACTGACATTTTGGCCCGATCCCATTTCACCCCTTGCCTCTACCACCCCTTAGCCCTCTGTTTTGTGTGTTCACGTCTAGGGTTAGGGTGTCCAGTTTGTGTTGAGATAGAGGGGTAGGGTGAAGTGTTAGGGCTACATGGCCCTCCAAACTGAGGTTTTTCAGAGGCACACTCCAAACGGAGTGTTATCAGAAAATAGAAAAACTGGCAAGATGGCTGCACAAATGTGAGAATTGTCTCTGTTAAAAAATGACCATAATCATTGTATTATCTTAGTTTAATGTCGTTTCAGTGTATTATGGTCGTTTTCTTCATAACAAGCATAATAAATCGCTAATAGCATGCCAATGTTTTGGTAGCTATCTACCTAACTTCCCGTTCCACCTTAAATAGTCCAGCAGTTCTGATGCCTGAAGCGCCAGAATGTAACTGCTGCACAATTTAAGGTGGAATGGGAAAATTCAAACAAGAAGCTGGCGAATAGCTGACATCACCTTCATATCACTGAATAATTAGCGGTGGGTGATAATAAATAATTGTCTTATTTCCCCTCTTTGAAGGCATTTGGTGCCCTAAATGTAACTAAAGCCCAGCAGTGAGGTTGCTGAACTTTTCCCTTCTTTGTTATCACTGAAGATGGGCCGGGTCGCCTACAGAGCACCGCTAGTAGCCTGTTAATGAAGCAATTTATTATTATTATTTTTTTTTTTTTAATTTGAGTGTCCCATTTTGTAGGGATTTCAACCACTACCCCTTGTAACTCAGTTCAAAGGGGTTAGGGTGACACTCGAAAACAAGGGGTAGGGGTGAAAAAAGAGATGGGATTGGGCCTTTATTTAACTTTTCACAAGATCTGTCCTTTACTTGAACAGTTACATTGCTTCTTTCCTACTGCTTTCCCAAATTACTATAATTTAGAATACAATTTAAGTTTTAGTATGTGTTATTTTTGTGGATTTTGTTCAGACAGTACTACACCCCTATGAATCTTATGAATATTTAGCTTGGGGGTTAGCTTCATAACCCTCATCATGTAGTCTGCTCAGTTAGTTCAAACTTCAGTCCTCAGATATTCATGATTTTTATAAGAATTTAAGATGTATTAAGAATTATGTTATCATCTATTTAAACACAAGACATGAATTGAGATAGTAATCAACTAAATATATATGAAATCATAATTTATAGGGTACTTTCTATTCAGAGATGGCTTGTTTAAAGTGAAGTTGAAAATGTAAAAAATTAAATGTATCATTAGTTTAATTTTTAATTAAAACAAATGCTGTCCAATGTTTTAATGTCACTACTGAAACACAAAGTTTTATTCTGTGGGCGGAGACTTATTTGAGCAACACTCCTGCATTTTAGAGCAGGAAGTGAGACTGCATCCCTGTCTCTCATGGCCACATGGTGAACAGTAAGATCTCATTGTTTTGAAGTAAATGTGTCCCAAAATCTGAAAGTCAGTGTGGAACATTAGGAACTGTCACTACCGAAACACACATTTTGTGCAATTAAGTAAGCTTTTTTGTGTTTCAGTGAAAAAGATGTGTGTAGAACTGTTGAATGCTGTGTTTTCTAGTCATGTGCTCAAAATCAGAGTAAATTGTAACTTCTGAAACAGTCACTACCGAAACATTTGGTAAAGTGATTTTTTGTTTGGTAGTAACAAAGGTCATAACAAAGCAGGGCTAACCAGGGTGTAATGATATCAGTCTACATATGCTAAGAGAGCTAAACACCAAACAGCTTATGAGGGAAAAAGAGGAAAAAAAAAGTGACAAAAACAAACAAGAGGGGGAGAAAACAAACACACAGTCACTGACATATAACAGTACCAAACGTGAAAATTTATTGCATCACATGCTGTATTTATAATACAAATCTTGAAACATTGCTGATTGTTTAATGCTCTTTGGGAGAGTTGGGTCTGAGTAAAGGAGACTCAGTACTACCACATTTCTCCAGCACTGAGTCAATGAAGAATCAGATAGTTTTGAATCTGACTCTTCACTCCTTTTTGGGCTTGAAGTAGAGTTTCCTGGTGAGCATGGAGGTGAAGCAGGGCATCTGTTTCTTGATTCTATGGGTGCGTCGGGACACCTTCAAGTTCACAAGGGTCAAGAGCTCAGTGAACTCTAGAGTTGAGCCTTGCTGTTGCAGGGTTTTACATAAGTCCTGAATGTAGAATGAGCCAAGCGTTGTGTGGCGAAAGGCAGCGAATCCTGTTCATTTAAGAAAGGACAGTAGAACATTCATATAGGATCAGTTAAAGATGCATCTTTTCAGAACATGTTTCAGTCTAGATTCACATGTATTAGATAGGGTTAGTTACACTGAGTTGTCAGTTTATTAGCTACACTCAACTTTTATCTACACTCAGTGACCATTTTATGAGGTACGTCTATCACATAGGTGCACTGTTTAGGTATGCAATTTCATGTGTTGCTGCACAATTTATCAGCTGCATTTGCAACCAAACATAAAGATCCACAGCTGACCAGATATTTGGGTGGTGGACCATTTTCAACACAGCAGTAGCATGTGTGGCGCTGCTATAAGTGTGTCAGGTGCGGCAGTACATTTATTTGATAAAGGCTAAATTAGTTTTCTTCCCAATCACTACAGTCAATTATAGAGACAACACATGCATTACATGCTTCTGTACCAAGAGTAAAATCAGTGGCCAACTCCAGTCATGAAGGGCCAGAGTCCAGCAGTTTGATGAGTTTCCTAGCCACACACCTTATTCATCTGAGCAGCTTGTTGCCAGGATTTGTGGGTGTGTTTAGAGCAGGATAATAACCAAACTGTGAGGGGCACCAGCACTCTAGAACCAGAGTTTGCCACCTCAATATATATATATATATATATATATATATATATATATTGTTTCTGTTTTTTATGTTCGTATTGGTTATGTCCTCCTTCTTTGTCCTCTACTAAGTTTATATCCTTGGTGGTGAACTGTGTTCTTACTTAGTTCTTATATATTCTGGATTGTAGATAACAATCATCTTCATCATCTGATATCTGTACCATATTCTGTTTATTCACTGTCTTTAAGTTCAATAGGAGCAACTATCTGTATCTCTCTGTGTGTTAATTGACTCTCTTGTATTTTAACTCACCATCTCAATAGCTTGTTTCCAACTTGCACGCTGCTCTCCCACAACTATTTCACAACCACTGAACTCTCATATGTGTGTTAATCTTTCATCTTTGTATTGTATAATACCATTGGTATTCTTATTATGTATTTGTGACCTCGTTTATTCAGCTTGTTCCTTTAAATTGTCAACTGCACACCGTTTTTCACTCACCCTCAGCTACACAGTAACACATGAGGAAATCTGCCCCTGCTGGGAGTGTGTAGACACCAGCAGCGTCCTCCTCCACCTCACTGGGCATTTCATCTAGGGCCATGCCAGTCACAGCATTGTCAGTGATGTCACCACGGCATGCCTACGTTTACAAATGAAGAATATGCTTGGTTTTATGATTTGAATAGTGCTGTTAGTGTTCAATCATACTCAGTGTTGTAATCTATTACAAATGACTATTACATTTCTCAAACTGTAATGGAACTACTTTCTGGGAAAAGTGATCTCATAACGCATTAACTTATTCTCTGTTAGTCTGTAAAATGCACACACATCTGTACCTGACAACTCCCTCAACTGAGGGAAAACCTGATAATTCTTTTTAGTCATTTATTAAGAAATACTCAATCACAGTAATCTTCATTTAAAATGGCTGACATAAACAAGGCCTGTTATGGTCAGGGGTGGAAATGAGCCATTCTGGAAGTAAAAGTGTACAGAATAGCGCAGTATATTGTTTCATATCAAATAAAATCTCAGGCTTATTAAGTACTAAGGCTTATTATTCAGTAACTACAGAGACTTCAACACAAACTGGCTGAGCTATTCTTAGGTTATAGGAACGTTTAATAAAACTTCAGGGCCCTGGCCATTTAAGGGGTTAACTGGCACGCAACATAACTAATTAGCAAAAGCAAATGCACCAGTGCAGCTCTACGTGTGTTATCCACCCAGAAGTAAGTTTTTTGGTATTGTGTTGTAAAACTGATTTGTTCTATAAGGTAGCGTAATGACTGATACCCAGCAAGCTAGCCGGCTAGTGTCAGCCATTCATTGTGAACTAGGAATCTAATGTAAACATAACTGGACAGTGGATGTTTCTGACAGTCTGCGTTAATTGGTACACCACCTTCCTCCTGGAGATCTACTTTCCTGCAGAGTTTAGTCCCAACCTGCATCAAACAAACTGTCCTGCCCCTCCTAAGGGATCTGATCCAGCCAATCAAGGACTTCTGAAGAAGTTAATTTGCTGGAGCAGGTGTGGTGACCACAGGTTTAGATAACAATGGTTTACATCACAAAGGAGTTTCGCTGGTAAAACCTGGTCATTTCCACCCCTAGTTATGTTGATTAAAAACATGAACAGCTAATGCCATCTGAAAATTGTTTCTCTGTAGTGACCTCAGTGATGTGATGAGAAGAATTTAAATGTGTTAACATACTTTTATATCTTTTCTTGTTACATGATGTGAGAGTCACCTGGAAGATGAAGATCTTGGGCTTTCCTACAAGGCTTTCGCACTGGTCTCCTCTGAAAAGTGCTGTTATTTCCTTAATGTCAACCTTATCATCATGGGCAAAGACATGGCCATCTTCCCCATGACTCAGGAAAATACACACAAAGCTGTCGGCATCTCTATGGTCAGCTTTAGCGGCTGTGAGGAGACACGTCTCAGAGAATTTACAGTAAATCGAAATCAGTAACAGTAAACAGAAATCATTTCTCAGAAGAGCTTGAACAAAACAGAAATAATTACAATTTTAAAATGATTCATTGTTGAAAGGTTGTACCTTTTCGTAATTTGTCCATCATGTCATTCTTGGTTAAATCATCAAAAGCTTGCACATTAAACCCAAGCTGTTGAAATCTGAAATAAAAGTTGTGTATTAAAAAAGAGAGACTGTCCTCTGTTCTGTAAAGTGGTCTTTAAAATCACAATCAGGAATCTCAGGAAATCAGGAAACTCACAGGCTGATCTACACTCTTAGAATTAAAGGTACTAAATTGTCACTGGGGTAGTACGCCCTCCATGGGGGTGGTACCCTCAAGGGTACATCTCAGTATCTCTAGTCAGGGAACATAACTGTAATTATGATACATAAATGTATCATAATCCATTGAAATTATATTTTCTAAGCTGTATTGACTCCACACACCCCGTCTTGTCTCCAGGCTTTGTATTTTATTGTTCTGTTTTAAAACATTAGATTATGAAAAGGTACAAATATGTACTTTTCACCTGGAAAAAACCTAAAACCTTAAAACCACTGTTGCACATTTGAGGGTGCATATACACGGTTTGTACTTTGATGAGCAAAAAATGTACCTGCACAGCACCTTTATTTCATCAGTTAGTTTTTAACTGAGCATTAAAAAAGACAAAATGAGCGACCTCACTGACTAGACATGTTCAAGCTTCTCCGAAATGGCTGTCGTCCAGGGCTGTCAATTGTTATTCTTTTTTGTTCAGATATGCCACGCTAACCTCGCGCGGCATATCTGAACAAGTTTAAACACAAGCACATCCATCATCTTCTAGAATTCATGCTGTACTGTTCCGTAAATAATGCTTTTTTTCAGGTAAGATGATTTTGATTTCTTATAAGGTGAACTTGAAAGATTTCAACACAGTACTGTTATGATTTCAAAATAAACACAATCAAGTTATATATCTAGTCATACAGAAATGTCTGGTCAAATTAAAAATTACATTTTAACATGAATAAATTACATTTTATTGTTTTGAAGTGAAAATAAGTCACAAATCCTCTACACAAATGCACAATTACTGTTTATTTACTGAATTTAACATATAGGAAAAACATGAAATGTTCATGAAAAGTCATAGCACATACTTTTATGTTATGTGTGTACTTTATGTAATGAAGAAAAAAGTCAAATTTAAGCCTTTTCTCTGTAGAGCATGTGTTAACTTATTTTTACTTAGAAAACCAACAAAACATAGAGCTGAATTTTGTCTGTAGCTGTGCCACGGCGTTCCCTCAGATTTAACTGCCAGAAAAAGCGTTCCTGGTTGAAGATGAGGGCGGTTCCTCGTCGCTTGTAGTCCATTTTGTACTCCGGGAGCAAATCTGTATTGACCACACAAATATATGAAACGTTAAAGGGGTGCATAAGAATGCATTCATACTGAACTTACTGTTAAACTATACTAGACTTATTGCAGAGAGCTAAAACGTCTAAAACGGTGTTTCTATATCTGAAGATTAGACTACTTCTACTGTCTGGTGTAAGCTATGTAAGATGCTCTGGGAAAGCAAAGTCTTTCTTGTGTTGATATAGCCTGTACAAAAACTTCAGGATTACAGTACAAAAGCCCATTTAGAGGATCCATTTTCCCTATTTAGAAAAAGTGTTTCTGGAGCTCGTAACAACTGCCAACTACATTCTCTTGTGTATTGTATGGGAGAAGTGGATCCCAGTGTCTCTGTCTGTAAATCAGTGGTGGATGTAGTACACAAATCATGTATTTGAGTTAAAGTAGAGATACCCAGGGTAAAATATTACTCCAGTAAAAGTAGAAGTCCTCCCTTTAGACCTCCACTTGAGTAAAAGTACAAAGGTATTTGCCTTCAAATGTACTTAAGTATCGAAAATAAAAGTAGCAAAAGATTAATTATGACTCTAATGTCCTATTACCTTTTTAGTAACAAGACTTTTGCTTCATTAACTCATTTTAGGTGAAAATACTCCAGTGTCACTCTTGGTAAACCAATCTTTTAACAGAATGTCATTAATTAGTCTGACGCTGATGTCTGTTAAAATTATCTTAAGCACAAAACACTGAAGAAAACAATTTCCATTAGGTACAACCGAGTGGCTCTGAAAAAACTGTTTGCAAACAAGCAAAGTTTCAGGTTAAGATTTATTTGCAACTTAGTTACAAGTTTAAGTTTAATAAAACCTTGCTTTAAACTCAGGTTCACAAATGAGTTTTCCTTTACTTTCCTTTACTTGTATTGCATCTGTAGGTCTCTGTTCATAAACATAAACTAGCAAAAACAAATTTACTCTAAAATGAAATAATGTTTGTTTAAATTCAGAAAAAAAGACACGCCAGTCACAACTGCATATGTGTGCATATTTCTATATTGTGGTCTATTTACACAAAGTTAGGTTAGGGACTCCCAAAATTTTACACTGCTGCACCGACATTGAACTGTATGGTGGCACTGGGTCGGTATGACCAACAGGTCAAAACAAGCCCAAAACAAAGTGCGTGCTGTGCCCTGATTGGTATGCTTCCTTCATGCTTTTCTCATTTTAACATGTTCCTTTTTTTATACACACATAAGCTGAAAGGAACGACAGATTTCGCATAATGTAGTGGAGTAAAAAGTAAGATATTTGACTTTGAAATGTAGTGGAGTGAAAGTAAAAAGTTGCCCAAAATGGAAATACTTCAGTAAAGTACAGATACATGAAAAAATGACTTAAGTACAGTAACGAATTACATTTACTTCATTACTGTCCACCACTGCTGTAAATACGCTGTACATGATTCACAGCTGGAATCTTTTGAACTGGAAAGTTTTTTAAAACTGTGTAACTGACCTTTACTCGTTTAGTCCTGTAACTGTTTGTACTCTGATAAATGACCACATGAATGTATAGAAGACAAAAACACTATCCTGTTTTTTCAGTGGCCTAATCATGGCACCCACCATCATTGGCTAAAACCACAGCTAATAATATCATTTTCAGTGTATAGCCTGTGTGCATACATAAGTAAGAAGTAGTCCTTCAAGTTCCAAATCTCTTTATTCATCCAGTAGCTAACACTCTTGTGTTACGGGGGGAAAGCACAATGCTAAGTTAACTTCCCTGTTACCTTTTAAAGATCACCTACCACTTAAACTGAACACACATATAGAGAATACAAACAAGATAATGTAAGTTAAGAGCTACATGAGAGAAGAAAACAGAATTGTAAATTACCTGAGGCTTTCTCTTTGCTTGCCATTGTGGCTGAATGTGTATCTGAACTCCAGTGACAGAGAAGAAGGACTGAACAGACTAACTACAGGAAGGAGTTTCCACATACAAAACTCAACACTTACCTCACCTCATACCAGGGTACAGAGAAGCCATGTAGGCACTTACTCCAGATATATGGCGCCACCTTCTGTGAATTAAAAGAATTTTCTTTTCAACTACCTATAGACTGCTGGATGAACTGCTTTAATATGAATTCACAGTAATAAAATCAAGGTATGGATTGTACTTGATGGAAAACTGACTGTACTCAATATAAGCTGTTGCTATACAAATATACTCTGTCTTACACTGATCTCCTGGGCCCTTAAAAACAGAGGGAGTGGGTTCAGCTCAATTTTATATTATAATGGTATGTATATGAAATAATGTATATGATGAAAGACACACACACACATTTGTTAGCCCACTTTTACCCTGTTCTTCAGTGGTCAGGACCCCCATGGACCCTCACAGAGCAGGTACTATTTGGGTGGTGGATCGTTCTCAGCACTGCAGTAACACTGACGTGGTGGTGGTGTATTAGTGTGTGTTGCGATGGTCTGAGTGGATCAGACACAGCAGTGCTGTTTTTGAACACCTCAGTGTCGCTGCTGGACTGAGAATAGTCCACCAACCAAAAATATCCAGCCAACAGCGTCCTGTGACCACTGATGAAGGACTAGAGGATGACCAACACAAACTGTGCAGCAGCAGATGTCGCTGACTTTACACCTACAAGGTGGACTGACAAGGTAAGAGTGTCTAATAGAGTGGATACACACACACATACACACATATATAGTAAAGTATAAAGTAAAAATAAAAAGAGCTAGGCCCAAGTATTAACAAATGTGTAGAAATTTTGGAAAAGTGTGAAAAAATATAATAAGAGACGACATTTCAACCTTAAATTTAGTTGCTAGTGTTTTAAACAATAAAAGTGACATAAAAAGCTCCAAACTGATGTGTGGCTATGTGTCACATCCCTTGCACTTCCTATAGCACTTCTGCTTTCACTACTTTGTCATCCTTTAGCAACTTGCTATTGCATAAATAATATCAGAATTGTAACACACTGATCAGTTTAGAAATCAAGTTTAATTTGACTGTGACTAGTAATTCAGTGAAAATGGTTCTATATAGCACCAAAAAGGGTTCTGCTACTGTTAAGCTTATAACAACAGAAGAACCTTTCAGTGCTATACAGAACCATTTTCAAAAAGATGCTATATAGAACCAAATACAACACAACATGACCTGAGATTACTTGGATCGAGAAAAAAACAGAAAATGCAACCAACTTGTAAGACTGAACTTTGGAGGTGTTAAAAAAGTAATGGGTCGCACCCACTCATGATTTTCTCATGTGGCCAAAGCATCGCTAAAGTTAAAATGCGTTACATTGCAGTCAATTTGGCACTAATGTAGCTTAGTGTTTAAGGTAGGCGTGTACTTTTAAGCTATCATAGTAAACCATCAGTCATGAGCGTAAAATATGTAAACTGTACTACTATGCTACAGGCCTCAGTGCGACTGTCCCACCTGCACTGCCAGTACTTACACCACTGCTCATTACAAAGACAAACTGAGTCATGATGTAAAATCATATGTATACGTATCGTATGTGTTTTATTTGTGTATAAGTTGTAGTAGGAAAGTAGGAAAATACAATTGGATTACTAGATTGAGTGTACTAAATTTAAGGGTATTACATTAAGAATTTTAAATTAAAAGTGATAAATTAAGGGTTATAAAAAAGGTACTAAATTAAGGGTACTAACAGAAGGGTACTTAATTAAGGGTACTAACAGAAGGGTACTAAATTAAGCAAGATAAAATAAAGGTACTACATTAATGATGCTAAAATAAAAGCACTTAATAAAGGGGACTAAATGAACAGCACAAAATTAAGAATAATAAATAAAGTAATAAAGATGTTTCTCCCAAAAAAAAATCAGCAGGTTGGTGGGAGTCACTGTAGCCAGGGATGCTGCAGCATGTCGTGGAGAGATGGTCTGCTTCGAGACTCCTTGTCCAGACAGCTCCTCAACAGATCCTCACACTCTGTAGAGACACAGAGAGACCATTAGTCAGAACTGTGTTTTTGTGTGAGAGAGAGACAGAGAGACGAGAGAGAGAGAGAGAGAGAGAACTTCTGAACACAAAGTTATTTGGTTCTTTGTGGGTGAAGGTGCTTCTATTTATGTTACTTATCATTTCAAAAACTTCTAGCTGGCAGAATTTTTAAAATATACAATTAAAAATATGTAAAAATAAAATTGGTAAATAGTTTCTAATGTGTATATCCACACTATGTAAGTTATTATTATATATAAAATAACCAAAATATTCATATTGCAAGTAGCAGTGTACAAGGTACTCTAAAACTTGATTCGCTTGTTTCTCCTAGGGTTTTTGAAATTTTACTTTCTAATTATTTTAGTTCTGTTTGTAACCTTTTTAGCTAAATATTTTATGTATCTATTTATTTTATCTTTATTTTTCCATTTTATGTACTATCATTATTATTATAAGTATTATCATTATTATTTATATATTTTTACTAATATTTTGTTTTTAATATTGTTTTACTGTTTCTTAATTATTATCATATACCATTTTTTATTGTTGTGTATTTCTTTAATATTTTTAAATGTTTTCTTTTATTATTTTATCTTTACTTTAGAATCTTTATTTTAACAATCAATCGGAGGTGTTAAAAAAAGTTCTGGGTCACACCTGTTCACGATTTTCTCATGTGGTCAAGGAATTGCTAGAGTTAAAATGTGTGGCATCTCAATCAAGTTGGCACAAATTTTTTATTTGAACAATCCTAATTTGTTATGTGTTTTTTTACTCTTCCTGTGGCTCTCAGCTACATTGTAAATGAGGACCCCCCCCCCTCAAGAGCTGTGTGTCTTTGTAGATGTACGTGAACACACACACAGATGTCTGGACAATAACTGCACAGAGAAGACTCTCTGCAGACTACTGTGTGTCCACACTCACCTTGCGACAGGTAGTATGGTATGTCGGGCTCCTCCCTAATGATTTCTCTGCGGTTGTGGAAGGGGAGCGCTCCAGTCAGCATGTAGAACAGCACAACTCCAATCTGCCACACAGTGCACGGCTCACCCTGGTAGAGCCTCTGCAGGTACCACTCAGGAGGAGTGTATTCAGTCTTTCCTTTAAAATACAACAGTGACGGTGAGTGGACACTTGTAGACTTTACTATAAACACTACTGTGTAAAAATCCACAATCAACCTTTTCAATAATACAGGAGCCAAAAAGGTTTCTTTGGAATATATAAAAGATCTTTGTACAATATAAAATCAGTTTTACATGGTAAATCTGATGATAACCCAGTGCAGTTTCATGTTTCACATTATTAGTAGCTGTAAAAACTTTCAAATTTCTAAAAATATCCTAAAAGTGGTGATCAAAGCTCAAGGCAGATAAAGTGACAGAACATTGTTGTAAACAGATAATGACAGCATATTATTATAATTTCATAACTTTCGATCACAATATACTTCAAATAATGAATACATCGAAAAATTCCTGTTGAAGACTAATATGTAATGGTTAAATATTTATTGTAATTATATAAGTTATTATTGTTTATAAAATAACAAATTATTAATATAGAAAATGGAATTTTAAAAACTCGTGCATCTTGAAATTCATCAGCACTAATCAACATTCAAACCTTTCATGTGTTCAAACACAATTCAAAATGTAGACAAAACCTGCTCTTCAAACCAAAGAAGGCAGTTTGATGAACGTGAAGCTGAGTGTTGAAGAATATTCCTAAAATAAAGTTTTGTCAGTGTTCACTGTAAACCCATACCACAATAGCTGGTGTAGGGGTCTTCCGCAAGAAGTCGCCACAGCCAAAGTCCAGAACGCGCACATGCGGACCCTCAGGGTCCGTCTGTATCAGAATGTTGTCTGGCTTAATGTCTCGGTGCAGGACCTCTTTAGAGTGGATGTCGATCATACCCTCCACTAGCTGCTTCAGGATTACCTACAGTATGAAAGAGGATGGAGTTAATACAATAAAAGGAGGACATTCTTGTTAGAAGGCCATCATAAAATTCATAGCTTGGTTCAGTACGATATGCTTGTATGCCAGACTTGCTTGAGGTTTCTGACACTTTATAACTTACTGCTATCCATAAAAATGGACAAAAGCTGCTTTCTTCACTAAAACACTAGTAGGAGCCATCCTGACCACTGAGCCAGAGTAAATATCATATCCTTTTTCTGTACATTTGTGTGCTGATGAATGATGATAAAGAATCTTGAATCTTGCATTCACTTATTAGCTACATTAGCCTCATAGCTGCAGTGTAGAGCTATGACTCTGTTTGGGGTTAAAGGGGAAAATTGTGTACATGTAGCTTAAATCAAAGCCAGGCTCAGTAGGGAGTGTCTTTCAGGAACAATGTCTCTCACCTTAGCTTCCTCTTCCAGTAGGTAACCAATGTCATTGATGTAGTCTGTCAGGTCCTTGCAGGGCACCGGCCGCTCCATCACCATCACCAGCTTGTCCTGCAGCTCACACCAGTCCAGAGGCGCTACGGAAACTCCTTGTGTCCGTCCGGTAACGGTCTTGCCTTCCCCCACCATCGACAACAGCACCACTTCCAATGGGTAGTCTTTCTGTTCTCCATCCAAAACCTATAACAGAGCACATTATTACACAAAGTCCTCCTCCAGACTTCACCACACCTTTGTCTTGTAGATCCACCTTGCAGGTGTTCAGTTTGAGACTTTCGCATTTTAAGGTGGAATTTGTTATCATTATTGTTATGTGATATTCTGCAGTTCAGCATTGAATCCCTCTTCGGTTTAACAGATTCACAATTTTATATCCTTCGTGTTTTTATCTATTGATGTTATATCACTACAATACCTTCAAGATATGTCATCAGAAGGGAGTTTTCCTAGTCTTTAAACCAAAACATCTCACTCCCAAGACTATTGTGGGGCTCCTGTAGTAGGTTAGCAGGCATGTTTACAACCAGTGTTTTGTTGTCTGGCTACTCCAGCGCTAGACGGCTCCCAACTCACTCGCCATAGTGGCAGTGGTGCTTCAACGCCAACAAAATGTTTGGTGTAACAATTCTTCTTTTGGAAATGCTTTTGTAATTTGGTAATTCGCTCTTCTATACATTAAATGAGAAAGATCAAGTTTCAATTGATCATGTTAATCTTTTTGAGTGACTCTATAACTTAATTATGTTTATTTTAAAAAACAAAACATTGATCTTTCCATTTTGTCACTAACAATCATAACAATACCAAAACTTTACCAAATGTTTCAGCAGTGACTGTTTCAGTAGTGACAATTTTGGCTAATTTTGAGCAGAACTCAAAAACACTAGCATTAAATGCCCAGAAAACACAGCCTTGAACAGCTGTACACACACAAAATCAACATATTTATATTACAACACAAGAAAGCTGAAAAAAATGCAGAATATATATGTTTTGGTAGTGACAAATCTTAATGTTCCACACTGATTTTCAGACTTTGAGACACATTTACTTCAAAACAATGGGGTTGAACAGCTCACCATGAGGCCACGAGGGACAGGGATGCAGTCTGACTTCCTGCTCTAAAATGCAGGGGTGAGGCTAAAATTAGGCTCTGCCTATAGATTAAAACTCTTTTTCTTTTGGTATCAATCTGAAAAATGTGGGACAGAATTTTCTGAATAAAGTTTTTTTTGCTTTAAATTTAAGCTTAAATCTTTCAACTTCACTTTTTACTAAATCAAATGGATCTTTTTAAAAACAAAAGATTAAACAAAAAAATGCAAAATATGTAAGTATTTTTTTTTTACAAGTGTAACAGGTTTTGCAGTTTTTAATATTATTATTGCTAGAACCTTATGTGAGGGTGTGAGGTCTCTGTTGAAGTCTACAGACCAGGGCAAGAGAGAGAAACGCTCACACCAAGGATGCTTCAGAAAAGGGAATTTATTGGCTAAATATCAAACTACTTTTGGACTACATTCAATGATAAACAATAGAAAATAAAACCAGAAAACAAAACAAAACAAAGTGATAGTAATGAAAGACAAAATAGCTCGAGTAAGTTAGAGTGCTTCACGGCTAAATGGTATGAGGCAGTGTGGTTTGGGAAGTCGCTTAGGAGAGCCTCTAGAGAATTAACCTAAGTATGGACGGGAATAACTATATGGCTGGATGTAACTATAACAGTTCTCTTATTAAATAAATTGGCGTCAGGGCCCTGACTGCAAATTGATGGAACCAGCTTACGTTGGAGTCGGGGGCTGACTTCAGGCGGGGTCGTCTCAGGACAGACTCGATCGAAGGCTGGAGCTCACGCAATGGTTCCTCTCCTTGCTGCCCGTGGATGCTGCATCTCCGTGCGGACACGCGCCTTCCCGTCAGTGATTGGGCGGAGGCGTCTCGTGGCCGTCTGACGGTGGAGCTTGGGCAGCCTTTCGATGGTCGATCTGTTCACAGATCAGTGCGTGGCTCTGGGTGCGATGCTGGGTCTCCGTGGCGTCAGAACCGCTCCCACTCCGCTGGTGAGGTTCAGGTTGCAATCAGGGTTCTGAGGCTGGTGATACTAATTTAACTAACTACTTCTCTTTAGCAGAATCGAAAGTGATGGATATATCCTCCCTGGCCAGACAAGAAATATCCAACTTCCTTCTCTGAGGGTGGTTTAAACTTAAGGTGTGTAGACAAACAGGTGAGTTACAAAACAAACAAAGGTTTCAGATCTGAAAATTTAGCGTTCTAATATTTCTGACCTGTTTTTCTGAACAAGGCCGGCACAAACTTAGAAACTTTGCTATCCCTTTGTTGCGAACGCAGGAATCTGAACTCAATTTTGCGGTGCACTCTGGTTTTGCTCGGCTGGAGGCCCTACCCTTTGGAGGTGGAGCCAGAGTGCTGATAGGTTCTCCTCACCTAAGGTTACTAGCTACTTGTTGTTTCCAACTCTGATTGGTTGTGCATAATTTTAGGAATGCCTTCCCCAGAATCACTGCCTCCTTTGTGTCAGCTAGTTTAAACAAAGAAAAAGAAACATTTCTATATCATCAAATTGGTTTAATTTTCAAAATCAAGGAATGAACAACTAGGATATTCAAGCATGTTTCAAAGAGAGAGTTTAACCCTTGTTACCTGATACACAACACATGTCAAAGAACACAGGTACTATTTGCCTATCATATCTAAACATGACCCAATGCATGAAAAATAAAATCGACAATAAAAGAAAAGGAACAAAGGAAGAAAAGAAAAGAAAACCACATTCAGGATACATATTGGTCAATGGTCTAAACTCATAGCAGTTAAATGGTTGGGTCTGACTGTTATCAAAGTTATACTCTACGTATTTCTAGCACTTAATAGTAGAAAAAGATACAGGTAATATTTAGGTACTACCCAACAACAAGATTAATACAACAAGTAGTATTGCTACAATACTACTTTTATAAATGTTAATAATCAAGCAGACAAGCAAGAAGTTTCTTGGGTTCCTTATACACCCTTGGGGGTGCTCTGGGTCCATGCTTGAGATCCCTAGGGACTTTAGGAAGTTATAACTTTGCCGTCCACAGTCATAAGATTTCCGCTTTTGGTATGTCTAGTTTAGTTAAAAAGAGTTCTAACAAATGGTTGCAGTTTGGAGTGGACATATACCTTAGAAATGTACTTTCTGTTACTTAAAGATAAGGTTGTCCACAGGACTTTGGAGGGCCATGTAGCCAATAATCCAGGGAGGCGTTGTCCTGTTGCCCTCTAGGTCAAGGGAGAGGGGTGCTGGTTCTTGATTCAGCTGTAAATCTGACTGAGTCTGGGGTTGGGGGGTATTAAGCCGACAGATTTACACCTCAATTCCAGACTTCCTGGAGCCAAAAGGCCCTTAACTTTGGGTTGTTGATACGTTAGAAACACTAACCTAGGCCAAACCTAGTTTCAGCCAGTGTTCGCTACACAAGTCAGGGGTAGGGATTTGAGACAGCCACCTCCCAACAAAAAGCAACCTTTAAATGATGATTTTATGTACAACCCCTCCAAAAAAGTTGGGACACTGTGCAAAATGTGATGATATGCAAATCATTTAAACTCTATATTTAATTGAAAATAGTACAAAAAACAACATATCAGATTTTGAAACTAAGAAAATGTATTGTTATTTTTTTCTGTTTTTTTTAAATATATGCCTATTTTGAATTTGATGCCAGCAACATGTTTAAAAAAAAGTTTGGATAGGAGTATGTTTACCACTGTGTTACATCACCTCTTCTTTTAAGGACACTCTGTAAGTGTTTGGAAACTGAGGAGACCAATCGCTGTAGTTTTATAAGCAAAATGTTTTCCTATTCTTGGTTAATAGAGAATTTCAGCTGCTCAACAGTCTCCGGTGTCATATTTTTCATTTCATAATGCGCCAAATGTTTCAGGGGTGATAGCTTTGGATAGTTTAGCACCCAGATTCTTTTACTGATGAGCCCTGCTCTTATAATACATGCAGAATGTTTGTCATTGTCGTGCTCAAATAAACAAGGCCTTCCCTGAAAGCCTCCAGCTTTTCTGTATCCTGTTTATATGTGATTCATTATTATAACTTTTGTTAAGACATTTGTAAAAACATTTGTGGATGCAGTGATGAACTGTGTTCACAGACATTGGTTTTCAGAAGTGTTCTTGAGCCCATGTAATGATTTCCACTACAGAATGTGTCTGTTTTCAATGCAGCACTGTCTGAGGGCCTGAAGATCACAGCCACTGAATATTGGTTTTTGGACTTGTCCTTTGAGTACAGATTTCTCTCGATTCTCTGAATCTTTTAATGATATTATGTGCCATAGATTATGTAATTCCAAAGTTCTTTGTTATTTTTGTTGAGAAAAGTTATTCTTGAATTTTTGCATTATTTGACAGCACAGTCTTTCACACAGTGGTGAACCGCTGCCCATCTTTCCTTCTGAAAGACTCAAGCCTTATTGGTGAATGAGGCCCATTATTAGTAAGTGCAAGTCACCATATAACTTACTGCTGAGTGTAATTCTACGAAGAGTATTGTTGCTCAATTGAGCATCTTAAAAGCTACTTAAGCCAGTTGTGTGGGACCCCTTCACTTCACATTTTAAAGAAAATCCAACAATACATTTTGAGTGAAGGTTTCTTTTTCTTAAGGAGGTGTGGAATAAAACTGTTAATTCCACATGTGACAACTTTAGAAGTGTGTAATAAATCTCAGGGCCCTGTCACTAGAGGTTCATGGACTGGGGGCCTAAGCCTGTACTAAGGGGGTCTGGGGTTATGGTCCCCATAAAGAATTTTTTAATGGTTCCAAAATGTTTATAATGCACTTTTAGAGTTGCAACATCCAGGAAATGTCAAGTACATCAGCCATGTTAAGTAAAAATGCTTATTTGATCAAACAGGCACACAGTAGATCTGTTTGTATTAAGCACAGAGCCAGTATGACCAACATTATATCCATCCACTTACAACAGGCACAGATCAAGCAAAGGTACTGAAGTCAATCAATGCTCTCTCCTCTCTCTTAGAAAAGCTGTGAGGTCCGAAACACATTATTCAAACAAACAGATTTTAGGTAAGTTCAGTCTCAGTTGGTGCAATTAGAAAGAACATGATGGTCTCAAATATTTTCTCAGTGAAGTTCAATTAAATTCAGTATTAATTTTAACCGAAAGCTTATACGACTCTCTCTCTCTCTCTCTTGCTTTCTTCTTGATCACTAACCTCCATCAGATCTGTTCCTTCAGTCCTGTCAGTCTCCTTCAGCTTCTTTCTCCCCATCTTCCTGTGATTAGTAATACAATAATCTCATTAAACTCAGATTTACAAGAACTAAAGGAACCGCCCAGAAAAAAACACAACTTACCAAGAGTAGCAAATGCTGGCGCTTAGCCCAAACAGCAAGTGTTCTAGAAACATGATCCTACAACACAAACACACTCTTATATCACTTTATTTACAAATGAGACAATAAAAATCATCTCTACTATTTTCGCTCTGCTTCAGGTCAAACTCCATATTTGAGGACAACCATCGACTCTTGAGTCTGTTTTCCTTTTCTTAGTTTCTGTTTTGTTTCCATGAAGAAACAAAAAGAGAAGCGCGTCACTGAAGGAACATGAAACTCCATCACTGTGAGTGAATGAGATTCTCAACTGCAATGGCAGGTAAAATCCAACCTCTTCAGATGTTTCAGTGTGTCTAAATACTTCAAGTACTTAACTCTAATAGTGTCCAGACTTTGCTGTAAACTTTATTTATTTACTTATTTATTTATTTTTCAGAAAACACTTCCAACTCCCCCTCAGCTTCTAAAAAGCAAGTTGGTACAGGACAGTCAGCACCGTCCAGGACCTGGCTGACTTTTTCTAAACTGCTGGTATCCTCTGTTCTAACTGTAGTGATTGGATTACAGATATGTGTCAGGAAATGTAGCTGTTCATGTATTTGGTTTGTATTTCTGTATATTGACATTGTAGATATTTTACAAAATGTTCTCTCTAATTCTTAAACCCAGCCTCACAGATAAAACATATACTGTATAGGTTAACTGTAACATTATTTTCTAGATAGAGACATGTTAGTTGTATATAGACTACAAGTTACTGTATAATTAATATTTCATTTTTTACTCTAACAGGCTTTTGTGTGTTATGAGTTGTGTGTTGTGCTGCTAAGAAAACAACCAACTGACAAAGTTCAAAATTTCTCCCCAGACTTTCAAGCAACAGAACAGCTCTGTGAGTGACAAAGGTATGTACTCTAAAATCAGAACAATGCTATAAAAATACAAAAACACAACTAATTTAATGATTCAACAGCGCAAGAATTAACTGATGAGCTTCGGATCCTGCTGACTGGAAAGACGGGTGTGGGCAAGAGTGCAACAGGAAACACCATCCTGCGCAAAAAAAGCCTTCAAATCTGAGATCTCCTCTTCCTCTGTAACCTCACAGTGTGATAAAGTCAGCAGCAATGTGAATCAAAGAAACGTCACTGTTATTGACTCTCCAGGTCTGTTTGACATTTCAAGCAATTTTTGGCAAGGAGTCCTCCAGCTACACCATGGTGCTGTTCACACATGGACATCAACTTGGGAAGCAGAATATTCATCAGTTTGTATGTAACAACTAAAATCTTTTGGATTTCATCAAGAAGTGCAGCGGCCGATACCACGTGTTCAATAACAAAGATCAGGTTCCGGATCAAGTCCTTCAGCTGCTGGACCAGATTGATACACAAAAACTTTAGGAATTTGTGTATAACCATAGTTGATGGAAACCTGCCAGACAGCAGCAGTGAAAAAAGTCTGTGTGAGGGATGGATGGGTTTGTTCACAATGCTGGTGGCTTTGCGGATGCAGCATGTGGTGAAGATGTCCATGATGGAGGGGAGAGAGACCCAGATGATCTTCTCAGCTGTCCTCACTATTCACGGTCAGAGGCACTGCAATTCCCAAACCAATGATGCAGCTGCTCAAGATGCTCTCCACAGTCCCCCTGTAGAACATGGTGAGGATGGGAGGGGGGAGATGAGCATTCTTCAGTCTCTGAGGGAGTAGAGGTGCTGCTGGGCTCTCTTGGCTGTGGACTTGGTGTTGAGGGACCAGCTGAGGTTCTCTGTGATGTGGACACTGAAGAACTTGGTACTCCTGATGATTTCCCCAGCAGAGCCAGTGATGTTCAGTGGGGAGTGGTCACCTCGCACTCTTCGGAAGTCAACAACCATCCCCTTGGTTTTCTCCACATTCAGAGACAGGTTGTTCGTTCTGCACCAGTCTGTTAGCCGCTGCACCTCCTCCCTGTATGCTGACTCATCGTTCTTGCTGATCAGACCCAGCACAGTCATGTCATCAGTGAACTTGATGATGTGGTTTGAGCTGTACTTTGCAGAACAGTCGTGAGTCAGCAGATTGAACAGCAGTGGACTAAGCACACAGCCTTGAGGGGTGCCAGTGCTCAGTATGGTGGTGCTGGAGATGTTGTTACCGATGATTGAGGTCTCTCAGTCAGGAAATCCAGGACTCAGTTACAGAGGGAGGTGTTCAGGCCCAGCAGGCTCAGTCTTCCAATCAGCTGCTGAGGGATGATGGTGTTGAATGCTGAACTGAAGTCTATGAACAGCATTTTGACGTAGGTGTCTTTATTGTCCAGGGGGGTGGGAGCCAGATGGAGTGTGGTGGAGATGGCGTCGTCTGTCGAGCGGTTGAGGCGATATGCAAATTGCAGTGGGTCCAGTGAAGGGGGGTGCTCGTCTTTGATGTGCCTTCAACAAGCCACTTGAAGCACTTCTTGATAATGGGAGTGAGTACAACGGGACAGTAGTCATTGAAGCAGAACACTGGAGACTTCTTTGGCACAGGGAAGATGGTGGTGGACTTGAAGCACACTGGAACGACTGCAGTGCTCAGAGCGATGATGAATATGTCAGTAGTATATATCCTACACTGTTTTTCAAAGTATGATTTATGACCCTGATTTATGGCTCTGATTTATCACTCTGATTTATGACCCATATGATTTGTGGTTCTGTGATGGACAGATTGGACAGACATTTTAACAAGGTGCCCTCTCCCCACATTACCCATCCACCCCTCCCCATCACCTCCCTCATCACCCCCACCCCTCACCACACCTCACCCCAAAGATTTACGACCCCCTGTGCGACAGCCCGATTTATGACACCCCTCTCTGTGACAGGTCAGTTTGAGGGACAGGTCTGTCATGGGGTGGGTGTTTTACGACACCCCCTCACCCCACCCCCTCTACCACCAACATTTGTGTTGGGGGGGGGGGGCATGGCGAGGGGGTTGGTGTGGGGTGTGAATGTTGAACCCTTTCATGTAGGTTTTCACTGTTTGTAGTTTGATTGTGGATTCTTAGCTGTGTGTGTTGTGTATGTCTCCAGCGTGTTAAAAGCGCCAGAATGTCTAGACGGATGAAAAACAAAAGGGGGTTTTAGAGTGGCGTGTGGGGGGGTTAGATCGTTGTTATCAGTGTGTCTCCAAAATGTGTTAAAAGTGCCAGAAAGTCTAGATCTTAAAAACTCAATTCATTTTGAAACATTTATTTAGTTGTATTGAAACTATTTGCTTTGCTAGTTTTTTCTTATTATTTCTTTTTGTTAATGATTGCTCTGGCCGTGTGTACAATAATTCCTAGAAATAAGATTCCGGAGTGCGACCAGGTTGGTGTTTGTCCAAAGATCGTGTTGTCGGTTTTAACTATGAAAAAGAAAGCTGTTACACTATTTATTCTCACACCTGAAGAAATTGACTGGAAATACTGGGTAAAGATAGGAGAGTCACTCTTATGTGTATAGAATAAAATTCTAATTGTGCTTTTAAAGGCTACAATAAGGTTTTCAGTTACATACACAAGCAAACACAACAAACCACGCGCAGAATCAGAGAGATTCTGCAGAGATTCTGAATTTTATTTTCGTTTTGTCAGTGGATGACGCTACAAGGTTCTTCCATAAGATTGATGATCTGTTCAGGGGTTTAGGTATTTTCGGAATTTAGCTTTGGAAACAAATATTAAGTTCCAGCAAGCCTGTGTGTGTGTGTGTGTATGATAGATTTTTTTTTTTTACACTTTTAGACCTAATTGCAACTTTAAACTTTAAAAACCTCTAAGACCATATAGGTTTTTTTTTAAATAGTGTTTAACACACTTTTAGGCCTAATTTCAGCTTTAAAACATGTAAGACTGCATTGTGTTTGTGTGTGTCGGGTGGGCAGATCGGTTTGGGAGGGTGTGTCTCATATGACACCATCATTATGGCTACCCAACCAAACCAATCAAACACAAAGGTATTCAACAGGTCATAGTAAGGGGTGTGCCATGAGTAAATGGTGTATAAAAACAGCTCGCAAAGACCCTGCATTCACCCTATATACCGTCAACGGCATTGTTGTGTGCGTGTGTGTTGTATTTCGGGAACAAGAAATGGACGCCAGCTTTCTTTGTAAGTATGTACCATGCTACAGACCTTTTGCCTAATTTTCCGTTTAAAGTAATAACTAAAAGACTGTTACAATTTGTATTTAACAGGAATGTTCTTGGTCTAGGTAACTCTGAGCTTGAAACAATCGAAGCCATCAGAAGTATTGAAGGTTTATCTCAACTGTTTGACGGTATGTCACTGTTTGTTTATAGCTATATTTACTTATTTATTTATTTACAGCTCTTGATGTTCATTAAAAAATATTTCCTGCATTTCTACAGAACCTGATAGCGCATCGGCTTGTGAAAACCCCCTTGGTGAGATAAAGTTTATGTTTTGATTTTTGGTTTGGTTGAGTCCGTTGGTCTCCTAACACCACCTGGATTCGACGCTGTACCCAGCACCTCTGCGGCTTGCGATTCCCGCGCTTTGTCGACGTTTAAGCCTTGTTTAACAAGCAGTCCTGGGGGTCCGCCACAGAGTGGAAGGAGTCAAACAGCCGATGATAGCTCTGTTTCCCGCGGAAAACGTCCAAGGATATGTTTGAGCACTAACAACGGGTCAATTTCACATGGGAAACGTCTTAGGCTTGATGATAGTTACAAATCCGTGGGTAAGAAAATACTAATTAAAGTGAACTTTTTACAACGTTATTTTTAACATTAACAGTTGTGTGTAAATGTTTTTTCTTAAACTGTTTACAGATTTACACACTGGTAACCATACTGCATGTGGTGATGTGGCGCGGACAGGAGCGGTTTCGGACGTTGACACTGTCGTCTGGACTGAGGAGCTTTTGAATACGTGGGACCAGAACAGTTTCACAGAAAAGCCGGATGAGGCCGAGGATACTGGACCAATTAATACTGGACTAAATTCAATATCGGAAGAAGTGAGAGACATTGATGGATAGGGTTTAAAACCAAATCAGGAGCACGAACGTCGGGTAAGCGGCTCTTACCCTTCTAGTGGTGTTAATGAGTTTAAAACATTGCTGGGTCAGCATTCTCAAGAGATTACCAAAAATACAATTGAACAGCGTAGACAAGGTGCTCTTGTGCGTAGATTAAATAATATTGTTCAAAAACTAGCTGAAAATAATCGGGAATTAGTAAAAGAAAACCGTATACTGTTTGAACAGGTATCAAAGCACATACAGATTGTACAGGTTATGCATGAAGAACAAAATGCACATTTTAAATCTTTAACAGATGTAATATTTAAACTCAACAGGGTTTTACAGTTGAAAAATTCAACAAAATTGTCTGTTGCAGGACCATCCAAGTAGTTATTGTGTGGCAATTGAAAATATTTTTGTTCTTTACACATATTTATACCTATTAAACAAACCACATCATCAGCACGTCATAAATTATTGTTTAAATAATTATTAGTAAAAGAAAGAAACAAACAAAAATAATGGGATCTAAAAGGTGTCGGGAGTCAGACAACAATCCGCGTGTTAGCGACTTAAATGATGTTTGGGAGCAGATGTCTATTAGCGATCGATTGCAATGTTTAAATGATGAGTATGAGTCGGCTACTGGTATTAATCTGCAAAACACATACAATCAACACAACGCAAATGTTAATGATTATATCACACCTGATGGTTTGCAGACCACATTGGATAAATGGTTCTCAAATAAAAACGACGCAATACACAGCCCGCCAACAACACGCCGTAGATGCGACGATAATTATGGACATTCCATAGATTTTATGTGTAATACTGCCATAACCGATGCTTGGGAGCAGACATCTATTAGTGAACGACTGCTATGCTTAAATGATGAGTATGAGTCAGCTTTAATGTTCTTAAAAAACCCGGTACAAAACAATACACTACACCTAAACAGAGAACAGACAGGCACCGGTCTGCAGACACATAGTTTTCCTACATTCGATCCAACAGCTCCTAACTTTGGTTTATCTAGTAATGACGTGGTTCAGTTGGTGAGAAATGGTGGTGAAATAAATGGATACACTGTAGTGCCGAGAAATAGGTTTAATAGTGTTGTGCTACACAGAACGCTGAATTTACGCGATGCTCCATCCACAGACATGGCCTCATATACTGTCTATGTACACAATATGCTATCAGACATTGTGGCGTTCTCCAGGGTGTTGGCTGGTGATGGTAGTGTAATCAACATAACCATAAGAGGTGATAGTTTAACATCTGATGTAAATGCTTTGTTGTCTTCAAGAGATGGTTACAACGTTGACAGGTTTGCAGATGCAATTGAAAGGGTTATGCAGAGTAACAAGTACATTACAACAGACAATAGTTTGGTGTTGACAGTCTCCATAGCTATGAGTAAAAATGGCGGTGTTCGGCGTAAGGTGCATGACCTTGTGCACAATCAGGTGATTGATAGGAACAGAATGAACCTCTTTTGTCCAACAAACATTTCAAATAATCTGTGTTTCGCGATCTGTCTTGCTCATTTTCTGAACACACATGCGCCACATAACACGTTAGAAACTATAGCCGATCAGATACAGGCAAAGGCTGGTTACATGCGTGATCACAAGGTTGGGTTTAATGACATTGGTCGTTTCGAATTCAAGTTTGGTGTTAACATAGTTGTGTTCCACAAGAGCGGTTCGGGTGGTTTAGAGAAGTACCAAACGAAAGACAAACCACATGCCAGGACTGTGTTTCTGTATCTCCATGATGGCCATTATTACTTGGTAAAAAATTTGAAAGCGTTCATGGGTGTACCGTATGTTTGCAAGTTTTGTTATAAGGGGTACACTAACGCGCAGGATCATAGTTGTAAATATCATTGCGATGTGTGTCAGGACACAGAATGCAGCCAGAAACCCATACGTGTCAAATATTGTGATGACTGTTCACGCTATTGTAAATCTGACTATTGTTATGACCAACACAAGAAAAAGAAACAACAACTTATTACCGGGGAGATGGCGTCCTCATGCGATTTGACTAAATACTGTAGATCATGCGGTCGACGTTATCATGTTAGTTTAACTAAACCAAAACCCACAAGTGTATGTCAGGACGTTGTGTTCACTGCCGTGAAGAATTAATATCAGATACAACACATGAATGTTACATACAGCCGATCAAACTAAAAGAACCAAGCGAGTCTTATATCTTCTTTGACTTTGAGACACGGTTTGAAAACGGTAAGCATGAAGCTAACTTTGTCTGCGCAATCACATTTGACGGTAGAGAGTTCACAGCAGAGGGGTCTGACTGTGTAGAACGACTCCTCAGAGAGTTTAGAACCCCCCAAATATCAGGGTTACACATGATTAGCACACAATGCAGCCGGTTTTGACAATTTCCTATTACTGGAATATTTTTCTAAAGCGGGCATTTCTGTCAAAATCACCATGATGGGGTGTAGACTCATCTCCGTGTATGACGAATCGTACAAACAGCGCTACATAGACTCATACTCATTCATTCCAATGCGTTTGGCTAATACAGCATCAGCGTTAAATCTAACATGTTCAGAGAACGGGTATTTTCCACACAAATTTAATTTGACACAAAATGAGAACTATGTGGGCCCATACCCCGACAAGAGTTTTTATGGCTATGACTCGATGAGTGACAAGGACAGAGAGCAGTTTGATGAGTGGTACAGCACAGTCTCTGGTGGTGTGTTTGATTTCAAAAAGGAGTTGTATGTTTATGGCAGGAACGATGTTGTTTTACTTCGTGAAGCATGCATTAAGTATCGTGACGAGTTCATTCAGTGTACAAAGCTAGACCCATTTAATTATACAACATTAGCATCATGTTGCATGGCTGTGTACAAGACACATTTTCTACCCAAAGACACACTAGCATTGACACACAACAACGCGTACATTAACCAACACAAGACATTCTCAAATGTTTCAATTGAATGGCTTGAGTATGTTAAGAGTACCAGAGGTGTTGACGTGCACCACGCCCTAACTCATGGTGAAATGATTGGTGTGTATTATGTGGACGGGTATTATGAAAAGGGAGGTGTACAAAAAGCCTTAGAATTTAACGGGTGTATGCATCATGGTCATGAATGTCGTTACAGTCCAAACCAGCCTCATCCGATGTCAAAGGTGTTGTATGGCGAATTGCGAAAGCAGTTTAACACCAAGGTAGAGATCCTTGTTCGAGCATATGGGCTAGACGTGGAAGTAATGTGGGAATGTGAGTGGGCCAAAGCTAAGAGGGATGATTTGAGTGTAGCTGCGTTCATGTCTAACTACACACCACGTGAAAAATTGAAACCAAGAGATGCGCTCTTTGGTGGCAGAACCAACGCATATAAGCTGTACTACAAAGCAAAGGAGGGTGAGAAAATCAGATATTTGGATTTCACTAGTTTGTACCTGTTCTGTCAGGCTAGAAAGAAATACCCCGTAGGTCATCCTCAAATATTTTTCAAAATTTTTCGACCTCTGGAGGAGTACTATGGTTTAGTCAAGGCCACCGTACATCCGCTAAGAAAACTCCTACACCCTGTATTACCATACCGCTGCAATGGTAAGTTAATGTTCCCACAATGTCGTACTTGTGCCGAGCAGGAAAACCAGCTTCAAACTTGCAAACATAGTGACGAAGATAGATCCATAACAGGGGCTTGGGTCAGTATTGAATTGATGAAGGCTATTGAGAAAGGGTATGTGGTGGCAAAAATCCATGAGGTTTGGCATTTTCCAGACAGTTCAGAGACGTTATTCTGCGAGTATGTAAAGACTTTTTTACAGTACAAGCAGGAGGCTGTCACAGAGGAAGAGAGGGCCGAGTACATCAGGGATTATTTTGAAAAGGAAAAGATTCAGCTGAATCCTGACAAGATAAGTCTTAACCAAGCATGTCGGTCTATTAACAAATTGTTGTTAAACAGCTTGTGGGGGCGTTTTTCAATGAGGGAAAACTTGCCAGTGTCCAAGTTGTTGACCAATCCAGAACAGTTTTCACAGCACATATTTGGCGATGGATATGATGTTAAACACTTTACATTTGTGTCTGATGCCACAGCGTTGATTCAGTAGTGCTATTCTGCCGGGGACAGCTGCCCAACACGTGACAGTAATGTGTTTCTCTGCACTTTTACAACAGCGCACGCTCGTTTAGAACTGTACGATCTAATGGATAAATTAGCTGACAGACTCTTGTACAGCGATACTGACAGTGTTATTTTTGTTTCTCGTGAAGGTGATTGGGAACCCCCTCTGGGACCCTACTTAGGTGATTTGACAGACAAAATTGGTGGTGATGATTTCATTACAGAGTTCTGCTCGGGAGGGCCCAAGACATACGGTTATCGCACAGCAACCTAAAACATGTATGAAAGCTAAAGGTATCACCCTAAACTCTGACAATTCAAAAGTCATTAGACTCCACACACTGATTGGTCTTGACGACCATTATGTGGTAAATCGCGACGGTAGTCGACACATACGGGCTCATGCAGACGGCATCGTAAGAAATAAAAAGAACCTCACGCTGAAAAACAAGTCAGTGGTGAAACGCTTTAAAGTCGTATACAACAAACGGGTCCTGTTGTCTGACTTTTCAACACTCCCTTATGGCTACTAAAGGTGTTCATCACTATCATGGGGTGCGCGTTGTTGAAGGGTTTGATTTCAGATTACAACACCCTTTTTCTTGTGTAATAAGTGGCCCATCAAATTCTGGAAAAACATTTTTTGTAAAACAGTTGATTGAACATGCTGATGTGTTGGTTTCAAAGAAAATAGAAAACATAGTATACATTTATGATTGTTGGCAACCCCTTTATGATGAAATGTTAAAAATAAGAAATATTAATTTTGTTCAAGGGATACCAACAACCCTAAATGATGACACACTTCTGCCACTTAACAGAAATAATTTGTTAATTATTGATGATGTAATGAAAGATGCTAGCAATAATGCTGAAGTGGAAAAGGTATTTACACAGTATGTACACCATCGAAATTTAAGTGCCATTTACCTAATACAGAATTTATTTTTTCAAGGAAAGTCTAGTAGAACTATTAGTTTGAACACAAACTACCTCATATTGTTTAAAAATCCTCGAGACAACAATCAGGTCGGTGTATTAGGTAGACAGATGTACCCTGGTAATACGTAATAAGTTTTTCATGGAGTGCTTTCAAAATGCTGTAAGTAAACCATTCGGTCATCTTATGATTGATTATAAAGCAAAGACTCCTGAAGACTTTCGTCTCAGAACGGATCTACTTTCAAACAGTCCTGTTGTTTACATTCAGAAAAAACACAGATAGATCAATATGTCTGACAGACTATATAGAAACCTGCCACTTCTCAAACTTTTATTTAAAGCTAAGCCTGCACAGAGACGCGTTATTTTACAAGCTGCATCTAATGAACTTATTTTAACTCTGTGTGAAGTGGCTCTTAACGTACTTAACGGTACCATACCTCTCACACCGACACAGTATCATGCGTTAAAGAAGATGGTTTGGTGTTTCATGAAAAAAGAAAGTAATTAATCAGAAAGGGGGCTTTCTTCTACCATTGTTAAGTAATGCTTTACCGTTTATAACAAGTTTGATAACAAAATAAATAAACGGAAGTGATGGAGTACGCTGAAAAAATGTTTTTGGTACTGCAACACCAGCTGGATAAGTTAAAGAGCGAGAACTCGCGGGGGACTATGAAACAAATTGTGGAAAATGACTTGGATGTGTCTATTAGAAATATTTTGGGTAGGAATGATCTTGACGCTCATGAGAAAGCCAAGCTTTATGCAGCTGTTTTGCAGAGATATTTAATCATTGCTAAACAGGGGGATATGGAGACCAACACTTTAACATTGTCATTACCACCCGCAGATAATGTTAATAAGGATGTAAATGTCATTGATCAGACTGATGACAAAAATGATGTAATCACTGATGTTCTTAGAAATGTACCATCACGAAGCAGGAGGAATGTTCAGTATGTTTTAGATAAAATGAATCAGGAGAATTTGTCTTGCATAGAAGTCCAGTCCCAGGGTCGCATATTCTGGACTTGGTAAAAAGTATAACAGCTCCTCACAAGGTTAGCGATGATCGTAGACCACCGGGTTGGGATGAGTTTCTAGAGGCTTTTGCTGTTTTAAATATACCTCTTTCTACCATACCAAACAAACATGTCAGACAAAAAATTGTTTTGTTAAAAAACAAAAAGTCTGCTGGTTATGCTATGCCGACAAAAGACATTTCGCAACCTGTTAAGAGTGTTGAAACCCCAGCATTTATTTCCCCCATTCTAGATAGAAGTAAATGGTTAAGCTTCTAAAACGTTTTTTTGTTTGTTTGTTTGTTTATGTATTTCATTTATTTGTTTAACATATTGTTTTTTATCATGACTATGAAAATACTGTGTTAAATCGATGTTTCACTGATGTGTTACATATTTGTAAATAAATGACTCTGAGTTGAAATTCTTTGTTTTGTTTGTTTTTATTTATTAACCATTACATCACATAGGGACACAATTATACATTAAACATTTGTCCTGATTGAACATGCTGGACACATTTAAACAGCTTGTTCTTACAAATACATGGATAAAATTTCTTTACAAATGTTGAAACCATATTGTCATTTTTTATCAAATCTAAACAGTATTTAGACATCACATCTTCATAACTTAACCCTTTGGTGATGTAGTTTAAAAAAACACACAGTGTTGGCCGCAAGTAGTTGAAGCAAAGTCTTGTATTTGTCTAGTTGAGTACCACTATGTTATGCATGATGTTTTAAGAAAGTCACTAATCATGTCAGGGAACTTCTCTGGTGGGTTTCCAAAACTGTCAAAAAAGCATCCAATACGATCTTCAGTTATGTAGACAGCAAGCCAGTGTTCACCCGGAAGGTCTGATGTATGTGTATTTATAATAACCATTGTTGGTAATTTCCTGATGACGTTTGTTGGCAAATGGTCGCATGCTAACACCCAGAGAAAATGTGTGTTGACAGCTACTTTGTCCATGATGGCGTTTAACTCTAAAGTATTCATTAGTAAAAATCAACCAAAACTTGTCTTCGATTAGACACTTCAATGATACTGTCAAAAACAGCATATACAATCAAATTTATGGTGTGTGGAAGGGGTTGCCTGAAACAAGCTTCCAGTCTTATATTCCCAGATTTGACCAAAGACATATGTTGACTACATTCTTCATCAGGTGTAAGATTAAATGCATACAGAGTGTAGCCCTGTAGGAAAACCGTTCTATCAAAAGACAACGCCTGGTTTTTCAGATGTCTACCAGATGCTAAAGCCAACTGATAAAATTCACGCACAGCAGAACCAGACTGGAAATCGGGTTAATGTGGTTTAGCAGGATACTGTTGCCCATCTACATAGACAGCGAGAAACTCTAAATCATAATGTTTGAATGCAAATGGGTTTTTATTGTATGCACCTGTGAAAGCGTCATTGTCAACCATTGCTATTATCATAGACTTTGGTAGTGTTCCCAAGAACAAATTCTCTTGATTAGAAACTCTCGTCTTTGCTGGTATAGAGAAATTTTTTAGACACACTCTGTCAATCGGGTATTTAGCAGTTGTTGACAGCAACGCCTGTGCATGACCCAGCCTTGCAGCTGGTGATACAGACACTTTTTTGACAAATAAAGATGTTGAGAGAATGTTTACTTTGTAAGCTAACACATCATGTCGCATTAGACAGAATTCATCCTTACTACGCGTCATACGTATTTTTATATCCACACCATTAAGCATCAATTTCTCCTGAAAAAATATGTCACTATGAATCGGTGCCAGCAGCTCCACCACATTACCAGCATTTGTAAATGCAGCCCTCTTTCTCAAGCCTAGATTGTTTCTAATGGGGTTTGTCTCATCCATATGTCCAGCTGTGTCCAGATAAAAGAGTCCAGCAGAAAAAACTGTTTCCAAGGTATCCCGACCATAATTGGCAAGACATTCTATGATACTGCGGTATGGGTAGGTGCTGGAACTCTGTGATATTAGTCGATCACCTAGCGACACATCGACCTTGAAAATATTGTGGCTCCTGGATAGTTTATCAACCCCACAGCAGCTCCGTCATCAATGTCACTTCCGTCAGGTTTTGTGATTTTAACACGAAGGTACAAGAGGATGTTATTCAGATCCGTATAATCTTCACCATGGCCTGCTATAAAAAATTCCAAAGGGGCTGTGTCCGATATTGCTGAAAGCGGTGGAATTTCTACATAAGTGTTTTTCTCGATAGATGTTTGTGTTAAAGGCACTGTGAACAAGTCTAGTTCCGACTTGATACATTCTTCAGACATGCGATGAAGTAGAGCCATGTTCAGAAAATAGTACTGACAGCCTTTCTTCGGGGTGTTCGTTTGGTCTGTTTCCCCTTTCTCTTCCTTTTTGAATCTATGCGTTTTTTCAACTCATACTTGGTTTTCTTAGCAGGGCGACCACGCCTCTTTCCAGGGGGTCGTTTCACAAATTGTCGTGCCATTACTAGCATGCCTGATCCGTCCTGGTTGTTTTGCATTGCATGTGTCAAACCGTTGCTGACTATATCGCTTACAATGTTTTTAGCCGCGGTTTTCAGATGCGGTTTGGCTATACTAAACCCCCTCTTGAACAACGGTATAGCCATTCTGAATAAATTTCTAAAAATACCACCAAAGCCAGCTCCGTACATAGCTGGACTACCTGCATAACCAGGCATGATACCGCCCACTTGATTTTGGTAGTAAGAAACATAGCGTTCAGGGTCCATAGCGTGTGCATTGAATGCATCCATTTTAAAACCCTGTTGGTTGTTTTACAGGTCTAAAATGTAGTTGTGCAACCACTTTCCCGTATGACAAATTGACGTGTTGGTTTTGATCAGTTTTCACCTCTATTGTAATGTCACTAATGTGGGTCTTAGTTGCCGACACGTAGTGTGGCTTGTTGTATCTAACAGTGAATGTCCCCTGATATATGTACACATCTTAACAGAGGCACAAAGGAGTCTCCAACTGTTTGGTATTCGATGATGTCTGTGTAAACATACAGTGTGTAGAAACCCCTTAGATGTCGGCTGGGTGCGGCGCGTACTGTTTCTGAAAACCTTCTTGATCTCGAACCGTTTTAGACGCAGATTCTAGCATCTTCCCCGGTTTTAGACCTAAGATAATAGCTAGTTTTCCATCAAATACTAAACCTACACCAGGTCTTGCCTTGATATAAACCTTGTGTCTTATTTGATCGTAACCAATAAATACTGAATGTGATGATATTTTAAAATTGATCTCATCAATCAACATGGATATGTCTTTATAATATCCGATAGGTAATTTTATTTTTGTTATTTTTGAAGCAATTTTATCGATCACCATAAATGTTGCGTCATCTTCATCAAATGTTTTCCACGTCCATGGGTACTGAAACTCTAAAACACCCACTTCCCAGTTACCTTTTAAATCAATTGGTTTTGCCAGTTTTGTTCTGTAATTAGAAATTTGATTGTCGGGGTATACCGACATCGATGAGTTGCATGGCAAAGTAATGCAAAAACCATTGTCACCCATGTTTGTCATTTGTTGTAATGATTGCATTCACAATGCCACACATCTTTTAAGGCTTTTGTATATCCACCACATCCTTTTCAGGAATCCAACTGTTGAATTTGGGAGGCCATCCCAGCCATTTCACCAAAACCATATTTTTTTACCCTGTTTTTTCTTCTCTAAAATCTTTTCAACTTTGAATGTTTTATCTCGAGGCACATTTATTTTTTGCAACTCTTCTTCATAGAAACAACCTTGTATAACATCACCATCATAATCTTTCAATCTATAAACAGTTGTTTGACGAGGGATACACTCTGAAATTGTGAAAAATTCATGTGTATAGTTCTCCTCGTAACCCTTTGCAAACGGACCCCTGACTTTGGAAATTCTCACATCACCCACCTTGTACTTAAACACAGTTTTCTTGCTTAGCCCGTCTCTCACACCATACAACGTTTTAAACACAATAGTTTCATTGTCTTTGGACACATCAGCTGGTTTCATTTTTATACTTCTGTGGTGACTGTTGTTGTAACCGCACACTATGTCTTGTAAAACATCAATGTACCTTTTGGAATTTATAGCCGTTAGATATCGCCACATACAACCTTTTAGAGTTCTATTAAAACGCTCTACGACACTAGCCTTTAGTTCACTACCTGTAGCAAAATGCGTAATTTTGTTTTTTGACATCAGGTTTTGAAAATGATTGTTAAAAAACTCTTTGCTGTAATTTTTGAGGCACTCTACTCTCGGCTAGTATGGACGCAAACGCGTTAGCGACTTCCAAACCCGACTTATTTTTTAACAACCGGACCCAGGCATATTTGCTAAATACATCAATACACGTCAACATATATTTATAACCATCGTTTTCCTTAGAATATGCGTTCATATCAACAAGATCAGCTTGGAATTGTGTGTCAATACTGTATACCACCACCCTGTTCCTTCTGTAATTATGCCGTATAGGTTTGTGAAGGGTGTATGCATCTTCACCCGCTAACCAATCTGAAACCTGTTCATCAGACAGACGCACACCTTTATCCTCTAAAACAGCCTGTTTCAAACGGTTTTTACCACCTAATGAACCAGAATTTGTGTATAATATGTGTGTATTAAGCTGCTCTCATAAGATCTGACATGTTCACAGACGCCATCACTGAAAATAATGACCCAAAATTTTGTTTGATTTACTGTTTTATTCACAACTCACAATGCATCAATGAATTCAAGAAATTCCACACATACATCAACATTTTTCTCAACCAAGTATTCAACAAGTATTTCAACCACTTTACAAACATTAATTGGTTTATTTGCCGAAAGACTTAAGACACAAACATCTAATACATATGTACACAGACAAAACACATGACTGATTTTCATTGTATTGTTGCTCTCAGGCATCAAAGACAGTAACGTCCTGACAGTTACATGAGGCGGTTTGTCAGAATCTAGACATAACTGTGTTACGTTGCACCAATCATCTGACAATGATTTGACAATACTCATTTGATTCTTGAAATTTTGTAAACGTTTAGCTTCAACTTCATACACACTATTAAAGAGTCTAAAATTGACGACACAATCCTCAATACATTTATACAACAAATTGGTCAATTCGCAGTTCACACGGTGTTTCAACACATGGCCCGCCAGACCCTGGAATCCACAAACATTCCCCATTTGTCTTAAACAGCACTGCAGGTGTTTGAACCAGCTTTCCAACAATCAACAGCGTCAGCGACAAACTCCCCAGATATGTGATCAACCAGATTTTCTCTTATTTCATGCAACTTTTCCACAATGTATGGCTCGCTCTGCAATTCACAGACAACTGTTTCAGCGCATCCTTGAATTTTTTGATGAGGCAGATGTATTCCAAAACACTTTAGAAGCCCCAGCGATAGCATGTTTCAATTCAGGCGTGAACAATGTCTGTGTTATATCGTCATAGTACTTTTCAAAGAAGAAGATATCCGGCTCAAACAGACACGAATGTCGAAGTTGACTGGGGTGGTCCACTTCACAACCAAGACACGTTTCCTTCAGTTTGTTGTTTATGATATGTTGTAAGATTACAACGACAGCAGACTTCATAAGTTTTAATCCTGTAGCACATACTCGGCCATCCACATCTTCGGTTGATGTGGGTATAGGCATGCATTCAGGAGCTTCGACGAGCGTTTCATCATCTTCCATACATGCTGGCATCGGTGAAAAAAAACGGTGTATGTAGAAGAGTCATATTTGCACGTGCAAAATCTTCATACAAATGGTCTAACCAGTTGTTGTTGTCTGATGTGTTGGATAGTGTTGGCTGATTGCCGCCGCACGTTGTATCGCCATCTGTGTTGGTATCGTTGCCGAAATGGCCCGAGATGCTGTGGTCTGCGTGCGGCGGCAATCAGCCAACACTATCCAACACATCAGGCCGCTGCTGGTTCGTCATGGCTGTAGTTTACAGGACCGCTGGCAGCGTCGAGCGGTGCGTAATCAACGTCCGGCCCTTGATAATTTCTATACCACAGAGGCCCGTGGTTGTCGGGGTGGCCTGATGGATGAAAATCCTCAAACATGTTGGCTTGAGTGCTGAGAAACTGAAGCTGTATGCCTCGATATGGATGGGGGGACCCTTTAAACAGACATTGCGGAGGGCGGTGATTCTGTTTGACCATCCCCACAAACGTCATAAGCCAGAGAATCAAAGAGGTTAATCTTAGCATCCCCGAAACGCTTGTGAGACCGGCAACGAAATGCATCGCGATACCGGCTCTTCCTCGGCGCAAACTCCAAATTGGTTTCACTACCACAAGAACTAACAGTTGGCGTTGCTGTAGAAACGCTAAGAACGGTTTGATTTAAACTTGCAGAAGACATTTTGCAGCAATAGTCATGCAACCCGCCTGTGAGAAAAATGCTTAAATACAACATATGTAAGCCACACCCTGCTCTCCCAACACAAATGTTGGTGGTAGAGGGGGTGGGTGAGGGTGGGGGTGTCGTAAAACACCCAACCCCTAGGCAGACCTGTCCCTCAAACGGACCTGTCACAGAGAGGGGGGGTCGTAAATCGACTGTCACAGAGGGGTCATAAAAATGACCTGCCAGTCAAAACTGACATGCCTGTCACACAGTGGTCATAAATCAGAGCCATAAATCAGAGCCATAAATCAGGGTCATAAATCAGGGTCATAAATCATTCTTTGAAAAACAGTGTAGGATATATACTACTGTCATGTTAGGTCACACATTAAATATACATGCATTAGCGATTATTGAGTCATTAATTCATAGTAATTCATGATTGTGGAAATAGAGTAGTACTGTAAACAAATGGTGAGGCGTTCAGCAGCACCAATTGCCTGCCGTAGGCTGGTGTTCATCCTCATAATCCGGGGTCCTACTCGTTCTAACAGGTCATCAGACTGATATTTAGTGAGTCTGAAATACTGTTGGAATAGGACATCATCCAGGCGAAGCTCTTGTACCAAGTGGTGGTACTCCCCATGCTAATGCCGGCCACGCAGTATCTGGTGAACCCAGACAGACCGGCGGCGTTTTCTCCACGGTCCACGTATTTATATTCAACAGCAGTCCCTCCAAAATCCAAGCGTGAAAACATCTGGTTGGATGTAAATATCCTACGAAATAGCCGATGTTGAACATTTACATATATATTTGTACTTAATAACAAACTAAATTTGGTTTTTGATCATTAGAAAATCAGCACATTTATTGATTAAAATCTGACTTAGCAGGACGTGAATTAATTGGATGATGCAGGAAACATTTTTGTTAACGCCCACATGCGGCCAGCTGAAGAGGGGGAGTGCATTCACGTCCGTCGACGCGCCGGAGCAGCGTAAATGCAACGTTAGTGTGTGTATGTGTTTATATATATATATATATACATATATATATATATATATATATATATATATATATATATATATATATATATATACTATGGCAAGCCAAACAGGAAATATTTAATGATCATTGATATAAATGGAATGATCATTGATATATATACAATGAACTTTGATATATATGGAATGATCATTGATATATATTGAATGAACATTGATATATATACAATGAACTTTGATATATATATATGGAATGAACATTGATATATATGGAATGAAAGTCACTGTTGAAGGGTTGAGGGTGGCCAAGAAAAACTGTACATCAATAAATGGGCATTAACAAACTCCAGGTGGAGCTTAAAGGAAGGGAAATCTGATAAAGTGACCAGTATCTATACACAGTGATCCCATGGACAGAGTGACCTGAGAGTGGCTGATATATGATGTGAAGACACAGATGGGTGGAGTTACAATATATACATAATTTGACATGGTGCAGGAGAAGAGTCAGATGAGGCCATAATTTCTGTTTGAAAAATGCTCTTTTATTGAGAGCAAGGGAAAACAGTGCCACTTGAAAAGCAACTGAAAATTGAGGTAGGTCACTCCTAGCCCTACTCTTTCTTCTGAGGGTCACCAAACACAAACAGACTCTCCCTAACTCGGAGCTGGACACAAAATAACAGAGTAAACACAAACACACACTGTAACTGAAGAACAACAACATAGCAACATTAAATAACAATGTAAACAGTCTGTTTGGGGTGGGGTGTGTGCAAGGCTACAACACACACAACCCCAAAAGTCCCTCTCTGTCTAAACAAAACATTTTATGAATTATATTATTAATTTTTTTCATCTCAATGTTCGATCCATGTACATCAAGGTTCATTCGATATATATAAATTTCCATTCAATATATATCAATGTTCACTCCATATATACCAATGTTCATTCTATATATATCAATGTTCATTCCATATATATCAAAGTTCATTCAATATATATACATTTTCATTCAATATATATCAATGTTCATTGTATATATATCAGTGTTCATTAAATATTTCCTGTTTGGCTTGCCATACTATGTGTATATATATATATATATATATATATATATATGTGTGTGTGTGTGTGTGTGTGTGTGTGTCTGTGTGTGTATGTGTGTGTGAGGGTGGACAACATGGACAGGCTGCAGCTGCTAAAGGAGAACCCTATGCTGGCCACTTGTTATATGTTAAACATCTGGTATTTTTACATAAATTGTTATGGCTCTATTGATTTAAAAAAACAAGAATGTGATGGGTCCATCAGACCACTGAGTAACAAAAACGAAACACGACACAAGGGTTAAGCATGCAAAAAGCAAGTTGGTACACATTGACTTAATGCTAGAAGTTCTGTTGGTTTCATTCTGTTCATGCAATTTATACTGTTACCTATGTTATACTGCAATGTCATACAGTTACAAACGTTTTTGAAAACCGGTATTGTATTTAAATAAAACTGTGAATTATTTTAATTTATAAAATGGATAGTTCCGGGCCTGATGGGGTGAGCAGACGTCGTAAAAAATACAGAGTCGGTTTGTGAGGAGTCTGGCCACATCCTATTTTCCCCTATATCAAAACAGGAATGCAAAACACCAGAGGGTGCCCGCGGGCGAGTCCTCAATGAATGAGAGTAAATGGAGCTAAATGGCTAAAAATGAAAAGTCAAAATAGTTCTAATCACTGGCCCAGAACTTTCCTTTAATTTTAGAAAGTAGAAGGACATATTTCACTAAAGGAGAGGAGAAGCTCATTGGCCGTTCACGCTCTCTGACGCTGTTTTAAACTCCTGTAACTCGAGTTTAAAAGCGCTCAAAAATATAACAGCAGAGTTAAAATGTTTTAGGCTGTTCAGTGTTCAGGAAATTACTGTATTATTTTACATTAAAAATGTTTAAGCATTTATAAACTATGATTTTGCTCAAATGCGTCATCTTAACCCATTCATTTTGGACTCGCTCAGGAGCGCCCTCTAGCGTTTGAGAAACCTGGAAGAGATTACAGAGTTTTCTGTCCCGATGTAGTACGTCATACGGGGAATTTTTGCTTACTGTTTCATGAACGCTACCTACGTATTCGGACACACTTATTATTTTCCCGTACTGCTTTCACAAACTGTATTGTATGGCAGTATGCCATTTCGGACGCAGCCTTTGTAAATTACAGGATACAAAGCATACCTATGACTGCCTCACCACAAGTGAACACTATTACTGCCCCACGTCACGACAAATCCTTGTGCTATTAATGGAATAATCTTTGAATCTAATGTTGCTCACATGGACGACCAAGTGTACTGATGATTTTGTTTGTTTAAACTGAGGGTCTTGCAGTTTATTCTCGTAATTAGATTAGACTATGCTGGTCAGCTAGCTAGCTGAATGGCTTACACGCTTCAAAAATCCATCCATGTTTCAGTCAGAAGTGGCTTCAAACCCAGGCTGAATTCCAAACGCCTTACATACTCCTTAAATAGTGTGCTAGTTATGGAGGTTTTGAAATTCTAGTTTTACAGCCAAATAGTACACTATTTGTCGAGTATGGGTGTGGATGAATCCCAGATGACTATTTTTCATGACTTATTCTTTAAGGTGCAGTTGGGATACAGGAGCCAGTATTTAAATTCCTACATAGTGCACTATGTAGGGAACAGGGAGCCGTTTGAGATTTAGCCCCAGCACGAGAAGAGGGGCATCGTTGGACTGGTGCTGTATAAGACTTGCGGTGATAATTTGGTGAATAAAAAGTTATAACGTGAAGGGTTTTGCATTAAACTGTGCTGTTATGATATGTTCATGTATTATATTATAGTTAAGAAGTTCATGAAATGACCGCAGTATACAGTGATGGACGACCAAACGTTCTTCTTTGCATTGAGCAGTCCATGGTTGCTCTGCAACCATACCATACGCTATTGGACCGACATTTCTTGTTTATTATTAATAATAATAACAAAGTATTTTCTAAAAAATACATTTTAGGGCTGTTTTTCTGCTTCAGGACCTGGAAGACTTGCTGTGGTAAATGGAACCATGAATTCTGCTGTCTACCAAAAAGTCCTGAAGGAGGATGTCCGGCCATCTGTTCATGACCTCAAGCTGAAGCGCACTTGGGTTCTGCAGCAGGACAATGATCCAAAACACACCAGAAAGTCCACCTCTGAATGGCTTAAGAAAAAACAAAAATAAGACTTTGGAGTGGCCTAGTCAAAGTCCTGACCTGAATCCGATTGAGATGCTGTGACATGACCTTAAAAAGGCGGTTCATGCTCGGAAACCCTCCAATGTGGCTGAATTACAACAATTCTGCAAAGATGAGTGGCCAAAATTCCTCCACAGCATTGTAAAAGACTCACTACCAGTTATCGCAAACGCTTGATTGTAGTTGTTGCTGCTAAGGGTGGCCCAACCAGTTATTAGGTTTAGGGGGCAATCCCTTTTTTTACGCAGGGCCCTGTAGGTTTGGATTTCTTTTTCCCTTAATAATAAAGATCTTCATTTATAAACTGCATTTTGTGTTTACTTGTGTTATCTTTGTCTAATATTTAAATTTGTTTGGTGATCTGAAACATTTAAGTGTGACAAACATGCAAAAGAATAAGAAATCAGGAAGGGGGCAAACACTTTTTCACACCACTGTGTGTGTATATATATATATATACACACACACACATATATATATATATATATATATATATATATATATATATATATATATATATATTCTTGTGAATTTTGTTTTCATATGAGCCATATTGTTCTATGAAATATATATAAAATGCAGTTTGCCCTGTAGTCACTTCATAAGAGTCTGATGTATCTGTATAGATTTTGAATCTAGAGCCCAGACTCTATACACAGACTTTCATGTTTGTGGATATTCACAGAATTGGCCTCTGCCCTAAAGTTTGTTCCTCAGACAATCCAACTCCAGATAGAGGAAAAATAAAAATAATTTCTTTTGCTTTTTTAAATCTACAGTTAGTGCTTTTAACCAAGATATTAAGAATATCATCAACAATTTACACATTCACCCCCCAAGGTGTCTTTTCTAGAGGCAGAAACCTAAGACACAAATTGATACAGTAGTAATATGAGCCCCATATGTCAAGAAATTTAGTCTCAGATGTTACAGAGGTTTTTTTTTGCCATTTTGAGAAATGATCAAGCTCTTGCGGGGGTGATTGGGATGACGCCAACGTCGGAGCCTCAAACGCTAACAAGAGCCACAGGAAGCTCTCATTAAGGACAGCATGAGCCCTGACCTGGGAATACTCGGAGTGAGAAAAGCTCTGGGTTGCACCCCTTCATGACTTTCTCATGTGGCCAAGGCACTGCTAGAGTTAAAATGCATGACAACTCAAGTTGGTACAATGTATCCTAGTGGTTAAGGTCGGTGTGTACTTTTAAGCTATCATAGTAAACCATTAGTCATAAATGTAAAATATGTAAGCAGCAATATAAGCATTTCAATGCAGATGGCAGCTACAGGCCTAAGTGCGACTGTCCCACCTGCACTGCCAGTACTTACACCACTGCTCATTACAAAGACAAACTGAGTCATGATGTAAAGTCATGTGTACATTTTTATTTGTGAGCAACTTGTAGTAAGAAATTTGAAAAATAAAAATAAGATTACTAGATTGAGTGTACTAAATTTAAGGGTACTAGATTAAGAGACATTAAAATAAAAGTAATAAACTTAAGGGTCATTAAAAAAGATACTAAATTAAGGGTAGGAAAATAAGGATACTAAATTTAGGGTACTAAAACAAGAGTACTAAATTAAGCATGATAAAATAAAGGTACTAAATTAAGGGTGCTAAAATAAAAGCAATTAATAAAGGGGACTAAAGGAAGAGCACAAAATTAAGAGTAATAATTTAGGAATAAAATAATAAATTAAGAGAACTAAAATAGGGGTATTAAAGAAGTTTCTCCAAAAAAATCAGCAGGTTTGTGGGAGTCACTGTAACCAGGGATGATGCTTCGAGACTGCTTGTCCAGACAGCTCCTCCTAAATTAAGCAAATAAAATAAAGATAGTAAATTAAGGGTATAAACATAAAGATACTAAATTAAAGGGAACTAAAAAGGGAACTAAATGAAGCATAATAAATTAAAGGTACTAAATTAATAAATTAATGGTGCTAAAATAAAAGTACATTAAGGGTAATAAATTAAGAGAACTAAAAAAGGTATTTAAAAAAAGGTTCTTCAAAAAGAAATCAGCAGGTTGTTGGGAGTCACTGTAGCCAGGGATGCTGCAGCACGTCGTGGAGAGATGGTCTGCTTCGAGAGTGCTTATCCAGACAGCTCCTCAACAGATCGTCACACTCTGCACACAGATACACCATTAGTCAGAACTGTGTGTTTGTGTGTGTGTGCATGTGTGAGAGAGAGAGAGAGAGAGAGAGGAACAGACAGACAGAGACAGAGAGAGAGAGAGAGAGAGAGACAGACAGACAGACAGAGAGAGAGAGAGAGGGAGAGAGAGAATTTCTGAACACCAAAGTTAATTGGTTCTTTGTGGGTGAAGGTGCTTCTATTTATGGTACTTATCATTTCAAAAACTTCTTCCTTTTAAAATATTGAATGAAATATGTAAAAATATAATTGGTAAATAGTTTATAATATTTATATCCACACTGTGTAAGTTATTATTATATATAAAATAACAAAAAAACGTTAAAATGTATGTGAATAAACACACAGATGTCTGGACAAACTGCACAGAGAAGACTCTCTGCAGACTACTGTGTGTCCACACTCACCTTGCGACAGGTAGTATGGTATGTCGGGCTCCTCACTGATGATTTCTATGGGGGTGTGGAAGGGGAGCGCTCCAGTTAGCATGTAGAACAGCACAACTCCAATCTGCCACACAGTGCATGGCTCGGCCTGGTAGGACCTCTGCAGGTACCACTCAGGAGGAGTGTATTCAGTCGTTCCTTTAAAAGACAACAGTGACGGTGAGTGGACACTTGTAGACTACAGTGTAAAAATCCACAATCAACCTTTTAAAGAATACAGGAGCCGAAAAGGCTTCTTTGGAATATATAAGAGTTCTTTGTACAATATAAAATCAGTTTTATATGGTAAATCTAACATGATAACCCAGTGCAGTTTCATATGTTTTGCATGATTAGTAGCAAGCTGTGAAAATACACTTCTAAAAGTGGTGATCAAAGCTCAAGGCCGATAAAGTGAAAGAACATTTTTGTAAACAGATATTTACAGCATATAATTACTCTGTAATAATGTTTTTTGATCAAGAAATACTTGAAATATTATATACCTCGAAAATCCTTGTCAGAGACTAATATGTAATGTTTAAATATATGTATTGTATTTATATAAGTTATTATTGTTTATAAAATAACAAATTATTAATATAGAAAATGGAATTTTAAAAGCTAGTTCATCTTGAAATTCATCAGCACACCTCAACATACAAACCTTTTACGTGTTCAAACACAATTTTAAATGCGCTTTAACAGGTCAGAAAAGAAAACTGTCAAATCTTCATGTAGACAAAATCTGCTGTTCAAACCAAAGAAGGCAGTTTGATGAACGTGAAGCTGAGTGTTGAAGAATATTCCTAAAATAAAGTTTTGTCAGTGTTCACTGTAAATCCATACCACAAAAGCTGGCGTAGGGGTCTTCCTGCAAGAAGTCACCACAGCCGAAGTCCAGAATGCGCACGTGCGGACCCTCAGGGTCCGTCTGTATCAGAATGTTGTCTGGCTTAATGTCTCGGTGCAGGACCTCTTTAGAGTGGATGTCGATCATACCCTCCACTAGCTGCTTCAGGATTACCTACAGTATGAAAGAGGATGGAGTTAATACAATAAAAGGAGGACATTCTTGTTGGAAGGCCATCATAAAATTCATAGCATAGTTCAGTACAATATGCTTGTATGCCAGACTTGCATATGAGGTTTCTGAAGCTTAAATCAAAGCCAGGCTCAGTAGGGAGTGTCTTTCAGGAGCACTGTCTCTCACCTTAGCTTCCTCTTCCAGTAGGAAACCTCCAATGTCATTGATGTAGGCTATCATGTCCTTGCAGGGCACTGGCCGCTCCATCACGATCACCAGCTCGTCCTGCAGCTCACACCAGTCGAGCAGCGCTATGGAAACGCCTCGTGTCTGTCCGGTAACGGCCTCGCCTTCCCCCACCATGGACAACAGCACCACTTCCAGTGGGTATTCTTTCTGTTCTCCATCCAAAACCTATAACACAGCACATTATTACACAAAGTCCTCCTCCAGACCTCAAACTTCTGTCTTGTAGATCCACCTTGCAGGTGTTCAGTTTGAGACTTTTACAGTTTAATGTGGAATTTGTTATCATTATTGTTATGTGATATTCTGCAATTCAGCATTGATTCCCTCATCGGTTTAACAGATTCACAATTTTATATCTTTCGTGTTTTTATCTATTGATGTTATATCACTACAATACCCAGCATGCATTACACAAATATGTCACACAATAATATGTCACAAAATAATAACTGAAGATGTAATATTATATATAGATATATAATATATCTTACACAGATCTCCCTTTTTGTCTTCAGTTTGAGAAATGAGTGATCATGTCTTACTACCAGTCTCTTGGAAAATTGGGCAAGTTTTCAGATTTACAAATATGCTAGAGCACATTGTAAAGTTTTTCAGAGGTATACTGGCCATAGTTACAGTTTCTAGGCTGGGACCAACTGAGTAAACCAATTTGCTGCAGTGCCACCCTGAGGCAAACAAATGCTGCATCTCTAGTTAGTTAAGAATACCAAAGACAGAAGCACCATGACTGTAGGTGAAGCAGCTAAACATTGACCTTTCCCTGATTTATATTTGAGTGTCTAGTGTGTATCTGCTGTGGTTTTGTGATTTTGTCTACCTATGTGAAGATTTGTCCAGACAGCTACTTTTTAGGCTTAAGTCCTACAGGGCCAGTAATGTGCTGATGAGTTGAAAGAGGGATGTGTGAATGAGAATGAGAACACTGTGTGTGTGTGTGTGTGTGTGTGTGCGCTCACCACAGTGGTGCGTTTCACTTTGTTTTTGGGGATGTGTTTAATCGCCACCTGTAAGATAAAGAAAAGTTGGATTAAACACATTACCGTTATGTGGTGAATGCTTTTGAATCAGTGACTGAACACTACTTTTTACTGTCACAGTATTAAAGAGGTGTTTTTCTCTTAGTATTGTTAAACAGGGTTAGTCTATCTCACAAGCAGACACTCTAAACAACAGCTGCAGAAGTTGTAGAAGTGTGTGTGTGTGTTAGTTACAGGTAGCAGATCGTCTCTGCGGTAGCCGGCGTACACTGAGCCGAATCCTCCTTGACCCAGATGGTCCTGCTGCACATACTTGCGATCCAGCTCCCCTGCAGGGAGAGTAGAGAGATTCATGCATGCCCTGTGTGTGTATGTGTGTGTGTATGTATGTGTGTGTGTGTGTGTGTGTGGTTCTATTGTTATGTTACACACCTCTCAATATTCTGTCATTAATTTCTTCATCCCCACTGTCCCTGTGGTCACTCTGTGACTCCTTGGGTTCACTATCTGTCTTGGTCTGTCCCTCAGACGAATCATCGTCACTGGACACAAACCACCATGACTCACAAGGCTTCTGCTGCCCTTTCTCTCCATCTGCAGTGGTTGTTGGAACCTCCTGCTCTTTTTTCTCTGTCTCCTCTGCCTCCACTCTCTGTCTCTTCCTTTGGGATGGCCCGCTGCTGCTCTTCTTCCTCTTTCCTCTCGGGACGAGGCAGGTGCGGTCATTAACGCTGCTGTCAGATCTCTGGTCCACTTGGGGCGCTGTGTCGTCTGAATTTGCCCCTGCAGAGCAAAAAGATCTGAAAATCTGCCTTCACACATTATTCTGCATTCAAACTGTGTATTAAATGCCCGAAAGAACATTTGGGATTCAGTCATAGGCTGTCTGGCTCCTTATTTGGACATTTAATGCACTGTTTGATTGTAAAAGCCAAACTAGTACATTATATAGTGCAGAGGGCCATTTGAGTTTCAGCCCTAGCAGTTCATGAACTCTAGCTATGGCAAAATTGACTCTCAGCTATAGAACTTGAATCTGCCTTTTGGCTCCTATTTTGTTCTTGTATAAAAATTGCTTAAAACTAAAGTTTTACAAAGCTTTATTTGTTTAAATTGTCTCATAGCTGTAAAACGTTGTGCATGTTTAGGCTCCTGGCTGGTTACAGAATAAAATCTATTTCATGACTCTTCATTTCTTAAATTTGAACCTTAAAGTTCAAACCATTGAAAATAAAATAACTGTTTCAGAAAACTTCATTTCTGAAATTTATTGTCCAACTACATAATCTTTGCTGTGCTTTCTCTGCTGTAGTAATTTTTTAAATTATTGCAAAAAGTTAATTACTGAGAATTTCTGAGTAATTATTGTGTGAGAAAAAAACTCTTCAGTCAAAACTCACTCATTGTTTTCCTGGAACGCAGAAAATACACAGACATGGTCCTTACAAAGTGCTTCAACACGTAGAATCAAATTTCACAGGTGAAAGTCAGTCAAATAAGACACTGAATGAGAGAAGTTGTTGTTCGGTTCAGTTCTGCTGTGCTAATATGCAAATTTGGGAATGATGCCATAATAGAAAGGAATGATGTCATAATGGATAAGAGAATGGTTCTATGGTTGTCGTGGAATTGGAGAGAGAGATACATTAACCCAGCCAAGTTCCATTATAGTCCATGTAATTACTCAATAAAAAGCTGTAGGATTTTATAAACCTGAGATTTTAAGACGTGAAAAATAAAAATTGGCGGAAATCGATTCATTCACACCAAAAAAATAAAAATATATATATATATATAAAAATAAATAAATACATGACTAAGAAAAACAGATTTGAAAAGTTGTACACACATAAAATCATCATATTTTTATTACAACACAAAAAGGTTTATGTACAATCTGTGTTTCGGTAGTGACAAATCTTAATGTTCCACACTGATTTTCAGATTTTGGGACACATTTACTTCAAAACAATGGGATCTACCTGCTCATCATGTGGCCATGAGGGACAGGGATGCAGTCTCACATCCTAGGCTCCACTTATGGACTAAAACTCTTTGTATTTCAGTATTGATATAAAAACGTGAGACACAAGTTTTTCTGAATAAAGTTTTTTTGCTTAAAATGTAATCTTAATAAACATAATAGACAGCAACCTCCCAAAAGAAAGTACCTCATAAATGACGATTTTGTATACAACCCCTCCAAAAAAGTTGGGACACTATGCAAGATGTAAATAAAAAGAATGTAATGATGTGCAAATCATTTAAACCCTATATTGAAAATAGTACAAAGATAAAATACTGAATGTTGAAACTAAGGAAATTTGTTTTTTGAATAATATATGCCCATTTTGAATTTGACGCCAGCAACATGTTTAAAAAAGTTCAGATAGGCCAATGTTTACCACTGTGTTACATCACCTCTTCTTTTCAGGACACCCTGTATGCGTTTGGGAACTGAGGAGACCAATCGCTGTAGTTTTAAAAGTGAAATGTTTTCATTTCATATTGCACTAAATGTTTCAGTGGTGACAGGTTTGGCCAGTTTAGCACCCGGACTCCTTTACTGAGGAGCCATCCTGTTATAATACATGCAGAATGTGGTTTGTCATTGTCCTGCTCAAATAAACAAGTCTTAACTGAAGCCTTCCCTGAAAGCCTCCAGCTTTTCTGGATTATGTTTATATATGACGTACCATTGTATCATAGGGTTTTAACTTTTGTTAAGACATTTGTAAAAACATTTGTGAATGCAGTGATGAACTGTGTTCACAGGCAGTGGTTTTCGGATGGGTTCCTGAGCCCATGCAGTGACTTCCACTACAGAATGTGTCTGTTTTTAATACAGCACTGGCGAGGGTCTGAAGATCACAGCCACCCAATATCGGTTTTCAGACTTGTCCTTTACAGAGATTTCTCCTGATTCTCTGATTTTTTTCGTGATATTATGTACCACAAATGATACATTCTTCAAGTTCTTTGCTATTTTATGTTGAGAAATGTGATTCGTGAATTTTTGCAATATTTGCCAGCGTAGTCTTTCACAGAGTGGTGAACCGCTGCCCATCTTTACTTCTGACAGACTCAGCCTCTCTGAGATGCTCTGTTTTCTGCCAGTTAACAGCGTCCCAACTACTTTATAAACAAAGTTGTATATCGTCACTGTCCAAAGGAAAACAAGTATCTCCAAAATAATAACTTTACAGAAGAAGACTAAAACACTCTGACCTTTCAATGTAAGTCAATGCAAAGAGATTTTACTCCAAGTGACTTTAGAGCATTTCTATTAGTCCATTCATCATAAAATTCTTACACAATGTAAAGGACAGCTGGTGTGTTGAAATGATGTAGAAAACTAAAAATTGACAAAAATGGAAATACATGGTTTTCTTTGGACAGCGATGGTATTTAACTTATTGCTGTCTCAGTGAATACCTGGGTTTAAATAGATCATAACATCATCCTTTTGAAAATCTAAGGGGTGAATACTTAATTGCAATTTAAAATATTTTTCACTGGCAGGTTTTTCGCTTTCTCAGAGACGCTGCAGATTTTTTAATGTCTATAGTTTGTCGACAAGATTGAGCCTAATGTCAGTTTGGCTCCCACGGATGTCACTCCTTTATCCATTTTTCATATGACCACTGTGTTTTGAGATTACATCTGAAATATCCGGTCAGGGAACAGACGTGTCATTCATTACTGTTTTTAGTCAAAGAGTCAAAGAAAGTGTGTTTACTTTATAAGCTACTGTTTTGTCTCATTAAATGTCTCTAAAGCCCTACAGTCACATGCAGTTTGCGGCTGTTGGTACAGCTGAGTGAAGATAAAATTACAGCAAGAACAGCAACAGACTCACTTTAACTGGTTTACACATTATATTCTCTTCATAACTGGATTCTGCCCTCACTGAGCAGGTCAATACAAAGGTAACCAGCTAACAAGCTAACAGGCTAATGCTACAAAAATAAAAAACAGAGTTCAAGCCTTTAAATGAAGAGTTGCTTTAAAACTGAGACATACAAAGTAAAGAATGTCACTTATGTATGTCTGTTATGAGATAAAAATGTCCGTATTTAAACTACAGCTGCTAGCATGTTGCTAACAGCTCCCCTGAGGGTAGATGAGTCTAAGTGGATGAGGGTTTTGTTAAAACCAGTAGTGAAACAGAGGGATAGATTGTCTCAGTCAGCATAATGATGACAATGGCCTTCCTGCTCAATTTATTACTGAAATGGCAGAACTTTCCTGTCGGAGATCTGCAGAGCAAAGGCACAGTCATGGGGGTTTTTGCTAACACTTTATATTAAGGGATACCTGATCTGGGCTAATTAAGGCATTTACTAATTAATAATTAATTTAGAAAGTAATGAGTCCTTAATCAAGAACAAATGAATGTCAGATACTAACAACCATAAGAATAAATTATTTAGCATAAACTTATGCATGTACTACTGAATGAAGATGAAAGTGATAAAGGCTTTTCAACATATGAATGGATCAGGAATTCATGTGTTAGTTAAGCATGCAAAAAAGCAAGTTGGTACACACTGACCTACTGCTAGAAGCTCTGTTGGGGTAATTCTGTTCATGCAATTTATACTATCACCTATGTTATACTGCAGTGTCATACAGTTGCAACATAAATGTAAACTAGTATGATTATTTAGTTTATATATTGAAAACTGGCATTTATTTAATTAAAACTTTGAATTCGCGTTCGAAGATTTGTAAAATACACAATTTAAGCGAAGCTATGACCGCATCACAACAACTGAACTCTGTATTACTGCGCCACGTCAAGACAAATCTTTGTGCTGCTAATTGAATACTTTTTTAATCTAATGCTGCTCACATGGACCACCGAGTGTACTGATTAAAGTAAGAATCCGTTTTTGTTTAAACTGAGGGTCTTAAAACTTATTTTCTTAACCATAACTCTGCTGGTCAGCTAGCTAACAGGCTAATAGAAAGCTAACATCCTAAACAGCTACATCATGAATATCACAGGCTTGAATTAAAGTACTTACGGTATGATTCACTGTAAAACTGCAATATAAGAGTCCAAAGAATGTCCCTTAAATTGCTTACACGATTTCAATGTACGTGTTTCAGTCAGAAGTGGCATCAAACCCAGGCTGAATTCCAAACGCCGTACATACTCCCTAAATAGTGTGCTACCTATGGAGGTTTTCAAATTCTAGTTTCTACAGAACAATAGTGCACTATTTATCAAGTGTGGATGTGGACGAATCTCAGAAGAATATTTTTAATGACTTTTTTTCTAGCTATATTATGTGCTGTTGGGGTGTAGGAGCCAATATTTAAATACCTACGTAGCTAATGCACTAAGAAGGGAGCAGGGAGCCATTTGAGATTCAGCCCCAGCAGGAAAAGAGGGGCGCCGTCGGCTTGGTGCTGTAGGTTATAAGACTCGCGATGATACTTTGGTGACCAAAAAGTACTTATAAAGCAAAGGCTTTTGCATTAAACTGTGCTGTTATGATATGTTCATTATTACACGACAGAAAGAAGAAAAAAGTTCATGAAATGACCGCAGGATACAGTAATGGGCGACCGAAGGTTCTTCTTTGCATTCAGCAGTCCAGGCCTGCTAGGCAACGATACCATATGTTAAAGGAACTACATTTCTTGGCGGGATACTTGTTTCATGTCGATTATTATTAATAATAACTTTTAATTATTTTAAAAACGTATTTTATGATATTTTATGTTGCCCACCGTTTATAAAACAATAAGCCACTTGAGGCCGCGTGTTACTGCGATTTTATCCCGGGGAAGGGTGTTCTGGCCTATTGCTTTAATATAGTACTATTATTATGAAAAATATATACCACCTTTAGAAAAATAAAAAGGTGTTTCCCATTATTCATCTGTTATTTTTTCAGAAATGTGTTATAAATTGTATACAAGTTTTTAGTCATGGAAATTTTGGAATGAAACTCTTCAACTATTCAGCTGGAAATTGCAGCTATTTTTTTCGCCAGTAGGTGGCAGAAATTCGCCATATAATCAAGCAGCCAAAGATTATTGAGTAAATTCTATGTAAAGCCAATGAAAAGCAATTTGTCCACCATAAAAACTTTTTTTTTCCTCATTTTTACAGGTGAATTTGTAAAATAATGTATACGTATTGGATTATATACACAATTTTAATTGCAGAATTAATGATTACATGTGATATTACCTAGTTGTCTGAGTGTTGTGAGTGCTAGTGTGGATTTTTGTGCCTTGCATCTTTTCAGACTACCATGTAAAACATTATCTGTGGTGACAGATCGGATCTGCAGATGCTGTTGTTAAGGAGGCTATATTAAACGTTTGATTTGGCGCTTGGTGTAAGCAGTAAACCACTTTGGTTTTCAGAGTATTAGGGAGTTTGTCTTTCTCAGAAGCATTGTGTGATTCTGTTAATACCGTGGTGTCTGGCACGTCTGTTCTGTTTCATAAATTAGAAAGGGGTACATGTTGCAGCAGAACAGAGGCCTCTGTGCCGGTACACGCAGCGGAACAGCGGCCTTTGTGAATTATCTTCATTTATAAAACAGATATTTCCAATTCTAAAATCTGATTGGCTGAACATGTAAAATACAGGATATACACAAAGCTATGACCGCATCACAACACTCTGTATTACTGCGCCACACCATGACAAATATTAGTGCTGCTAATGGAATAATCTTTGAATCTAATGCTGCTCACATGGACCACCGAGTGTACTGATGAAGTAAGAACCCGTTTTTTTGTTTAAACTGAGGGTCTTACAGCTTATTCTCTTAACTGGGACTATGCTAGTCAGCTAGCTAACAGCTAACAGACAGCCTGAACAGCTCCATCATGAATATCACAGGCTTGAATTAAAGTACTTACGGTATGATTCACTGTAAAGCTGCAATATAAGAGTCCAAAGAATGTCCCTTAAATTACATTATTTCACGATTTCAGTGTCAGTGTTTCAGTCAGAAGTGGCATCAAACCCAGGCTGAATTCCAAACGCCGTACCCACTCCCTAAATAGTGTGCTACCTATGGAGGTTTTCAAATTCTAGTTTCTGCAGAACAGTAGTGCACTATTTATCGAGTACGAATGTGGACGAATCCCAGAAGACTATTTTTAATGACTTATTATTTAGCTATATTATGTGCTGTTGGGGTGCAGGAGCCAATATTTAAGTTCTTACATAGTGCACTAAATAGGGAGCAAGGAGCCATTTGAGATTCAGCCCCAGCAGGAGAAGAGGTGCGCCGTTTGCTTGGTGCTATATAAGACTCGCGACTTGGTGACCGAAAAGTACTTATAAAGCGTATAATTTAGCGGAATACTTGTTTATGTCGATTATTTTTAATCATAACTTAAATTATTTTATGATAAAAATATTTTATGTGTAATTTCATGTTATTAACGATTTTATCACGAGGAAGGGTGTTGGTTCATTGCTTTAATTTAATATATACCACCTTTAGAAAAAGAAAAATGCGTTAACCATTATACATGTTATTGTTTCAAAAATGTGTTATTTATTGTATTCAAGTTTTGTAGTAATGAAAACAGCGTTTTGGAATGAAACTCTTCAACTATTCAGCTGGAAATTACAGCTATTTTACTTCGCCAGTAGGTGGCAGTAAATCGCTATATATCAAGCAGCCAAAGATTCTTGAGTGAATTCTATGAAACCGTTTAAGACGAGCCAATGAAAATCTGGCCACCATGAAAACATTTTTCTCATTTTTACAGGTGAATTTGTAAGATAATGTATAGGCGTACTGGATTATATACAGATTTTCATTACAGAAATAATGATTACATGTGGTGTTGCCTTGTCTGAGTGTTGTGAGTGCTGGTGTGATTTTCATGCCTCACATCTTTTCAGACTAATGTGTAAAACATGCAGCTGTATCTGTGGTGAAACAGATCGGATTTGAAGAGGCTGTTGTTGTAAAGGAAGCTATATTAAACGTTTGATTTGGTGCTTAGTGTACTTTTTGCAGTAAACCATTTTATTTTTAAGTGTAGTAAGGAGTTTCTCAGGAGCATTTTGTGAATCTATTCATATCGTGGCGCCAGGAACGTCTGTTCTGTTTGTTTACAGATTATAAAGGGGTACATATTGGTTTAGGCTGTTTGGTTCATTTACTGCACTTATTACCTATTACCTATTGTCAGTGTCATACAGGAACAACATAAATATAAACTGGTGTGATTATTTAGTTTATAGAAAACAGGCATTTTATTCAATTAAAACTGTGATTTATTTTGATTGATAAACCGTTTAAGATGAGCCAAAAAAAAAACACTTTTGGCCAACATAAAAATATTTTTCTTATTTTTACTACGCCTTCTTTTATAGTGACTCTTATTCTGGAGGGCTAACTGCGCATAGCCAAGCGCTAAGCTAGAGCTGCATTCTCCCCTTTTCTTTTGTACGCCGTTCTGAGTTTTTCAGTAAAGCTGAGTTCTGTACTCGATCTTCAACTTGTCTGAGTTCTTTGGAAACTCCACAATATGAATATCTCTGTTAATTACCAGTTCTGTCCGTTTTACAGATGTTTACAGATAACAACAGAACCTGTGTGTAGTGGCTCCGCCTCATTTTCAGTTTGATACACTGACATATTTACTTACCCTGGTTCTGTTGGTCATATTGTGTAAAACTAACTAGTAAACTAGTACAACCTAACTTTTACTATTTTGATAGATTTAAACAGTCATAAAATCAGCATAAATGACCATCTTTCTTTAGGGGCCACAAACATGAATTCATTATGACTGGACTTAATGGTAGTAAACAATGGACGGGTAAGTAATATAAACAGCAGACAGGTAAGTGCTTTTTATGATGTAGACAATGCCTCCTCCATTTCTACTATTCCCCTCTCTCTGCTGTCTTAATAATAAAGTTTCTGTTAGCTGAGAAGGGAAAATTTGCTCCAATAAGGTCATTAGAGTCATCAAACTCTGATAATTAATAAATCAAAGGAAAACGTGTGCGGTCAAAACCCCATTCATGTACCCCTTAAAAAGACCAGTCCCCCCAAACACGTAGTGCAGTAAGCAGTAAAGTAAACCTCGCTCTACTCAACGTAAGATCACTAAATAGCGAAACCCTGCTGATTCGAGATCTTATTAAGCAGCATAAGCTTATTGTTATGTTTCTGTCAGAAACATGGCTTAGTGATAATGGCACAGCAACTACTTGAAGCTGCACCTAAAAACTACAGATTTATGCATACAGTAAGACAGACAGACGAGGAGGAGGAGTGGCCTGCGTTTATAATAGTGACTTTAACTGCTAAAATACCACTATTGGTGAATTCCTGTCTTTTGACTATGTTGCAGTCAACCTTTTTAGTGATACTTCTGTGTTAATAATTGTAATATATAGACCTCCAAAGCAAAGTAGTACATTTTCGGCAGAAATTGCAAAATTGTTATCAGTTGTGTCCACAAACTGTGATAAAATTCTTCTCTCTGGGGACTTTACATATTGATAATCCATTTAAATGATTAGTCAATTTTTCATGAAAAATGTTGACAGACGAATTATAGGAAGAAATCTGCCATATCAAGATGTATAGTAAATGTATTCTGAAGTAGTGGGAGCCACTTAGTTCACTTATTTCCCTCTTACACCATAAACACAACTTACATTTTGCTTTATCTCAGGTTTGGGTTTTACTGTAGCCAGTAATCAATTAATCGGACTGTGAATTACACTTCCAACCAAACAAGTGATAACTTTAATAAAGGGTCATTTATTACTATACAACAGTTAGTTCCGGCCACACAAGCTGATTGGTTATGAAGCGTTCTAACGGCGCTGTTATTTGGCCATAACAGCACGATTTTTTCACAAACACTGTATCACTCCACTGAGATGCTGTTGCTAAGCGTCTGAGACGGCTGTAGGAGATGGTCAAGGCATTTGAACGTTTTTACTTCTTACTTTGCGCACAAACAGAAAATGGATACATTTAAGATACATTTGATAGTCTGCTTCAACACAAATCTTCAAACATTATGAACCTCAAACTGTTAGTCCAAATGGGAATGTCTGTCAGAACCCTGAAAACATAACAGCAGTTTCTCAAAATGAGTTAAGTCAAAGCTTGATAAATTTACAAAATAGCATCTCCAACAAGGTTCTTCAAATTCTGTTGATCCATTTTTAATGCAAGCAGTAAATCAGTGAAATGAGTTTGGCATCAGAGCATGTTCAAAAGAAAAACACATCACAGGTATCACAACATATTAATTCTGAAAAGCTTAAATGAGAGAATTTGGCACAGTTGTGATGAAGATGATGAACAGGATGAATCCTACACCCAGTTCTGTTAATGATGTTCTAAACGCTTCAGCGTCTATAAATGATCAGAGTCCCATTTGAAAGTGATAGAGAGGTAGATGTTGCCCCAAATAATGATGAAAGAGAGAATGAGCAAAATAATGAGTGAAATAAACACCAAAGACTAAGTGTGTGTGTGTGTGTGTGTGTGTGAGAGAGATAGGAGGGGTGGGGTGTAGTCTTTTTTGGTGCTGTATTGTTGTTGAATTTTGACCTGGACAAGCAAACAGTTCAGTAAATTCTGGAGATATGCATTGAATCTAATTCCCCCTCAGATCTGGCTGGGGAAACCAGGGTGAATGTCCCTGTATGACTACTGTAAACCTCCACTTCTTCATCAGTTAAAGTTCTGTCAGTTGCCAGACTCTACCTTATAAATGGTGATGAGTACCATGAGAGGTGGCATGGTGCCAGCATCCCAGGCCCCAAACCCTAACGAGAGCCACAGAAAGCTCTCGTTAAGGGCAGCATGAGCCCTGACCTGGGATTACTTGGATCGTGAAAAGCAGAAAATGCAGCCAACTTCTAAAACTGAACTTTGGGGGTGTTGAAAAAAAGTTTTGGGTTAAACCCATTCATGAATTTGTCATGTGGCCAAGGCATCGCTAGAGTTAAAGAGTGTGAACCAGGTCAGCGCTGATGTAGCCTAGTGGTTAAGGTACAGGCCTCAGTGTGACTGTCCCGCTTGCACTGCTTACACCACTACTCTTTACAAAGACAAACCGAGTCATCACGTAAAATCATATGAACATTTTTTATTTGTGAATAAGTTGTAGTAGGAAAGTAGCAAAATACAAGGATAACTAGATTGAGTGTACTAAGGTATTAAGGGTACTAGATTAAGAATGTTAAAATAAAAGTAATAAATTAAGGGTCATAAAAACGGTACTAAATTAAGGGTATAAAAATAAGGATACTAAATTAAGGGTACTAATTTAGCATAACAAAATAAAGGTACTAAATTAATGATGCTAAAGTAAAAGCACTTAATAAAATGAACTAAATGAAGAGCACAAAATTAAGAGTAATAATTTAGGAATAAAATAATAAATTAAGAGAACTAAAATAGAGGTCTTAAAAAAGTTCTCCAAAATCAGCAGGTTAGTGGGAGTCACGGTATCAGGGATGCTACAGTACATCGTGGAGAGAGGGTCTGCTTTGAGACTGCTTGTCCAGACAGTTCCTCCTAAATTAAGCAAAGTAAAATAAAGGTAGTAAATTATGGGTATAAACATAAAGTTACTAAATTAAAGGGAACTAAAAAAGGGTTCTAAAGTAAGCATAATAAATTACTACTAAATTAATAAATTAATGTACAAAATTAATGCTAATAAGTTAAGAGAACAAAATTAAGGGTAATAAATTAAGAGAACTAAAAAAAGGTATTAAAAAAAGTTCTTCAAAAAGAAATCAGCAGGTTGGTGGGAGTCACTGTAGCCAGGGATGCTGCAATACGTCATGGAGAGATGGTCTGCTTCGAGAGTGCTTGTCCAGACAGCTCCTCAACAGATCCTCACACTCTGTAGAGACAAAGAGAGACCATTAGTCAGAACTGTGTGTTTGTGTGTGTGAGAGAGAGAGAGAGAGAGAGACAGACAGAGAGAGAGACAAAGTTAATCAGTTCTTTGTGGGTGGAGGTGCTTCTATTTATGTTACTTATCATTTCAAAAGCTTCTTGCTGGCAGAAATTTTAAAATATTGAATGAAATATGTAAAAATATAATAGTTTATAATATTTATATCTGGACAATAACTGCACAGAGAAAACTCTCTGCAGACTACTGTGTGTCCACACTCACCTTGCGACAGGTAGTATGGTATGTCGGGCTCCTCCCTAATGATTTCTCTGCGGTTGTGGAAGGGGAGCGCTCCAGTCAGCATGTAGAACAGCACAACTCCAATCTGCCACACAGTGCATGGCTCGGCCTGGTAGAGCCTCTGCAGGTACCACTCAGGAGGAGTGTATTCAGTCGTTCCTTTAAAATACAACAGTGACAGTGAGTGGACACTTGTAGACTTTACTATAAACACTACTGTGTAAAAATCCACAATCAACCTTTTAAAGAATACAGGAGCCATAAAGCCTTCTTTGGAATATATAAGAGTTCTTTGTACAATATAAAATCAGTTTTATATGGTAAATCTAACATGATAACCCAGTGCAGTTTCATATGTTTTGCATGATTAGTAGCAAGCTGTGAAAATACACTTCTAAAAGTGGTGATCAAAGCTCAAGGCCGATAAAGTGAAAGAACATTGTTGTAAACAGATATTTACAGCATATAATTACTCTGTAATAATGTTTTTTGATCAAGAAATACTTGAAATATTATATACCTCGAAAATTCTTGTTGGAGACTAATATGTAATGTTTAAATATATGTATTGTATTTATATAAGTTATTATTGTTTATAAAATGGAATTTTAAAAACTTGTGCGTCTTGAAATTCATCAGCACTCCTCAACATACAAACCTTTCACGTGTTGAAACACAATATTAAATGCGCTTTGACAGGTCAGAAAAGAAAACTGTCAAATCTTCATGTAGACAAAATCTGCTGTTCAAACCAAAGAAGGCAGTTTGATGAACGTGAAGCTGAGTGTTGAAGAATATTCCTAAAATAAAGTTTTGTCAGTGTTCACTGTAAATCCATACCACAATAGCTGGTGTAGGGGTCTTCCTGCAAGAAGTCACCACAGCCGAAGTCCAGAATGCGCACGTGCGGACCCTCAGGGTCCGTCTGTATCAGAATGTTGTCTGGCTTAATGTCTCGGTGCAGGACCTCTTTAGAGTGGATGTCGATCATACCTTCCACTAGCTGCTTCAGGATTACCTACAGTATGAAAGAGGATGGAGTTAATACAATAAAAGGAGGACATTCTTGTTAGAAGGCCATCATAAAATTCATAGCTTGGTTCAGTACGATATGCTTGTATGCCAGACTTGCTTGAGGTTTCTGACACTGTATAATTTATTGCTATTGGTAAAAATTGATAAAAGCTGCTTTCTTCACTAAAACACTAGTAGGAGCCATCCTGACCACTGAGCCAGAGTAAATATCATATCCTTTTTCTGTACATTTGTGTGCTGATGAATGATAATGAAGAATCTTGAATCTTGCATTTACTTGTTAGCTACATTAGCCTCATAGCTGCAGTGCAGAGCTACGACTCTGTTTGTGGTTAAAGGGGAAAATTGTGTACATGTAGCTTAAATCAAAGCCAGGCTCAGTAGGGAGTGTCTTTCAGGAACATTGTCTCTCACCTTAGCTTCCTCTTCCAGTAGGTAACCAATGTCATTGATGTAGGCTATCATGTCCTTGCAGGGCACTGGCCGCTCCATCACCATCACCAGCTCATCCTGCAGCTCACACCAGTCCAGAAGCGCCACGGAAACGCCTCGTGTCTGTCCGGTAGCGGCCTCACCTTCCCCCACCATCGACAACAGCACCACTTCCAATGGGTAGTCTTTCTGTTCTCCATCCAAAACCTATAACACAGCACATTATTACACAAAGTCCTCCTCCAGACTTCACCACACTTCTGTCTTGTAGATCCACCTTGCAGGTGTTCAGTTTGAGACTTTTACAGTTTAATGTGGAATTTGTTATCATGTTATGTGATATTCTGCAGTTCAGCATTCAATCCCTCATCGGTTTAACAGAATTCACAATTTTATATCTTTCGTGTTTTTATCTATCGATGTTATATCACTACAATACCCTGCATGCATTACACAAATGTCACACAATAATATCTCACAAAATAATAATTGAAGATGTAATATTATATATAGATATATAATATATCTTACACAGATCTCCCTTTTTGTCTAGGGTTAGTTTTTTGTCTTCAGTTTGAGAAATGAGTGATCATGTCTTACTACCAGTCTCTTGGAAAATTGGTTTTCAGATTTACAAATATGGTAGAGCACATTGTAAAGTTTTTCAGAGGTATACCGGCCATAGTTACAGTTTTTAGGCTGGGACCAATTGAATAAACCAATTTGCTGCAGTGCCACCCTGAGGCAAACCAATGCTGCATCTCTAGTTAGTTAAGAATACCAAAGACAGAAGCTCAGCGACTGTAGGTGAAGCAGCTAAACATTGACCTTTCCCTGATTTATATTTGAGTGTCTAGTGTGTATCTGCTGTGATTTTGTGATTTTGTCTCCTATGTGAAGATTTGTCCAGATAGCTACTTTTTAGGCTTAAGTCCTACAGGGCCAGTAATGTGCTGATGAGTTGAAAGAGGGATATGTGAATGAGAATGAGAACACTGTGTGTGTGTGTGTGTGTGTACGCTCACCACAGTGGTGCGTGTCACTTTGTTTATGGGGATGTGTTTAATCGCCACCTGTAAGATTAAGAAAAGTTGGATTAAACACATTACCGTTATGTGGTGAATGCTTTTGAATCAGTGACTGAACACTACTTTTTACTGTCACAGTATTAAAGAGGTGTTTTTCTCTTAGTATTGTTAAACAGGGTTAGTCTATCTCACAAGCAGACACTCTAAACAACAGCTGCAGAAGTTGTAGAAGTGTGTGTGTGTTAGTTACAGGTAGCAGGTCGTCTCTGCGGTAGCCGGCGTACACTGAGCCGAATCCTCCTTGACCCAGACGGTCCTGCTGCACATACTTGCGATCCAGCTCCTCTGCAAGGAGAGTAGAGAGTTAACTGATCCATACATGCACTGTGTGTGTGTGTGTGTGTGTGTTTGTGTATGTGTGTGTGTGTGGTTCTGTTGTCATGTTACACACCTCTCAATATTCTGTCATTAATTTCTTCATCCCCACTGTCCCTGTAGTCACTCTGTGACTCCTCGGGTTCACTATCTGTCTTGGTCTGTCCCTCAGACGAATCATCATCACTGGACACAAACCATGATGACTCACAAGGCTTCTGCTGCCCTTCCTCTCCATCTGCAGTGGTTGTTGGAACCTGCTGCTCTTCTTTCTCTGTCTCCTCTGCCTCCACTCTCTGTCTCTTCCTTTGGGATGGTCCGCTGCTGCTCTTCTTCCTCTTTCCTCTTGGGACGAGGCAGGTGCGGTCATTAACGCTGCTGTCAGATCTCAGGTCCACTTGGGGCGCTGTGTCGTCAGAATTTGTCCCTGCAGAGCAAAAGGATCTGAAAATCTGCCTTCTCACATTATTCTGCATTCAAACTGTGTATTAAATGCCCGAAAGAACATTTGGGATTCAGTCATAGGCTGCGCGTCTCCTTGTTGGACATTTAATGCACTGTTTGATTGTAAAAGTCAAACTAGTACATTATATAGTGCAGAGGGCCATTTGAGTTTCAGCCCTAGCAGTTCATGAACTCTAGCTATGGCAGAATTGACTCTCAGCTATAGAACTTGAATCTGGATTTTGGCTTCTATTTTGTTCTTGTATAAAAATGGCTTAAAACGAAAGTTTTACAAAGCTTAATTTGTTTAAATTGTCTCATAGCTGTAAAACATGAGTGCATGTTTAGACTCCTGGCTGGTTACAGAATAAAATCTGTTTCATGACTCTTCATTTCTAAAATTAGAAAAAAATAAAATCTTAATGATAAAGTTCAAACCATTAAAAATAAAATAACGTTTTCAGAAAACTTCATTTCTGAAATTAATTGTCCAACTAAGTTACATAATCTTTGCTGGGCTTTCTCTTCTGTAGTAATTATTTTTTTTAATTATTGCAAAAAGTTCATTACTGAGAATTTCTGAGTAATTATTGTGTGAGAAAAAACTCCTCAGTCAAAACTCACTCATTGTTTTCCTGGAACGCAGAAAATACACAGACATGGTCCTTACAAAGTGCTTCAACACGTAGAATCAAATTTCACAGGTGAAAGTCAGTCAAATAAGACACTGAATGAGAGAAGTTGTTGTTGGATTCAGTTCTGCTGTGCTAATATGCAAATTTGGGAATGATGCCATAATAGAATGGAATCATGTCATAATGGATAAGAGAATGGTTCTGTGGTTGCCGTGGAATTGGAGAGAGAGAGACATTAACCCAGCCAAGTTCCATTATAGTCCATGTAATTACTCAATAAAAAGCTGTAGGATTTTATAAACCTGAGATTTTAAGAAGTGAAAAATTAAAATTGGCGGAAATCGATTATTCACACCAAAATATATATATATATATATATATATATTGTCATATTTTTTCACTTACAATCATAACAATACCAATACTTTATCAAATGTTTCAGCAGTGACTGTTTCAGTAGTGACAATTTTGGCTAATTTTGAGCAGAACTCAAAAACACTAGCATTTCATGACTAGCAAACACAGCCTTGAACAGCTGTACACACACAAAATCAACATATTTATATTACGACACAAAAAAGTTAAAAAAAAACTGCAGAAAATATGTGTTTCGGTAGTGACAAATCGTAATGTTCCACACTGATTTTCAGATCTTGGGACACATTTACTTCAAAAACAGTGGGATTGAACTGCTCACCATGTCGCCATGAGGGATGCAATCTCACTTCCTGCTCTAAAATGCAGGGGTGTAGCTAAAATTAGTCTCTATCTATGGATTAAAACTCCTTTTGTTTCAGTATCGATCTAAAAACGTGAGACAGAATTTTCTGAATAATGTTTTTTTTTTTGTTTTAAATTTAAGCTTAAATCTTTCAACTTCACTTTTTACAAAATCAAACGGATCTTTTTAAAAACAAGATTGAACAAAAAAATGCAAAATATGTAAGTATTTTTTCACAAGTTGAAATTTAGGGGTAAGCGTTTGAGACAGCTACCTCCCAATACAAAGCGACCTTTAAATGATGATTTTATATACATCCCCTCCAAAAAAGCTGGGACGCTGTGCAAAATGTAAATACAAACAGAAGGTAATGATGTGCAAATCATTTAAACCCTATATTTATTTGAAAATAGTACAAAAACAACATATCAGATTTTGAAACTAAGAAAATGTATTGTTATTTTTTTTTTAAATATATGCCTATTTTGAATTTGATGCCAGCAACATGTTTCAAAAAAGTTTGGATAGGAGTATGTTTACCACTGTGTTACATCACCTCTTCTTTTAAAGACACAATTTATATCCCTTTGGGAATGTAGTTTTATAAGCAAAATGTTTTCCTATTCTTGGTTAATAGGGAATTTCAGCTGCTCAGCAGTTTGGCATCTCCGGTGTCATATTTTTCATTTCATATTGCGGCAAGTGTTGTCAGTGGGTGACAGTTTTGGCCAGTTTAGCATCCGGTTTCTTTTACTGACGAGCCATGCTGTTATAATACATGCAGATTGTGGTTTGTCATTGTCCTGCTCAAATAAACAAGGCCTTCTCTGACAGCCTCCAGCTTTTCTGTATCCTGTTTATATATAATTAATCACAGAACTTTTGTTAAGACATTTGTAAAAACATTTGTGGATGCAGTGATGAACTGTGTTCACAGGCAGTGGTTTTCAGATGGGTTCCTGAGCCCATGCAGTGATTTCCACTACAAAATGTGTCTGTTTTCAATGCAGCACTGTCTGAGGGCCTGAAGATCACAGCCACCCAACATTGGTTTTTGGACTTGTCCTTTGCGTACGGATTTCTCTCAATTCTCTGAATCTTTTAATGATATTATGTACCACAGATGATGAAACTCCAAAGTTCTTTGTTATTTTTGTTGAGAAAGTTATTCTTGATTTTTTGCATTTTTTGACAGCACAGTCTTTCACAGAGGGTTTCTTTTTCTTAAGGAGGTGTGGAATAAAATTGTTAATTCCACGTGATGACTTTAGAAGTGTGGCCTGTCACTAGAGGTTCATGGATAGGGGGGCTAAGCCTGTACTAAAGGGGTCTGAGGTTATGGTCCCCATAAAGAATTTTTTTAATGGCTCAAAAATGTTTAGAATGCACTTTTAGAGTTGCAACATCCAGGAAATCTCAAGCACATCAGCCGTGTTAAGTATATCAAAAAATGCTTATTTGATCAAACAGGCACACAGTAGATCTGTCTCTTCATAGATTGTATTAAGCACAGAGCCAGTATAACAAACACTGTATCCATCCACTTACAACAGGCTCTGGTCAAGCAAAGGTACTGAAGTCAAGCAATGCTCTCTCCTCTTTCTTAGATAAGCTGCGAGGTTTACAATATATTATTTAAACACACAGATTATAGATCAGTTCAGTCTTAGTTGGTGCAATCAGAAAGAGTGTGATTTTGCTCTGCAGGCATGTTTAATAATCTATGTGACAGAACTTCATTTCATTCAGTTAAGTTCAATTAAATTCAGTATTAATTTTAACCAAAAGCTTATACAACTCTCTCTCTCTCTCTCTCTCTCTCTCTCTCTCTCTCTCTTTCTCTCTATCTCTATCTCTATCTCTCTCTCTCTCTCTCTCTCTCTCTCTCGTGCTTTCTTCTTGATCACTATATAAAACTGTTATGATGTCCTTTTCACACGAAGGTAACAAAAACAAAACAAATATCCAGCTATACAGACCATAATTTACCAGAAATTCATATTGTATGTGTGTATATATATATATATATATATATATATATATATATATATATATATATTCACTCTGTTTACCACTGTTTTAGCATTCTAGATTCTGAATAAGGTCTAATGTTTATTTTAGTGAACTTTTAGCCAAAATCCTGTCTTCAGCTCAGCTACCAATTACTTTGCAGTGCAGAACCAGAGCCCCTCCCCCAGGTTTGATATAACTGGCTCACAACGGATGAGGTTTGATGTGATTGGCTAAATGTTACGTTAATCAGTCTCTGGTAGTACAGCAGAGAGTTGGGTATTACTGCATGCTGGAAACCCTCCAAATGGCCGGGCCAGAGCTCCAAATGGAGGAACGTAAACGAAAAGTTAAAATAGTTTCTAATCACTTGCCCAGAACGTTTTTTAATTAAAAAGTACAAGGGTGTACCACACTAAAAAAGCAATGAAAACTTATATATTTCCTTTTTTCTACAGCAAACGGGTTTTGGGCAGTAGAATGCGGGCATTGCTGCTACTGAGTGCTGATTGGTTGGCGAGCTGAGCAGCTCATTGGCTGTTCGCGCTCATGATGTCATGGACATACATGAGGTGCCATTTTAAACTCCTATAACTCAAGTTTAAAAACTCTTAAAATTATAACAGCAGTGTTAAAATGTTTCATGCTGTTCTGTGTTCAGGAAATGGTTGCATTCTTTTACATTAAAATTGTTTAAGCATTTATAAACTATGATTTTGCTCAAATGCTCCATATCAACCCATTAGGCTTGTTCAAGATGAACTGTGCCTCGCCTCGGTGGTCAGCGAGAGCAGCCGGTTCCAGTTGGAGGAGGAGGGTAGAAAAGAGCTGTCAAGTCGGACACTCGCCACCATGAAACTCACATGAACTGTGGCGGATCTCGCGGCGTTTGCGTTCTTCTTAGCTGATGAAGTGGATGCAGTAGAAATCCATCTGCTATTGCATGAAATTGAGTATGATGAGCAACGAAAGTGAAACGTTTATTTATTCGTCTGTAGGCGATTACATGCGTTATCCATGTTAATTAATAGTCTTAACATTTGTCAATAACAATTTAAGTTTATAGACCTAAACTAAGTAGTCTGTTTTTCAAGACTGTCTGTTGAATCAATTCACATGAAAACGTGTGAATAAATCATTCTAAATATGTTCAGTTTGTTCAAGGTAGAATGAGTGAATATGATAAACAGTGTAAAATTTCTAGAAATATTTAAATGGAAATTATCAAGTGCACTCAGACCTTAGTTATTAAGGTTGCACATATGGGAAATAGACTCCAATTATATTGTGTCCAACGGTCTAGTTAAATATTTTGTCTAAGGTCTTAATCACTTTTCCTCTTCTTTAGGCTTGTTCCAAAAAATACACCATTTATAGAGGATGTCATTCCTCTCTATAGCCTTTTAGAATTTAGAGGTGTCACTCTCAGATGTCACACTCTCCAAAGAACAAGTATGGAAGCCACATAACCATGCAAAAGTGGGTTTTAATGTGATTATGATCATCTTTTGTCTCGCTTACTATTTAGGATCTGATAAAGACCCTCAGCCCTGTTTATATGAATCCACGGCAGGCAAAATTGCCACTGACAAAGAGGGTCCTTATCTGTCTATGGACCCAGCAAACCAGGAGTCATATAAGGGTATTTCAGACTGATTCAATGTCACAAAATCCATTCTTGTCAAACATTTTCATGAGTTTTGTATTCTGGGAAAACACACATGGCACACCCCATTTCCTGGCCAGTAGGACACATCCTGCATAATTCTGTGTTAGGTTTTCAAGCAGCTGGATTTCCAAACAAATCTGTGCAGTAGATTGACACCACATTCGTATTCAGAAGCCATACTGCGACAGCCCCCTGGAACCCCTCATGGAAACTTTGTCCTGTTTTAATATATAGTGATTATAATCAGATACTGTTGTGACTCTTGGCTTGCCAACAGGTTGGTTGGGGATAACAGCTGCTCTGAGCCTAGTCTGGCGGGGGAGGTGGTGGCTGGAAGGTGTCCCCCAGTGAAGGACAGGGTGAAGGTTGCTAGGGATTTGACCACCACTATGGGTGTGAGAAATGGAAGGGGCCTAGTTGCAGGGGTGGAGGACTGGGTGAAGGTTTCTGGGGATTTGACCACAACGGAAGGGGTAAAGGCTAGTAGAGGCTGTAGAGGCAGTCAACAGGGCCACTTTATAAAAATACTACAATTAAACAGCATTCAAAAGCTTGGATGCCAATTGTGTAGTATAAATGCAAATACTTTTTATCTGAAAAAGTACATCAAAATGAATAAAATATTCCCAAAACCATTGCAGTTGCATCATGCTTTTATTGTTCACTCGCCATTGTTCACTCTTTTCTGCAACAGTTTTTGGTACATATAAGGTGATATTTCCTTGGCTGTCCTTCAAATTGATAAGGATGTTGTCCATGTGATGTTTTGGCACATGTAATATAAAGCCTTATATACCACAAAGTATAATATAGAAATAGTTCACACCTCTTCCAAATGTGTAGATTGTTATTCTTTATTTGTTACAATGTGCCAAACTGCCACTCAAAACATTGAGCAGCGATTGCTTTTTAGATTTAGTGAGTGGTCTTTAGTCATCAGTGATGACATTAGTGTGAATAAATTATTGGGGGGATAAAACTAACCTATTATAACTAATCATATAACATGCGACGCTGGATGTTATTTTATGGATGTATCGTGTAACAGTACTTCAGTAGGCACACCAATGAAGGATTAGCCCAATATGAGTCACTAATGAATAATGGGGTTGATTTCTATATTGTATGATTGTGTAGAAATCTGTGCTTCTTCGGCCACAGACAAAGCAATTATTCAAGCATTGAAGATGAATATTGGCTGTGGTTAATTGAAGATGAATTTCTTAAGACAATCATCTTCTGAACACCGCATTATTTTGTTCTTATATTCCAGAACAGCTTGCCTATTTGGTTACCTGGCGTTGGTTCATGTAAAGAAACATAACACCATGCTCATTCACACAGCTTTATTTGTTTATCATATTTTAAAACATTGACAGTGTAGAAAGAAAAATAGATCAAGGTGCAATAGTAATGTAGTGCTTTTAAAAAAAAATTAAGTTACAAATCATAAAAGCATTTTCAGAGTGCTTCATAAAAATAAAATAAGAAGACAGACTATTAAAATCTCTAGAAAAATATCAAGATAAAAAGATAGATATGTTAGATTAAAGAAATGTCCAGTGCTTGAGCCTTTTCATACGGAGCCCTGCTGGTGACATCCTGTATAAATAAAAGTAATGTGTGGCCACACCTTATTAATGTGTGGGAACGAGATCCCAATGCGTGGCCACGACTTAGTAAGGCGTGACAATGAGATGATTAAGTCGTGGCCACGACTTAGTAAAGTGTGGGAACGAGATCACGGCTTACTAAGTCATGGCCACGCATTAGGATCTCGTTCCCACGCTTGACTAAGTCGTGGCCAGAGCTTAATCATCTCATTCCCACGCCTTACTAAGTCGTGGCCACGCATTATTTTTATTTATACAGGATGTCACCAGCGGGGCTCCGTATTTTCACGACATGAAAAGATAATTATGACATTAAATATGTAGAATAATGCACTAAAATAAACTGTCGTGCTACTAGAGAACCTGATAGTATCAGTATAAATACAGAGTCTTTAAGAGCCACAGTGGAGATTTAAATTTAAAAAAAAAGAATTCATTTTAGAATGAAACGAAACAAACGTCACAGGTGTCAGCGGAGCTTCTAGCCAATGAGGTTTAAGCTCTGTCGTCATCGAGCCATCTCTCAGCTCGCGCAGCTCGTGGGAAGCAACTGCAGCGATTGGCTCTGAAGCTGCGCCCGCCTCGCACTCCCGAGATTATTATAATGTCATCGTGACAAAAAAACTAACCGGCATGCACCGCACCGAGCCAGGCGGCGATCGGTCTGCGCAGCGCCGTCATCTCTACTATTTTCACTCTATTGCTTCAAGGTCAAACTCCTCCTTTGAGGACAACCATCGACTCTTGAGCCTGTTTTTCTTTTCTTAGTTTCTGTTTCGTTTCCATGAAGAAAACATGAAACTGTTGAAGGAACATGAAACTCCATCACTGACAGTGAATGAGATTCTCAACTGCAATGGCAGGTAAAATCCAACCTCTTCAGATGATTCAATGTGTCTAAATACTTAAAGTACTCTAATAGTGTCCAGACTTTGCTGTAAACTTTATTTATATACTTTATTTTTTAGAAAACACTTACAACTCCCCCTCAGCTTCTGAAAAGGAAGTTGGTACAGGACAGTCAGCACCGTACAGGACCTGGCTGACTTCTTCTAAACTGCTGGCATGCTTTGTTCTAATAGCAGCGATTGGGTTACAGGCAAGTGGCATGAAATGTAGCTGTTCATGTGTTTGGTTTGTATTTCTGTATATTGACATTGTAGATATTTTAAAAAATGTTCTCTCTAATTCTTAAACCCAGCCTTACAGATAAAACATATACTGTCTAGGTTAAGTGTAACATTAGTTTCTTGTTTTATTATTTAGATAGAGACCTGCTAGTTGTATATAAACGGTTTTAGCTTAATTAAAAGTAGACCAATTGCTAATTACTGTGAATCATAATGCAATTTAAACCTGTACTAGTGTGTACACTCTTGGACTGCCCAGAAAATGGTTCTTCCTTAAATATATAAAATATTAAGGCATTTCACAAATCTAGACCTCCATCAAGTCATGTTGGCAATTATGTTGGCAACCCCATCATGTATACACATACAAGTTACTATACAATTGATATTTCATGTTTTACCCTAACAGGCTTTTGTGTGTTATGAGTTGTGTGTTGTGCTGCTCAGAAAACAACCAACTGACAAAGTTCAAAATTTCTCCCCAGATTTTCAACCAAGAGAACAGCTCTGTGAGTGACACAGGTATGTACTCTAAAATCAGAACAATGCTATAAAAATACAAAAATCACAAGTTATACAACTAATTTAATGATCCAACAGCACAAGAATTAACTGAAGAGCTTCGGATCCTGCTGATTGGAAAGACGGGTGTGGGCAAGAGTGCAACAGGAAACACCATCCTGCGCAAAAATGCCTCCAGATCTGAGATCTCATCTTCCTCTGTAACCTCACAGTGTGAAAAAGTCAGTGGCAATGTGAATGAAAGAAATGTCACTGTTATTGACTCTCCAGGTCTGTTTGACACTGACTTAACTCCAGATGAGGTTGTCAGTCGGGTTAAACTGTGCATTCCACTGTCCTCTCCGGGTCCACATGTCTTTCTAGTTGTGATTCAGTTAGGTAGATTTACAGAGGAAGAGAGAAAAACAGTTGAGATATTTCAAGAGATTTTTGGCAAGGAGTCCTCCAGGTACACCATGGTGCTGTTCACACATGGAGATCAACTTGGGAAGCAGAATATTCATCAGTTTGTACGTAACAACTCAAATCTTTTGGATTTCATCAAGAAGTGCAGCGGCCGATACCACGTGTTCGATAACAAAGATCAGGATCCGGACCAAGTCCTTCAGCTTCTGGACCAGATTGATAAGATGGTCACTGGAAATGGTGGAGAACACTACACCACAGTAATGCTACAGGAGGCTGAGAGAGCGATAGAAGCAGAGAAACAGAGGATCTTGAAAGAGAAAGAAGCACAGAGACAGAAAGAGATAGACAATCTGAGAGCACAGTTAGAGAAGGAAATGTTGGAAAATGTTTAACAGATTGACTGTGAGATACCAGATCATTATTATAGAGAGTAAAAGGCCATGGAGACAGTACACAGCCCTGAAGCCTCCTGTACATACATACTCCTGTGATAAACACTATGATGTTTTTATTGTTTCCTTCAACTCAAAAAGGCCAAAAACCACCATAAAGCTAAGTTAATGTTTAAATCCTTTAACTTTTGAAAGAGCTTGGCAATGTTCACCATATTAAACATTATATTATTAAGCTGAGCTACAATGTAAGAATAAAACACATACAAAATTGTTAGCCAGATCTAAATGTCTCAAAATGTGATCAAAAGCTTGATTAATGGCATTGTCAACTGACTGTAAGGATAATATGCACAAATACATTCATAGCATCCAAAATAAGTGCTATGGGTCTTACTTGTGGGTCTTATGGCAAAAACTTTGAGAAAGAGAAAAGAAATAGCATGAGTGGGGTGTAAGAGAAAAGCCTGAAAGTGACATTTTAGGAAAAAAAATCAGATTTTGATTGATCTTATTTATAATATTTTTGGTTATAAAAACCATTTAGGCTATTTGAGAACTTCCCACTGAGGTTGTCATACTTGCCTCTTCAACAGATCTCTCTGACTCTTCTTCAACAGGCTTAAACTCATCCTCAGCCTTTTCCTGATCTGAAAAATCTAAATCTGAATCTTCCTCAATTATTTTGTACTAAATATTCTCTGCTTTTGTTTTGTCTCCTAAAACAATACGTTATGACTTTCGTGATAGTGAAAATTATTTTAGTGTCCACTATAGTGGATATTCACAAAATAGCTGTTATTCAATCCCAGAAATTATTCAGCTGCTCTCTGAACTCATGAAATAAACCATTTTCCACTGAAAAATGGTTCTATGTGAATATCCACTATAGTGGACATTAAAATAAGGGTGCACAATTACAGTTCTGGTGTAATCGCTCCCTCTGGTGGGGTGTGGAGTGTGTCAGCTACCACCCGGAAAAAAAAGAAGAAGCAAGAAGCTGACATGTAGTGTCCTAGAAACATAATTGTACTACACTGTCACATCATTTTATTATTTAAAATAGAAATGGAACAATAAAAATGACAACTTTTACATTTTATCCTTTTTGGTTTTCATTTTTATGTTCTATTGCTTCCTGCCAAACCCCGCCTTCAAGGACAATCATTGGCTCTCGAGCCTGCTTTCCTTTTCTTGGTTAACAGTTGGCCAGCTTTTTTGGAATGGAGTAACGGGACGGCTGGTTTATGCATTTGTGTGAACACTAATCTGTGAAGAAACGAAAGAGAAATGTGTCTTTCAAGGATCACAGAACTTCATCGCTGAGGGTGAATGAGATTCTCAACTGCAATGGCAGGTAAAATCCAACCTCTTCAGATGATTTTATGTGTCTAAATACTTAAAGCACTCTAATAGAGTCCAGACACTGATATGAAATTAATGAATCTACTTATTTGTTAATTTCTTATTTATTTTCAGAAAGCAATTATAACTCTTCTGCAGCTTCTGAAAAGCAGGTTGGTACAGGACTTCCTATCATTTTGTCTTATGATCTGACAGGTCAAGATAAGATTTTTTATAAATTCATATAACAGGAGCAAATCTTACAGCATCTTCTCTCGTTAGGAATTCTTAAACTGCTCGATCAAAGTCGACAATCAACTGGCATGCCTGTTACCAAGCCACCGATGCAATGCGCACAGCTGAAATGTAAACATGTAATCAAAATCATGTTAAAATGTAAACACCACACCGTAAACACCAGCACTAACACAGCTGGGAACGCTGCATTCTAATTGCACTGAATTATGAGACGGCACGAGCAGCAAGGCATTGAGACAGCTGCCTTCAGTTTCAGATACAGTCCTAGTTCACCAGACAGCTACTGTTACTGGTGTAAAAAAGGTCAAAACAAAACTGAACTGTGATAAACTGAAAATATGAATATTATGAGAGTGCCTGTTCATCAGAGCGCCGCTGCTCCACAGTTTCAGTTTCCATTTGCTTTAGCCAGCTCCCCAACTTCATTCAACCTAAAAAACAACCACACTTTTAGCTCTGCATCCTCATTATTCACCAACATTGCTGATTTTGTCTAGTTAGGATGTTCCTGTAATACTGTTTTCTTATCTGGAGTTAGCATAAGATTATAAAATTAAGATGTGTTATTCTGTAATAGCTACTGACATAATTCAGTCCTAACTAAGTTGTCATGGTTACTAAAGAGATACGATTTCAGAGTGATAGTGTTTCTGTAATAAGGCCCCTGACTAGCTTTTTCTGTGCTGGCATGCTTTGTTCTAATGGCAGCGATTGTGTTACAGGCAATTGTCATGAAATGCATGCAGCTGTTTGTGTCTTGGTTTGTATTTCTGTACCTGGGACAAAGTAGATATTGTGTCATTCTAAACCCATGACTCAGCCACACAGATAGAAGATATACTGTGAAGGTTAACAGTAACACTATGTTCTTGTTTTCTCAGAAAAATACCTGTTAGTTGAATATAAACTGTGTATAAAGACCTGTCAGTTGAATATAAACTTAGGTTAGAAAAAATTGCTTATTACTATGAATTTTAATACAATTGTAACCTTTCTTAGTATCTACATTCTTCTATTCCCCAGACAAAGGTTTTACCTTGAATATATAAAATGCTAATGCGTTTCAACAATCTAGACATCCATCAAGCCATGTTGGCAGCCCCATCATGTATACAGACTCAAGACATGATTATATTACTCTAACAGGCTTTTGTGTGTCATGAGTTGTGTGTTGTGCTGCTCAGAAAACAACCAACTGACAAAGTTCAAAATTTCTCCCCAGATTTTCAACCAAGAGAACAGCTCTGTGAGTGACGCAGGTATGTACTCTAAAATCAGAACAATGCTATGAAAATACAAAAACACAAGTTATACAACTAATTTAATGATCCAACAGCACAAGAATTAACCGAAGAGCTTCGGATCCTGCTGATTGGAAAGACGGGTGTGGGCAAGAGTGCAACAGGAAACACCATCCTGCGCAAAAATGCCTTCAAATCTCAGATCTCTTCTTCCTCTGTAACCTCACAGTGTGACAAAGTCAGCGGCAATGTGAATGAAAGAAAAGTCACTGTTATTGACTCTCCAGGTCTGTTTGACACTGACTTAACTCCAGATGAGGTTGTCAGTCGGGTTAAACTGTGCATTCCGCTGTCCTCTCCAGGTCCACATGTCTTTCTAGTTGTGATTCAGTTAGGTAGATTTACAGAGGAAGAGAGAAAAACAGTTGAGATATTTCAAGAGATTTTTGGCAAGGAGTCCTCCAGGTACACCATGGTGCTGTTCACACATGGAGATCAACTTGGGAAGCAGAACATTCATCAGTTTGTACGTAAAAACTCAAATCTTTTGGATTTCATCAAGAAGTGCAGCGGCCGATACCACGTGTTCGATAACAAAGATCAGGATCCGGACCAAGTCCTTCAGCTTCTGGACCAGATTGATAAGATGGTCACTGGAAATGGTGGAGAACACTACACCACAGCGATGCTACAGGAGGCTGAGAGAGCGATAGAAGCAGAGAAACAGAGGATCTTGAAAGAGAACGAAGCACAGAGACAGAAAGAGATAGACGACCTGAAGACACAGTTAGAAGGGGAAATGTTGGAAAATGCAATAAAGATTCTACAGGAGCAACAAGAGAGAGAGGCAAGGGATAAAGCTGAAAGAAACAACCCATGGCTTGCCCGCATTGGTGGATTTTTATGGAAAATTATCAGTAAGGTTGTGTTTTTTTTTAAGAGAATCTGAAGGCAAAGTTTGATTGATTGATTTTTTTACTGTGGTCGGTGGTAATTCTATCCAGTCTATCAAGATGTAATTCAACCCTGTTGTAACACAATACACAAAACACTGTAACACATACACCGATCAGGCATAACATTATATCCTTGTTTCTACACTCATTGTCCATTTTATCAGCTCCACTTACTATATAGGAGCACTTTGTAGTTCTACAATTACAGACTGTAGTCCATCTGTTTCTCTGCATACTTTGTTAGCCCCCTTTAAACCTGTTCTTCAGTGTTCAGGCCCCCCATGGACCCTCACAGAGCAGGTACTATTTGGGTGGTGGATCATTCTCAGCACTGCAGTAACACTGACTTGGTGGTGGTGTGTTAGTGTGTGTTGTGCTGGTGTGAGTAGATCAGACACAGCAGTGCTGCTGGAGTTTTTAAACACTGTGTCCACTCACTGTCCACTCTATTAGACACTCCTACCTCATCAATCCACCTTGTAGATGTAAAGTCAGAGAGGTCATCCTCTAGTCCTTCATCAGTGGTCACAGGACGCTGCCCACAGGACACTGTTGGCTGGATATTTTTGGTTGGTGGACTATTCTTAGTCCAGCAGTGACACTGAGTGACACTGCTGTGTCTGATCCACTCAGACCAGCGCAACACACACTAACACATCACCACATCAGTGTTACTGCAGTGCTGAGAATGATCCACCACCCAAATAGTACCTGCTCTGTGAGGGTCCATGGGGGGCCTGAACACTGAAGAACAGGTTTAAAGGGGGCTAACAAAGTATGCAGAGAAACAGATGGACTACAGTCTGTAATTGTAGAACTACAAAGTCCACCTATATAGTAAGTGGAGCTGATAAAATGGACAATGAGCGTAGAAACAAGGAGGTGGTCATAATGTCATGCCTGATCCGTGTATACAATAAACTATATAACACAGAATTTGCAATATACAATATATTGTGGAGGAGAAAGAATAACTCTATCTGTGCATTATTACAAAGGCTGAAAATCCTATGGACAGACTATAATGATATACAGTATTCCCGAAAAGTTGATTAATACCACAATACCTTGCAAATTATTATGAGTTTGAAGATCTGTATTTCTGTACAAACTGTAATAGATGATGTAAGAACACTGTTGATCCTGGATGAATAAAATTGAACAGATCTCTTCTTACTTCATATTTTTTTGTCTCAAAAAGAACAACCTTTGTAGAGATTTTTTGATTATATGATGCAAATTAATGCTCCCACTTCAAATAATCACTAATGTAAGATCCCAAGAATTTTAAAGATTTTACAACAGATATCGACTGTCTCAAAACCTGAACTGGAGGTTTTACGTTCTGTTTCTTACTATAATCCACAATGAGCTCCACTGTTTTTGCTGTATTAAGCTGAAGGTCATTGTTAGTACACCATGTTACTGATCTGTTCACCTCCTGTGGATGACTGGTTTCATTACTATCTATAGTAAGGCCTATTATATTTCTGCTTCTTTCAGAATTTTAACAGATTGACTGTGAGACACCAGATCATTAGTATAGAGAGTAAAAAGCCATGGAGACAGTACTCAGCCCTGAGGCCCCCTGTACTAAGTGACAAACACTGTGATGTTCAATTTTTTATTTTAACTCACTGTTTCCTTCCACTTAAAAGGGTCAGAAATCAACAGCATAAAGCTAAGTTAACGTTTAAATCCTTTAACTTTTGAAAAAGCTTGGCGATATTCACCATTATAAAGCTGAGCTAAAATCTAAGAATAAAACATACAAATTTTTAGCCAGATCTAAATGTCTCAAAATGTGATGAAGAGCTTGATTAATGGCATTGTCAACAGATTGGCTCAATAAGCAAATTGATAAGAATTCTCTACTGAGGCTGTATGTGACTTACAATAGGTAAATATGCACAAATACCATCATAGCAACCAAAGTAAGTGCTATGGGCCTTGTGTGTCTCCTGAGGAAGGTGATGGAGAAAATGCAGAAAAAAAACAACGTGAGTGGGAGGAGAGAGAAAAGCCTGAAAGTGGCATTTTAAATGTTAAAAAGCATTCATTAAGTGAAATCAAATCTTAGCTTCCTTAGCCAAAGTATGAGTTCTCATTGGATGAGGGATAGTCATTTTTGGCTCCTTTGCATTCATAAAATAAGGGGCAGACGCACACTGACCTGGAAGCCCAACAAGAGCTAAGAGATACACACAAACACCAGCACGAGTGAACCAATGTGTTCTATTACACATATTTAAGTGAAACAAAAACCTACAGGACACCAGGTGGTTGGTTAGAGCCCGTTTTTAAACAGTCTATGCTCCTCTCCTCATTAGCCACAGCTGCATGAAATCAAGGGAGAGGAGCAGCTGGAATGTGTGTGGGGGAGTGGCCGCAGCGGCTCCGTCTCTCCACAGCCACACTATCTATCTATCTATCTATCTATCTATCTATATACCTTGACTCTCATCACTTCAGCGTGTTCTGTTCTCGATTGTTGTGCATAGTTCACAATTAACTGTAAATAGGACAACTATATATATATATATAATATATATATATATATATATATATATATAAAGCAGTGTTTGTGAAAGACATTCACTAAAGTTTGTATTGCATACATAAATTTGGTGTATCTGTACGATCAAACACACTTTTGTTCACAGGTTAGACATTGTATTTGTAACTCATTGTAAATGTCATGCTGTTGCCAACATGTGATTTCCCAATGTGTATCAGAATTTGCAGATTTTGTGCTTGAACTTGGTCTTCAATCAGTAATAAGTCAAAACAGACAAATGCCTGAGGATCAGATTGTCAATAACGTCAGATTTCGTAGCCATAAAAGATCAAAGTGTAGCTTATTCCATGACTGGACAGACTGTTTTATGGATAACGGTTTTGTGCTGGACTGCAACACATATTTATGTTTATTTAGGCTACGTACACAATGATTACAAATGTCAAGACTATTCATTTTTCCTTTTAAGACATATTGCACATTTCATTTTTTTATTGCTGATAAAATAATTAACTACTGTCCTAAATGTAAGGCATCTGTACAGAGCACAATCACAGGGCAACAACAATGGTAAAATCGACAATCATTTAATAAAGATTCTCAGAGCAAAAAACTCAAACTGAAGAAAAAGCAAGGCAGGTGCAATAACTCTGTAAAGGCAGACAATGACAGACGAGGCGGTCAAAGTGAGATAGGAACACTCAGGTAGGGGAGTAGGGCTGGTTAAGATCTGACAGAGACTGGAGAGCAACAGGCAGAATTTATACACTCTGAAACCAGAGGTAGAATGAGTCCAGGTGATGAGGTGAGTGGACCAATGATAGCTCTTGCACTAGTACTGTCTACATCTCTCCAGCACAAGGGTGCAAAACCAGTTTAATTGCTCCCTCTGGTGGGGGTGCCGTGTGTTTACACTCTATTGCTTCAGGCCAAACTCCTCCTTTGAGGACAACCATTGGCTCTTACGCCTGCTTTCCTTTTCTTAGTTGCTGTTTCATTTCCATGTAGAAACGAAAGACAGATGTGTGATTCAAGGAACACGAAACTTAAGAACACAAGATTCTCAACTGCAATGGCAGGTAAAACCCAACCTCTTCAGATGCTTTAATGTGTCTAAGTACTTAATGCACTCTAACAGTGTCCAATCTTTGTAGTTAATTTTATTGCTTTAATTATTTATTTACTTTTCTGAAAATATTTCTTATCTTTTCTGCAGCTTCTAATAATCAGGTTGGTACAGGACAGTCAGCACCGCACAGGACCTGGCTACCCTTTTCTACACTGCTGGTAGTCTTTGTTCTAATAGCAGCAATTGGGATACAGGTAAGTGTCATGAAATGCAGATATTCATGTGCTTGGTTTGTGTTTCCCTACCTGGGACACAGTAGATATTGTGTCATTTTTAAAAAAAATATTCTCTCAAATTTTTAAACCTGATAAAGCCCCACAGAAAAAAGATAAACTGTCTAGGTCAACTGTAACATTATGTGCTTGTTTTTTTATTCGGAAAGAGACCTTTCAGCGGTACATAAACTTCTTTTTAAAGTTAAAAATGTAGAGTAAACGCTAATTACTACTGTAATGTGGCAGGACAGACCAGACGCTCACAGTAAAAGCAAAAGTTGGAGGCTTTAATGTAACAAGGATCAATTAAACATGACATTGTAAAACAGACAACAGTCAAAACCACAGAGAGGCTGCCAACAATCATGAGAGACCTTAAAGAGGTGGTCGAGAAACAAGCTGAGGTCAAAACCGAGAGGCAAAACACGAAAATAAGTAGAATAAACCAAAAAGGATTGAGACAAAAAACTTGTTTGAACAGGGCCAGTAAATCACAATGAATGAACAGGGTGAAGTTAATGACAGTTAACAGCCTAATTCAGGCGACCAGGATCTGGAGAGTGGTTGCTGATTGGCTGATGCAGGTAGGGTGAGCGTCACATGCTCTCTCGATCTCCCAGAGTCCAGGAGAGAATCAATGTCTGGAGTGTTTACCGACTGTGTTGGCAACCCCATCATGTATACACAAACGAGTTACTATATGATTGATATTTCATGTTTTACTCTAACAGGCTTTTGTGTGTTATGAGTTGTGTGTTGTGCTGCTCAGAAAAACAACCAACTGACAAAAGTTCAAAATTTCTCCCCAGATTTTCAACCAAGAGAACAGCTCTGTGAGTGACACAGGTATGTTCTCTAAAATCAGAACAATGCTATTAAAACACAAAAACGCAAGTTATACAACTAATTTAATGATCCAACAGCACAAGAATTAACCGATGAGCTTCGGATCCTGATGATTGGAAAGACGGGTGTGGGCAAGAGTGCAACAGGAAACACCATCCTGCGCAAAAATGCCTTCAGATCTGAGATCTCATCTTCCTCTGTAACCTCACAGTGTGAAAAAGTCATCAGCAATATGAATGAAAGAAAAGTCACTGTTATTGACTCTCCAGGTCTGTTTGACACTGATTTAACTCCAGATGAGGTTGTCAGTCGGGTTAAACTGTGCATTCCGCTTTCCTCTCCGGGTCCACATGTCTTTCTAGTTGTGATTCAGGTAGGTAGATTTACAGAGGAAGAGAGAAAAACAGTTGAGATATTTCAAGAGATTTTTGGCAAGGAGTCCTCCAGGTACACCATGGTGCTGTTCACACATGGAGATCAACTTGGGAAGCAGAACATTCATCAGTTTATACGTAACAGTTCAAATCTCTTGGATTTCATCAAGAAGTGCAGCGGCCGATACCACGTGTTCGATAACAAAGATCAGGATCCGGACCAAGTCCTTCAGCTTCTGGACCAGATTGATAAGATGGTCACTGGAAATGGTGGAGAACACTACACCACAGCGATGCTACAGGAGGCTGAGAGAGCGATAGAAGCAGAGAAACAGAGGATCTTGAAAGAGAACGAAGCACAGAGACAGAAAGAGATAGACAAACTGAGGGCAGAGTTAGAAGGGGAAAAGTTGGAAAGGGCAATAAAGATTGAAAGGGAGAAACAGGAGAGAGAGGCAAGGTATGAAGCTGAAAGAAGCAGCTCTGTGTTTACCCGCATTGGTCAATTTTTATATAAAATTGTCCGTATGTTTTTTTAAAAACGATTTTAAGAGAATGAATCAGGAAGGACACAGGACAGAAAGAGATAGAAGATCTGAAGGAAAAGTTTGATTGATTTTTTTTATTGCCAATAACATGGTGGTAATTCTGTCTAGTGCATCAAGATGCAGTTCAACTCTGGTGTAGTATAATACACATAAAATTACAATGTAACACATATAAAACAAACAATGTGCAATATGCAATGTACAAAATATTGTGTAGGAGATACTTGAAAAAATTTACATCATTTAGTATAGAAGAATCATGAAAAATCCAACAGTAATTGTAACTGTGCATTGTTACAAAGGCTGGAAATCTAACGGACAGACTACAATGATGTTCACAAAAGTTTTTTAACCTTATATACTATCCAGAGGAGTTTATTAACCTTGTACACTGCTAACAACTGTTTATTAACCTTAACATAGTAGGAAAAACTGTTCTCGAAATAGTTTTTAAAGATCTGTAGCGCCTCTCAGAAGAAATTGGCTGGAAAAGATGCTGAATCAGAGGAATGTGTAATTATTTTCTTTACTTGCTTTGGAGTTTGCTGAGTAGAAATGGAGTGAATTGAAGGAAGAAGTATTCCAGTTATCTTTGAAGCTTTACCCACGATACCTTGCAAATTATTATGAGTTTGAAGATCTGTATTTCTGTACAAACTGTAATAGATGATGTAAGAGCACTGTTGATCTTGAATAAAATTTAACAGTAGATCTTCTTACTTCATATTTTTTGTCTCAAAAAGAACCTTTGTAGAGATTTTTTGATGAGATGATGTGAAGTAATGCTCTCCTTCAAATAATCACTAATGTAAGATCCCCAAAATTTGAAAGATTTTACAACAGATATCGACTGTCCCAAAACCTGCACTTCACATTCTATTTCTAACTATAATCCACAATGAGCTCCACTGTTTTTGCTGTATTAAGCTGAAGGTCTTTGTTAGTACACCATGTTACTGATCTGTTCACCTCCTGTGGATGACTGGTTTCATTACTATCTGTAGTAAGGCCTATTATATTTCTGCTTCTTTCAGAATTTTAACAGATTGACTGTGAGACACCAGATCATTAGTATAGAGAGTAAAAAGCCATGGAGACAGTACTCAGCCCTGAGGCCCCTGTACTAAGTGACAAACACTGTATTGTTAAATTTTTTATTTTAACTGACTGTTTCCTTCTTAATGTTTCAATCCATTAACTTTTGAAAGAGTTTGGCAATATTCACCATATTAAAAATTATATTATAAAGCTCAGTTAAAATCTAAGAATAAAACACATACAAAATTGTTAGCCAGACCTAAGTGCTCTTCATCAAAATATGATGAAGAGCTAAATTAATGGCATTGTCAACATACTGTTTAGCACGATAAGTGAATTGATAAGAATCCAATACTGAGGCTGTATGTGACTTAAGATGGGTAAATATGCTCAAATACCTTGATAGCAACCAAAGTAAGTGAGAAAAGCCTGAAAAGGGCATTTCAAATGTTAAAAAAATCAGACTTTGATTGACCTTCTTTTTTGTGATATTTTTGATTATAAAAAAAACATTTAGGCTATATGAGAACTTCCCACTGAGGCTGTCATACTTGCCTCTCCACCAGGTTTAAACTCATCCCCAGCTTTTTCCTCATCTGATAAATCTAAGTCCGAATCTTCCTCAATTATCTGTACTAAATCTTCTTTGCTTCTCCTCTATCTCTTAAAACAATGTATTAAGACTTTAGTGACAGTAAAAGACATGAAGATCATCTTGGTGTCCACTATAGTGGTACAAAAACATTTGTTAATCAATCACAGAAACAATTTAAATGCTCTCTGACCTCATTAAACAAACCATTTCCCACTGAAAACAGCACCAAAAGGGTTCTGCTATTGTTACAATAGCACTGCTGTGTCTGATCCACTTGTACCAGCACAACACACACTAACACACCACCACCACGTCAGTGTTACTGCTGTGCTGAGAATGATCCACCACCCAAATAGTACCTGCTCTGTGAGGGTCCATGGGAATCCTGACCACTGAATAACAGGGTAAAAGTGGGCTAACAAAGTATCAGAGAAACAGATGGACTACATTCTGTAATTGTAGAACTACAAAGTGCACCTATATAGTAAGTGGAGCTGATAAAATGGACAATAAGCGTAGAAACAAGGAGGTGGTCATAATGTTATGCCTGATTGGTGTATACATATATATGAACATACCTCAAGTCTCATCGCTTCATCATGTTCTCCCAGTTAAGCTTTATTTCTCCTTTATTATGCAAAGTTTGCAATTAACTATAAATAAGACAACAATCTATCTGTAAAACACTGTTTGTGAAACACATTCACTAAAGTTAAACATGACTGCAAAGTTTCAAATCCCATCATAAAATGAGTATACAAAAAATTTACTAGTGTTCATAAATTTGTTGTATATGTGCAATCATACTCACATCTGATCACAGGTTTGAGCAAAATAGTTTAAAAACCTCAAATTAAAAGCTTAATTCATGATTGAATCATCCAACTCACTATAAATATCATCAATAATATAAATAAAAAAAGAAAATAACCATGGTTTCAATAATAATTGTGCACATGGGAATCCTTGTAATAAAAGCTCAGGTAATTCAGTTTGCTGTTGCCAACATGCGATTTTAGAAATTGCAGATTCTGGGCTTAAACTTGGCCTTTTGGTCAATAAGAGTCAAAATAGACAAACGCTTGAGGATCAGATTGCCAATAATGTCAGATTTAGTAGTGCTGGACTGCAACACATATTTATGTTTATTTGTACACACTGATGAACAAATGTCAAGACTATTAATTTTTCCCTTAAGATATTTTGCACTTTTCTTCTGTTTATACTACTCATAAAATAATTAAATTATTGGTGTCTGTACTGAGCACAGTCACAAGGCAACCCCAATGGTGAAATAAACAATAATTTTATAAAGATTCACAGAGCAAAAACCTCAAACTAGAGCAAAAAAAGGCAGGTGCAATAACTCTGTAAAGGCAGACAATCACAGGCAGTCAACGTGAGACAGGAACGCTCAGGTGGGGGGAACAGGGCTGGTTAATAACTGAGAAAGACTGGAGAGCAACAGACATAGTCTCTGAAATGAGCCACAGGTAAAACGTTAGCTCTTGCACTAGCACTCTTTCCCTCTCTGCAGCGCACGAGTGTAATTGTTTCCTCTGGTGGGGGTGCAGGGTGTGACAAAAAACACAACTTAAGAGTAGCAAAAACAAGCAGTGTTCTAGAAACACAATTATACTACACAATCACACTATTCTATTACTTCATATAGAAATCAGAAAACAAAAATGACAAATTTCACATTTTATTTCTGCCTTTTACGCTCTATTGCTTCAGGCCAAACTCCGCCTTCGACCACTGGCTCTTGTGCCTGCTTTCATTCTCTTAGTTTCTGTTTCATTTCCTTGAAGAAACAAAAAGAGAACTCAAGGAGCACGAAACTCTGTCACTGAGAGTGAATGAGATTCTCAACTGCAATGGCAGGTAAAATCCAACCAATTTGATGTGTCTAAATACTTGAAGCACTCTAATACTGTCCAGACTTCGCTGTAAACTTGATTTATTTTTATCATTTTTTACTTAACTCAACTGCAGCTTCTGAAAAGCAAGTTGGTAAAGGACAGTCAGCACCGTACAGGACCTGGCTGACTTCTTCTAAACTGCTGGTTCTCGTTATTGTAATGGTAGCGATTGGATTACAGGTAAGTGTCATGAAATGCAGCTATTTATGGGTTTGGTTTGTATTTCTGTACCTGGGACATAGTAGATATTGTGTCATTTCTAAAACCATGATTCAGCCTCAGATAAAAGACAAAAGACATACTGTCTAGATTGTCTAACATTATTATTATTATTTTTTATTCAGAAAGAGACATGTTAGTAGTACATAAACTTCTTATTTCGTTAAAAAAGTAAAGTAAATGCTAATTATCATTGTAATGTGGCAGAACAGACCAAAGCAAAAGTTGGAGTTAATGTAACAAGGACCAATTAAACATGTAGTAAAACATGCAGGGGTCAAAACCAGATAGAGACTATCATTAATCATTAGAGACATTAAAGAGATTGTCAGGAAACAAACCGAGGTCAAAACCGAGAGGCAAAACATGAGAATAAGTAAACAAAATGGACAAAGACAAAAAAAACAAGCAGGACACCGAGTAGCAGTAGAGAGAAGAATGCACTCTATTCACTTGTACAAACAGGGGCAATACTTCACAATGAATGAACAGGATGGACCAGTTTTATGGGGTGAAGTTAGTGACAGTCGGCCGGTTAGAATTCAGGTGACCTGGATCTGGAGAGTGGTCGCTGACTGGCTAATGCAGGTAGGGTGAGCGTCACATGCTCTCTTGCAGGATGCTTGCAGGTGGAGTGCAGGGGCCATATTACGTTAAGACTGAAGTTAAGACTGAAGTTAACACTGAAGTTAGGACAGAAGCCATTACAGAACAACAGTTCTTAAGTCTATAATCTTATCTTATTTCCAGATAAGAAAACGGTTTTACAGAAACACCTTAAGTTACCAAAATATCCTAAATGTTTTCTTAACTTTAAGATAAATCCCAGATCTGTCTTAACCGCTGTTTTATTTGTCTGTTTCTGTTGTTTTATGCAGTGATAGGCAGCAGTTCACTATAAGCAGCATAATGACGTTACATTTTTCTACACTGAAAATGGTGCTTTGACTTGGGAGTTCTTTTTCTAACAGCGTTTAAAAGCCCCAGAAGCTCAGACATGATCTCCACCATCCCCTCTTATTACCTTTGTGTGTTATTGTTGATGATAAAATATTGCAGTGATGGTGGTGAATAATGAGGAGACAGAGCTGATCGTGTCTGTTTATTAGGAAGAATAACATTAGCGCGCTCGGCTAAAGCATTTGGGAAATGAAACTGAAACTGTGGAGCGGCGATGCTCTGATAAACAGCATGAAGCACTGGCACAATATTCTTAACTTTCAGTTTATCGCGCTTTAGTTTTATTTGACTTTCTTTACACCAGTAACGACAGCTAACGTTAGCTGTCTGACTAACCAACTTGATTACATGATTACGTGCCAGCTGTGCGCATATGGTTGGTTGCTAGGTAACAGACACGACAGTTGATTGTCGACGTCCATCGAGTAAGTTAAGATTTCATAACTTGGGATAAGAAAAGATTCTTAAATTAAGATAAAATTTGCTTCTGTAATACGAATTTGTGAAAAATCTTATCTTGACCTGTCAGATCTTAAGTTAAGACATATCTTAAGTTTCTGTAATACGGCCCCAGGAGAGGATCAGAGTGTTTACCAACAATGTTGGCAACCCCATCATGTATACACATACAAGTTACTATATGATTGATATTTCATGCTTTACTCTAACAGGCTTTTGTGTGTTATGAGTTGTGTGTTGTGCTGCTCAGAAAACAACCAACTGAAAAAGTTCAAAATTTCTCCCCAGACTTTCAACCAAGAGAACAGCTCTGTGAGTGACGCAGGTATGTACCCCAAAATCAGAACAATGCTATAAAAATACTAAAACACAAGTTATACAACTAATTTAATGATCCAACAGCACAAGAATTAACCGATGAGCTTCGGATCCTGCTGATTGGAAAGACGGGTGTGGGCAAGAGTGCAACAGGAAACACCATCCTGCGCAAAAATGCCTTCAGATCTGAGATCTCCTCTTCCTCTGTAACCTCACAGTGCGATAAAGTCAGTGGCAATGTGAATGAAAGAAAAGTCACTGTTATTGACTCTCCAGGTCTGTTTGACACTGACTTAACTCCAGATGAGGTTGTCAGTCGGGTTAAACTGTGCATTCCGCTGTCCTCTCCGGGTCCACATGTCTTTCTAGTTGTGATTCAGCTAGGTAGATTTACAGAGGAAGACAAGAAAACAGTTGAGATATTTCAAGCGATTTTTGGCAAGGATTTCTCCAGGTACACCATGGTGCTGTTCACACATGGAGATCAACTTGGGAAGCAGAATATTCATCAGTTTGTATGTAAAAACTCAAATCTTTTGGATTTCATCAAGAAGTGCAGCGGCCGATACCACGTGTTCAATAACAAAGATCAGGATCCGGACCAAGTCCTTCAGCTTCTGGACCAGATTGATAAGATGGTCACTGGAAATGGTGGAGAACACTACACCACAGCGATGCTACAGGAGGCTGAGAGAGCGATAGAAGCAGAGAAACAGAGGATCTTGAAAGAGAACGAAGCACAGAGACAGAAAGAGATAGATGACTTGAGAGCACAGTTAAAAGAGGAAGAGTTTGAGAGACAGAAAAAGAAGATAGAGAAACAACATGAAGACGAGGCGAGAGAAAAGGCTGAAAGAGGCAGTTCATATGTTGACAAGATCTTTCAGATTTTGATTGAACTTGTTTTACGATATTTTGGGTTACACAAAACATTTTCTGAGAACTTTTCACTGAAGTTGTTACTCACCATATAGCTCAAGAAAATAAAAGAATGGGACACCATGCAAAATAAACTGAATATAATAAGGGCCAGTTGTGTTTATGGTTTATAACAGGTTATCGTTTAGCTTTCTTTAGGTTCCTTTGCTGTAAGTATCTCCAAAATCAGCTCCAGTTTTAGAGGGGTTTAAAGCTGAGACCAAGACTTCCACTATGTCTTTAAACGACATTACTGGGATGTTTTCACAAATTGCAGTGGGCCTGGTATTCTTGAAACTGACATACTGAGCTTTACTTATAATGGTAACACACAGCCTGTGTCCACTTTGCAGTTCAGTTTGGTGCCATTGATACTCATGACGTTTGTATAGGAGGTAGCTTTGGCTCTATATACCTTCTTAAAGTGACCTTTCCCACATTTACAGTACGTCTATAGATCTGTGCTCCGATGCTGAATGCTGACCTATGCACCTGTGGCATAGCGGCCCTTGAATCAATGAACTTGAAGGCTTTTGCACCACCTTTTTGTGTGCTTGTCCCATTTTAGATTTGACAACCCAACTTCATCTGTCCATGAATCCTGTAACTCTTTAACACATCTATTAGCAGTTTTAAGTTGCTTTGTGTCTACAGGTGTAACACAGAAAGAAAATTATTGGAGAGCATGTGTTATATTTTAGATGAATAAAGCATTTAATCAGATGATTTTTGTTGAATGTTGAATTTAATACCCTATACAGTTCTGTGAATTTAGGTCATATTTACTTACATTTATTTTTAGCAATACATATGAATCATATGTTGTTGAAACTTGTTCTATTAAAAGTGTTATAACAAAGAAGAAGAGCTGCCTATTTGAATTTTATTTCAGAGATGCAACACTTACAACAGCATGTAGTGCATTGAACAGTCAGCTGTCCTCAGTGACGGGCTTACCACCCACCTTTATTTAAAATTTTAAAATGCCCATAAAAAATCGTGGTGGAAAAGCCAGGAATCTGAATATGTGCCAAATATTGCAAAAACATTTTTACACTTGGATGAGGTTAGATTTTTCAATCCATGAGAAATGCAGAAAACTGCTGGAAACAGATGTCTCCAGTAAAGTGGGACAGTTAGTTCAGCCCTCATTAAAGGGGAATTCACTGAACTGATTTTGCAAGAATGAGCAGTCAGAAGCTGACAGTACAAGCAAAGTAAGCACATTCACTTCCCACACGTTCTGCATTTGTCCATCTTACGGCAAAGGAAAGTGAATAACCTTACAGCAGTGCTATCCATAGGCCCACATGTAGGCTGCATAGCCTGCTTGCTGCATGCATGTATACTCAGAAGAGTGTGCAATGGGGCAGGCAAAACCCAGCACCGTAATCAGTGGAACCAATAAAAATTCTTCTGGCTATCACTGAGTTTTGAACTGGGCAAACCAACTCTCTGTATAACCCTCCACCTGAAGCCAGGGCTGAACCTGTTGGGGAAGGAGGGGATCTGTAAATTCAGTTCATTTCTGCTTATGAGACGCGTGGTGGCGTTAACTAAGCACCTGCTGCCAGCACACGTTCTAAGATGTCTGGCGGCGCCTTGCGTTTAACTGACGGCAAAATGAAAACCCATAACCGCCGCCCTGGACGGTGTTTTTAAACATAGCACGTGCTTTATACGCCATCAAAACCCTGACAAATTCTGATCCTCTTGGCTTGCCATAAACCCAAACAGCACAAAACTCGCTCAGGGCGGAGAGGTACATGCAGGGCGTTGTAAGAAAAAACAGTACCCAAACAACATATTTTTTTCGAATTTAGTACTATTTAACCATTATCAGCATAGACATAGAACATCTTATAAGACACAAATAAGTTCACTGGTCATTTTGGATAGCAGAGAAATAGGTGATTTTGTAGTGTAGACATACAGACATCTGGTTCCTAGTACTAAAATGGTAAACAATTTTAACTCTGTAAATTTCTCTAGAAAGGCACAATTCAAACCAAACTACTCTGAATGATTTTGTTTACATCTAAACGCTTGAATGATTAAGTAATTTTGCAAAATCGGTGGAGTTCCCCATTAAATGGGCCACTGCCTGCCTCACACAGCAGCTCTGACTTGTTAGGGCTACAGTCATGTACAGCTGATGGAGGGCTGTCAAAACTGCTCTAAGGTAAGCTACTAAAGGTTCAAGTCCATGTTTGGGCATCCCGCCCCTGGTCACATGACATAGATTGTTTTTTATTTAAAAAAAAAACATTTTAAGCTGTGTCAAAGCAAGGATTTAAATACTTGTGTATTCAGATGTTTCTTTGTTCTGTTTTTGTAGCAGCCGGGTGCGCAGTTATTGCGACTGGGGGCCAGGAGGGGGCAGTCTCTGCGTGTGAGCAGACTAAAGCCGATGAGTTTAAACCTGCTTTTTCCCTTGATCCTTTTTATGTTCTCCCACCCAACAGTGAGATGCCAGAAAAAAAGGCTGAAAATCTGAACAAGGTTCTGTATGTTTGTTCTGTTCCTCCTGCTGTTGGTAAAATGTGCCCAAAGGTCCAATTCAAATAAAATAAGCTTTTTATGTAGTCAAATGTGTGGATTTCTTGTTTGCTTCCACATAGAATACTTTGAGCTGAGATCAAAAAATTAAATACAAAAGAGTGAAATGCAAAATATTACATAGCTTCTGAAAGGACATAGTATATAGTGCTCACCTGATATTATCTGGTGCTCACCACATAGTACCTTATGCTCATCTGACAGTATCTGCTGCTCACTTCATAGTATCTAGTGCTCATCAGATTTCCACCTGAAGAAAAAATACATCATTTCAGATGCTCCATAAAACATGAAGGGTCTAGAATGATTTTTTTTGTAGGCACTATTAAGCCAGAATCATTGCTCAAGACAGACATACGTGTAATCTGAACACAATTCATTAAGCTTAATGGGTATGTAGACAGAAAATAAATTAATAAAGTTGGCAATTAAGAAAACAAACTTTCAGTAGACAAAACAGTCAAACATTAAGCTCAAAACAAAAGGAGCAGCTTTAAATTGGCTTCCCTAGAAAAAATATAAATTGCATGTAGATTAATACACAGGAAAAAATCTAAAATCAATTCAACTTAAAAGTAAAAGTGTTGCATTCTAAAATACATTAACTACCAGGTTCAAGACTTTTCTTTTTTCTAAACGGAAATGTACATTGTTGGGAGTAGGCTACACATACATAAAATATCAGGGTTATATTAAGATTTATACTCCTTTAATTAATAAAAGTGTGTTTTCCATTAAACATCAGTTCTTATTCTATTCAAAAACTTCTTATATCCAAAATTGTTACAAATGGATATATAGCATTTTGAAATTAAGCTCTTCAACTATATATCAAGTTTATTCATACTTTTATTTATCTAATTTTATATATTATAGCATTTTATAATTTTAAATTAACCTGACTTTCTGTTTTACTCTGCAATGCAAGAAAAAAAAGATCCACTTGTCTTTAGTACATACTTTGCCATGCCTCAGGTGTGGCAAAACTGAAGGGTAACCTCCCTTCCTCCCTCTAAGGTGAACAAGGACAGAATTAGGGTGGTGAAAAAAAACCCTTTAAGAAACTCTCAAAATGTGCCAAGAATGAAACCACAGGGCTAACATCCTAATTCCAAAACTCAGCCTCAGTGAAGACTCAGTGTCAAACCCTGTTCAAACTGTCAGTCATAAGACAATAAAGGACGATGCACAAACGCCCTGAACATTAATCAAAGTAAACACCATAGAGGAGACAGTTTCACATTGAAAACAAAAGTATGGGGGTGTGTATCATGATGTGAGCACATAAACGCAGGCCACTACATTGTAACGTATCAAACACTTCACCGACCCACACAGACTCGGCAGTGCAAATGGCTACAATGGAAACTGAGGAAGGTAAGATCATGTTAAACTACAGAACTTTATAGTTTCTATAAGTGCTTGTTGGAACTGGAAGGTTGTTTTAATATTAGTAAGTTTAGTAGCAGTGTAATTGTGGTGAAAGTATGTTTTGTTGGTTTTCTAAGTGAAATAAGTTAACACATCCTCTGCAGAGACACATTTAAACATTTAAATATGGCATTCCCTTTGCAAATGAAAATTTTTTGAGTTTAACATCTTGGGAAAAACGTGTGTGTGTGTGCGTATATGTGTGTGTGTGTGTGCGTGCCCATAAAAAGATAACATTTTTATATTTTCCATTAAAACACAAAAACATTTATTCATGGCAGAAAATATGTGTTTCAGTAGTAACAATTCTTAATATTACACGTTGGGATCAAACTGCTCCCTATGTGGCCATAAGAGATAGAGATACAGTCTCACTTCCTGCTCTACAATGCAGGGGTGTGGATAAAATAAGCCTCCGACAATGAACTAAAACTCTGTGTTTTAGTAGGGACATGAAAACACAGGACAGCAAATTTTTAATAAATAATAAAAAATCCTGGTAAATATCTTAGGTCTGTTTTTTTTTTCAGTGGGACTGCAATTTGAACCAATTTGGTAGAGAGGTCTATATGTATGTAGATTCTTGCTGTCGGAAGAAAACCTCGTATCTCCATTTTTGTCATTTATAAGCTTTTGACATAATTTGAAAATGCCTGTTGTTCTTTACATTGTGTGTAAATTTCATGAAGTATGGACCGAAAGAAACGGCCCAAAATGACTTGCAAAATGTCTGGTTCCATTGACTTACATTAAAAAGTAAAGTAGGTTTTTTCCTTCCCCTGTAAAGTTTGCAGTTTTTTTTATACCTTAGCACATGATAATTCTGCAGTCAGTCAGTTAAAAATAATTTAAAAAAAATTAAATTACTCATGCCCTTTTAGATTTTTCCTACTATTAGCCTCATTGTTATCAAGGACACAATATACATTTTTCAAATGTTCAGCGTAAATGCTATTTTCAGAAACTAAAGATTTGATAAAATGTTTAGCTGTAGTGTGTCTGCAGCAGGGGTGTCCAGTCTAAAAGAAGCACAAATGATCATTTGTTTAAAGACTGAGACCAGCTGTTTAAAGACATATTTGGAATGAAAACCTGCAGCCACACCAGCTGTTTGCAGATAAGACTGGACACTGCTGTTCTAAGGTGATGTTTTTAATCTTTATATAGAATTTCTTTAAGCTAAATTATTTCCCTTTTTATGAAAGTAAAGAAAAATTAGTCACTCAGGGCACTGTAATCAAACCTAATGCAAAAATAAGTCAAGCCACTTGTGGCCACTTATGACTAAATGAACATAAATGAAAAGAACATTGTAAACATAGGAAAGATACCAGCAGGGAACGGCTGCAAGGTGTTTGTAAAATGCAAAAGGGCCGTGTTACTTGCTAAGTAAATGCAAAAGTAATGGCTCACCTGTACTTCACTCGTCTGAAAGATGAAAAGAGTAACAGGGAACTGTTTGGATAGACTGGAGTGGGAAAAGAAGCATTTATAACTGAATGGTGTGACCTCCGACTGATATAGTCAAAGAGAGTGTTGGTGTTATTGACACATCAGGTCTTCTCAAGTCCCAGAGAAAAAGAAAGATCAGGTTCTGTAAATCTCTTGGTGTTTCTCCAGCTGAGAAGAGTCAATGGGAAAGAGAAAAAACAATCGGTGAAGATTTTTGGTGAGAGTTTCTCACAATACTCCATTGTCCTCTTTAACCGAGCAGGCAGATGGCCAAACAAACAAGCTGAAGAGTACATATGAATTTGTTTATTAAGTGCTGACCTGAGAATTTAATCTGAATGACCAGTGGAAGATACTCTGTCATCAACAACAAAGAAATCAGACTGCTCAAGCAGATAGATCAAATATTTACTGAAAAAAGAGAGAAAGAGAACAAAAAAACGCTAACTGAAAGCTGCTATGGGTACTGGATTAGCTGGTACAGCAATACAAACCACACCTTGAAACGATTTGACAAGGTTTACTAAACTTAACATGTAGAAGGAGATGTAGAACTCTGGGAATTCTGAGTGGACATCTCGGTGTACATGTGGATATGAAAGGGACAAGTAAACAGCATGAAAACAGGCATGCTTGAATGGGTATGAAGCTAGATATTGGTGAAATAGTACATCATCTTTTTCCTAAACTTTAGATATACTAGATTTAACTCATTAAGCACTTAATAAGCTTTCCTTTTCAAACCTACTTTGTTTTCCATTTTTGAATAAAGGTTGACCTAATTCCCAAAGCTTATTCAAACCCGACATACAGTACTTTTCTCAGGGTACTCCTATGCTTTTCAAAATAAAGGATGTAATATGATTCTTGGACATAACTGCTGTACATAAAAATGTTCTTCCTTACTTGAATATATGTCTTGTGAATGGAAATAAATAGCATACGTTTTAATGGGACGTATTTGAAACAAATGAGCTATTCAGAACAATTCTTTGCAGGAGCAAAGGAGCACCTGAGACTGGTGTTGGTCGGCCTTCAGGGAGTGGGCAAGAGCGCCACAGGAAACACCATCCTGGGTAGAGAAGAGTTCCAGTCGGACATCAGTTCCACCTGCCTGACACTGCGGAGTAAAAGCAGTGAAGGCCTGGTGTGTGGGGGACTGCTGACAGTGGTGGACACTCCAGGTCTGTTCAGCTGCAAGCTCTCAGATGCAGAGGTGAAGCAAGAACTGGAGAGAGCCTTGACCCTCTGTGCTCCTGGACCCCACACCTTTCTCATCGTCATCCAGCTGGGACGTTTCACAGAGCAAGAGAGGGCTGTAATGGACAAACTGAATGAAATGTTGGGCTCAAATGTACATTTGTACTCTATGGTGCTCTTCACTTATGGAGACAGGCTTAAGAATAAAACAATAGATCAGTTTGTCAAAGAAGACAAGAACTTGAAGACACTGATAAGCAAATGTGGGGGACAGTACCATGTGTTCAGTAATACTGATATGGAAAATAAAGCACAGGTCAGTGAGCTTTTGGACAAGATCCACAATCAGATGACAAAGAGAAAACAACCATTTTATGTAAAGAGTGTGACAAAAGTGCAGAATACATGGAAAACCATTATCTACATTGCTGCACCTTTTGTCATATTCTTGGCAATTTCAGCTATGATCGTATTTATCAAGAGGCACGTACCAGCAGAATCAGTTACTAAACAGCCTATAAAGGTTTTAGAGCAACCTGAGAAGGCTTTTGAGCCAATTCTAGGGAAGCCTGAGACACTTTTAGAGTACGGTCCTGATGAGGATTTGGAACAAAGTGCAACACTTTGGAAAATGCTACTAGGTGTAGTAAACAACAAGCCAAAGCTGATTTCCACAGCTGTAGTGGGGTTTGGAGCAGGCTTGTGGATTCTGAAGAAATTCTTGAAAAAGTAGTTCCTGTAGGAGATCTGCACTGTGATATAAAAACAATAACAAAATGGTTACGCAGTGCAGATACTAAATGCTGGTGAGGAGAAAACCAATAATACCAATTATTGCTGTCTGCACATGTATAAAGGCTGGGTGAACTGCAGTTGCTCAGTTGGCATAGTTCTCCATAGTGATGTATGTCCCTTAAATGTGCCTGAATAAAGGCTTAAATATGTAGCCATATATACAAGAGTTCACTTTTATGTCAATAGTCTTCTGTTATGCCACACTATGTAACATGTTTATTTCACATTTCCTTTGTGTAAAATATAACAGAATGTAATTCATTTGGACTGACTACAGTGAAATAAAACAAGCTTATTAAAAATGTTTTACTATGCTTCTTCTTTTTTGAAATATTGTAATCTTATTTCTTTGTGTAATCTTTTACATTTAGTTTATGAATCATGGACTCATTACCATATTTCAAGGAATCTCAGGACTATTTGATGAATAAGGGATATGTTGGGAAATCTATGCCAAAATCCACACTTAGAGGTTTAGATAAAGTTGTGTGCTGCTTAAACCCCAATATAACCCCAGTCTCATGTCATGTTCACACTATGAATATTTTGTGGTTGTTGCCCCAAGTTAAACAAATGTATTTTACGTCACTAAAAGTTGATGATTATGTCTCTGTTTTCTTTAAACAGTGCATGACAAACAGAATTCATGTAAAGAACTCAGGATAGTTCTTTTGGGAAAGACTGGAGTTGGGAAAAGCGCTGCTGGAAACACCATCCTGGGAGAAGAAGCCTTTAAATGTGATTTATCAGCGTCATCCGTGACGGACGCTTCCTGTAAGGTCACAAAGGACGTGAACGGATGGAAAGTCACTGTTATTGACACGCCAGGTCTTTTCGACCCAAGTTTTACCTTAGAGGAGACGGTCAATAGGATCAAGCTTTGCTTCCCTCTCTCTGCCCCTGGCCCACACGCCTTCCTGATGGTGGTGCAGCCAGGCAGGTTCACTCAGGAAGACTGCAAGACCGTTGAGATCTTTCTGAAGATCTTTGGGGAAGAGGCCAGCAGACACACTTTGGTTCTCTTCACCCATGGAGACAAACTTGGGGAGAGGAGCATTCATGAATTTGTTAGTTGCAGCCCAGACCTGGAGACATTCTTCAACAAAAGCAGCCAACGACATCATGTTCTCAACAATGAGCTGAAGGATTCCACTCAGGTAGACCAGCTTCTGGAGAAGATTGAAAACATGGTGTCTGAGAATGGAGGAAGCTATTATACCAACAAAATGCTCCAGGAGGCAGAACGAGCAATCAAAGAAGAGAAAAGACGGATCCTGAAGGAAAATGAAGTGAACAGACAGTTGGAGGCACTGAAGAACGAAGTCCAAGAAGTTAGGAAGGAGCTGTGGGAAAGACGAGAGAAAGAGGCAAGAGAGCAAGCAGAGAAGAATAACAAGTATATAATCATAATTACACAAATGTTGTGGGATATTCTTGAGAAATACATCACAAAGAAGAAATAAAGGACATTTTTCTAATATGATTTTCTTTTATCATGTAAACAAGACATTTACTGTAAGATTTACCTTTGCTTGATTTCTGCCATTACACAAATGCAACGATCATTTTTAGCACCAATAAAATGTTTAAAAGAACAATCAAAGAGAATATCAAACCATTAATTACTATCTATTTTGCTACATGTGAATAAGAAGCCACTTGATGAAAGTAAGAAACGGTGAGATGAAAACAAACTACATTTTTCATTTGTGACAAAAAATAAAAAGCTTTTCTTAAATGTCACATGATTTCAAAATAAGTGATTTAATGACATACTTGCCAAATAAAGATATAATTGTACTGGATGACTTGAATTATCAGACACAATGAAGACATGGTTTGACAAGTTTGGTGTGAAGGAACTTCAGTAGTCTGCACAGAGCCCTGACCTCAACCCCATTATCTCCTTGGAAATACTGATAAACCACATTTTGCATTAAGCACCATGATATCTCACCCATATTATCTCTTTTTAAATTGTAGGAACATCTTACAAGTCAACAAACACTTGCTAACACTACAACACAGTTTCGTTGCAATACAGTTATCTGTAATGAATAATGCATGAATACACTTCATTACTAATGAATGAACATGAGAAGGAATTACTTGATCCATCAGTAGCTAGGATTGGATAATATAATTTTACACAAGGAATGTGCAGATTAACTAATAACTACTAGGAATTATGAATAATCATGAAAAATCAGATCACGAATGATCAGATCATGAATAAACAATTAAAACTCATGGCTCAAATCATCAACAAAAATAATAAATGTTACGTACAAAATATGCAATATATGTTAAGTACAATATGCAGATTGCACAATTTGGTAAAGGTTTAAAATGCTTCAACAACTGAAACTGAAACAGGCATATTTCTGTTGACTAACTAAACTTGTACAAGCATTCAACCCTCTCCAATCCAGTAAAGATGTTGCTTCTATACCTGAAAAATTCAGATACTTTTTTGTTCCTGACCTCTTCTGAGCTTAGATGGTCAGTGAGGAGGAGGGTGGACAAAATACACAACTTCTTAATTGACTAAGAGCGTTTGTAGATAAAACCATAAATACAATACTTTAACTCAAGTCATATTTTATAATTTTATTTTAGAAATTTCTACTTTTACTCAAGTTCGGACGTTTTGCACTTTGTTCACTCCTGGTGAAAAGGTTCCTGTAGCTGCAATGTGGTGGGTGGAAGGGAGTCTAGAAGTAGAGGAAAAAGAGACAGGACTGAAACAGAACTTTGGTAAAATTCAAATTTTAAACTTTGGTTGTATAAGATGGGGATCCACCATGGAAGCATATATATGAGTCATGAAAACTTGAGAGGAGTGGAAAACGTAGTTGAGAAAACACACTAGGTGAGTGTGTTTAAACTACAAGAAAGGAAAAAATACAACTGGTTCAGTCAAGCAAAAAAGTTTTATTTTAAGTTTTATAACAAAGCATGGGCACAATCTACATGGGCACTTCTCTGCTGTATTTTCCATTGTAACAGCATTGTCTCCATCCTTAAAAGTGAGCAGAATTTGGTCCACATTGTACTGAAGAATGTTAGCTACTAATTCTGAACAAAGCAGGGGGCCATAGTTCTCTTATTCTTTGAATTTTCCTTCTCAATCACCTTCTCAATGTTTTCATTCCACAATTTGAGGTGGTACTAAAATATGCATGAAAGGATGCAATTTGTTTATTTTAAATGATAAGAAACAGGAATACGATCTGTGCTACAGATAGATGAACTTTTCCAAATGCACTCTGCACCCTGTTCAGTAAGTTAGCATCTAGTTACCAAATCACAGCTCAGAAAAAATAATAACTTACTGATTTGACTGTAAGTGCAGCACCAGTTACTCCCTCAGATTTCTGTTTTTATCTCCTAAAATCATGTGAGTGAAGCATCAGACCTGGTCTGTAGTGTGTGTGTGGCCATTAGCCAGCAAGCAAACAACCCCACATATCACAGAACCTGGTTAGTTTCTCCTTTTCTGTCACCTCAACATCAGTCACTTGACGTCTCTTGCTCAGATTTGAGCCTTTATTCGTCGTGGGTCAGCATAAATTAACGCTTACTGAGCCGGTCTTCCAGCAGAGCATTAGCTAACTTAGCCTGCTAATGTTAGATAAGCTTGAGCAAACAGGTTAGCTAGTTAGCTAGGTAACAACTCATAGAAGTGTACACACCAGTTTATCAAAAACGGAATGTAAATTCGACACAGTTCCGAGTTCAAATTGTAATTTTTAAACTTCTGTGTTATTATTTTGTGAGAGCAAACATTCATCTAAAAGAGGTGACTCGCTAGTCTAGCTACCACGGCAGATAACGGCGAACTAACTGACTGTTAGCAAGTGATGCTCATTTTCATTTTAACATTTTAACAGTGTTGTTAGTTAAACGCTAACAAATCATAGGATTAGGTCTGAGTAAATATCTAACTGAGAAATTGTTGGTAGGTCAAATAAACCAAGAATTTACTCACCAGACGCGTTTAGAAGTCTTCCAAAGTGTCGAGAAGCTACTCCAAGTGCGCAATTTCCGCCTCTGCGGTGGAGCGATGGTGACGGCTCGGACCTTAATAAGGGATAGAATCTGCCTCAATACAGGTAGAATCCTGTTCAATATGTGTGGAATCTACATCAATATGGGTAGAATCTGCCCTTTTAGTTTTTTTGCTGAAACATCAGTTGTCGAGCCTCGCCTGTACCTGTCCCAAATCCGGTGTGCCAAAACTGTTAGCCGAGACCGCTGCACAGAAGCCGAGCTCGGGCCGACTCTTCATGTTAGCTAGGTTACTAGCCAGTTACATTACAAAAGAACTCAACATATTTCTGTGTTTTAACAATGCAGAATCCATGGATCCCTCTTTGATATGGGAAACTCTTAAGGTTTATGCTAGAGGGTTAATAATCTCCTTTGTCTCCCAAAAAAAGAGAAGAGATAATCTGGCCCAGATTAATTTGGAGAGGGAAATATCTGAACTAGAGAATAAATTAATTAAAGCTCCAGGGAAAACCATAGCAAAAAAACTTCTGCATCTCTTTACGCTTTACTAACACAGAAAGCCGGCACAGCACTTTTGTACGCTAGACGTAGGTTTTATAAATTTGCTAACAGGCCAGGGAAGTATCTTGCTCGATTTATATCAGGTAGGAAAGAACATACTTTTATAGTGGCAATTAAGGATGAACACAAGAACAGGAAAACTCTTACTAAGGACATCAGTCTTTAAGCAGTATTATGAAAATCTATATAAATCACAGTGTACCAGCTCAGATACTTTAATGTCTTCTTTCTTAGACAGACTCTCACCTGCTTTAAAACACATCCAGCAGGATGATAAATAAATTTTGGATGATCCACTTACAGAGAGTGAGCTAATAGAAGCAATTAAAACCCTCCCCAATAACAAAAGCCCAGGTCCAGATGGGTTCAGCGCAGAGTTTTATAAAAGATTTTTAGATGTTGTTAAAACCCCAATGCTTCGCATGTGCCAGGATGCATTTGATAAAGGAATTCTCCCACCATCTCTAAGATTGTCTAATATAACCCTCATCTTGAAAAAGGACAAAATCCAGAAGATCCAGCTTCATATAGACCCATTACCTTAATGGCTGTTGATGCTAAAATCTTAGCAAAAATCCTAGCTCGCCGACTCTAAGGAATATTGCCCAGTATTATTCACCCAGACCAAACTGGGTTCATTAAGGGGCGACACTCCTTTAACAATGTTAGACGCATACTGAATATCATACAACATGCTCAAAATGTTAAAGAAGATACTATTTTGCTTGGGTTAGACGCAGAAAAAGCTTTTGACCGGGTGGAATGGGGATACATGCTTAATTTATTAAATCATTTTGGGTTTGGGGAGCACTTTGTTAAATGGATCCGGATACTGTATAAGAATCCTGTTGCTCATATTATTACCAATGGCCAGCGCTTGGACCCGATCAGCTTTGGGAGAGATTTGGGACCTTTTCAGGCTATAAGATTAACTTCTCCAAATCCGTGGCAATGCCTACTAGAGTAGGTCAGAACAATCCAATGAACTCGCTACCATTTACCTGGAGCCCCAGTGGGCTACTTTATCTTGGCATATGGATACCACCTTGTCTCGATAGCTTATTTAAGCATAATATTCCTCCACTCATACTGAAAATTCAAAGTGATTTGCAACGCTGGACATGTCTCCCCTTATCTTTATTAGGCAGAGTGAATATAGTTAAAATGAGCATCTTGCCTAGGATCTTATACATTTTACAAATGATAGCTGTACCTCTCTCAAAAAAAGATATTACACAGCTCAACTCCGTTATTCGTGACTTTATATGGGCTGGAAGGAAGCCTAGATTTAAACTGGGGAAATTGCAACTTCCAACAGGCTCAGGTGGACTAGGTGTTCCTAATATACAGCTTTATAACTGGGCAGCCCATCTAAATTTCATCAAACAGTGGTTCGCCAAAGATGTGGAGTGTCTGTGGTTAGATATAGAATCGCATGCATGCAGTCCTACGCCTATTACCTGCCTGTTCTCTCTGGATAGGGAATTGTGGCAGAGATGCATTGGAAAACATAAATTATTATTTAATACTTTGTCAGTCTGGGCCAAGATAAAAAGACACTTTAAAAATGATAAGCTTGGGAAAATTTTCGCCTCAATCCGCGGGAATCCAGAATTTCTTCCTGGTATTACTGACCCTGGTTTCAAACAACAGGAACACCGAGGTATGTTTTCTATAGGTGACCTCTGGCGTGGAGATCATCTTATGTCTTTTGATGAACTAAAACAAGGATCAAAAATCCCTCAACATGACCTTTTCCGGTATTTACAAATTCGGAGTTGTGTTAATTCAATTATAGCCCAGTAGCATAACTTAAATAAAATAGAAAAACTTGTAAGTTCTGGCCCCAAACTCAAACACTTCATCTCTAAATGATATAATACATTAAACAAGGGAAATCAATTAAACACTAGTTCCAGTAGAATCGAATGGGAAATGGTATTCATTTTTGTCTTAGCTCCAACCAGTTCACAGAAAGACAGTTTAAGATTGTCCGTAAACTGTTTATCACCCGAGAAATTGAAAAAATTGGACCCAACTAGATCAGATTTATGTACTAAATGTCAAATAAACATAATCTGCTCCAAAATTAAGCGGTTTTCACATGTATCTGTGCCATTTGACCCCTTAGTCCTAGTTCTAGGAGCGTCATTTAACGGACTTTCTGCTGATCAAGATTTACTGACTAGAGGTCTCCCTGCTGTTGCAAGAAAATACATCCTGGTCACTTGGACTTCGTCTACACAACCTAGTATAACTCAGTGGTATAAAACAATATATAACATCCTTCCCCTTGAAAGATTAGCTTATTTAGATAATAGAAAGATTAAGAGGTTTTATCAAGTTTGGGGCGAGTTCTTGGATTACACTAAACCGGGATGTGCTACAGTGTTGAAATGGAGTAGGGTATGATGAAAGGGACTGTCTTTCTGTACCTTTGTGTCACCTTTGGTATTAATGCTGATAATATTGATTGCAGTACTATTGATATTTCTTATTTACTGTATTTAAATTGTTGCTTTTTTTATTTTTCTCTTTTTAATTCTCAGTATGTTATTGTACTGCATTATACATAATATTATCACACTCTGTATCGTATCTGTTTGCTGTAATAAACAAGACTGGAGAGAGGAAAAAAGGTTTAGGGTGTACCTTGATATATAATGATAGGTGTGAAGGTGCTATACCAACTGTGCTGCCAATTATTATTTCAGGTACAGCAGATGAGAGAAAAACCTTTTCGGGCATGTCATGATATTAATATGAGGGTGGTGCCAACTGTGCTGCCAGTTATTACTTCACAGTTATAGCCGCAGTAACACCATACATCTAAAGAATGAACATGTCTTTTTTAGTAAGCTTTCCTTGTGCATCAGAAAGATTTGTTTTTGTTTCTTGATAAAAGAATTTTGACCCTCCCAAAGTGCACACCCTTAACTGAAGAAAGAAAATATCCGTACAGGTCTTTAGCTTTAATTATGGTATTAGATGTATGTCTTGAACATCAGACTAGGCTCAGAACACACTATCCAAACAAGGCATTGTAGTGATTAACAGTTCTGATTCTCTCTCACGGTAAGCCCACAGTGCACATCTGATGCATGTGAAAAATATCCAGTCTATAGATCCTAAAGATATGATCATTCAAGTCTATAGAAACTTTATTATCTATAAGTCTATAATCCCAAAAACTTAACCAAGTTTATAGAAACACCAAACTGTCTACAGGTCTACAAAAAAAGCATCTTGCATATCTATGGATCCAAAAAATATTGTCATACAAGTCTATTATCCAAAAGAATATCATCATCAAAAGTCTTTAGATGAATCCTGTTGCTCTGAGGCATAAAAACAGTTAAACTAGAAATCCAAGGCTCAATAAATTAGAAACAGTTAACGTGAGAGAAATAATTCTATTTTTAATGTCAATCTTTCTTACTGATCCCTCAGCATCATTATTAATATTATTCATCATTTTAAAGATGAAGGCATGGTTCAAGGGGTTTTGCAGAGCAATGTAATTCAAGGTACCTGGTGTAGATAAATCAATAATGGAAAACTGATTTTACAGGTTATTATTTATTAAATTATCAATCATAGACAGGCCAAAACACTGAGACAACCGTTTCATTTAGACGCCTCAAAGCTTTTTTTCTGCAAAAACAATACAAGAGGTGGTTTAATATACAAGGTCAAAGTGAGCAACTTTAAACTTGTTTCCCTGATAAACTTATAAAACAAACAGAACAGAAATTCCACAGAGATTACCATTGCAAACAATACTATCCACCTGTCTTCAGTAGGTGCCATACCTCAGGCAGGGCAAAACAGAAAGATATCTTCACTTTCGGTTGAACAGGGATGGAATGAGAGTGGTGGATTTAAGAAGTTCCCAGCCCAAGAAATTACAGCCAACAATAAAACGACATGGCTAAATTGCTTATTCTAAAACCCAGGGCTAAATAAGTGTAATGTAAAGAATTGACGCACTAGTTAATAATGCAGAGCAATCAGAATTATGAAAGGAATTGGTTACTGGGCCTAATGAGCAGCAGTGCCTAATAGTGCAAGGTAATTAAAAAAAAACTATAAAATATATATGCACAGTAACAGATATTACCATATGCATTACCAATCAAAACATATCCAACTTTAGATCGAATTTAGAAGCATATTAATAAATACTAGTAAATGTTTGCATGTAAAGACTAAGAGTAAGGCTAGTACAAGACTAAGGCTAGTGTATGCCGCCTCATAATTCAAATGTTGATAGTGTTTGATTCCATACACCATCAACATTTATATGACCATCAGCACAAGATGGTGATATATTTTTATTGATATTCCCCACTCTTAGGTCCATGCTGAAACTCTAATAGTCAGCCAGGCAGGACCTGGAATTACTTGTTCAGGGTCAAGATACCTTTGAAATTACCCTAATGCAGTGGTCAAAACTCGATCTATATCTTGAGCCCTTTAAATCTTGACTCGCCATCCTTCAAAATGCACAAAAGACAAGCATCAAGACTCAGGCACTCAGGTGGTGGAATGAACTTCCACTGTCTGCCCGAACAGTAGATTCCCTCAATGTCTTCAATTTGAAGACCCGTCTCTTCTCCATTTAAACGAACACTAATCTTGCACTTACTAAAGTATCTTGTATTTGCGATTATGAACTGCCTTATTTCAGTACTGTGTATCTTTCTGTCAGAGTATCAGCACTGGTTCTTGTTTGTGGCAGTGTTTTAGCTCAAGGAAATTTTTTAGATATATTTGTGCTTGTTAAGGATATATTTTCTGAGTTGACAGCAAACCACTAAATGTTGTAAATGTGCATGTAAAACTTTTGTTAGTATTGAGACTGACATGGATATTTACTATCAGCTTTTTAGAATGCTGGAAATCAATTGAATTGATTCTCACAAGCATGTTCAACTCACATAGGGCTCCTCAATAAGCTTCAGTAGCAACACTAGTTAACAACATTCTCTGGCTACCCAAGTTTACAAACTCAAATTATGGCTCATTTTTCTCTGCATGCACATGAAAGAGTGACTTTAATGTAAAAAAAAATCATCACAGTCACTACTGACACTGTGTGAGTGTTTACTGGAGTAACATATGCTTTGCATTCTTGATATCTATGTAGGGTGATTGTTTTTCTTTCTTTTTCACTTGATCATATTTGAAAAAAAAATCAGCTGAAAATGACTGATGCCAGCTAGCTAATGAACTACAGTGCTTATTTCACAACCTCAATGTTCTGGTTACCTCTCACATACTCTCTTAAAAAGATCTTTAAAGGTTCTTTAGTAAAGACAATGGTTCTATTTAGAACCATGAACACTCAAAGAACAGCTTGCCTGAGTAAGTGGTTATTTACATTGTGAAATGGTTCTTCAGCTTGATGGAGAATGTGTTGTATATGGTTTTATACAGCACCAAAGATGGTTCTTCTATTGTTACTGTATCTAGCTTCTAGCTAACAATAGAACCTTTTTTGGTGCTACAGAGAACCATTTTCCAAAAGGTTCTATATGGAACCATATACAACACATTCTCTATCAATCTGAAGAACCACTTTTAACCACTGTCTTTACTAAAGAACCCTTGAAGAACCACCTTTTTTAAGAGTGTAAAACAGATGAACATGCACGTCGGGGTGAACAGTTTCCTCAGAGAAAACCACTGCCCCAATTGCAACTGAAAGCAGCAACAACCTGCCCCAGAGCAGGTTCAGACGAGATGCACACATTGGCATGGTGGTGTAGTCCAGTGAAAACTGATTCTCCGTTGTGAGACAGGAAATCCAGGGTTGATCAAACTTAAGCTTAAAAGCGAGCAGGTTAAGAAAGTAATCTGTTTGTGAGGCAGTGCCAGTTTAACCATGTTACAGTGTCTAAAAAAACACTTGTCGCTCTGACCATCTAAATACATCACAGTGGGAACTAATGAGCTTCAGAGTCAAACCCTAATTTAACTGTCAGTCATAAAACAATAACAGACAATGCACCACCGCCCAGAACATGAATTGAAAGTAAACATCTTCGATCAGCGGCACAGGCATTTCTCAGACGAAAAAAATAAGGGGTGTGTGTGTGATACATAAACACTGTTACAGCACAATGTATCAAACACAGCATCAGCACAAAGACAAACCTCATCTCAATACTGAAAATGAGTGCTGTAACTGAGAATGGTAAGTTCTTTTTTACTTACTGAATTAACTAAAATCATGTTAATGTAAACTCAGCCATTTAAATTTGCAAAAATGTTGTGTGGACTAGATTAAACATATAAATCATATATGAAATAACTGATATACGGATCCTAGGTAGAAATCTAAAAAAGCTATTTTTTATTTATCTTATTTAAGTTTCATATAGATGTTTGGGTAAAACTTTACTGTAGGGCTGTGTTCATAATATATGTGTAGCTTTGTAGCTTAATATGTATCACAGCTACATAATGCTTTAACAATGATGTCATTTCACCCCAGAAAGTGTCATGACACAACTATCAAAAAGTTGGCAAATGCAGCCTTTATGACAAATGACGCCTATTGGAATACGTGTTTATAAACAGGGTTGGGACGTAATGAGATACAAGTCTTGGGAATCTTTATTCAGAATACAGAAATGAAGTATGTGTATTCAGTCCAAGTTACATTTTGTAAAAGCAGGATTTAGAATACAGTTACTTTTTACATTTTCAGAACACTTATAGAATCCTGACTCACTAAATTAGAAAAAAATATAACATCTTTCAAAGAAACCATCACTGCTTGTTAAGTAACTATTTTAAAATCAGCATGCAGCATAAAAGTAAAGATGTTGTTCTAAAGACAAACTTAAAAAATTGCTTCCTTACAAAAACTGAAGTTCCTGCTAAAGCCTGAGTAGACTGATAAATCACTGTGATGAGTCTGTTATTAATCTGAGCATTATTAAACTCTTTTGAGGGATGATTGAACTGAGTAGTGGACATGTTCATGAATGATGAGCTTACCTCTGGCATTGCACTGGACTTCTGTGACAAGTTGCATACCTATCACATCACATAGCTAGTTATTTTAGAGTCAAATTTGCAAGATTTTGTCTTTGGGATATGGGAAATTATTGGCTTAGGTCATGAAAAGGCAGTGGGTTTATGGGAGCAGCGGTGGACTGAACCAGGTAATGAGAGCCAAAATAACACTTTTGTATTCATTTTAATAATTAATTAAAAAAAAAACATATTAACAGAACAATGAGGAACAGTGTGAAGTAAACAAAAGCTATATTTGTTTATTAATATGAGTCCTAAAAGTATCCTGAATATGTAATGTGTTGTAAAAGTATACATTACTTAATACATTTAGGGCAGTGTATTCTGTGTTCAGCCATCACTACTTTTTTTAAAGGTATTTTGCCCAACCCCATTTATAAATGATTGTCAGTCTATGTTAATTGTTATAAAGGGCTTATATAGGTGCCATATAGTCTTATAAACATTGTGCTACAGTAAAGTGTTACTGATGTTTCTTTCTTCTACAAGGGATGATCATTCAGGATATCGTGATTCTGCTGCATTCAGTCAGGAGTGTAATACTAAAATCTGTACTTTCCCTGTGTTCATCAGGGTGAACAACTTGTCTCACATGTTGCCACACATCTTTTCGGACTGTGGGCCACCAGGCCACCTCTAAAATCCGCAACAGAGTCTTAAGTCTGCCCAAGTGACCCCCTAGTGGATTGTCATGAAAATAGTGGAGAAAAGCGGTGGTCATCTCCTTGGGCACTACCAGTTGATACTTCCAGCCTGCTCCTTTAATGGGAATTGTCCTGTAAAGGACATCTTGAAGTATCTCCCAACCAATGCGCTCTGTCTGCTTGCTGATGTCGGCCTCTTTGGCCCGCATCTCTCTGACTTCTTGATCTTGTTTTTGAGCATGTGCGACCTCAGCCAGAGAAGTGGGCAAATCAGAGGTGTAGGCAGATGGCAAGTCACACCGGGCCGAAGGGAAGACTCAACTGGCATACACCTGGCATGGGGCCGTCTGGACCTTGGAGACCTACATTATGGCAGACAGCAACTTAGCCTTTCCTCTTATTCTGGGTCTGGATTTTTTAACAAAAGCTCAAGTCCTGCTTAATTTAGGGGGACATACATATGGAGTGTTGATCCAGGGGAAAAGATCTTTCTTTCCATTTTTAAGCCGCTCTCCATGTGATTTGACCTGGTCACTATGGGCGGAATCAAGAAAGGCAGTGAATTTGTATGTGGCTATGGCTCCTCCTCTCTCCTTCAGTGTGAAGGTCACTGTTGCGTCTGGAACCCATGAAGCTCTGTTGAAATCTCATCCACCAGAGATGCAGGTGCTGTTTCAAACCTGGCCCTCATTGTGTTCTTCAAAATTAGGAAGGACCACCATAACCCAGCATCATATATATACCAGTGATGCGATTCCAGTTCGCACTAGGGCCTATAGGGTGTCCCCCCTGAAAAGAAACATCATAGAGGAGCATGTGAAATGCATGTTGGAAGATGACATCATAGAGCCATCTCAGTCTGCTTGGGCTTCGCCTGTGGTGCTGGTGGGAAAACCAGATGGATCCTACCGCTTCTGTGTCGACTACAGAAAACTGAACGCCAAGACACCCCAAGATGCATACCCTATGCCACTGATTCATGACATCCTGGAATCTTTACATGGGGCAAGGTGTTTCAGCTCTTTAGATTTGAAATCTGGCTATTGGCAAGTAGCAATGGATCCAAGGAGCAAGGCCAAGACAGCCTTTATTACGCCTGTAGGACTTTACCATTTTAAATCTATGCCTTTTGGTTTAAAAAATGCAGGGGCAACCTTCCAGCGCCTTATGGAAACAGTTTTAGGGGAATTACGGGGCCACATATGCTTTGTGTATATTGATGACATCATTGTCTACTCCCCTAACCGCGAGCAGCATTTAAAAGATCTCCATGCTGTATTCGCCAAACTGCAGGCTGCAAACCTCACTTTGAACTTGAAAAAGTGCCACTTCTTGCAACCTCAGCTTAGGTTTTTGGGACATATCGTCTCAGGAAAGGGGGTGGAGATTGATGAAGAGAAAACCCAGGCTGTGACTAATTATCCTGTCCCGCAAGACATCAAGTCCTTGCAAAGGTTCTTGGGTCTTGTGGGATGGTATCACAAATTCATCCCTCACTTTGCAGACCTTGCTGCGCCTTTGAACCACCTGAAGAAAAAGGCAGTTGAGTGGGCATGGACAGAGGAATGCCAGAAGAGTTTTGATCAGCTAAAGCAGGCCTTGAAAACACCTCCTGTTCTGGCCCAGCCTGATCTATCTCGGCCCTTCCAGGTACATACTGATGCCAGTAATGTAGGGCTAGGAGCAATTCTGACCCAGGAGACTGCAGAGGGGGAGACAGTGATTGCATATGCCTCCAGAGCGCTCCGTGGGGCAGAACAGAACTACTCTACATCGGAGAAGGAGTGCCTAGCAGTGGTTTGGGCCATAGAGAAATGGCGCCATTACCTGGAGGGAGACAAGTTCATGGTTTTCACGGACCATAGTGCTCTGGCCTGGGCATTCAATTGTCCAAAGACCAGCTCCAGGCTTACCCGCTGGACTCTGAGGCTGCAACAATTTAACTTTGATGTTTACTATCGTAAAGGCTGCATGAACGTCATGCCAGATGCGCTCTCGCGGGCAGTGGAGCCTGACCAATCACCAGTGATGGCCCCTTATGTGTCTACACCCCCAACTGCCTACACCCCTGATTTGCCCACTTCTCTGGCTGAGGTCGCACATGCTCAAAAACAAGATCAAGAAGTCAGAGAGATGCGGGCCAAAGAGGCCGACATCAGCAAGCAGACAGAGCGCATTGGTTGGGAGATACTTCAAGATGTCCTTTACAGGACAATTCCCATTAAAGGAGCAGGCTGGAAGTATCAACTGGTAGCGCCCAAGGAGATGACCACCGCTTTTCTCCACTATTTTCATGACAATCCACTAGGGGGTCACTTGGGCAGACTTAAGACTCTGTTGCGGATTTTAGAGGTGGCCTGGTGGCCCACAGTCCGAAAAGATGTGTGGCAACATGTGAGACTGTGTGCGATTTGCCAGCAGTACAAGCCAGACAACAAGAAACCTGCTGGGTTTTTACAGACAACTGAAGTGGAAGAAGCTGGATATATGCTGGGACTGGATTTTATGGGGCCCTTTCCTCGAAGCAAGAAGGGAAACAGTTATCTGCTAGTTGTGGTAGACTATTACACCAAGTGGATAGAGTTATTCCCTCTACGGGACAGTAAAACCCCACGTCTTTGTCAGTTGCTGCGAGATGAGATCTTCACCAGATGGGGTGTGCCAAAATACCTTGTCTCAGATCGGGGCCCCCAGTTCACCAGCCAGCTCCTCACTGATGTATGCAAGAAATGGGGAGTAATACAGAAGATGACCACCAGCTACCATCCTCAGGCCAACTTCACAGAGCGGGTTAACCTCACTCTAAAAACTATGATGGCCTCCTTTGTGGGTAATCGCCATTAAGACTGGGATAAGTGGTTGTCAGAGTTCCGGTTTGCGATCAACAGCACCCAGCATGAAACAACAGGGCGAACTCCGGCTGAATTGGCCCTGGGAAGGCAACTGAAAGGCCCATTAGAAAGGCTAATTCATCAAACACCAGCACCTCATCCTCAACAGCAATCATATACCCTACTTGAACAACAACACCAGATGGCACAGGAGGTAAGGCAGAAAGTGGGAGTGGCCAGACAAAGACAAGCCAGATATTATAATGCCCACAGGAGACCAGCGCAATTTCTTGTGGGAGATCTGGTCTGGGTTAGGGCACACCCACAGTCCAAAGCCTCTGATAGGTTTTCATCCAAATTAGCACCAAAGTGGACAGGTCCAGCTAAGGTGATGAAAATTCTAGGTCCTGTTAATTATAGGCTACAATGGCAGAATAACCCTGACAGAGTAGACAAAGTGCATGTGGGAAATCTCAAGCCTTATTTTGGAGTTGAGTCCCTCGTACCTCCGGCTGGGGGGGGGGATCTGTGACAGTGCCACATGAGAAGTCTTAAAATGGTTTAAATTAAAATCCTTGCAAGGTTAAACCTTCTTTGTGTGTGGTTACCGTATTAAATGAATGGAGTTTTTTTATTCTGTATTAGCCATGTATTATACAGGGGCCCTAACTGAAACTGAACTAAGAGTTGCGTAGGCCCTTTAAGAGCTCTGCTGGAAAAGGGGGGTGGAGTCACTGAGACAGGTGACTGGAACCAGGAAGAGGAAGGAGAGAAAAAAGTTTGGCCATGTGGAAGTGAGGGTGGTGATGTGTTTGGGGTGAGAGGAGCAGTACAACCCAAAGCCTACCACTCAACCTGGGAACTCATGAGCTCGGCCGAGGATCCATCTAAAAGGGCAAGACAAGCGCATGGAGGAACTAGAAGGTGGATTTCCTCTAACTGTCTTGGATGTAACTGGATGTCAGGCCTGCTCCACCGGTGAGATCTATCCTGGATTTTTTCTTTCCTTCCTCTTCCTGGTTCCAGTCACCTTCTCATGTGGCACTGTCACAGATGTGTGGCAACATGTGAGACTGTGTGCGATTTGCCAGCAGTACAAGCCGGACAACAAGAAACCTGCTGGGTTTTTACAGACAACTGAAGTGGAAGAAGCTGGATATATGCTGGGACTGGATTTTATGGGGCCCTTTCCTCGAAGCAAGAAGGGAAACAGTTATCTGCTAGTTGTGGTAGACTATTACACCAAGTGGATAGAGTTATTCCCTCTACGGGACAGTAAAACCCCACGTCTTTGTCAGTTACTGCGGGATGAGATCTTCACCAGATGGGGTGTGCCAAAATACCTTGTCTCAGATCGGGGCCCCCAGTTCACCAGCCAGCTCCTCACTGATGTATGCAAGAAATGGGGAGTAATACAGAAGATAACCACCAGCTACCATCCTCAGGCCAACTTCACAGAGCGGGTTAACCGCACTCTAAAAACTATGATGGCCTCCTTTGTGGGTAATCGCCATGAAGACTGGGATAAGTGGTTGTCAGAGTTCCGGTTTGCGATCAACAGCACCCAGCATGAAACAACAGGGCGAACTCCGGCTGAATTGGCCCTGGGAAGGCAACTGAAAGGCCCATTAGAAAGGCTAATTCATCAAACACCAGCACCTCATCCTCAACAGCAATCATATACCCTACTTGTCAGTTGCTGCTTGGGCTTCACTCTGTAACAATCCCCTTGTAAATCTCAACCAAGAAAACAGTTACTGAAGTCCAAGGACTATACACCCCAAGTATAAGAGTAGAGGAGATTGCAAATAAGCCCAAACAGGAGAGACAAAAACCCGTTGAAGTTATATTGGAAAAATCAGTGGAACAAACACATACACATATACAACCCCTATATACACACAATAAGTGCCCTTTTAGATGGATCCTCGGCCGAGCTCATGAGTTCCCAGGTTGAGTGGTAGGCTTTGGGTTGTACTGCTCCTCTCACCCCAAACACATCACCACCCTCACTTCCACATGGCCAAACTTTTTTCTCTCCTTCCTCTTCCTGGTTCCAGTCACCTGTCTCAGTGACTCCACCCCCCTTTTCCAGCAGAGCTCTTAAAGGGCCTACGCAACTCTTAGTTCAGTTTCAGTTAGGGCCCCTGTATAATACATGGCTAATACAGAATAAAAAAAACTCCATTCATTTAATACGGTAACCACACACAAAGAAGGTTTAACCTTGCAAGGATTTTAATTTAAACCATTTTAAGACTTCTCATGTGGCACTGTCACAAACTTAAATACTATAACCAAATACTTCATAGCTACAAGTTCAGTCTACATGTATTTAAGTTTATTTCTACAAATCACAACCATTTTCAACATTTTCTATCACAAGATTCCTGATAATCAGCTGTTTTTTCATGTAAATGTTTGATGTACTTAATTGCCCACTTTATCTATGTGTCCATGCTATTTTCTAGGGAAAGAAAGGTTCCATGGCAAGTTAAGCTTTATCTGCAGTAATGATTTTAACAATTTTCTATGTCATTTCTGTGAGCTAAGTTTTGAAAATAAAAACTACACTTGAAAACACGGTGTATGTTACATTATTTCTCATTATGTTCAGAGCTAAATGCAGGAGTAATGGTGTATTTGTCTGTTACCAGTGTCGACTCCTGGGGAACTGAGGATTGTGCTGGTTGGAAAGACTGGAGTGGGAAAGAGTGCCACAGGAAACACGATCCTGAGAAAAGAAGTATTTGTGTCTGATGTGTCTTGTTCCTCTGTGACCTCAGAGTGTGATAAAGTCAAAGAGTATGTTAATAATAGAAGAGTTGCCGTCATCGACACTAAATTATCAAATGAAGAAGTTCAAGAAAAGATCAAGCTGTGTGTATCCCTGTCTGCACCAGGACCTCATGTGTTCTTGGTGGTTCTCCAGCTGGGCAGATTCACCACAGAAGAGAAAGAAACAGTGGAGATCATTAAACAGATTTTTGGTGAAGATTCTGCTAAGTACACCATGGTCCTTTTCACGCATGGAGAGAGGCTGAAGAAAAGCAGAAAAAGCATACATGAGTTTATTCGTGAGAATTCTGATCTGTTAACAGTCATCCAATCCTGCAGTGGACAATATCATGTCTTCAGCAACGAGGACGAAGATCCAACTCAGGTTACAGCTCTGCTCGAGCAGATAGATAAACTGATTACTATAAATGGTGGACAGCACTACACAAATGAAATGCTGCAGATGGCTGAGAGAGCCATCCGAGAAGAACAGTTAAGAATTCAAAGACACAATGAAGAGCAGGATCCCCAGAAGGCAAGAGACATGGCAGAAAGAAACAACAGTTACCTAAAAGCTGCTACTGGCATTGGTTTAGCTGGTGTAGCAGGTGCAGTCACTGTTGCAGCAATCAGAGGACACTGCATAATACAGTAATTCATAAGCACAGACTAAGGATGTAACAGTACAATATATAGTATTGTACTGAATTACACTGCATACAACATGGATTTTATTGTATTGTTATTAGCATATTAAATTGTGGTTAGAGCGTTAGATTGGGACAGTATAACAGCTTTTCAGACTTTCAAATAATGTACTTTTATAACATTGGATGCTTTACTTAACTGAAAATGAAAACATTAATATATTAACATAAGGTATATTTTGAGTTTTTACTGCAATAAAAAAAAATATATATATAGCAGACACTGCTGTATCAAATTGAAATCTAAATATTGTGAATCATTACACCCCAACTACAGACCAAGCCTAAAATCTAATGCTAAAAGTAGCATTACTAAGTCAAGAGAGCAATGATGCTCGTGTGCTGTTGTCCTGTAAAATCTGAAAAACCAATTTAAAAGTGAGGTGTTGAGTCAGAGTTCACATGAAGAGTTCATGACAACAGTAGATAATTCACTTATAACCTCAGAAGACATGTCCTTCACCAAGTTTTGTCTGAGTTCTCTTTGAATACTCTTTTAACTCACAATCATCAGACTCATCTGCGTGGGAAAGGTATCTGAAGTACAATCCACATTACAAGACGTTCTTCCACATTATTATATTATAATTGTATTATACGCAATTATACTCCAAATCCCCAAAACTTGCACAGCGTAGCTTTGAATACCATAATTCCAAAAAGTAGGGACAGTGTGTGAAATGCTAATAAAAACATTCTCGCTTAATAATGCACCACAAATAGTCTAAACTTTTATCATTTACTTTAAAATGTCCCTCAGGGTTCAATTCTGGGACCAGTATTCTTTTCAATGTATGTCAGTAATATTGCTTTATCTGTAACTGACTGAAAGGTTCATCTATAAACAGACAATCCTACTTTATACTGTTCAGCAGACTGTACAATCAATTTGGTTAACATACACAAGTCTTTGAATGGCATTCAAGTTGCATTCTATACTCATAAACTTTTACTAAACATAAACAAAACTAAAACCTGAACATCACTACCCTAAATGTTTCTCTATGAAAAAGTCACAGAACATTTAGGCATTTGGGCGGACAAGAAACTTAACATGTCCATGTAAAAATCATATAAATACACTTACTAGGAAATTGAGGAAGGAAATCGAGGAAAAAGCTAGGCTTTATATTTAGAAATAATCATATTTCTCATTGTACAGTAGAAAGATGATTGTGCAAGTGACTTTTATGACTGTGCTGGACAATGGAGATGTTATTTATACGCATGTTGAAGTTGTACTCTTAAGCAACGGGACTGAATTGGAGTCTTACCACTCTCTGCTCTTTGCTTGATCACTGGGATTAATTACAGTACCTATCACTGTATTTCACATGCTAAAGTAGGTTGCCATTCGCTAACGGTTAGACACAATGTACTACATTCTTTTAATTGTGTTTTAATTTTTAATTCTTTTTCATTTTAAATGTGTTTATTTTATTTTCATGGTTTAATGCTTATTGTGCTTATTTTATTGTTTTATTCATTTGCTAGGTCTCCGCTTCATTAACAATGAGGGTCTAAATAAAGGAGAAATTCATTTCTAATACAACTAATACCTGTTCTTTTATTCTATGTAGTTGTTCAAGATGTCTAAACTGTAAAGTACCAGTGTTCCAAATAATAGAATATTATTTACAACACTGTCAAAAAAATGTCTTTGCAGGACATGAAACATTTCTGTTTGTTCTTCCTTCACTGAATACACCTTTCTTACACTTACAGTGTGAATGTGAATTAATAGTTTGCATAGGATCAGTGTCAATTAGATAAAAGAGTTTCAAAGAGACTTATCTAGAACAAACGAGCTAGTGAGAACCACCTGAGAACGGTGTCAGCTTTCACGCTGCAAAAGAGTACAGCAGGAAATACCACTAGAGAAGTGTTTCTATGTGACATTGCATTAAACTCAAGTCATAAGAAGAGATCACAGATCATTTAATGAAAAGATAATCAAGAGCTCAGATATTGCCAGAACACACGAGTATCTGGATACATTTGGTTGCATTTTTAGAAAATAAGCAGCCAGTTTCAATCAAGCCTTCATCTCTTAAGAAAAGCCTTCGCTACATAGAATCTGTGGATTAATTTTAATGGAATTCCCAGGATGGACTTATATAAGGATTCATAATATCTTGGAATAAGGCTCAGACTTTCCAGTTATTATGACGTGGCTCTTTAGAAAAGAAAAGAAAAGAAAAGAAAAGAAATCTGATTGTGTATACAAGATGACACTGTACGCATGAAATATGCACACAATTACTAATGTGTTTATGTGGGAGTTAGTGTCTGTGTCTGTGAATTTTGTGGTTCTCCATGTCAGCAGCAATGAGAGGTACTGTCCCAGAGAAGCTACACTGTATAGACAAAAGTATTAGGACATACTTCCTAATTATTGAGTTCAGGTGTTTCAGCCACATGCTGTAAAAATGTTTAGCTTGTGCAACAAAAAAGAACTTGGTACAGAAATTCCCCGAATGTTTTTCTTGTTCACTCAAAGAAAAAGAAAAAAAGAGAGAGCTGACGGCGTCTTTAGAGAATGACCAACACAAACTGTGCAGCAACAGATGAATTATCATCTCTGACTTTCCATCTACAAGATGGACCAACAGGGTAGGAGTGTCTAATAGAGTGGACACAGAGTGGATACAGTGTTTAAAAACTCCAGCAGCACTGCTGTGTCCAGCACACCACGCAAATAATACCTGCTCTGTGGTGGTTCTGTGGGGTTTCTGACCACTGAAGAACAGGAGTTGTAACTATCAGACATTGTCGAGTTTTGGTCATGCGCCATTGTTGGAGGAACAGCGCCTCCAGCTGGACATTAGGGTGAACTGTCGACTCCACAAAAAGGAGTACTGTTGTAGTTTAGCCTATGTCATTGATAATATCAGATTATGAACTCTTACATGTTACATTGCTAACACTTTACAATACAGGTCCACAAAATAAGCACGTATTAATACTTAACTAATGCTTTCATCACAGTAAATTAATGCATGGACTAATACGTTACACATCAGGAAATGTGTACATATATACATTAATAAAGAACCGAATCAAATATAAATAACCATTAATAAAGGCAATCATTAATTAATAACATAATTCTAACTCAGTCTGTTAATTAATACCATGACTTAATACATTGATTAAGACTATTTCTATAATGCCTAATGTCTGATGGAGATGATGTAGGTTTACACAAATTATAGGCTAATAACGGTAACACTTTACAATACTGGCCCACAAATAAGCATATATTAATAATTAATGCTTTCATTCACAGTGAATTAATACATGGACCAATAATTCCGGTCCTAAAATCTAATTGGCTGAGCCGCGTTCGAAGCCGTTGTAAAATCCACAATATACCTAAACCTATGACCGATTCACAGCAACTGGACTCTGTATTACTGCGCCACGGCACGAAAAAAACCCTTGCGCTGTTAATGGAATCATATTTGACTCTCATGCTGCTCAAATGGACCACCGAGAATATTAATGAATTAAGAACCCGTTTTTTTTGTTTAAACTGAGGGGCTGGTGACTTATGTTGTTAACTAGAACTAGGCTGGTCAGCTAGCTAACCTAACAGGCTAAAAGATAGCAAACAGCCTAAACAACGCTATCATTAATATCACAGGCTTGAATTAAAGTATTTACGGTATGATTAACTGTAAAACGGCAGTATAAAAGTGTAAAAAATATCACTCGAATGACTTACACGCTTCAAACGTTCGTGTTTCAGTCAAGAGTAACGTTGGCCAAACCCAGACTGAATCCCAAACGGCTCCGTACTCCCTAAATAGTGTGCTAACTATGAAGGTTTAGAAATTCTACTCTCTACAGCCAAATAGTGCTTGGGTTATCGAGTACGGATGTGGTAGAGCCCCAAATGACTATTTCTTAGCTATAGTCTGTACCGTTGGGTTGCAGGATCCAGTATTGAAATTTCTAGCTACGTAACGTTAGTGCACTACGTAGTGAGCAGGAAGCTGTTTGAGATTCAGCCCCAGCGCGAGAAGAGGTGCGGCGCTGGTTTGGTGCTAAATAAGATTCGTGGTGGTAATGTGGTGACCAAAAAGTACTGATAGTCGATTTTTGTATTGAACAGTGCTGGGTTATCATGTGTTCATTGTTATACGGCAAAAAGTAAAATTACCGCAATGGTTGCTTAGCAACGATACCATACTCTGAAGGAACTACATTTCTTGGCGGAATACTTGTTGATGCCGATTATTATTAATAATAACAAATTATTTTCTGAAAAAGTGTGTATTTAATCATATTTCATGTTGGCCGCTGTTTTATAAAAGCTTGAGGCTGTGCGTTACCGTGAGTTTATCACAGGTAAGGGAGTTTTAGGAACTCCGCTTCAAGTCATGCCTAAGAACACCCTTCCCGCGATAAAATCGCAGTAACACACGGCCTCGCTTATTGCTTTATTATAAGTTAATTACTATTAAACTAATCCGTAGGGAAATCAATGGAAGGTTAAACATATTTACCAAAATGCGCTATTACATATTTTAAAATCCGTTTTGGGGCTGAGCTCAGATTGAAAAGATTGCATGATGTGCTATTTATTTACTTAATCATTAATGATGCGGCAGGAAAAAAGTGAGTATGTAATGATAAATTTGCGAATTCATGGCTTAACATATTAATGCATCATCTACATTATAGCCTTATAACCAATGTCAAAAAGGCAGTAAACATGCTCAGAATATTAAAGAATGTGTAGTTTTGCATAATTGTTGTGTAAATTATATATATGAATATTATATATTGTTAATTGGTTGATATTTATATTATTTAATTATAAAAGCATTAATATCAATTAACTTACCAGTAATGTAATCTGCTAAAGGTAAACCAGTACATCACATGATAAACAAACCCCTTTCTAACATCATCTAACAGCATTTACAAAAAATTGACAAAATTCTCTATAAATGCCAACATTTTCAGCAAACATGTGCTCTAACATCAAATATAAAACTATACTGAACAAATACCTGAACTTAAAACAACTTTCAAACACCTAAAAAGGAAGATGATACTATGTGGTGAGCACCAGATACTATAAGTGAGCAACAGATACTATGTGGTGAGCACCAGATACTATAAAGTGAGCACCAGATACTATGTGGCGAGCAATAGATACTATGTGGTGAGCACCAGATACTATAAAGTGAGCACCAGATACTGTGTGATGAGCACCCAATACTATCAGGTGAGCACCAGATACAATATGGTGAGCACCCGATACTATCAGGTGTGCACCAGATACTATGTTTGTCACTAATTATATTTGTCATTTAAACTTGAAGACATTTTGCCCGCTTGCTTATTTTTGTTGCTGGTATGTATAGTTTTAATGCAAAAGCATCACCACATAGTAGCTGGTGCTCATTTGATACTAATAGGTGCTCACCTGATAGTGTCTGGTACACCACATCCCTTTCACCTAAAAAAAATATATACATCACATCCCTTCAGGGGCTCCTTAGTAAAAGTTTTTTTTGTCATCCTCTCTTTAAAGTTTTGAACCACAATAAATTAATGATATGTTAGTATGTTAACTAATGACTTGTTAATATATATTTACATCATGATTTTAATTGGCAGGACACATTATCATTAAGTAATGGTGAATGTAGATAAATTAAATGGTACTTGAATATGTTAACTAATGATACTTAAATATACTGACATGAAATTGAACTGTCACTGTCAGGTGAAATGACTGCTTCAATTATTTTATTAAATGTACTTTGCAAAAATGTATTCAACCTTTGGATACATATTTATCTCTTGGCCTTGCTGTTAGAAAGGGGTTTGTTAATCATGTGACATATTGGTTTATATGTAGCAGGAAGACAGCTGCACTTGACTGATTAGGACTGACTGTTGTCAGCTGTGAAACTCACTACTTAAGAAGATCTCTCACACACACATCTCTCCACTTAGTCTTGAGTTCACGCTGCCATGTGTAAGTGCTCTCAACCAAGCTGATAACTCCAGGTATTGTCCTCCTTCAAGAAGTGCCCTAACCAATCGGAGGTCTGTCACTGGCAGCATTAATGGCCGCTTTCCAGCAGGGCCTGAGCAATGAGGTTAAAGATGAACTTGCCATTCCATCTTTCCTGGATAAGCTCATCAAACAGGCTCTCCCTTAAACTGGATAACCATGTGCCCCCAGTGCATGGTCCCATCCCTGAATCCCATTGTACCCCATTTCTCCTGAGCTGGCAGAGTAGCTCAAGCAGTTAGGGTGTACCTGTCTTTCCGAGCCTTTACTGTTGGCAATCTGTCCTGAATGCCCTGAACTTAAAGGGAAAACCACAGTCGATTGCAGGGAGAAGGACCTGTGACAAACCCAGACAATTCTCCCAAGGCACCTGGCTTTTCTTAACTGCTACCCTCTTCTTGGGGGGCAACAACATGAGAACTTGTAACAGATGTATTTTTCCATTGTTTTGCCTCCTTGGTGTTTGTGTTGACTTGCACGCATTCGGTCTCTTTCTCGCATGAAGCACCGGTATAATGAGGTGCAATCTAAGAAGCTTTGCATCTCACAGAAACTATGAAATATACAATGCGTTCACCTTCCTTGAGTCTGTTTCCATTCCTGCCCTGCTCACCACATGACCCTGGAACCTCACGCGCCACTGATGAAGGTCATTGTCATCTATGTCGTCTCACTTACTGTCGTCCCTTTCGCATACCACACCCACTAAGTTTTTCATGTAACTGGAGCAAGTTTAAGCCGCCACAATATATAGTATATACAAGTAATAAATATTTGTTTAAGTTAACTATATAATATGTAACTTTAACATATAACTATATTAACTAATGTGAGAAATATGAGGTATATTTCAGATTTTAACGTTAAGGAGTTACATGGTAACGGCAAGTACTACCAAACTGCTTCAAGCCTATGTGATAGAAGGGTTGGTTACAGGTACGGATGACAAAGGTATAAAAATTGCAGAGTACCCACCACTGAGTACTCAGGAAGTATCTTTTTTCCTGTAGCAATAACCATACATAGTGTTATAGATCAAGTGTAAGTTAACAAATAGTGGTAAGAGATAAGTGGTGTACTGGACTGTAAAACATGGATAAATGAGGCACAAACAACACAAAAAATGGAAATGCATTGTAGTACAAGCTAACCAGTGAAACAAGACTTTCAATACAGAGAATAACTACATAATATACAAGAACATAACAAATGATTAAAGTGCTACATCCAAAAGGCACACAGCAGAGTTCAAATTACCATTTCAAAAACATATATGAGTTCACTGGTAAAATGTGACAAAATTTTCATAATTAGTTTGTAGGATTTGGCTCAAATAACACACAAAAGCATGATTTTTCAGGTTTCTTGCGTAGATCTCCACAAAGAGCGGGGACTTTCCCCATTAGCACCATAATAATGTTGACCTTTCTCCACTTGTGGTGTAACCAGCAAACCGACTGGCTCTTTTTATTGAAGCACAGAACTTTCTCCATAAACTGACGCTATGTTGAGCATTACAAGCTTTCCTATTCATATTTTAACCAGTGACAGGTCTTTCCATTTATAACATCTCTGATTGATGATTGTTTAAGATGCAAAACTGGCTGGTTAGCTTCTTCAGCTGGACTTGTTAGTCTACATTTTTTCAGTGTCAGCAGTCCTTTTGGATTCTTTACTGTTTGTAGGCAATCTGTACAGCAAGTCTGTCATGGTATGTCTCTCTGCGTGTGACTGTGCCTGCAGGTATGTGTATATGCGTGTTTAGTAATCAGAGATAGAAGGAATTTTCTGTTTCTGTTTGTTGTTTTTTTTGTGTGTAAGTTTGTCACTTGTCTTCCAGGTAGTTTGGAATGTTGTTTGTTGTCTGTGGGTCAAATGTGAACTCTAAAATTAAGTTTATTTTGCATTGTGGTTCACCCCTTTAGTACAATACATTTCCATTTTTACTTTAATCTTGTATGAGACTTTTTTGAGAACCTCATTTACAACAATTATAAATAGAGGCCAAAATAGAACTCTAAACGGCCCTCACGTGTGTTTAGTGCTATAAGGCCTCTATACTGGCTCCTAATGTTTCATGTTGGTGTGTCGTGCTTGGTCTTTCATGATAGTAATTTGTAGATGCTCCCTATTCAGGTCTCAGTGGTTTCAGAGGTTAAAACGTCAATGAATGAGGCAAAAACGACACAGGATTAGGGCAAATTTATTTTACTAGTACAAGCAAACCAGTGAAACAAGACTTTCAATACAGTAGTGTTGCAGTGCTCGAGTCAGGTCTCGGTCTCAGTCTCAACTTCATTTGGACTTGGACTTGGTCTTGTCTCGTGGTAAGGTGGACTCTTAAGACCAGCTGAGTGTGAGCTGAATTGTTATTGAACATCAACAAAACCAGAACAAACAGAATAAAACAGTTTTTTCTCTGTATCAGAGAGGTCTACACAGATGACCACAAATGTAAGTGATCAGATCTTTTTTTTTCTGACTCACCTAACATGATGGCTGATGTTTGGCAGAGACAGAGTGCTGGATATCAGGCTGAAGATGAAAACAGAGTTCTGGCTCAATTCTATAGACACCTATTCACAATGTTTAGTCTCCAAGTGATGGTGTAAGTTGTTGGGTTTCACAGTTTCATTTGAAAAGACCCCTGAACAAACAGCCCAGAGTGGTAGTTACTATTTTTTGTTCCCATACACATGAAGCCCAGAGCTCTGTATTAATTATTTTGTTAGTTTCAGTTTATGCTTGCATTGAAAATATAAACGTTATTAGCATTTTGCCAGAACAATCAATGAGCTTGACTTAAACATGATGTTTTATTTTTGAAAATAATCAACAATATTTAACAGATTTAAAATTAGCTTGGTTAAATGTTTGCGTTATTCACAGCTTGTGAATATAACTCGCTACGCTGCCAGACAAGAATTGCTTCTTGAAGTCAATGCAGGTTCTTTACAACCAATTTAATTAATTAAAATTAATTTCCACTAGTATTCACTTTCTTGCAACCAGAGTTTGATTCTGTGTTGTATTAAGAAGGATTATTTAAATTGGTTTGAAAATTTTATGGGAAGGTGTTAGTATTCTTTACAGACATATAAAAAATGTAAAGATGTTATATTACTCCTTCATTGTTCAATAATTTATTGAAAATAGCAGATTTTTTGTACTTTTTAATGGCTATAATATTAAATTCATTGATTTTAGTGGTAGTACATATTTGTACTATATTGACTTCAAGGTTTTCTATCTCTGTGTTATACCTATTGAGCATATGTTTCATTGGATTCAGGAAATTAGCAAGTTACAGCTTGTAGTGGCTTGATTTATTTGCATACTAGATGATGTCTTCTTGCTCCAAGTGTGTGGACAATTTTAGTTATATGCAGGAAAACATTTTTAAATTTCTTGTGCGGTTGGTAGTGGTCAAACCCACAGTGGTCAAACCTCTCACTGTCAAATGTAAGTATCCATACCTAACAACCTAGCCTAAATATAACACAACAGAATGCACTATGACCATTAAACTAGTCTTTAACAATATTTACAATAACAACAACAAAGTTGTTTGTAAAATGTCTTTGTAAACATTTCACAGGGGTTGTCAAGTGGGCAACTTCCCAAAAGCCCACGAAAATCTTCCATACTCACAATGGGTTAGGACACATGTCAACATCAGAGACAACAACAGATACACCTCAGGATTACTGAGAAACCCAAGCATTACTGAGAAACTTCTCCACAATGCCAGTCCATCTTTGTTCTCCAGCTGTTTGCAGGTGGATCTAAGTATGCCATCTTCAGCGATACTTACAGCCCGTAGGCTAAAAGTATGGTCTTTTCAGCTGTACACAAACCCCACTGATGCAGGCTTTAGGTATGCCAAAATCCAGAACATCCTGTAAAGCATGTCAAAGTATGCCAGCATACCAGCTTCCAAAAAATCTTGCAACAACAGGCTTCTTCACATAATACAGGTTAATTCACATGTCTCCAAGTAGTCTGTGAGCACCAAGAAAAGAACTCTGTTTGAGTAAAAGTATTTTTATCGTTTGATTACTGTAAAACATTCAGAAACAACTAGTTGTTTAAATTATTAGGATTTTGCAAGGTCTTATGAATTTAATAGAAGTTGTTGAATGTTTTGCGTAAAGAAAAGCCATGACATTAACTGGAAGGGCTATTTGAGTCAGTATGGAATGACCTGTCTGTGTGAGAGGGTAGTTTCTGTGTCTATTTGTTGTTTTTTTGAGTAAGCTTGTCACTGTTATCTTCCAGGTGGTTTGGAATGTTGTTTGTTATGTTTCACACTACAACATAGACACCACTGCTGTGCTTTAACCTAAATCAGATGCATAACGTTATGTATGGTTATTTTCTGCATGCAACAAAGAAAGCAAATAGTTACAACATACAAAGTTATGCTTTATTTTACAGTCCTGTTTCCATCACATTACAGCAAACCTATTAGTATTACCTATTAAATTATGAGTAAGTGCAACCTGGTAGTTGTCCATGTAAATGAAAAGGATGTACCAGAAAATTGCTGCTAAGTACCCTGTATTTGCCTATGAAATACTAGTTACTTACTGTTCTGTAAAATAAAGTGCTACCCAAAAATGACAAAAAAATTATCAAGAAAGATCCAGAAAAAAATGATCTATTTCTTCCTTTTTATTTGTGAATTTAAATTACAACATTGACATTGGATGGCATTAGTAACTCAGAAGTATATTTTTCAGCACACAGCATAGAGGGGGAGTAATGAAAACACTAGTGGATGACTGGCATCTTTAAACAACACTCAGAGTGTCAATCAAGTATTTCTCCAGTTTGGATTAGCTGGGCTGAGAGAGAGACGGGTGACGAGAAGAGACAAAAATCACAGAAAAGAAGATGAGGAGATAGCAGTAAAAAAGCATGAAAAAAAATGAATAGAAGTGAGCAGTAGTGTTTCAAAAAACTGTTGCGTTTGCATTAGAGGTTTAGAAGAAGTCTGTGAATGATAAATATTTACTGTAGAAACAGTTTCATGTGAGTTATGGCCATTCTTTGAGCACCTGGAGAGCCAAAACTAACTAGTCTTTAAGAGTTTATGGAGTGGGTGCTTGCAAACTGTAGTTCATGTGCATGGACTGGCTGGTTTTTGCTTTAAATGGGCCGAGAATCCACCCAAGAATGATGATTCTTCCACGTGTGCTGCTGGTGAAAATGGGACTGTTCCGCTGCAACTGAACTGTAAGTTGCATCTCTGTAAGCTGTGAACAGAGAATGAGCTTTACCTGTCATTATTGTTCATTTACGGAGTACAGCTACATTCAACTATGTAAGCAGAGTAAACCAAAGCAAGAATTAATATCTTAGGCACTTTCTTAAAGCCTAGAAAGACTGTGGGGTGTTTGGTTTGTTTAAGTACAACCCCATTTCCAAAAAAGTTGGGATGCTGTGCAAAATGTAAATAAAAACAAAACGCAATGATATGCAAATCATTTAAACCCTATATTTCATTGAAAATAGTCCACAGACAACATATCAAATGTTTAAACTGAGAAATTTTATTGTTTTTTGAAAAATATTTGCCCATTTTGAATTTGATGCCAACAAAATGTTAAAAAAGGTTTGGACAGGGGCAACAAAAGGCTGGTAAGGTTGTGTAATGCTAAAAAAACAACTGGTGGTTGATTGACAACTGGTCAGTAACATGATTGGGTATAAAAAAGCATCCCAGATGTCTTTCAGAAGTAAAGATGAGGAGGGGTTCACCACTCTGTGAAAGACTGCACAGGCAAATAGTGCAACAACTGAAGAATAACATTTCTCAACATAAGTAGCAAAGAACATGGGCATTTCATTATCTACAGTACATGATATCATTAATAGATTTAGAGAATCTGCAGAAATCTCTGTACGTAAGGGACAAGGCAAAAAAACAACATTTGCTGGCCATGATCTTTGGGCCCTCAGTTGGCACTGCATTAAAAACAGATATGATTCTATAGTGGAAATCACTGCATGGGCTCAGAAACACTTCTGAAAACCTGGATCCTGTGGACCTACAAATCAACATTTGAAACTCTTTTTGGAAATCATGAACACTGTGCCCTCCAGGCTAAAGACCACTCAGCTTGTTATCAGTGCACAGTTCAATAGCCAGAGCTCATGATGGTATAGGGGGGCATTAGTGCGTTTGGCATGGGTGACATGTACATCTGTGAAGGCACCATTAATGCTGAACGATATAAAAGTTTTGGCAAAATACGCTGCCATCCAGATGACGTCTTTTTCAGGGAAGGCCTTGATTTTTTCAGCAAGACAATGACAAACCACATTCTGCATCTATTACAACAGTATGGCTCTGTATTAAAAGAGTCCTGGTGCTAAACTGACCTGCCTGCGGTCCAGATCTGTGACACACTGATAACATTTAGTGAATTATGAAATGAAAAATACAACAAAGGAGACCCTGAATTGTTGTGCAGCTGAAATCCTATGTCAAACAAGAATGGGAAAACATGTAACTTTCAAAACTAGAGCAGTGTCTCCTCAGTTCCCAAATGCTTACAGAGTTTTGTTAAAAGAATATGTGAAGAAACACAGTGGTAAACATGCCCCCGTCCCAATGTTTTTGGAATGTGTTGTTGGCATCAAATTCAAAATGGGCATTTATTTTTCAAAAAACAAAACAATTTCTCAGTTACAACATTTGATATGTTGTCTTTGTACTATTTTCATTTAAAACTACAGTTTACATGATTTGCACATCATTGCATTCTATCTTTATTTACATTCTGCACAGCATCCCAACTTTTGTGGAAATGGGGTTGTATTTAATTGTGCTCTTTTATTTCTTTGTACTAATCAGTAATTCATTGCCTTTTCTTTCAATTGCTGTACTTTTAGACTATTAATTCGCCTCAGTCCTGGTAAAACAGTTAAGCTCAATAATAATTTCACTTTATAAATCTGTCTTAGAAATTAATCACTCAGGTTGGGTGTTTTATTTTTGGTATTATGTAGTTCTCCTATCTTTCTTCTAAAACTGCAAACTCATAGCCTCGTCCTCTCGGTTTTTAACCCTTTTCGGGGCGTAGGGGATAAAAGTGCTACACTCACTGTTGCTTTTCTCTCTTCTAGCATCTCACAACATTCTCCTGACTGAGTAGGTGGAAGATTCGGGTGGCCCCCAGGGACGCCAACCAGATTTCAAGGTAGTGTTTGAATAACATTCTGGCTTTAAAGGGGGGTGGTTCTCTTCAAGACACATTCTGATTTTATCAGTTATAATGTGATAAGGTACAGACACGTATGTAAATCACTGATGCATACAGTTATGAAAGGGAGGAGCGAGGGTGAAGACAAAACTATCGGCTTGCCAGATTGGATACAGAAAGTTCTGGAACTGCTAGAGTGGAGCCAGAAAATTTCAAAACTAGATTCCGTGACTGTATCACACACAGCACCAGCTTTTGTGGAGAGAAAATGTCCTGCTCAACACTGAAAATGAGCAATGAAGAATCAAACAATGGTAAGTGCATTTTTGCAACTAGAAGTTTAGATAAAAACATTGCAAAAAAAGGTTTTACAAAAAACAACTGCATGTTGCAACAGAGTGATCACGAAAGTCATTCATGAAATGATTACTATGAGGCATCTTTTTATCAAAAGAATATTTATGCAATTGTTTCACAGATATTTTATTGTTTTAAAATTTGTTTTGTTAAACATGTAAGTAACAAAAGCTAATAAATACATAAGTGTAAGCAAATGTAAAGGAATCATAACTATGAACATATATAAATTCTACAAATTAATTCTTATTCTACAAAATTATTATTGTTATAGATTTTTTGATACTGACACTTTATGGTGTGAATAATGCCTTGATTATACAGCACTTGAAATACTTGGATACATGAAGTTTTAGAGCTCTCTAAGAACCCAACTTTTAACACAAAACACAAGTTACTATGCTTTCTACATTTTTCTGTACATACACGCAAGTACAGTACAGTGATCTTATAGCTTTACATTAATGAACAAGCACAATAAAGAAGCATTAATAACTTAATCTATAATTTATGACATTCATTACTTTGCCAAGCTGAGATACTGTTCTACCTATAAACCTGTAAACTTAGTGTAAGCTGTACATCGAGCTCTCCCTGAACTTAAGCATGTCTCATGCCCTCTTTCTGGTTGTGTACTATCTCCTCCTTTGCAAAGAAAAAATGAAAACACAAAGTTAATTATCTTAATTATTATTTAAACGCATATATTTTTTCTGAAGTATCTGGTACTTTATATCATCACCAATGTATACTATGTATGCAATGTATACCATGTGGCCCAGTATTACATTGTGCCAGGATAAAAAATACTGTATGATTTATTGAAAAAAAGGCATCTAAATCCGATTTACACTTGTTTCATATAACATATGCTTATAAAACATCCACGCATGAGCAATTGTGCCTCAGCTGAAAAGCACTCAAGACAAATCTTCTGAAAAGTTCCTTTTAAGCGTATCTACCTATATTTTGTGAATTTAGGCTGGACAATGAAGCATCAAATGAGAATATTTAACTGCTAGTTAGCTAGCTAACGTTAAGATGCCGTAGGCAACAAAACACAACCAAAGCAAACCTAAACTAATGAAACAGTTCTTACATGGCTGACCTGTCGCTCCCTTGCTGAATAAATCAGTAATTTTTTAACACCTAGCAACTTCTTCTAAGTGTGTTTTTTTATCCTTTCCCTCTCTGCGCCACTTTTCCTGTTCTTCTCCATTTCTTGGTAAGTCGCAATAAGCACAAACTTGCTAGCTTTATTGCATGCACGCAACCAGGTAATGCATGTTTTTTTTACAAGCTACCTCTTGGCAGAAAGAAGTGATTTGCGAAGGAGGACTGCAGAGACAGTGTGTGTTCACAAGCTATACTGTGTTGTTTAGTTCATCAGACATTGTAACATCATCTAGCCAGGCCGTCCAGGTAAGCTGACAGGCCAGGCCAGGCCAGCAAAGGAGAGACAATCAGGGAGAGACATACAGGAATGCAATCCTGCATAGGACAAAATAAATGAGAGAGAAACAGAACCGGTGTACCCTGAGTAGCAAACAACTTGGTCAGGTACAAGATTCAACTGGGCAGAGTTACTGAGCCATGCCATTACCATAGGCTGTGGGATAGAGACACCATCCAGAATCTACATAATGATGTTGTCATAGGCTATAACAGGGCATCATAGTCCAGATCTGCAAGAGGGCAATTCTGGTGGTAATCCATTATCAGGCACTAGTCAATGGGAGCGGGTGGCAGTGGTACTGCACCCTCAGGAAAACCAGATGGTGCTGTGGCTTTCTGACATAAGTTGTAATCGCAAAGTTGTTCAGCTAAAACAATTGAATCAAAAGAGACATTTTATTTATCTGAAGGAAATCGAAAATCGTGACACTTGGATTTTGAATGATTTTAAGACTCGTTGCACACTGTAGCCTCCTCTGAAAGCCAGTATGGGTCAAAATTTGCATGTCTGAATCTCAATTCATCACACTCCCCAAATATGATGATGTGCATTAACCTTTTAAGGTTGTTCATCAAAACAAACACACAAGGGACACCAGTCAGTATGGTATGGTGTGATGTCCCCACCTCCTCTGAGGATGCCTGTTTCTGTAAATAATAACAGAGAATATAATCTTTTACATTTTAGAGACTGCACACTGTGTAGTGTATTTCTGTACTTTATGAATGTTGAAATATGTTACATCAGTTAGTAGTTCACCTGGAACCTTGTCAGACTCAGCAGTTATTGTTTAGTCAATATTGAAGTACCCTAATCAAAAGTTTACTATTATCTACTGAGTGATTAACTAGTACTCCTTGGTAGTTAAAAGTAATTATTTAAGCATTAATGCAGCACTACTCATTCGTCCTTGCTTAGTTCCTGAATAGTTATCTATTAACTATGACTTGGTATTGTAAAGTGTTACAGATTATTTCAATCCTAAAGCTAGTTTGAAAATGCTGTTTTCAAACAAGTGACAATAGAAAGAAATACATTTACAATATAAAACACTTTTTCTAACTTTTTTGGCTTACTAAATTGTATTGTTTGAATCCAGTTTTATGTCTGAGATATACTTAATTTAGATGTTGGCAAACAGAGTAACTTTATAGGATAATTGAATGCCCATACATAGACATACCATTCAAGTGCCATGATGATTAGTCAATGATAAGCGTGTCAAATGCCTGCTAAAAGCTGTTTGGCTGATGGCAGACACACTGACTTGCAAGTCATTCTTATAAACTCTCTTATACATAAGTTCAAATATGCAGCATGCAAAGTTTCAGCTTCATCAATTGTATGGATGCTGATAAACAATCATTTAGCTTTGATAGTGCCTCCTATTGACATACATGTACCAAAATTGACAGGCAATTTCAGAATCTTCCGAGACTCAAGCCTCAAGTTTCATTAGAATCAGATAAAGCGTTCATGAGTTACAGCTGTTTTAGTCAACAATTCTCTACTGCAGAAGGACTGAATGGCATGTGGCTGCCATGTTGTTTAAAAATGTCATTCTTTAAATATAATTATTGAGTTTCAAACTCTTGCAGATAGGTTGATACCAGTATCATGAAGATTGGATGTAAAACACAAAAGCAGATTTTGCAAAAAATACAAAATTTTTCCAGGGGGTTGAGTTTTTGATGACTTTGGCCTAGTATGACCCAATAAATCAGCAGCACTGAGAAGTATGTCTCTATGCCTCATGGTGCAGGAAATATGGGCCAAAACAAAAAACAATATGCTGTAGCGCCCCCTTTCAGGCTCTTCTCATGTGCCTAAGTAGCAGCAGGGACTACTACCTATTGACCAGATTACATGTCTGTAGGACTTAAAGTTTGGTCTGCACAATTTGTTTTAGTGGAGAGAAGTCAAAAATAATAGGAATCCAACAATCAGTGTTGCTAGATGGTTGCTATGGTATCTTAGCTGGTTGCTAGGGCATTGCTATAGTGGTACATATGTTTTTCTAGGTGATTTCTTAGGTGTTATGATGTGGTCTCTATAGTATTGGTGATGGCTGTTTGTTTGTTGCTATGGCATCTCTGGTAGGTCTTGTGGGTTTTCAGGTGGTGGCTAGGACAATGTTAGTTGGTTGCTGGGGTACCTCTTTTTAGTTGGTTGCTATGATACCTATGCTTGTATGTTGTTAGGTGGTTGTTGACATTTTGCTAGGAGTTATAATGTTCCAAGTGGTTGCTAGGGTATTGTTAAATGGTTACTAGAATGTGGCTAGATGGTTGCTGTGGGACCTCTGGTTGTTGCAAGGGTATTGCTATGTGATTGCTGTGGTACTGGAGTTTATTGCCAGGGTAGGTAGCTAGGTGATTGCTATGGAATCTCTCAAGGTTGCTGGTGCTTGCTAGGATGTTGCTAGTTTTTGCAATGGGGTGAGAAGTGAAGGTATCACACACTTCTATATCCTAAGAATAGCTCAACCACTTTGAGATTACTGTATTTAGAAATTTGTTTCCAAAAAAAGTTGGGATGCTGTGCAAAATATATCCTATGTTTAATAGACAATAGTACAAATACAACATATCAAATATTGCAACTGAGAATATTTTTTTTTAATTTAAATTTTCAATGCCCGTTTTGAAATTGTTGCCAGCAACATGTTTTTAAAAAGTTTGAGACGGGGGCATGTTTACCACTGTGTTGCATCACCTCTTCCTTTAACAACACTTTGTATGTGTTTGGAAACTGAGGAGACCAGTTGTTGTAGTTTTAAAAGTGAACTGTTTTCCCGTTCTTGGAATTGCTTTAGCTGTGCATTTACTCTGCTGTTTCATTAGAAAATGCACTTTTCCTGTTAAAATTTGTTGCAAAATTCTTACCTGCATAATTAAGTTGTCAAATTAAGTGATTATAGCACTCATAAACAATTATGTGGAAGTTATCGAGAGCTGTGTTTTACTATGGTAAATTATTGTATTAATAACTCCAGTAATTTTAGCTGTGAAATGCTGTAAGTTACAATACGTAAAATAATTACAATAGTTTTTTTTTCCATGCAGTATAATAAATTGCAATAACAGTAAGTCTATTTTAGAGTGAAGAACAGATGAACATTGTATTTTTCCAAATATATTAACCCCAGTGGGAAAGAGACAATACAGTGCCATAAAAGTATTTACCTCCTTGGAAGATTTCTTGTATTATAATCATAGAACATTAAATCACAATAGATTTAATCTGGTTTTATTTTACACTGATCAACAGAAACAGAATGTCTTTCATGTCAAAGTAAAGACAGGTCTTTGCAACATGATTTAAATTAATTACAAATATAAAACACAAACCTATCGCGCTCTTCATCTCAGGACTATTGATTACACACACACAGCTCTGTTCCTTGTTTCTACTGTTTGTTAGTTTAGTATATAAGCCCGTTGCGAAGTATATAAGTACTACACTATAAGTATATAGTATATAAGTATATATAGTAAGTATATATAGTATATATAGTATACATATAGTATAGTATATAGGTTCATTGCGAAGTATCATCACTCGTGCGTATTAAGCGTTTCCTTTTTGTTTACTTCTGTCACTCTGTGTATGACCCGTTTTTTGTTTGTGACCACGATTCTTGCCCTTTTTTCCTGTTCTGATTCTCTGGTTATCGACCTTCTGCTTGTGTTTACTGACTCTGAGGTTGAATTGCCCCTTTGATGTTAAAGTTTGGACTTAAGCCTCTGCTGTGAGCATCTGGTTCCGTTTGCCACCGTTACAGCACCAATGGTGTTCACAGCAGCACTTTAAAGTTACTGGTAGACAGTTACAAAACACACTCTAAAATGATTAAGAAAAAAAGGACCAAAGAAAAATTTAAATCTAACAGACATTAATACATGTCATATTTGCACTTGAGTGTGTTGCCATGCAGTGGAAAGGTAACTATTGTTTTTGATATGTTGAGGTATTAAAATTTGAAGTGTCTTTCTCTTCTGTGACCTCAGACTGTCAAAACACCAATGGCATAGAGGTTGCTGTCAATGACACATCAGGCATATTTGATATACAAACGAAGAAACTGAGGAACAGATCAGATAAACACATGAAGAAACTGAGAAAAAGGTCAAGTTGTGCATATCCCTGTCTGCACCAGGACCTCATGTGTTCTTGGTGACTCTCCAGCTGGGCAGATTCACCAAGGAAGAGCAAGAAACAGTGACAATCATCCAGAAGATTCCTCAAAATGCAGCATGGTTCTTTTCACCCATGGAGACTGACTGAAGAACATGACCATTCAGGAATTTATTTGTGAAAGTCCTGATCTCCTGAAATTTATCCAGTCCACCTGCCTTGCGTGAGGACTCTTGGATTTGACTCAGAATCAGAGTTGCCTTCAGATTTTCTGGTATTTTCATAAATCAGATGAGTTCAGAGTACACTACCACCTGAATTGCACTTGAAAGCAGCATAAGCAGCAAAAACTCAATCAAAAAGTGGTGTGGAATCAATGCAACACTGGCAGTCATGGAGAGCAGATAAGATTGGGGGTATAGGGCCGGTAAATTATATAAAAACAGCTGGTGCTGAAAGCAATTGCATATATCATGAAGCATTTTTTAATACTCATTGTTTATGTTCGAGACCACTCTGAAAACCTAAAAAGAATTTTGTGTAAATGAACAGTAACATATACACTATTGTGTGCAGTCTTACATATTTTCAAAACTGAAAGGAGAATATGATTGTTAAAGAAGGACACAGTTTCTTTAATGCTAAATGCTGTTATAAGTTTTAAGCCTCCTTGTGGAGCATCTCTAGTCTGCTAAACATAAGTGAGTGAGTGATGTAGTGACTGACTGAGTTATAAGCCATGTCTTTGTATCTAAAAAATACATGTTTTTCCAAGGTTGAATAAACTTTTTTGTATAAATAATATGAATGCAAACTCTTCACCACTTTCAACCTTTCTATTATTTTATATTCATTGTGAATGGCTTCAACTTAAACATGAACAGCTGTTTCAAAGGGAATTATCTGGAACAAATGAGCTATATAGAACAATTCTTTCCAGGAGCAAAGGAGCATCTGAGACTGGTGTTGGTCGGCCTTCAGGGAGTGGGCAAGAGCGCCACAGGAAACACCATCCTGGGTAGAGAAGAGTTCCAGTCAGACATCAGTTCCACCTGCCTGACACTGCGGAGTAAAAGCAGTGAAGGCCTGGTGTGTGGGAGACTGCTGACAGTGGTGGACACTCCAGGTCTGTTCAGCTGCAAGCTTTCTGGTGCAGAGGTGAAGCAAGAACTGAAAAGAGCCTTGACCCTCTGTGCTCCTGGACCCCACACCTTTCTCATCGTCATCCAGCTGGGACGCTTCACAGAGCAAGAGAGGGCTGTAATGGATAAATTGAATGAAATGTTGGGCTCTAATGTGCATTTGTACTCTATGGTGCTCTTCACTTATGGAGACAGGCTTAAGAATAAAACAATAGATCAGTTTATCAAAGAGGACAAGAACTTGAAGACACTGATTGACAAATGTGGGGGACAGTACCATGTGTTCAGTAATACTGATATGGAAAATAAAGCACAGGTCAGTGAGCTTTTGGACAAGATCCACAATCAGATGACAAAGAGAAAACAACCATTTTATGTAAAGAGTGTGACAAAAGTGCACAATACATGGAAAACTTTAATCTACATTGCAGCACCTATTGTAATTGTGTTGGTAGTTTTAGCTATGATCAAATATATCAGTGAACCAGCAGAATCAGTGAAGAATGCTATTACTAATCAGGTGACTGAAAAGGCTTTAAATGAGACCATTCTTGAGCAGCCTGAGAGGATTTTGGAGGCAGTTTTCGAGCAGCCTGAGAAGGCTTTGGAGTCAGTTCTTGAGCAGCCAGAGAGGGCCTTGGAGTCAATTCTTGAGCAGCCTGAGAAGGCTTGGGAGTCAATTCTTGAGCAACCTGAGAAGGCTTTGGAGTCAGTTCTTGAGCAGCCAGAGAGGGCCTTGGAGTCAGTTCTTGAGCAGCCTGAGAAGGCTTTAGATAATTTTCTTGATGAGAAGGATTTGGGAAAAAGTGCAAAACTTTGGGACATGCTACTACGAAGGATAGAGAACAACAAGACAGAGCTAATCGCCACAGCTGTAGTGGGGTTTGGAGTAGGCTTGTGGATTCTGAAATTCCTGAAAAAGTAGTTCCTGTAGTAGATCTGCACTGAGTGATACCAAAAATCTGTAATGAAATGGTCACTCAGCACAGATCTTAAATGCTGGTGAGGAGAAAACACATTACTAATTCTTGTCTGTTCTTATTCAGATGGCTATATATTATAGGTTATATGTGATGTGTGTCCATTAAATGTGTCTGTTTAAAGGTTTGAATATGTAGTCATCATATGCAATAATGTTAAATACCTTTAGGTCAGTAGTCTTCTTTATGGCATTTTAACATTTTCTTTGTGTAACATATTAGTGAATATAATTAATTTGGACTGACAACCATAAAATAAAAACAGAAATGTTCAAGATAATTTCCATTATGCTTGTTCTTATTTTTAGTTTGTGAATCAAAGACTAATTACCATATTTCCAGGAACCTCTGAACTGTTGGATGAATGGCTATACTGGGAAATATATGCCAGGACATTAATCTTCTTCTCTGAGAAGAACACACTTAGAGACTTAGATACAGCAAAGATTTGAATTGTTGTAGGGTGCCAAATCCCCGTTATAACCCCAGTAAATCTGTTCACATCATGTTCACGCCATGAGTACTTGGATATTTGGCCCAAATTTAACATATTTATTGTGTGTCACTAAATTTTGGATGATAATGCGTCTGTTTTCTTTAAACAGTGCATGACAAACAGAATCCATATGAAGAATTCAGGATAGTTCTTTTGGGAAAGACTGGAGTTGGGAAAAGTGCTGCTGGAAACACCATCCTGGGAGAAGAAGCCTTTAATTGTGACATATCAGCATCATCCGTGACGGACGCTTGCTGTAAGGTCACCAAGGATGTGAACGGAAAGAAAGTCACTGTTATTGACACGCCAGGCCTTTTTGACACAAGTTTTACCTTAGAGGAGACGGTCAATAGGATCAAGCTTTGCTTCCCTCTCTCTGCCCCTGGCCCACACGCCTTCCTGATGGTGGTGCAGCCAGGCAGGTTCACTCAGGAAGACTGCAAGACCGTTGAGATTTTTCTGAAGATCTTTGGGGAAGAAGCCAGCAGACACACTTTGGTTCTCTTCACCCATGGAGACAAGCTTAGGGAGAGGAGCATTCATGAATTTGTTGGTTGCAGCCCAGACCTGGAGACATTCTTCAACAAAAGCAACCAACGATACCATGTTCTCAACAATGAGCTGAAGGATTCCACTCAGGTAGACCAGCTTCTGGAGAAGATTGAAAACATGGTGTCTGAGAATGGAGGAAGCTATTATACCAACGGAATGCTCCAGAAGGCAGAGCGAGCGATTGAAGAAGAGAAAAGACGGATCCTGAAGGAAAATGAAGTGAGCAGACAGTTGGAGGCACTGAAGCTAGAAGTCCAAGAAGTTAGGAAGGAGCTGTGGGAAAGACGAGAGAAAGAAGCAAGAGAGCAAGCAGAGAAGAATAACAACTATATAATCATAATTACACAGATTTTGTGGGATATTCTTGAGAAATACATCACAAAGAAGTAATAAAGGACGTTTTTGAATATGCTTTGCTTGTGTATACTGTAAGCATTAACTTTGCTCCAGTTTAACCTTTCACAAACACAGTATTTTTTAGCATTCCTAAAATGTTTAAAAGAACATCAGAGTAAATGTCAACAGAAGGCTTAAAAGGCTTGTATTTGGATAACATTTCTGAGAATAATTTTTCAGAAAATCTATCCAGTAGTTGACAGTAATGCTGTTGTTGTGGCGTCTCCTCTGCTATTCTCTGCTATGTACTGGATGCTCTTCATTTATTCAGTGACTTCAAGTTCAGTACAGCCTGAAAGTTGTGTATTGTTCCAAATAAAGCATTGTTTGGCTCTTCGCAGCTTATATTTTATTTATCACCATCATCTCTAAATTCCTGTTCCTATGCCAGAACAAATCATAAATAAATACAGTAATTTTCTATAAGAATTATTTGGTTGGCAGTAGTTAACACTTCATAAATTTATGTAATAATTGTATAAATTAAATAATATAATTAACATCTGGGAATCATGGGTGATCATGAAAATTCAGATCATGAATGAACAAGCATTAAATACTCATAGTATAAATCACCAACAAACACGGTCAATGTTAAAAACAAAATATGTGTTATGTTACTTCATGAATGAAGAACAAACATGAATTTATCCGGCAGTTACTGTTGAATAAGTATAAGGTACCAAAATAGTACCCTAAAGTAGACTACCTAAAATAATAACAACCATAAATCATCACAACAACCAAAATGCTTCACGACTCGCATGATACTCTGCCTTCAACAGATGTGAAAATTATTGTTTCTTGGTTGATTTATGTTTGCTATTTTTAGTCTTAGAGCTATAGGCTTAAACACACCTATTTATGGTCTACTGAAGAGTTTCTGTCAACTTGAAGTGGTAAATTCACCTAGCCAGAACACTGGAATTATCAACCAGAGACAGAATAGTCAATGATTACTCAGCATATTTATGTGTCAGAATAGGAATAATGTGTTATGTAATAATATAGTTATTAAAATGTCTTGTTATTGCACTTATGTAATGTCTCAGTTCTATATTCTGTATCTTAACTCTTAAATTTAAAATCTCTTCAGTTTTTGAACTCTAACCTATTTGCACTAGTTAAGTATACATTATCTGAGTAGATAACAAACCACTTTTGAGGTTACTCTGCATAAGCGTGCTGCTTTTAAATGGCCTTGGTTTTACCAGAAAAGCTAATGTCCCAGTAGGACACACTATATTAACATCCTTCGAACTTTGATAATGTAGTTGAGTGCATTGAAATCTGTGATGCAGCGTGAATTGGGTTGTGACATCAACACTATTTTCATGATGGCCAAGGAATGAAACAAACAGTCCAAAGGAAAGCAATTCAATAAACTGTACAAATATAATAAATGGTAGTAGTAGTGTAAGTTAAGCTTTATTTGCAGTGGTGATTTTAACCTTTGTACATGACGGAAAAACAAAAAAAAATACCAAACCACTGTAGTTAGACTCTATAATAAACATAATGCAATCACAAGTCAAGTCTTAGCCTATTGATAAAAACAAAAACACAACTGAAAACACGGTGTGGGTTACATTATTTCTCTTTATGTTCAATGTTCATGAACTAAATGCAGGAGTAATGGTGTATTTGTCTGTTAACAGTGTGGTGTCCGCGGGAGAATACTAGTGAACTGAGGATTGTGCTGGTTGGAAAGACTGGAGTGGGAAAGAGTGCCACAGGAAACACAATCCTGAGAAAAGAAGCATTTAAATCTGAATTGTCTTCTTCCTCTGTGACCTCACAGTGTGATAAAGTCAAAGAGAACATTGATGATAGAAGAGTTGCCGTCATCAACACTCCAGGCCTTTTTGACACTAATTTATCAAATGAAGAAGTTCAAGAAAAGATCAAGCTGTGTGTATCCCTGTCTGCACCAGGACCTCATGTGTTCTTGGTGATTATCCAGCTGGGCAGATTCACAGAGGAAGAGAAAAAAACAGTGGAGATAATTAAACAGATTTTTGGTGAAGACTCTGCTAAGTACACCATGGTCCTTTTCACGCATGGAGAGAGGCTGAAGAAAAGCAGAAAAAGCATACATGAGTTTGTTCATGAAAATTCCGATCTGTTGACATTTATTCAATCCTGCAGTGGACGATATCATGTCTTCAGCAACGACGACGAAGTTCCAGCTCAGGTTACAGCTCTGCTCGAGCAGATAGATGAACTGATTACCAAAAATGGTGGACAGCACTACACAAATGAAATGCTGCAGATGGCTGAGAGAGCCATTCTGGAAGAACAGTTCAGAATTCAAAGATACAATGAAGAGCAGGATCCCCAGAAGGCAAGAGATATGGCAGAAAGAAACAACAGTTTCCTAAAAGCTGCTACTGGCATTGGTTTAGCTGGTGTAGCAGGTGCAGTCGCTATTGCAGCAATCAGAGGACACTGCACAATACAGTAATTCATAAGCACAGACTAAGGATGTAACAATACAATATATAGCATTGTACTGAATTAAATTGCATCATATATTGCATACAACATATATTTTATGATACTTTTAATAGCATATTAACTTGTGGTTAGAGCGTTAGTTTGGGACAGTATAACAGTTTTTCAGGCTTTTAAATATTGTACTTTTATTATATTGAATGTTCTAATGAACTGAAAATGGAAACATTAATACATTAATGACATATTTTTGCTGCATCAAAAAAAAAAAAATCTATTCCAGACACCACTGTATATGTTGTGAATCGTTACACCCCAATTACAGACCAAGCCTAAAATCTAAAATGTAAATGCAGAATTACAAAAATTGAGTTTTTGCGCTGTTGCGAATCCTGTAAAACCCCAAAGAATAATTTACAAGTGAGGTGTCAGGTCAGATTTCATGGGAATTTTTTGGATCATATCATATGTCTTTATGAATTAACATCACACGTAGAAGAAGTCAAAAAGAAGGTCTGGCTTAATGTTCAGGTCTCCAATGCAAAAACAACTTTATACTCAATATATGATGACAACAGTAGCTCATTTACTTATATCCTCGGAAGAGTTCTCTTTAAATTTTCTCTCAATCATGTGGTCACAATCATTAGATTCATTCACTTGGTAAAGGTATCTGAAGTACAATCTACATTCCAAGATGTTCTTTCATACAACCTGTGCAATAATACATGTACACCTTAGGGGTCTCCAAATCCCCAAAACTTGCATAGTGTAGCTTTAAATACAACCCTAATTCCAAAAAAGTTGGGATAGTGTGTGAAATGTTAATAAAAAAAAAAACAGAAATCAGTGATTAGTAAATCCTGTTTGACTTGTATTCAGTTGAAGACAATACAAAACCATAATATGTGATGATGTACCTCATGAACTGAACTGTTTTTTAAATTGTAAACATACACTCATTCCAAATTTGATGCCTGCAACATTTTTGAAAAAAGTTGGGACATGAGCATGTTTACCACTGTGTTACATCACATTTCCTTTTATCAACACCTAATAATCATTTGGAGCCCGAAGACACAAAATGATCTAGTTTTTAAAGCATTCTTTAAATAATCTTCAGTTGCAAACCATATGGGACCTGTGTTTTGTATTTTGAGCTTAATAATGCACCACAAATAGTCTAAACTTTTATCAGTCACTAAAATGTCCCTCAGGGTTCAATTCTGGGACCTGTATTCTTTTTAACGTATATCAATGTATATCAATAATGAAGGTTCATCTTTAAGCAGACAACACTATTTTGTTTCAAGCTTCCCATTGCACAATAGAAAGATGATTGTGTAAGTGACTTTTATGACTGTGGTGGACAATGGACATGTTACCTATAAGCATGTTGAAGTCAGTACTCTTAAGCAACTGGACTGAACAGTTTATCACCCTGCTCTTTGCTTGATCACTGGGGATAATTACAGAACCTCTCACTGTATTTTATATCCTAAAGTGGGTTGTCATTCTCTAATGGTGAGACACAATGTACTACATTCTTTTGTGTTATTATTCCCAACTGCCTCTTATATATTATTTTTAACTTCTGTTTCTTTTATTTCAATGGTTTAATGCTAATTGTACTTTTCAGTTTATTGTTTTATTCATTTGCTAGGTCTCAGCTACATTAATAATGAGGGTCTAAATAAAGGAGAAATTAATTTCTGTACAACTAATACCTGTTCTTTTGATGTGTGTAGTTCCTCATGATGGATAGACTGTCAAGTAACAGAGTTGCAAATAATGGAATATTATTTACAACACTGTCAAAAATGTATGCAGTACATTAAACATTTCTGTTTGTTCTTCCTTTACTGAATACACCCTTCTTACAGTGTAAAAATCAAATTAATAGTTTACACAGGGCCAGTGGCAACTAGATATAAAGAGTTTCACAGAGACTTATCTAGAACAAATGAGCTAGGGAGAACAACCTAACACTGAAAATAAAACACAGAATAAGAATATTTAATAAAGAGATTAGAGATCATTTAGAAAAGAGATCATCAAGAGATCAGACATTTCCAGAACAGACGAGTATCTTTGGTTACATTTGGTTGCATTTTTAGGAAATAAGCAACCAGTTTTAATCAAGCTTTTACCTCTAAAGAAAACCCTTTGCTGCATAGAATCCGTGGTTTAATTTAATGGAATTCCCAGGATGGAATTATATGAGGAATGATAATATTTTGGAATAAGGCTCAGACTTTTATTATGTTATTATGTTGTGGCGCTGTAGAAAAACTCACACTACTAACAAAAGTATCCAGTAAATCAAAAGTATGATGAAATGGCCAGCACTAAGTTAGTCTGGTTGGAATAGCTTCAAATACAACTGCATATTCCTTAAGAAATATAGAAATGTTTACCTTGTTGCAGAAAATCTGGGTAGTTAAATGGCTTGTCATTTGAGTCAAGATTCTGCCCAGATGTGTTTATCTGAGGTGGAGAGCCAATGTCTGTGTCTATGAATTTTATGGTTCTCCATGTCAGCAGCAATCGTAGGTACTGTCCTATGTTTATGACACTGGAAATTGTATTTATCATTCCCGTTAAAGAGATTGTGTTCCATACGGGACGAGTTCCTGAGAATGGCACAGGCTCATCTCCTACTGTGCTCTGTATAGAGTGGCTCTATTGTTCTACTCAGACAATCCTCTGTGTCTATTTGCTTATTTTCTGAAGGACTTGTTTATCTTTTGTGTGGTATCACTCTTAAATAAAGACTGTTCTTTAAGGGTTCTTTAGCAAAGACATTGGTTCTATATAGAACCATGAACACTAAAAGAACCATCTGCATGCTTAAATAGTTCTTTGCATGGTGAAATGGTTCTTCAGATTGATGGAGAATGTGTTGTATGTTTATATTTTTAAAAAAGGTTCTATATAGCACCAAAAAGGTTTCTGCTGTTGCTACAATGTCAAGTTTGATACAATAGAAGAACCCTTTTGGTGCTATATAGAACCATTTTCAAAAAGATTATATAAAAAACCATATATAACACATTTTCCATCAATCTGGGGAACCATTTCACCATGCAAAAAAAATTTAAGCATGCAAATGGCTCTTTGAGTGTTTATGGCTCTACAGAGAACCAATGTCTTTATTAAAGAACCTTTAATCTTTTTTAAGAGTGTTTCACTAAATCAGCCAGTGATTCCTTGAATAATAAGACTCTCAGTGATCACTTAGAACTTTGCACCTTAAGAAGTACAGATGTTGCTTTCCTTTCTTAACATTGTCTCTTTGTGTTTGGCACCCAGCTCAGATTACTGAAGAGTTGTATTCCCAGGAACGTTAGACTTTTGACCTATTCTGAAGAGCTGCTCAGTGACTGGTGCACTCTGGTGCTTTCTATGTTTCTGCTGGTTGTAGAGCTGGGGACGTTATGCGGGATCGGCATGTTGTGATGGAAAAAAAAAACTGGAAGACGTTTTTATAAAGAGATGCAGAGGAGACTTTATCATAATCCTCTTCACTCATGGAGACCAGTTAGCATGGTTTGTGGAAAAAAAAATCCCTGAAAAAGCTGGTGCATGGTTTGTGTTCACTTGTCCAGGAAAGTTTCACTGCAAATCCATACAGAGTTATTCATTTATTGATCAACTTCATCCTACGATGAAATGTTTATATCCTGATGGGATGGGTCTCTTCCAGGATGACAGTGCCCAATACAGAGGACCAAGATGTTAGACAGGAACCTCCACTGCCATCCACCTGCCTGACATGATGGCTTAACATTCGGAGTGCAGCTGTGGTTCATACTAAAAGTTGTAAAAAATTAAAAAATTGTAGAAAAATTATAACATGCGCAGGCATCCTAGAGCTTCAAGACAACAGAATCTCTGAACTATTCCTGTTTCAAATATGTGCACTTTCCTTACTCTTTTAAATGTAATCTAAAAGAAATGTACATTCTAGCCAAAGTAACAAAAAAGTGAAAATGTCTATTTTGTGTTGTAGCACTGCTTTAGAGAATATCAGTTCAGCACAAGTAATGAGTGCTGTGTAAACACACCTTAGCTGCCACACTCTGCTGCAACTGTGCATCTCCTCTACTTAAAGAGGAACTACTACTATTTTCACAAATTCTCCGTAATTAAATGGTTAAGATGTAAGCAAAGTCATTCAGAGTGGTTTGAGGTGAAATACATCATTATCATGAAACAGTGATGGTAATTGGAAGCAGATTTGTAAAGAATTTAAAGCTACTTCACAGAAATGTAAAATGATTTACATGAATAGATTGCCTCTTTCCTGAGATGATGGTTTTGAAAGGTATTGGCCTAAAACATATTCTTAAATATATATCCATTCATGGCAGGGATGTGCAGGTACACGTAGGGCTTCCTAAGGCAAAACAGTCCCCCAAAACTGTATTCATTTATTTACTTACTTACTTATTTATTTTCCACTGTTTTACCATTATAAAGGATAACTGCCCATTTTGGACCATATATTAAATGCCTATATTTTTGGTGCAGATCTTGCAATCCTTAGTTTCTCATTCAAAGGTACAACAGTGGTTTTAAGGTCCAACTGTGTACCTTATATAAGTTTTCCCAGTGGAAAAGTATAAATTTGTACCTTTTCATAACCTAATGTTTTAAAACAGAACAACAAAAAAAAAGCCTGGAGACGAGACGGGGCGTGTGGAGTCAATACAACTTATGTAAAATATGATTTCAGTGGATTATGGTACAATTATGTTCCCTGACTAAAGGTACTGAGATGTAGCCTCAGTGACAGTTTCGTACCTTTTTTTCTGAGAGGTAGGTTTATCTGTAATGCACCATTTCACATGAAACCACTCTGACTGACTTTGTTTACTTCTCACCGACTGAATTATGCAGAAAGGACAGAAATGTATGGTACAAAACTGTGCCGAAAATGTGAAAATCAGTGGAATTCCACTTAAGTGTTATTTCTACAGCCATACTCATTAAGTACGTTATGAAACAAGAATATGTTTCTGTAACATTTTAGGTTTGTAGACTATAACGAAAACATATTCAAAATAAAATGCAATTGTTCACGCCCTTACAGAACCAACTTGAAACACACACACAGGATGTAAATAAAACTAGAAAAAACTCAACACCCTTCACGTACGCCACTGCTTCTGAATGTAACTGGAAACTGACAACTCTGTGGAATTACCACAACTCCTCTCCCTGTATCAATGCTTCCCAGTCTCAGTGTTGGACTAACGCAGTTGTGTTTTCCTGACTCAACAGAACTGATTCACACCTGAAGATCTTGAAGATTAGTGTTTGTGTTGAATTAATTGTGTTAGAGCTGCCAAAACAACAAGGTGTGCAGTCAGACTCAGCGACTCAGAAACATTTGAACAAACATGACCCACACACCACTAAGTCAATCAAATGTTCACATCTGCTCAGACAACACAGATCCAAAGTCAGTGCCTCTTAGTATATGATCATGGCTGGTTTTTGGCTGAACCCTTTCGATCTTTTGCATCCATCATTCTTCCTTGCTCTTCTTCTCCACCTCTCTCAGCCTTCTCTCCAGCACTTTTACTTTCGCCTCCAGGTGCGTGGTGGCACCTCCCCCGAAAGGTGATGGTCCAATGCCCAGCAGGACGCAGGCGAGCACCAGCCCAGCTAGTCTCATTGCTGTGGTTTCCGCACTGGCTCCAGTATCACTCAGAATCAAGCCAAACAAGGCAACGGCAAAGGCGATCTTCAGTAGCCAGAGAGTGCGCCGCACAAGCCCAGCAACTAAGTGCACTGCCAAGGACAAAATCCAGTAGCCAAGCACTGCCAGCAGGGCCCACTTAGTGACAAAGATCACACCTTCAGGGGTGACGCGCTTCACAGGAAGATTGGCTTAACAAGAAGAAAAATTTATATCAGCATTAATTTTCCAAACCATGCTTTCAATGTTTACTTAATGCAAACTAGCAGTTAGCACTCATCTCTAAAATGCATTTTGTCATCTTCTCTTTACAGCTTTGAACAAATATACCAGAATATCTGTGGTAAGCTGAGAAGAAACTCAAAATTAATAGAGATTTGATTTTAACTGAACAATTTGTCATTACTGATCAGTAATTCTGATATTATGAACACTTTTAGACTAATAAAAAATTGATTTTATTGAGAAATGCAAAATACAATACATACACACACTATACTACATAAAAAATTTTAAAATCTCAAAAATCAATCTCAGTAATGTAACCCAATAGAACACTTACAAACAACCCAGCGGAAGTTCAAAGTAACTTTACACACTTAAAAAGATGATTCTTTGAGGGATAATTAGTAAAGAAAACGCATCTATTTAGAACCAATTTTATTTAATATTTAAAACGGTTCTCCTGATTAATGGAGAAAGTGTTGTATATGGTTCTATATAGCACTGAAAAGGGTTATTCTATTGTTACAAGCTTGATGTCATAACAACAGCAGAACCATTTAAGCCTGAAATAGTTCTATATAGAACTCGTGGCTCTAAACAAAACCACTGCTTTTACTAAAGAACCCTTGATGAACCATCCTTATCCATATAACCATAATAATAATAATAATAATAATAATAATAATAATGTCTCACTTTATTTGGATAGTCCCCTATAGATTATCTACAGATGTTCAAATTGCTAACCAACTATCTGTTGAAACTCAAAATCTGTTGATTCTAAACAGCGGTGGGGTTAGGATTAGGATTTGGACCAGGGTTAGGGCTAGAATCAGGGTGAGTGTTGGGTTTAGGTTTTGGGTTGAGGTTAAGGTTAGGTTTAGGATTAGAGCCAGGTTTAAAGAAAATGATGGTCAATTTAGTAGATATTTAGTTAAATGTAACTTGAAAGTAAATTAAGCATCTACAAAGCATCTGAGGTGGACTATGTACATAAAGTGTTACATAATAATAATAATAATAATAATAACAACAACAACAACAATAATAATTCACCATCCATTTCAGATGCCCCCAGCATTTCTGCTCCATATGTAGCCAGTATGTTCAGCCCATCAGCTACAGCCTTTGAGGTCAATGTTGCGACCTCATTTACTTTCTGTTTAGACATAAACACAACGTAGTCATTAAAAATACACTATTAATACATTTTTGCACAGAACACCTAAGGTGACATCGTCATTATTTTTTATGAGGCAGCAAACTGAAATATTTAAGCCATAAATTACTATATTGAGGCCACAAATTATTATATTGAAGCCACAAGTTAAGTTTTTCTTTACACGTATCCTCAATATAGCAATCTGTCGCCATGATACATTAATTTGTGGACTCAATATATTAATTTGTGGTCACTACTTATTAAAAACAGTCACCATGTCACCTTAGGGGCTCCGTAATTTTTTGCCTTCTTCATGGCAACAACTGAGGTATACCAACCTTTAGCCCCGAGTCCACCAACTGCCGTCCGAACAGAGAGACCAGAAAACCACGTCCATCCTCACACAAACTTGTGAAAGCTGAGTTCAAAGTCTGCCACACTGTCGAAGCTGTTGGCTGATTGTCAGACCCAGAAAACTGACTCTCACATGTCGGTATGGACAGAATCAGCATTACCGCGACTAAAACCGCTGCCATTTTAAAACACCAGCTACTTCAACTGCTGGACACACAAACAGGCAAGTTTTTCCGCTGTCGCGAGCTAACAGCATGAGTTACAGAGAAGTTGTTAGCCTAGCCAGGACAGTGTTTTACCGCCAGGAGGGGAAACAGGAACTCGGAGAAAGCATGGAAAAGCGGGCGAGGCGAGGTGTGGTCAGTGTGGAGTTTGGGGCAGGGCTTTAGGGCTTTAGCTCTGTTAGCTCCGCTCTCCGGCTCAGTCGCTCACTCAGCGTGTTCAGAAACAGACTTGGTGTGAGTTCAGTTCACAGGCGGTGAAGCGCGAGCTCCAACACTTAAAACACGCACTACTGCGTTAAAAACAATATCGACGTGTCCGAATCACGTGACACACTTACATCATACGCTTTCGGTTTTTTGAGGTTCTGGTGTTTGACCGCTAGAGGGAGACACCCCAACGTGAACCCGCTCCAAATGTACCGAAGCTACTGATCCTATACTACTGGGTCAGAGCTGCGCTGGGCCCAGTTTCCCAACAGCATCTTAGCGTTAAAGGGGAATTCCACCAGTTTTTGAAAATTTCTGAGTAATTCAGTACTTGAGATGTAAACAGAGTCACTTAGAATGTCTTGATGTGTAATGGTTTATTGTGGAGACTCAGATTTCTTTACAGTGGTGGTGATAGGAACCAGGGATCGCCACGTCTACAACACACACACAGACATTTTATTTACTATCCAAAGCCACCGGTGAACCTACACAACTCTTAAGTTTTTATATGGTGATGATGGTAAAATAGTCATAAATCTGAAAAAAAAAAGTTTTCTTTGGAGACTATTTTGCCTTTTAACGACTTATATGGATCCCTCCACCTTTGACTGACAGCCACCAAACTGCATGTACTCATTCAGGGCAGGTCTCCAATTTCTAATCCACCTCCATACTGACCCGCACTTCTCTATGTGTCGTTTTTCCTCTCTCATTCCTCCCATAGAGTCCCATTCATTTTTGCCTTCACCCAAGCCCTAGTATATCCTTTGCCCAACAGCCAAAATGCATGTGTTTAGATCTCAACTACTGAATCATGCACACGTAAAAGCCTCATCTGTGAAATAAAGCTTACACGCTTAAACTCGCGCCTTGAATCCGGAGAGAGTGAAGTGTCGGAGCTGCAGCTCATCACAGTTCAATTCTCTAAGTGAAACTCCTGATTCCCAGAAAAAAAAAAAAACACATAATTTACGCACGTAATCATAACAGAGCAGCAGGAGGAGGAGGAGGAGGACGCAGCCTTCAGCTCCACTCAGTAACGCATCTCTCTGGATTCAGGACCTCATCTCTCTTAAGGACCTCCCAGACACAGAGAACAGTAGAGGTTCTAAATTAGCTTCAGAACTTTCCAGAAAGAAGATGATCAAAGGAATAAAATCATTCCTGAAACATTCTTGATTAAAGGGCTTTAAAAACCAAACCTACTAAAGAAATAAAGCAGAAAGAGCTACAAAGACTAAAGGCACCAAAGTAGACTCTGAAAAGGAGGATCCTACGTAGTAGACCTTCCTTATAGAACTGATTTAGACATGATGGAAAGCAGTTTAAGGTTCTCCATCTGTGTGGAGGTTCTTTAGGTTTCTTCACACAGAAAAAAAAACATTCTCTAAACTGCAGGGTTCTTTAGGGAACCAAATGTGATTCTTCAACGGAATCACACAGAGAAGCTTTCTGACACCTTTATTTTACTTCAGGTAACAGAAAATAAATAGAAATAAAAATTATTATTCAGCTGTGTAGATAGACAGACAGATAGACAGACAGACAGACAGATAGATAGACAGACAGAGAGACAGATAGATAGCCAGACAGACAGACATACAGACAGATAGATAGCCAGCCAGATAGATAGACAGACAGAGACAGACAGATAGATAGCCAGACAGACAGAGACAGACAGACAGACAGAGACAGACAAAGACAGACAGACAGAGACAGACAGACATACATAGACAGACAAACAGAGACAGACAGACGGACAGAGACAGACATGTTAGACTCTCCTGATATCTCAGGAGAGTCTAACATGGCAGAGAAAGCTCTTCATAACGCAGCAGCAGGTTCTCTCTTGGAGCCTGGTGACTCTGCTAAGTATCAGGATGTCTCCCGTTTCCTACAGAGCCTGACTGATCGGTATGTACCGAATACAAACATACAAATATCCAGTACAATGTACAAATGTATATACAACGATAGAAATATGAAATGTACATATGAATAACATTACTATGCATAAGCATAAGCTGTGTTGCTAGTGGGTTAGCTTTCAAATTATTAATATTATGGTAACAGATCTGAATCCTGATTGATTAATCCTGGTTCTTTAGCCGCTGGTAGCCAATAAAATGTGATGAAACAAGCTAACAGACATGACATTTCCCTCTAGGGTGGTTAAATATACAAGACTCAATAATGAATATGTGGCACGGTGGCGCAGTGGGTAGCACTGTCGCCTCACAGCAAGAAGGGCCTGGGTTCAATTCCTGGCCGGGTGACCGGGGTCGTTTCTGTGTGGAGTTTGCATGTTCTCCCCGTGTCTGCGTGGGTTTCCTCCGGGTACTCCGGTTTCCTCCCACAGTCCAAAAACATGCCGTCAGGCTGATTGGACATGCTAAATTGCCCCTAGGTGTGAATGTGTATGTCTGTCTGTCTGCCCTGTGATGGACTGGCGACCTGTCCAGGGTGTATCCTGCCTTCCGCCCAATGACAGCTGGGATAGGCTCCAGCACCCCACCACGACCCAGAAGGAGAAGCGGTTTAGATGATGGATGGATGGACTTTAGTGCAAAAGTTGCTGTCTCTGTTACATTAGCACTAAATGGCTGTTCTCCTTTTTTAATCTTTCAGGCAACTACAAGTGATACTTGGTGGAATGCATCAAATGGTAAACTTTTATAATTCAAATACAATTCATTTATATTTTTATTTTAATATCATTATTGTGAAATCACAGCAGATGAACCCTGTAAGACTATGCTAGTGATGACTAATATTGTCAATATGTTCTTTTGCTTGTAGTTCACGAGGGGCGAAATCACCACAATGAACATGGACATTGAAAAGATCGTGAGCACATTGTCACAGAAAGTCATCGTTCCAAAAGTTTGTGAGTTTCTGAATGTGGATGCCGGGTCGCTTTTCTTTGCAAGACCAGGGTTCTCAAACCATTCTTTGGAGTCAGTCACCAAAGACATTCTGAATGCCATTGTGAAGACAGTCATTGACGCTCTTGATGATTCTCACATGTGTGAGCTGCGTAGAAATGTGACAGAAAAGACTGAGCTCCTGGCATCTTCATGTGGGTCAGTTGAGCTCTGTAATTTGTCACTGTCTGTTGAGCCCAGTGCTGAGAGCTTGACGTCCAAAGACCAGCCACAACTTCAGGAATGTGCTAAAGACGTGATTCTTGAGGTTTACACCATCTATCGGGCCAAAGAACTCAAGAGTGCGTCAAATTTGTCTTGCCCTCCAAAGATGTGCGCGACAGATTTTGCAGAATGTTTGCTATCAGAGCTGAGTGACATCAAAACGTCCTCTCAGAGTTCATTGATCAGTGATGATATCAGCTCTGATCCAGCCTGTGGTGCAAGTGACAGCATGGCTGATAAAGCACTCAAAAGAGCTAAGTCCTGTCATAGAATCCCCAGCCTCATGAAACTCACAAATATGGCTTGCAAGATGGAGACTTCCGTTCCTGGACAAACTCTGAGGAGCGCGTCCTTGTATGCCAAAATCGTTGTGGATGAGCTGTTAGTCCAACTGGACTCATTTACAAAGTCCGAGGTATCTGAGGATGCTCAGTCAGTACTTGGACAATGTACCTCTGATACATCTCTCATATCAGAGTTGCTTGTAGACCATTTAATGGCATACATCCTAGAGGTGTCAGGTTCATCCTTTGGAGACCGCAGACCTGCCACTACTCTGGATTGTCGGGTACCTTCTTTCTGCCGAAGCTTCTCAGCTAAGAGCTTCCAGAAAATCCAGAGTGAGGATACTCGGACCAAGGCAGCTCAGGAAGTGAGTAAAATCTTACTCGAGTCTTCAAGCTTCCTTGTGAGTTCTCCACGTTCCCGGCATGCTCACACTAGCCAAAGACACTGCAGTGTGGAACCAACTCCGTCGGAATGCTTGGTTAAGGCATCCGACCTCGTCGATTCTGTCATTGATGGAATTTGCGAACATCTGGATTGTTCAACGTCACCCAATGGTTTGAAAGAAACACGATCTGAAGCTTTGGGTTGGATGGAATCAGGTGTTGACGCCCCTGAGGACATTCTGTGGTACACTGCATGTAGTACTTACAACAGTGCCATGAGACACCTAAGGGATTTTTCTGCAATGTATCAGCAGAAACCACCTAAGGTTGATCCTTTAGAGATCAATGTTGGGGGAACTGTTGGTAAGAAATCACATCTTGAAAGACCATCAGTGATCAATGAACACGAGCCACCCAAGAACAGAGAGATGGTTTCAATGGCCTCTTTACTGGACACCAATCAGGCCACTGAATCCTGCCAGAAAACAAAATCACAGTTATCCTGACGACACCCAGGTTTACTTCACTCTCTCACCAAAAGACTGTGGTCCCGTAGATACTTTGTGTCGGTGCTCAGAGCAAATCCTGAGTCGATCAGAGGAGGATGGGTTCCCCTTTTTGAGTCTTGGTTCCTCTCAAGGTTTCTTCCTCTTGCTCTTAGGGAGTTTTTCCTTGCCACTGTCGCCCTCTGCTTGCTCATTTGGGGCTCGGACCTGGATTTTCTCTGAACCTCCTTTGTGATGCTCGTTGTAAAAAGTGCTGTAGAAACAGATCTTGAATTAAAGGATCTGTCAACATCTCCTCCAGCTAAATCAACACAGAAGTTGTATTACTTGGCAGTGAGGAGGAAAGACCGAAGATCATTGCACACTTCAGAGCTCCAGTATCTAAAGACCAAGTCAGAAACCTGGGTGTACTGACGGATCCAAATCAAAGCTTTAATCCAGCCTGAAATTTTGGCCTGAAAACAAATTTGGACTTGGAACTGCCCTTTTACAAATAAACATTTAATAAATAAATTTTCAAATACTTGATTCACATGTAGAATAAAGGTTTTTACTCTTTGTTTACATTACAAATGTTTGTAAAAAAAAAAAAGTAATAGGTGATGTGGGTCTGTCTATCTATCTATCTATCTATCTATCTATCTATCTATCTATCTATGTATCTGTTAGTATGGAACATGTCTTTTAGTTTCCAGAATGTAGTCTACAAGATGTAGGGCACAGGGTTCAGGGTGTAGGGTGCAGGTGTTCATGGTGTAGGGAGCAGGGTGTAGGGTGCAGGGTTCATGGTTTAGAGAGCAGGGTGAAGGCCACAGGCTGTATTAAGCAGGGTGTAGGGCCCAGGCTGTATGATGCAGTAAGTAGGGAGCAGAGTGTAGGGCACAGGCTGTAGGATGCAGTAAGTAGGGAGCAGGGTGTAGGGCACAGGCTGTAGGATGCTGTAAGTATGGCTCAAGCTGTAGGGCGCAACTAGTAGGGCGTAGCGTGTGGACATGAACACTTCCTCATTTTTTTATTTCATTTGACTCGCTTATAAAAGCCACACTTACAAAAAAATCTTACAAAAATCGAAGCCTGTAAAATTAGGCTTTAATACTAATTAAAATTAAAATGTCTATATTTGTGTTGTAGTCATGGCTACACCTGGTTCCTATCACCACCACTGTAAAGAAACCTGATCCTGAAGCCTCGTTAAGCTTTGACTTTGTAGATCAGTAAAAAGTGCTTTTTTTTTTTTTAATCAATCAATCAATCAATCAATCAACCAATCAATAAACCTTTATTTTGACTCAGAAGTACATTGAGGGTGACCTTCATTTACAGTGTAGCTGAGCAAATTAAACAGAGACTGAAATAGTTGAAGTGAAATTGATCAACTAGAACAAGTGAAAATCAGCAAAACTAAAAGACGTATTAAACAATAAATAAATAAATATTAATGTAATAATAAATAATAACGGCTGAAATATGAAACGGGCAGAACCATTTCTCCATGTAAAGAAACATAAAAGCATTGAAATGGTTCTCTATATAACTCCTGGTTCTAAACAGAACCATTCCCTTTATTAAAGAGTCCTTAAAGAACCATCCTTTTTAAGTGTATAAAAATAGCCTAATAATTTCACTGAATTTTCTCGAAAATTGTTATAATCGATTATATATAATATAATATTGATGCAGTTGAATCACCTCCTCCAGATTAATGTGCTTTAGTCTGGATAAAGTGCGAATCTCCAACTACTGCTTTACTGCTTTTACCTTCCAGCGACGCCAGATGTTTGCATGCCACTCAATGTGTTGATGCATCTATCAACATATTATAAACATATTTATAAACATGCTATGTCAAAGAAACATGAAAGGAACAAAAAGAGGATCAATCGTTGAGCTTGGTTCAGCTTTTTCCTTTTTGTCCACGTTTTGCGCGCCTTGCGCATTATACGCGTAAAAGCGCAAAGAACGCGTACGTTTTGAAAAATCGATGGATTTGCCCTTTAATGTCTTCGTGCTGAAATGCAGGTAGGTTGGAAAAAAAAGGTGGAATTTATCAGTCTCATTCTGTCCATCACGATACATAAACTCCCAAGAGCTCTGGTTTTTAGGTGTTTTTTGTTGTTGCAGTTGTTATTGTTGTTATCCCGGTGCACTTACAGAATTTAACCAGCAGAGGTCGCCAGGTTTCGGCGTTTTGTATGTTTCGCACAGTTAATGGAGTTTCCTTTAATGATTGATTCAGTAAAGCCTCTCTGTTCTTCCTACACGTGTAAACTGGTTACCAGAAAACGATGTTTTTTTCTCAAGCTGTTTTATTTTGCAAAGGAAATATACTTCCACTTCTAAATATGTGTAAAGTTTGTAATATATCTCCGTATACATTTGACATACGCAAATACTAGAAATGAACACTTTTACATATATTTAATCTACGTGCTGCAGTACTTAACAAAAACAACAGAGAGCTCATATCACCCCCGTTTTGAAAGAACCGCACAGGCTACCTGTATCTTTTAGAATGGATTTTAAAGTTCTGCTACTAGTTTTTAAAGCTCAAAATGACCATAAAGCACCACGTACATCACACAATGTCTGTCTATGTTCGAGCACGTGATCCTAGTGCTGCAGACACTGACCTTCTGAAAATATGTTCCGTAAAATACAGAAAATACAGACTCTTTCTGTTATTAGGCTTCTAAACTGTGGAACACAATTCAATCTTTTATTGGAAGGGTAATATCTAATATATTTATATTAGACAGTCAAGCTCAGTGCACACTAAGAAATATCTGAAAACAGATCTATTTAATTTAGCATTTAATTAAAATGTTGCTGCTTTTTTGTATTCATCTTTTTAATGTATGTCACTGTCTTACATGATTTTAATTTAACACTCAATTTCTTCTATGACTGGTAAGCCTTATGATCTGTCTGTAAAGCACTTTGAGTGTCCACTGGTATGAAAAAGTCCTCTATAAACAAAGATTTTATTATTATTATTAATTATTATTATTATTATTATTATTATTATTATTATATACATGCATATATTTTAAGAGATGGACATATGTGCGCATACTGGCATATACTTAAACATTAAAAATAGCACAAATCAATATATTTAGCACAAACAGTGGGGTCCAAAAGTCTGAAACCATGTTGAAAATCTGGGATATTTTTCATTTAAACCAAGAATTTTATCAAATGTAAAACTTATTCAATTTTGACAAATAAAGAAGAAATATGCAAGATTCTGCACTATTTCTAGGTCACCTTTCAAAGCAAAATTAAGCTAATTTGGGACATGTACTTATATTATTCTTCCATATGGGTTTAGATCTACTTTTAATTGTCAATATAATGTTTTTGGACACATTAGTTGATTTTGTCTATCCAGAACAGTAAAAAAAACAATCAGCAAGAAAAAAAATGAACGTGTCATCAATGAAATCAGTACCATTCAATTCATCTGTGGGTAGTCAGATTATTAGAGTTTATTCCCTGTAGGGGAAACGTGTAATTACCTCTATACTCTTAATATTCCTCTTCATATACCATTGACCCTTATACCACACCTAGGATTCTGTGGATTTCTGATAGTAATGCACAGCCTCAATTTTCAGACCAGTGAGACTGATGTTTCTAGCGCAAAGAATTTCAGCTAATAAAATTTCTTGTAATGTCAGATGTCAGAAGAAACAATGGATGACAAAGTGTCTACAAACTAAGCAACATTTTTCATTTCTGAAGCGTTATAAAATTGATTGATATATCAATCAATGTACAAGTGAAGAGTCAACAGTGAACAATATGAACATGGAGCTGAGAGAGAATGGCAAAGATTCAGTGTAAAAATGGAAGATTGGAGAGATGAGAGAAACAGTATGAGGGGGAATTGATTTGTCATTTCTTCTTCTGTGGGTGGGCAAGCTGAAGAGAGGTGAAGAGAGGGTCAAGCAGTGACATGTTTGCGTCATTACGAAGCCTTGGCTGGTTCAGTGCTGTCTGCCTCAAAAACACATCCTTTTCCTGGAAAAAAAGAAAACAAAATGTATATAAATATTGATATGTTTATGCAGAAAAGACAAAAGTGCTTCAGGAGGCCTCCAGGGAATATCTGAGATTTGAGACTTTACCATCTACTTAAGGCCATAAGATTCCAAAGATATCCAATGCCATTACTGTTAGGGGAAGACAGATGCTAGACATGTTTGCTTCAAATGCTTAAATTTAAAACCTGCAGTTACGATGATTACATTACTTGTCATTTGCAATGTATAGGCCATTAATACAGGCTCTACTGACTAAAGGCTCAAGGCTGCCAAGTTAAATTCTTGGAATCCTAATCCCGATAGTCTGTCTCACCAGAGGTTCTGCTTCATACTGTAGCAGCCTGTGAATCATGGCTTCATCTTTCATTGTGACTGCTTGGTACATAGCAGTGCGGTCATTGTAGTCCTTACTGTACATGTCCACCCCTGACAAGATCCAGACATGGAGCATCGCATAATCTTTCTTTGCAACTGCCCTGTGGGTTAGAGGACAGAAGAAAGCTGCAATGTATAAAACACCAATTCAACAATGACATACAACAGTCTGAAAGAAAATTCACTACACAGCAAAGACACTGTCCTGAACAGAAGAGAAGAAAAGCTTACTGGATCATCTCCATGGCAACTTGCACTGAGTGCATTGTCACACTGCTGCCTTTCATGCACAGCACCTTCACAACATCACAGTGGCTGGTGTGTTAAAAAAAAGAGTTCCTCTTAATTCCTCTTAACAGTAAAGGTCAAAAGTTCTACACAGTCAGAGAGGGATTGATAAATTATCTTACTTGATAATTCATAATATATACATTTTTTTAAAAAGTCACTTTAGACTGCAATATTTACATTAACAAAAAAACATAGTTCCCTGGTTCAAGCAGTTTAAAGGGATTAAAGCATCCTACTGGACTGTGGACTAAAATCTCTTAAAATCTCTACTGTGTGCCATGTCGGATTTTCTGTTTTTTTTTTTCATGTTCTTGCACCCAGTCTGTTCATTCTACTCCATCTAAAGCAGAATAACTGAAACAAAACAAACATATAACAAAAATAAACAAAAAACAAAATAATGATTTACTATGTCAAAATAAATGACTAAATTAAAATAAAGACTTACTGTGTTGAAGTAATTACTTAAATTCTCTAAATGTCAATATTGAATAGCTGGAGATAAAATAAGTCATTATTTTGACCTACTAAGTTAAAATAAGTGTTTACTTAGACATAGTATGCCATTTAGGCTATTTCAAAATTTTCAAGACTACTATGAGAAACACAGATTTTTTTCTCCTCTACCTGGCAGGAATGGCCTTTCATAGATTTTAATTGTCATCTTTTTTCTCCCTAATATCAGTGTCTTGCTGCAAGACCCAGGTTTCCGTCTGATGACTCTGCCAAGAATTCTCTTTTTCCCCTTCATCTTTCTGATGGTGGAGTCATGAATGTTAGATTAGATAGGCCTGCAGATCCTGTGGGGAAGTCTTTTGCTTCCTTGTGGATTATGTTACAGCTTGCTTTCGGAAAAACTAGCAGAACTGAAGTCCTCTGGGAAGATTCCCTGTCATAGAAAACCTTCTCTACTTGAACAATGTGACTATGAATGTGCTTCAGTCTGAATGTGATTCAATAGATTTTCGAGACTAATAATAATAAGCAAAGCAGTAGCCTTCAGAAATGTCCTTACATTGTCCATTTCTTTGAATTTTGTGTGGATGGACAGTGTGTGGCAAAAGCTCAACCTTTTTAGAATTACGCAGCACTGTCTTTTTTTTTTTTTCCTTTTCATTCACACATGTCTAAGAACCTCAAGGCTGCAGAATTTGGCTTTTTTCCCCTGGACTAACATGCATGATTTCACCCATTGGCTACTTTGTAAGCTCTTAATGACCTGAATCAGAAAATACTGAAGCAATGAAATCAACGAACTGAGCAGTGGTGTTGCTCTACACTAGCGCACTCACCCCTCCTCTAGTGTGCTCAACTAAGTCCATCAAAGGAGGCAATGTGACTACAAGTATTTGCACCACAGCACAACAACAATTGATTTCACTAATGAGCTGAGCGCTTGACAGAATAAGGAACATAACCAGTGAAAGCACTGCATTACTTGCCAAGACCGAAGAAAATACTTAACACTGCAATCCACTAAACGTAACTCATGTTAAATGCAAAAAATGTTCAAAAAAATGTGACTCCTTGCAAATCCCAGAACTGTGCCTGTTTTTCATGGCCAGTTGCAGGGGGCAGGTGTCTCCAAAGTGGTCCTCCACCTGAAAGGAGGCTCCATTGTCCCAACAGGTACTTCACCATGTCTATATGACCAACCTTACAGGCTATATGTAAGGGCTCGGTGCGGTTATAGTCGTCACGGTTAATATACATCTGAGCAGCACAGGGGAAACAGAAATTTAGCAGAAATTATTAGGCAGTCATGAATATCACTTCCAAGAATGAGCAGTGAAGAACTATGGTGGAATTTTTTTTTTTTTAAAGTGTTCTGAATATAGTTCATTACCTTCACCAGGAACACATGCAGTGAGAGAAGGTCAGCATTTTCCAAAGCCCCAAGAACACAGAAGGGCATCAGTTCATCAACAGACACCTTCCACTCCTGAAATGACAAAGAGGGCTCTGATTCTGATGTGCTTAATCCATATCACCTGAATACAATCTGTGGTACAGACTGATGGGACAAAACTTTGTATCTCCATTTTTGTTGTTGTAACAATACCTGAACGCGCCAGCCGTCCTTTACATTGTGTTAAAATTGTATGATGAATGGATCAGTCCAAATTATTTGTTCTATTAACTTCCTTGCAAAATTAAGAGGGTTTTTTTCCTTCTCCTGTAAAGTTACTGTTTTGGAAATATGAGGTTTGTCCTCACAGAGACGATATGGTAGCTACCACCAATAAAAAAGAGATACTTGAAGGCTGATGTAGTCCACTAAACACTTTAGTAAAATCAAAAGTAGGCCAATAACATAAAGGCAACAAGAAACTGTAATTGCACATCACAAATATTCAGATGAAGTTAAACTTTTTTGGTGTATACTGAATGGTCTTAAACCTCAGAATTGTTCTCACCTTTGTGCTCTTGAGTGTGTGTAGATTCTGTTTTTACCTAAGAACAAATCCCAAATAAGAAAACACTGGCGAATGTCAGAATCTTCATGAAAACTGCGTAAGTGGGTTTCAAGAAGACATTTCATTTTCTCAACAGTAAAACTCAATGGGCCTCATTCACCAACTGTTCTCAAGAAGAAATTTCTTCTTAAAACCCACTTATGCAGGTTTCATGGAGATTCTGACATTCCCCTAGGACTGGGCAATATGACAATATATATATCATTACTGTGATAAATTACAATACCATGCAATACAATATGCTTTTCTGAACATGCACTGTATATCAGCAGTACTTGCATAATGCTGACCAACTGCATGTTTCACTAAAATGAGAGCAAAATTTTAAGAAAAATAAATTTTATTAAGAAAATAACTACATTTTCTTAAAAGCAAACTTGAGAATGTCCTTTGTTTTTTTTTGTTGTTTTTTTTTGGGGTACACGAAAGAACATTCTTATAAACGTCTTAGCGTTTGTCTTAAGATTCCTTGTAAGTTTATGTTAAGAAAGCTTCTGCGAATATGGTTTTCAGTTTTTGTTATGTTGACACCCATAGTTGGATTTCCTGCCGCTGGCTTCTCAGAAGAATCATGAGCATGTAATTTTTTGCTGTGGTTCAGGTTTATTTCTCATGTGGAGGCACGTTCCACAGGTTCCAGAATTGAGACCAATGGTTTGATGAATGTGGCAGTGATCTAAAGTAGGTGCCCACTCTGCAGACTATTCCCCAACAAAAAAAACCCCTAAAGTTTTGACTTTCGTAACATAACTTACCTGGTGTGCTGTAAAGGAGGGAGTAGCTACCTCCCCTTACAAACCAGAACAATTCTGAGAGTTCTGCAGATGAGTTAGGACTTATTCCACTTCTTCAAGTTCTACACTTAAAATGATGGTTCTTCAAGGGTTCCTTAGCAAAGAAAATGGTTTTATATATAATCAAGAACACTCAAATGATTAAAAAGTTCTTCGCATCATGAAAGAGTTCTTCAGATTGATGGTGGACATGCTGTAGATGGTTCTATATAGAACCTGTTCAAAAAGGGTTCGATATAGCGCCAAAAAGTGTTCTTCTATTGTAACAAGCTTGACATCGTAACAATAGAAGAACACTTTTTGGTGCTACATAAAACCCTTTTCAAAAAGGTTCTATATAGAACAGTCTATAGCATGTTCATCAATCTAAAGAAACCTTTCATGATGCAAAGAACCCTTTAATCATGCAAAGGGTGAGTGTTAAGTGTTCATGGTTCTATATAGAACCATTTTCTTTTCTTAAAAAACCCTTGAAGAACCATAATTTTTAAGTGTGTAAGAGTGTAAAGTCAGTAAAGAGTTTGTCCGTCACTAGAGGGCGCTCCCAAGCAAGTCGAAAATGAATGGGTTCCTAGAGCTTTTGCGCAAAATCATAGTTTGTAAATGCTTTATCATTCTTATTCAGAAATAAATAATCATTTTTCAACACAGAGCAGTATAATATTTTTAAACACGACTACATATTTTTTAATATTTTATATATTGTAATATGCAACATGTTTCATCGAAACAGTGTGCAACGGGCTCTGAGGTATGTTTCTCTTGTTTGACTGGTGTGTCAGAGTGTTACCGAGTCAGCAGTAACGTGTACATAAACCTGGTTGTATTAAAAATGCAGTGCACGCAATGGATTCCAATAAAGTCCTCTACAACTGCAGCTGCTGCAGCCCCACATACACAACAGTTAAAGGCTTTTTGAAGCATTAAACACATATTCAAACTCATTTATTCGGGCTCTGAAAGTTCTTTGAAAAGAACGCCAAGTTTGGCCTTCTCAGTTGCCATAGTTACAACGCACCACCGTTTCCGTTTACATAAACATTTTGCCAGAGCCGGTTTATGAGGAGTCTGGCCACTTCCTATTCCCACCGTTACATCAAAAACAGGACTGCTGAACAGCAGAGGGCGCCCGTGAGTGAGTCCTCAATGAATGGGAGTAAATGGCGCTCAACGGCTAAAAACGAAAAGTTAAAATCACTCGCCCAGAACGTTTCTTTAATTTTAGAAAGTAGAAGGATGTATTTCACTAAACAAACTAAGAAATCTTACCTATATATTTCCTACAGCAAACGGGTTTTGGGCAGCAGAAGGCGGGCTTTACTGCTAGAGCGTGATGATTGATTGGCGAGCAGAGCAGCTCATTGGCTGTTCGCGCTCACTGACGTCATGAACATACATGAGGTGCCAACTCCTATAACTCGAGTTTAAAAGCTCTTAAAAATATAACAGCGACGTTAAAATGTTTTCTGATATTCAGTGTTCAGGAAATGATTGCATTCTTTTACATTAAAAATGTTTAAGGATTTATAAACTACGGACTCACTCGGGAGCGTCCTCTAGCGTTCGAGAAAACCGGAATACATTGCAGAGTGGTAATTCTCCTCGCTACAAGTTCTCTGGTTTTGCTACGCTTTGTCGGGGGTGAACGCAGCCCTGTACTTAGCCACTGAGAAGCAGTTAATGTCAGCGTCCTACTGCCCAAAACCTATTTTGCTGTAGAAAAAGAGATACAGGTATGTTTTCTTTGATTTTTTAATGTAACATCCGTCTATTTTCCAAAATTAAAAGAAATTTCTGCATTAATAGCTGGAAACAAATTTTTAGCCGTTTAGCTCCATTCACTGCATTCACTGAGGTCTCACTCACGGGCGCCCTCTAGCGTTTTGCGGTCATATTTTTGGAGAGAGAGGAAATGCTCGGGATACCCATAATCTGACACTGGTTGTAGTCCATTTTCTAACTGCTTGAGGAACGTCTGGAACGGCTTTAACCACCATTAAGCCTGTCTCTTTTGGCGTATAAGCTACCTTTCTTGCTAGTTAACTTGTTTGCTTAACTTATCGGCTGATATGATACTGCACTGTCTGTGAGCTCACACTCAAACCTGCTTACATTTACAGAGACTCACGTAGAGTGACGAAAAGCTTCATTCATTGCTATTTTAGTTGTGCTGATATGAAATAATATAGCGCCTTTACGGTCTCACACATTCACACAAATGGCTACAAATAAACAGACTAATGTGTAGAACCAAACAAAGCTTATATTTTTATACTTCAGGTGTAAAAAACGTGAGCAAACACATGTTCTATGGAGGCACAAATGCTAATAGCATTAGCTTCCTAACTAGAATGTGTCACTGCAAAGCGAATACTTTACAAAGTAGTAATTCTAAAAATACCTTTCAGCATGTCAACTTACAATCTTAGCTTACATTCTGGTGCACCTGGCTCACCTAATAGTGCTTGGTGTCTTTGTCTTAACCATGAAGATTAATTAATTGGCTAAATTGTCGTTGGCATCAGCTGAAAATGTGACCAAAACAGAAGAGAATACCCTGGAGTAGGCTACCAATCCTGTTGGTACCAATTTCAAGCAGCTACTAACAAACATACAACTGTAACCTTCAGTACTTATGACTATTCCGAAAAGCATTATTCTAGTTTTTGCCCAAATGAGGGTGAATGGAGCCCAACGGCTAAAGACGACACCATAAAATGTTTTCTATTTGTCGAGGACCTTCCTTTAATTCTAGAAATTAGAAGAATGTATTTTACTAAGAAGCACTGAAAACTTAACTTTTTCCTTTTTTCTATAGCAAGCAGGTTTTAGATAGTAGGATTGTGGATTCTAGCTACTGCTACTGAGTGCTGATTGGCTGGCAAGCAAAGCAGCTCATTGGCTGAGTGAAGCTTTTTGCGCTCACTGACGTCATGAACGTACATGTGTCATTATAAATTCCTATTAAATAAATACATAAATAAATACACACGTACATACGTACCTATATCTAGAGTTCAGAAGCGCTCAAAAATATAGCTATATATATTTAAGTGTGTGTTAGCATGTTTTATGCTGTTCAGTGTTAAGGAAATTAATGCATTATCCTTTATAAAAATGTTTCAGCATTTACAAACTATGATTTTGCTCAAATGCTCCATATTAACCCATTAAGGGGAAGGGTCTTTGTTGTAACTCTGAAATGCAGAATACCTTTTATTCTAGGTATTCGTATTGCTTGGAACTCTCGAAATATGATAAATGTAAAAATGAAAACAAATGCCTACAAATTAAGATTTAAATGACTTTATAAACAAATAAATGTATTTTTATACAAAACATTTAAGCAACAAACTGACATCCTGCAGTAAATGTCCATTCAGTGACATCCAGTAAATTTATAAATGCATGCAACATTCATACAACATTTTAGAAACATAAAATACATGTCCTATAATGTTATTTTTCCCCCATGCAAATGTTTATTCAGTACAATTCTTAAAAACCTCCACAAAATGTTCTTGGAAGCAATTCGTCTAGGTAGGCTTTAACAAATGAAGATTGTGTAATATGTGGTAAACATTAAGCTGCACAGTGCTTCTTATTGCCCCTGAATGTGGGGCACACAGAAAAAGAAATACAACAGAAACGAATGGCTTGTTTTCTCTTACAGAGGCAGAAAAACCCAGTGCTCCTGTTGCCACGAAACAGAAATACTGTAGGGACAATTGGAAGAATTTCAGAAGGTTAAAGGCCACCAGCTGCAAGATCCAGCACAACACAGCTCTCACTGTCCATTTAAGGAAACATGAAAAACAACAGGCCTCTCAGAACCAGCACTCTCTTTACAGCTGAAATTTAACTCTTTAACAATACTGTTTAATGTAACTGTACTGCAGTTTCAAATGTTGAATGCATGTTTTTTATAAAATGCTGAAATAATCAAAAATATATGTCAAAACATACCATAAAGTAACATATTTAAGAATAAGTATAATAAACTTGAAATGTAGATGTGTGGCATCTGTTGGTTGAAGTCCAGTTTTTTGATGAACAGGAGATCTTCAATTCACCAGCTTTAAAAGAGAAAGAAAAGGGTTGTGAGTTCTGACCTCCAACATATGGATTAGACAGCATCATATGTGTATAAAAAGAGACTAAATAATGCATTGCTTTATAAAGCAAGTTTCTATCTATACCTATTTTCATTTGTTCAAATACATTACAAAGCCCAATACTTTGGGCTTTATTCTTCAGCTGTTCCAAATTAGGCATGCACAGCTGTAGCCAACACTCTGCGGTTGTAATATTCGATAAAGAACAGCTGGAAAGAATCAAGGCAGCCGTGCTCTCTCTCACACTCGGGGATCGAATGGAGTCTGAGCACTTTTGTAAACAAAACCAATCATTACTAAACGTTTGTTTTTCACTCCCAGCGCTGACAACATTTAACCCATTAAGACTACATTCTGGGTTTTCCAGTTTTAGACGTCTGTTAAGAGACAGAAGACAAAGGCCCGTCATTTGAGAATTCATTGAAGGAAGCGAAAAAAGTACTGAACATTGCAGATGTTTTGGGAAATGGAGAACGCATTTGGATTCTGGAATTTGCCCATCGCTGGAGTCAGATTAGGTTACAGATTGACCAACACCAGACTGTATGAGCACTGCATGAACCTTTGAACAAACTGAACATCTGAGAGTTGCGGCAATATTGGGTTTCAAGCAGAACTTTGTTTTTAACCCTTTATTAACTACAATGGAGAAATGCATTCATAACAGAAAGGAGTGGAGAGAAGCTGTGAATTTTTGATGTACTGCTCTTACCCTGTAGCTTATAAACCGTTTCCTTTCATTGTAGAGTATGTATGAGAAAGCAGAGGAGATGACAGTCTGTACCACGTTGAGGCAGGTGAGAATTGACTTCATTTCTTTGCTGAACATCTGAGGACGATAAAAAGAGTAACTCTCAAAATATCAGTGTGTCCTTGCTGATTAGTGTACATTGTTTAAAAAGGTACCAACAATAGAAAACATTTTCATGACACATATCAGGGTTAGCATCAGTATTTAACCCTCAGGGGTCCACTAACTTACGTCAAATTTGATGTTTCAATATATGTTACTCTATCTTTGCGATAATACAGTGCAGAAATTTGGTTCAAACATTTCCTGAATCTGTAGAGTCGCCCTTTCCATTCCATCGTATCTCCAGATCGTTTGTGACTCACATCCGGAGTTATGAGGCTATGAAGAGGGGCTGAGATACACGTCATTTACCTCTCACCATGTATAATTGGTGGATTCTGTCTACATTTTGTGGGCATTTTGTGACAAACTGACCAATAGACCCTCAGGAAATCACATCGGAAACCCTTCATTCTTCATTCAGTTGCCATAGGACACACATGAAATGGCACGCAAAGAATTTGAGACTTATTGTTTTGGAAAACAGTGGTGGAGCATTTTAATATGAAGCATATCGATGCTGTCCAAAGAAAAACAAGTATCTCCAAAATACTAACTTTACAGGAAAAGGCAAAACACTGTTACCTTTTAATGTAAGTTAATGTAAAGAAATTTTATTCCAAGTGATTTAGAGCATTTCTATTGGTTCATTTATAATAAAATTTTCACACAACCTGAAGGAGAGCTGGTGTATTGATATCATGTAGAAAAATAAACATTGACAAAAATGGAGATACATGGTTTTCTTTGGACAGTGACGATAAGGGTTTCATGTTATATGCAAGTGACTTTAAACGTGAATTTAAGAAGATATGCAAAAAATGTCCTTAGACCCCAGAGGGTTAAAGAAAACTGACAAACTGTATGTTTCCTTATAAAATTATTAGGACTGTTTAATTAGATTTTGTACAGCACAGTTTGTGAAATCTTCAAAAAGTTGATTGTATTCATAGGTTTAGTAAAGTATTGTAAACTGTGGCAGTATTGTTTTTTTTCTGCTTCAACTTATCAAATCTTAGATGTTGTGAATCATGAAAATGTCTTGAATTGTCATGATATTTTCACCATATTGCACAGGCTTAAATATGTAAAGGTAACCGAACTGAAAGGTTATATTCATTGCTCTTAAACATACATTAGCATAATGCAGTTCGTCGCATAAGTGGTCCATGTTGGAATGGCATTCTGTTTCTGAGTTCTTAAAAATGTCAACAACGTAGAAGATAAGTGCGATGACTGAGATGAAAGCAGCCAGCACTGTGACTGCCAAGCACGTAAGAACCTAGAGACAGAAGACAGACAGACAAAAGCTTACAATCGCTAACTCACTTTCTCCATTTCACTTGTCAACATGCTGACAACAGTGTTAAAATTTGACTGTTGTGGAAACAGTGAGTGGAAATGAACTGATGAAGTTTAACATCTGCTGCAAAGGAACAGAGCAAACATGATGACCAGCAAAGTAACGAGAAATCATACAGGTGTCCTTCCGCAACCTATTTACTTTCCCTTTTCTCCACTATTGTGTTGGACACCCATTGGGAAATGTCACATATTTTTTTCCATTTCTGCGTAATTAAATGGTTAAGATGTAAACAAAGTCATTCAGAGAGGTCTAATTTTTAAGTATATTATATTTTAAAATTCAGAATTTTAGAGAAACTTCCTGAGTCAGAATTGTTCACACTGGTCTTGATAGGAACCAGATGTCTGATGATTTTAATGCCTCTGAAAGCTCCCTCACAGAAAATGTGTGGTAATGAATGTGCTGCCTGATGTCTGAGACTTTGTTCAATGGTAATTCGGAGAGAAAAACCTGGGGGTCAGGACCCCCATGGCCCCCTCACAGAGCAGGTACTATTTGGGTAGTGGATCGTTCTCAGCACTGCAGTAACACTGATGTGGTGGTGGTGTGTTAGTGTGTGCTGTGCTGGTACGAGTGGATCAGACACAGCTGTGCTGCTGGAGTTTTTAAACACTGTGTCCACTCACTGTCCACTCTATTAGATGCACCTGCGTTGTTAGTCCACCCTGTAGATGTAAAGCCAGAGACGAGAGCTCATCTCTTGCTGTACAGTATGAGCTAATCATCCTCTAGTCCTTCATTAGTGGTCACAGGACGCTGCCCACAGGATGCTGTTGGCTGGATATTTTTGGTTAATTGACTATTCTCAGTCCAGCAGTGACACCGTGGTGTTTAAAAACTCCAGCAGCACTGCTGTGTCTGATCCACTCAGACCAGTGCAACACACACTAACACACCACCACCACGTCAGTGTGACTGCAGTGCTGAGAATGATCCACCACCCAAATAGTACCTGCTATGTGAGGGTCCATGGGGGTCCTGACCACTGAAGAACAGAGTAAAAGGCGGCTAACAAAGTATGCAGAGAAACAGATGGACTACAGTCTGTAATTGTAGAACTACAAAGTGCACTATATAGTAAGTGGAGCTGATAAAATGGACAATGAGTGTAGAAACAAGGAGGTGGTCATAATGTTATGCCTGTTTGGTGTGTATATATATATATATATATATATATATATATATATATATATATATGTATATATATATATATATATATATATATATATATATGTATAAATTAATCAGCTGAGCAATGCTTCTCTGGCTGTTTTACCTGAAATAATGATTATTTTAACTCACCAGTTTTATGCTGTTGCGTTTTTCCATTACTAAGGCAAAAGCACCTGCAATAACAAACTGGAAAGAGAGGATCGTGATAGTGCTTTTAAGTACCACTAAGTTCATTGCAACTGATATCAAGATTTCTCTGGGCCAGTATACTAGCTTTCAATTAAATAGCACAAGTGATCAGATTGAAATCAATGTGTCTTACCGATATGCCGCTCCACCATGGCACACCAAACCTGACAATTTCTGTGAACTCACCGGAGAGCAGTGGAATAGAATAAGTGATGACTAGATATCCCAGCATCACCTGAGAAACCTAAGAGACAGAGCACCAGTTTAACCTTCAACAATAAGCTAAAACATCAGTTTCATGCATCAAACCATGCAAAAATTGTAATCTGTGCTCCACATAGTTAATCTTTCTTCAGTTTTTCAAAATAATGTTTGCAAAATGTAGGTTGTATGTAGTTTTCCTACATTTCTATAAATTCTGAATTTTCACAGGTAATATTTAAAGCTACACCAAATTGTCCTAATTGCCTATGTTTTCTCACAAGAGAATAATACTATTTCCTTCAAACCTTTCTGTTTGGTTATGAGCTATTAATCCTTCAGTGTTCATTATTTTCTAAACATTATGTATTTGTATAAGAAGAATATAAACATACTAGATCACTAAAGAAATAAAAACACTTCTAAAATAATCTTTATAAGGTCACACAAAATCTGTATCCTTTTTTGAGAGGTAATGTTCTTGTGAAAAGCTACAATTCCACCATTTATATTATAGAAGGGCTCAGTGATTGGTGGTGTGGTAGGTTTCACTCTGACACTAGTCTCTCAGATATCCTTTAAACAGGTGTCATTTTAGCATCAGTTAGCTGGAACTGAGCCTGTGCTGTGGGGTGGCATGTTTGGCCTGCTTACTAAGTGCTAGCTTAGTCAAATGCTCCAGTACCAAATAAGGCTGTCACGGTTATGAAGTTCAGCTGACGATTAATTGTCATATAAATGACTGTGATTAGTGATTTAATTATTTTTTGCTCACTGTCTGAAACTATTAAAGTACAAGCCTAAAATGGCCAAATTAGCAGATCAGCCATCTTGTTTCCTTGCTATGTTTCCTTAGTAGCAAACACTAACACTTAGTAGCTAACACATACTTTCTTACAAGTGAAAATACAAGCAAAAAACACTCATCCTGCTAGCACACATGCCAAAAAAGAAACATTTCTTACACTGCCCTATAAATTTGTTAGAGCACCAAGTTAAAAGTTTTTGCTTTGCTGATTTCTTATATTTTACATTTATTTGCCTCAACCCAGCTCATCCAATTCACACTTTGCTTGCTGCGGCATAATGTGACTGTGGAACATGACTGCTTTCATCTCAAACAGTTGCGATCCTCTAAAATGATTGCGATAAGGTGATCATGTAATAACAGTGACGGTCCCAAACACCACATAACAGGTTCAATTTTGTCTTCCTGTCACTCCAACACCAGTCACTCAACTTGTGTTCACTCAGACATTGTATCATCTACACTTTTTTTCAACAGAGCATCAGTAAGACTTGAACCTGTACTGTGATGTGTGGCACTCTGTGACTAAGCTAACTTTAACTTTAACAAATCCTAAGAACCACAGAACAGGTTTAGTTTTGCCTTTCTGTCACTTGAACACCAGTTGCTCATAGTCATTCCCTCAGATCTGGATCATTATCATCTCCTGTCAGTGTTAGTTAGCCAGAATCAAAAATGTTCTTTGGTGAGCAGAGCTGTTATCATGATAGCTAAGCTAATGCTAACCAACTCCTCTCTCCTAGTTTGCAGCACTCCTTAACATTTAGCAATTCTTAGACAGATGGTTTGACATTTATTGAATGATGCCTTGAAAACCATGCAATATGTTCACTTATTTAGTAACCAAATAAAGGAAGGTATTAAAAAAAGGGGGATACCACCCAAACCTAGAACCCAATACATATTCTGTCCTATATAAATTTACTGACCATAAAGATGCAAACAAACCACAAAAACATAGAGTGGTAGAATGGTTCCTAAATCGTAATGGAGCCATTTTTCATTCCTGTAGCCAACAAATACCTCATACGTGGCTGTCAAAACCATACTCTTCACCAGCACTTAATGCTCTTAAATTTTGGCCTGTAACCTTAATGGAACTGAATAATGTTATGAACAAACTCAAGAACACTGCTGCTAGTATGAATGATTTCAAGCCAATGTTATTAAAAGAAATGTCTCCCATCATTATCAAAACTATTACTTCACCTTATCAACCAGTCCCTAATTACTGCTCAGATAGCAAACAATTCTGGGCCAATTCTGGCTTTCCTACACAAGTGTTGCTTGACTACTGGCCAGATGTTAGGCATGTGGACCAAATTCAGGGCCAGATCCTGGACAACTTCATACAGTTTTGCCTTGTGTCTATATTTGTGGACCAATGCTGGCATGAATGTTATTGACCAACAATGTTGTTGGGCCAGATTTGGGCCACATCCATTAGTTCTACTTACTTTACAGTGTGAGCCCAGATCTGGGCCGAGGACCTAGCCATATGCTGGGTCAGAATAAATGCAAGGATATAGCCCAATTAAATGGGTGGTGCATTTCCCTAAATGGGCAAAAGTTATCCCATTATATAAATCAGACGACCCCACAGCTTTCTCTAATATTATGAAAAACATGTTTACAACCAAATCATTTGTCATCTTGATAAATACAAACTATTATACCGCCACCAGTATGGTTTCCGGGAAAAACATTCTCCCTCCATGGCCCTGGTCGAGCTAACTGAGAAAATTTCTAGTGCACTTGATAATGAAAAACCCATAGGAGTCTAATAGCTAATAACAGTCATTGTATCTTGCTACAGAAGTTACCATATTAAGGCATTCAGAATTTGGAGTTAGAATGGTTAAAAAGCTATTTATCACATAGAAAACAGTGTGTTTCATGGCAGATCTCTTGTTCACATAGATGTGGAATTCCTCAAGGCTCAATATTGGAGCCCCTATTGTTTTTAATATATGTTAATGATCTTTATTTGGACGCAAAGAATGTATTCTTTATTTTGTTTGCTGATGACACCAATATTTTTCTGTCTGAGAAAGATGGTTATAAATTAATCTCATCTATTCCCATCTGGTATCAGGTATCATTCACTGGTTTAAAGCTAATAAATTATTCCTCAACATTAAAAAAAGTTCATATATACTTTGCAGCCCTAAAAACAAAAAAAGGCATTGACAGTGTTCCAACAGTGTGTTTGTCTAGTCACACATTAACTCGGGTCCACTGTACTAAATTTCTTGTCAGTACTCACTGATGACAAATTGTGCCAGCAAGAGTATTTTTTCTTAATTTCAAACAAATAGCAAAATAGCAAATTAGCAAAAAATATCGGTGTCGGCAGAAGAATCAAATTCATACTGCCACAAAAAATACTTCTTAACTTGTATTACACCTAGATTTATCTCTTATTGCAATATTACCAGGGCCAGCACTTTCAAAAGTAACATCAGTTGTCTACACATCTATCAGAAATTATTGTTAGAATGGTCACTCCAGCTCATTATTATGTAAAGTCTCATCCACTTTTCCAAAACACCACCTCATCTAATAAAGTCATATAAGCTTCAAAAAACAGGTTAAAATTCATCTACTTTTATTCTTATAAGCCCAAATGTAAAATACCGAACACATTCTGCAATTGTTGCAATTGGTTTAATGTGTTTTTATTTAATTTAGATTAATTATATATTTTTTTTTCTTTCTCTGAGAGAAAGTACTTTATACAAGCCCTTTCTGGGCTCACTTTCCCTGCAAATTCTTTTGTTTCAGAACAGTTTTGGTCACATTCTGCTTTCTCTATTGTACCTTATTGCTCAAACAATGAAAAAAAATTAAAACTCATACTGCTTCCTCAGAATAAACTTCCTCAAGCTAATTACACCCTCAAGCTATTTCCCATATCCTGTTACATGTCAATGACATTTTTAAGACCTAGGAGATGATATTCTCATACTTTGAGAAGATGCTTGCTGCAGCTGGAAAGTAAGAAAATAGTTTTCATGGCCAGTAAAACAGGACGCATGTTGGGTGCCTCAGCAAGAGTCACCATGCATAATATATCAGGTTTTATGCAGTGTTCCTACTTTTTTAGCAAACCTTGTAATTGTAAATGTAACGTATGAAGCAACACCATCAGTTCAAAATGATTTCACAAGTAAACATTTTTTTCTAAATAAAAAGTAACGTTATCATTATGTAAAATGTACAGATATACAATAACTCATTTACTATTTAATGTTTTGTACATGATTTATTTTACTGAGATGCACAATAGTAAAATACATTATGTACAAAACTTTAAATAATGAAGGAGTAAATTTTATGTCAACATAAAATCACTTTTTTTATTTAGAAACAAATGGAAGGAAATTAATTTTTACTTGTGAAACCAATTTAAACTTATGGTACAGCTTCATATGTTACATTTAGAATTACAAGATTTGCTAGAAATGTAGAAACACTGCGTAAAACCTGATATATAAAATTATTTTTGCAAGAATTATTTTAAAAACGGACAACTTTCAGGGATGAAATGCTGCAAAATCTGACATAAATATAATATTTCAGTTCAGTTCGGTTTAAGCAGTTATACTCAATACTGACAATGTGATAACCTTTAAATTCATAGGTTAAAAACTAAGCAGAGCACAGTTCTGAAATTTTGCATGCTTGCATGAATTAAAGTTTTGCTTAAACTTTTCATGAAAAGGTGATCAACTGACAGCCCCAAGGCAAGTTACTGTGGAACGACCCAGTGATTGTTAGAGGATTCTTTGGAAATGTGAATAAAAACCAAGACGAGGCTCAAATGGTATTTGATCTCCTCTTGACACAATCACTTACCCCCATTGCCTTGGGTTCCCCTTTCTGTATGCTCTCTCTCAAGATCTCCTGTTTGTCCGTTAACTTTTTCACAATGTGGTCTTCGCTTACGCTGATAGACAAGTCACTGGACACCGTCACTGCCATTCTCTTTCAATGCCTAGAGACATTCAACAGAGAGAGGGGCAGAATCATAGCCAGCTTTGTTAGGCAAGTTTCTAATTGAAAAAGCAGCATAATAGTGCAGCATAGTAGTGACTGGGAGAAAAATTGTCTTGTGTTAAAAAGTAGTAAAGATGAATGTATTTTCTGCCCAACAGTTTTTAAGGCTAAGAATGGAAAAAAAAAAAGATTCCCAAACAAAACTTGTCTGACAGGTCTGTTCATACATAGTTGCCATTCATTTAAAAGCTCAGGCTATCTTGTATGCTTGTACTTGAAGCACCATTCAGAATTAAATTACAATGTTGCTCTTCCCCAAAGGTATGTTGACATTCTAGTTTCTAACATCATGAGAAACTGCAAGGAAGCAGGAAAGTGGATTAAGTACATTTTACTTGAACTGGAACACTTCCAATATACAGTCCAGAGAAAGTGCGTTTGCAGATGCGAGTTCGTATAAACAGACAGGAAGAGGGAGGTGGCTTTTTTTTTTGGCACCTCTGCACTAAAGTTTGCTGCAGCTGAGACTGTTTTATAGCAGTAGGTCATCTTTCAGTGAAAGAGATCTTGTGCTGATCTATCTCCAGGCCATGGTGATTGCAGTGTTCTCATTTTATTGTAGCTATTTTGCCATTACTGCCATTTCCCTAGCTAAATTACAAAAGTAGGATTTGTGTCAGAATAGACATTTATGAATATGAATATTTATATTTATTATGTAAAACACTTACAACCCCATTTCTAAAAAAGTTGGGACAAAATGTTAATAAAAACAAAATGCAATGATGTGCAAATGATTTAAAGCCTATATTTATTTGAAAATGCTTCAAAGACAACATATCAAATGTTGAAACTGAAAAATTTTATTGTTTTTTGAAAAATATATGCCCATTTAGAATTTGATGGCAACAGCACATTCCAAAAATGGGGGCAACAAAAGGCTGGTGAAGTTGTGTAATGCTAAAAAAACACCTGGTGGTTGACAGGTCAGTAACATGATTGGGTATAAGAAAGCATCCCAGAGAGGCTGAGTCTTTCAGAAGTAAAGATGGGGAGGGTTCACCACTCTGTGAAAGACTAACAATTCTCAACATAAAATAGCACTTTTGCTTTTCATCATCTACGGTACATAAGAACATTAAAAGATTCCGAGAATCTGGAGAAATCTCTGTACGTAAGGGACAAGGCCAAAAAACAGTATTTGCTGGCCATGATCTTTGCCCTCAGACGGCACTGCATTAAAAACAGACATGATTCTGTACTGGAAATCACTGCATGGGCTCAGAAACACCTCTGAAAACCTGTGGAAAACAGTTAGTCGTTGCATCCACAAATCCAAGTTAAAACTCTAAAACGCAAAGAAAAAAACATATATAAACAGAATTCAGAAATGCCGCTGCCTTCTCTAGGCCCAAGCTTATTTAAATGGACTGGGGGAAAGTGGAAAAGTGTCCTGTGGTCCAACAAATCAACATTTGAAACTTTCGTTGGAAATCATGGAACTGTGCACAGTTCAAAAGCCAGTATTCATAATGGTATAGGGGTGCATTAGTGCACATGGCATGGGTGACGTGCACATCTGTGAAGGCCCCATTAATGTCCAGATGACGTCTTTTTCAGGGAACGCCTTATTTATTTCAGCCAGACAATGCCAAACCACATTCTGCATGTATTACAACAGCATTGCTCCGTTTTAAACTGGCCTGCAGTCCAGACCTGTCACCCACTGATAACATTTGGCACATTATGAAATGAAAAATATGACAAAGGAGACCCCGAACTGTTGAGCAGCTGAAATCCTATATCAAACAAGAAAGGGAAAACATTTCACTTTTAAAACTACAGCAACTGGTCTCCTCAGTTCCCAAACACTGAGAACAGAGTGTTGTTAAATGAAGAGGTGATGAAACACAGTGGTAAACATGCCGCCATCCCCCAACTTTTTTGGAACTTGTTGTTGGCATCAAATTCAAAATGGGCATAAAACAATAAAATTTCTCAGTTTCAACATTTGATATGTTGTCTTCGTAGCATTTTGTTACATTCTGCATATTGTTGCATTCTGTTTTTATTTACGTTCTGCACAGTGTCCCAACTTTTTTGGAAATGGGGTTGTATATTGGTGACTAACATTCTATTTAATTTCTACTGACTGCTAGGGGTGATGTGAATCACTGTGGATGCTGAATACCAACAAAGCCACAAAAAATGCATCACTGAATACTCTGCGTGAGAATGATGCTATACAACCAGAAGAACTTGTTGGGACAAATAAATCATCTGATGGATGAATGTCAGCACTCAAGACCACATAATGCCCCCAAGCCTGGAGTGAATGTCAAGTATCATGCTCATCCTTAAAGAAAGCCATTCAACGCGGTACTACAACCACGTGATATGCATGGTATGTGTCTGCAAAAACAGAAGTATATCTCATTTACTAACCAATAACTAACCAATGCTAACCAATACTAACCATACTTCAAATACAAGTTTTAATGTAAAGAGTTTTTTTCAAATCAGTGACTTTATCTTGCTCTGAAAGGCCTACTGCTTGCATAACACCCAACTTTCTCCAACATGCACCAACAGATGTTGGGAACTAGCTGTGTGCTATGATGTTGTAGAAGTGTTGAAGAGAGGGTGTGGGGATGACTTGGGCATGGGCTAGATGTGAAGCATGCATGATAATGGACTATATCTTCTTCCTACACCAGGCGATGATTTTTTTGAGGTTTGAGGCCCTGTGCTGTCATGTTACCAAACCACACTATAAAGCAGCTGGAGACTAAAGACTAAAGCAATCAACACATTTACATGCACTTGGGTAATCAGATAATGGGAAAACACCAGGTCTACATGAGTCAGACAAACAGATTTCTGCTTTGCAACCAACCAATAAACTCACAGAAGAAGAGGTGCCATAAAAACTCAAACTTCATGCTGTGGCTTTTTTTGAACATTGAGCTCATGGCATGTAATCACACAAAATGTGCATTTTTCTGTGGTTATTGGATTATTATGTGCATGTAAACACACTCACTGATGCAGGAGTAAAGGTTTACCAAGATTACTAGGCTAATCCCAAAGCTCGAGTCTCCTCAGAAAGTGCAGTCTCTTTTGAGAATGCCTCTGGTGTTGAGGGACCGTAAGAGAATGACTTCTGAAGGTACAGACAATTTCCATAGGAGAACCATCGATGTTTTTTGGATCACCTCTGTTCTTCCTGAAGTCAACAATCAGTTCCTGAGACACAAGACAGATCATGTGCCTCACTCCTGCTGGCACTCTCGTCATTGTTGTTTATGAGACACATCATAGTGCTGTCAACTGCAAACTTAATGATGCAATTATTTCTGTGCTTGGCTACACAGTCATGCATGCAAAGTTTGCATAGCAGGAGCTGAGGCTGCAGCACTGTGGAGACCCAGTGTTCAGAATCAAAGTAGATTAGACTCTGTTGCAGGGATTAGAAACAGTACAAGCATGAAAATGAAAACTACTCACAAAGCATAATCAAAAACAGAAAAACGTCTGGTGAAAACTTAGTGAAAAGTTAAGCTATTTTAAAATGTGTTTAAATAGTTTATAATGTTGTTATTTTTTTCAGTTAACTTTCATTAAATCAAGGAAATTAACATTTTTCAAACATTTTCTAAATTGTACTTTCACTTCTGCTCCAGCACTCTACACCCCCTTCTCTGGTTGATAATTGGGTAGTGTGTACAGCATATAATGGGCATAACAGAACCATGTCTCTTTATATTTATACATTTTTATCTTTGTATGCCATTTAAGCCCAGTAGCTGCCCTTTATAGTCTGTGACCATGATGAATGGACCAATAGGAACTGTGCAAATTACTTATAATTAAATCTTTTTATATTAACTTAAATTGAAAGTTAGCAACATTTAGAAAGTTTCCATTTTGGAGATACATGGATTTGTTAGGACACTGATGATATATTAGGCCTATTAAAATAACAATAAGACTAAGTCAGTCACTGTTGAATTGTTTTCAATCAGGTTTACTGCGAAATAAAACAAAAGTTTTACTCTAGAAGTTGAAAGTGACATTGTCCCTGTTTTCCATTACTTTCTGTGTTGTTTATTTTCAATTTTGTTTTCATTCCCCTGTTTCTTATTTATGGTCTGCGGTCTGTTAGACAAAAAAGTTAAATATCCATTTATAAATCTTAAGTTACACAGATCAAAGCTATGCTTTAACACCAGCTTGGGTAGAACAATGGTATTGAAAGCAAAATTGTGGTCAACAAACCACATTTAGACATTTTCTTCTCCAGATGTTCAAGTGCTCAGAGCAAATGAAATGACACCATCCATTGATATGGCGGTTGTGGTCATAACCAATCTTAAGCAACCTTAAGGCCCAGAGCATCAAGGTTTACTTCTAACATATGTCATTCCAGGCACTACAGTTACATGGTGGTGTTCTGGTGAACCATTATGGTGGTCTGGCAGCCCATTATGGGTTGTAAAACACAGTGGTTGCCATACTGAATAAGTGTTCCAAGATGATGGAGTTCAGAGGGAAGACATAAAGCAGTAGGTCTGTCCATGTGTACCCCAGTGCATCCAATCCCAAGGGCCAGACACATTTGACGGGGAAAACTATAGCCATGTTGGCTGACATTATAAGCACATGGTGGTACCATTGTGTACCAAACAACATGGTTTGTTGTCATAGTTTCCCATCTTGTTATACATTGCGATTTCAGTGCTATTTATCTGAGGGAAAACCAGTGGTAGCCCTGCAAGACAAAGTTACAGCCAAATACAATCATGGCGATTATCTTCTAGGCTACCAGCTGTAGCTCCATGAGGTACAGATAATTGTGGCAGCCTGCTAAAGATGAGCCTTGGTGCTAAGTTCCATGCTAAGGTTTTGTCCTGCTGAGGTGGTAACTATTACAAGCAGTGTGCAAGCTTGGGCCTAAAGCACTCTTCCTTCTGGAACACTGATATCATGCTTTAACTTTATTCATGCATTCGTCAGTCAGAAACGGCTTCAGATGATCATTTTACACGGAGGGCAGAGGTCATGGCTCTCACGGGGAATCAGGCACAGTGCCTACTGGCTGAGTTATAGCGTGAGATACCAATCGTAGCTCTGCTAAGCTGTGCAAGCTGTTGTAGCTTTCGCTGAAGCTGAGAGATAGTAGCCCAAGCTAGGAGTCATTTTGTGGTCAAGGGTGCTAGTCTGGGGTAACTAATGGTAGCAACCAGTAATGGTTATGTCAGCAGTACAACAGCAATCCAAGCTGTTACCCTGTGTTACTGTGAGAGGAAGAGATCTATTCTCACAATGCAGAGAAATTACATCTCGATATGCAATCTTGAGGTATTTACTGTGACTCACACTGCCTCTGGAAGTCAGTAGGAATTAAATAGAACACAAACACTCACACAGCTATATCCAAACAGATAGGACTTCTAATTAGTAAATTCAGCAACAGATGCTTTGTGTACTAAGATGCCCCACTGCAGTTCTGTGAGATACTCAGAACTTAGAAGTAGTTTTTTGACCTGATACTTTTGTACTTCTACCCGAGTTTTTTTTTTGAGGAGGTACTTGTACTTTTACTTCTGCCATTATTTTACTCAAGTATCAATACTTTTATTTGGATGACTACTCTACTTACCTTTGTTACTGACATAGGTGCTTTATTGTGCACACTAAGCTTGTATAATCTCCACAGAAAAACACTGCCAATAGAATAAGAAGCTCAGGAGCTGCTGCACATGACCCTAAGGTCACCATGCCCAGTGCCATGCGCTGGTGAGATGAAAGATGGTATTAGGCTGTGAAGCAGTGGAGCTTCGTTCTCTGGAGTGATGGAGCTCCATCCAATACCTTTGGTATGAGTTGGATTGTAGTTTGTAATCCAGAACTAATCATCCAAAGGTACCTGACCTCGCTAATGCTCTTGTGTCTGAATGCAATCAAATCCCAACAGCCATGTTCCAACATATTGGGCCAGTTTTCCAAACCCAGCCTAAGCACAGAATTCCTGATTGTATTCCATTAATTCCATTTTCACTGGAATTAAGTCCAAAAATACGTCTCATGTCTGAGAAATCAGCCCCCAATGTGAAGCCTTCCCAGAAGAGCAGAGGATGATACTGTAACAAAAGGGGTGGACATGCCCCCCATTCCCAACTGCTTATTCATGTCATGATTCATACAAATGGACTGTTTTATTCTGTGGTAGCTAACCCAAACTATAAATTGTGACTGTTAATAGTATGTGCAGCACAGATAAATACAGAAATGTATTACTACGCACAGAGTGTAAAACCACAGAGCCCTTAAGGTGATCTGGTGATTTTTTTTATTAATTAATTTTTTTAATAAGGCGTGGCCATAAATTAATAGATTGAGGCAGTGAGTTACTATATCGAGGCTACAAATTACTATACTGAGTAGAGCCCAACCGATATAGAAATTTTAAGACCAATTCTGATTTCGATATTTGAGGACTGAAAAATCCGATATATCTGTCAATGTTATTTTTTTTTTCATTTAGGCAGAATAAGTTAAACACTATGGTTTAAAGGTGCAATTGATAACATTTTTAGTTGAAAACATTGCAAAATGAACTAAAATTATCAACAGAATGTAAAGAAGTAACAGTTTTGACTTTATGTCAAAAGCATCAATGTGTGATGTTGCAGATATCTACTGAAGTTAGCATGCAGACCAGCTAGACCCAGCCCGTACTGTCTCGTACTACCACTTTGTACCTCAAGACGCGATAATGAGCCACTGTCAGATCAGCCGTCACTCCAACATGTGAGGATGAGAAAGTAGCACTGCCCCAAAGGCGTATTCTAACCTCTTGTCAATTAAAGTAACTTATTATAGACCATTTAAGGACAGGTAGCCAATTAAAGGAACAAGGCAAGCAAACTTTATCACCACTGCTGAAGCAAAGCAAGAGTTAACATTGCTTTCCACCACTGGAGACATCTCTCAAAGAGTAGCGGGATGAAGTTTGACACTGAACGTTTCTTCTAGACTGGTAAGTAAACAGCTGTTAATGCTAACATAGACTATTTAGCTATGGCTTATTAGCGTACCTTAGTTTTTCAAGTTACTGAATATGTTTGAATGATCCGTTTGATAAGTTAGAGGAAGGACTGTGCCCTGTTCTATTCCCCTGTTTCTTACGATAGGGGTGGACATTCCCAGTGATATGCTGCCCCCTATTTGTTTGGAGTGTGGAATAGGAATTCGACAGGTTCTTACGTACAATCGTACATACTGTTTCTTTAATTGCTCATTTATGTTAGTTATGTCCCACTGATACATACATAGCATTAGCTAGCTTTGTGGGTAACCTAATGTATCAATAAACAGCATTTTAAGCGATGATGCTGGAGAATTTTTAGAAGTGACGAGCTATAGAGAAAAGATTTGACCGTTGTTTTTTTTTTACTTGCCAGAACTGCCACTACATTAATAAATCTACTATCAAGCTTATCAACAGTTTAGCCTACATCTCTCGCCTACCATAATGTGAAACGTAGGCTAATCGTGATGTTTGCTTGACAGTACCGGTGTTCTAACAACTTGTCCCTTTGAGCGGTCCTACCGAGCATGCGCACATCATTAGTACAAAGTAATAACTTTTTAATTCAGTACAGGCTCAGCTTAATATTACTATTTGCCGATAAGCTGATTTAGACTATTATAAACATCCTCATTATTCCTTTAATGCTGGTAACATTTTCAAATTACTTTGGAGGCCACAAATTGATATATAGAGGCCAAGAAAAACTTAATTTGTGTCCTCAATATATGAATTCGTTGCCTCAATATAATTAGTTACCTCGCTTTGTTAAAAAATACTCACCATGTCACCTCAGGGGCTCTAAAACTAACGTGAATTTTTTTTATATAAATAATTAAGGCTTGGCACTTCAGTCTGTGGTGTCCGTGCTGAAAAAGGTTTTTTCATCAGGGGCAAGTTTAGCAAAGTGGAATTACTCGCGTTAACCAAACAACACGTTAGAAAGCACGACTCCGAGACTTTCTACCTTTTGTGAAAAGTCAAACAGGAGCGATGTGGACTCCACATTTCGAAAGCGAGCACTGCCTGCCAGGACGCACAAAACCACCGAGGACACAGCTGTGCGTAAAGCGAGTGCGCTTCACAACCTGCTCAGCCTGTGAATGTTCTCCGTTATCCAGAGCACTGGGGCTGTCGTGTAGCGGTAAGTGAGGCGAATGGACTTAATCTTGAGGAGGATTCTCTCTGCACGTCCAGTCGCCTTCACTTACCACGATTAGGCGAACATTATTTATGTTCTGTACGATCTCCTATCAGCCCCCCTCCACCACTCCGGCACTAACTTACCTGAAAGTCGTGTAAAAAGTGAACGTTTCCGATCTTCAAACACCTCCGAAGCCCAACTGCAGCACCGCGAACCCGAGAAAGTCTCGATAAGTGCATGCAGAGCACGTCCCACCCGTTAGTTCTCCCTTTAACAGAAATCTCAGACAGAAAGTCCCTCCTGCCCCCTCCTCCTGTCCTGTGCTTGCGCACTGCTTTACTCGCTTTGTTGCTTCATTTCACCAGTACAGCGCTCAGCCTTCTGCTGCAGCGCGCTTGAAAACGACCACTGAGTCCAGAGAGGTTCACCGCTCCCGAGGTAGGTCAGCGTCGTCGATTATTATGAAAATCACCTCGTGCTCTTCTTAGATTATATTCTCGGATGCTGAGCGTTTAAGTGAGTAAACCCGCTGAGAGAATACTTTCTAAAGTCGAATTTTAACTTTTAACCCAGTCTACTTTGTCAAATTCTGTTTTTCTGCATGGTGGTGAGGGGGAGGGGGCTCTGGGGGGAGTCCGTCCCACTCCTGTGTGGACTGGAGTTCACTACACACTCTTAACCCTGGTTTGTCGTGCCTTTGGTAGCTGAGCCTCCGAACCCACCTCCTCACCCTCACCCACCACCACCTCCCAGCAGAGCCTCTTGATGGCGAGGCTGTTTACTCTGCGTGGCTGATAATATGAAGATAATAGGAAGTGATGTTGCTTTGCCTCTGGCCAGTCTGCCCAGTCTTTGTGCAGTGTGAATAGAAAGCAGAGCAGAGCATGTGGTTTCCATCAAACCACTCTCACTCTCTGGGCTCGTTCCAATCTCTACTAACTTCCACTCTGCAGCTCTCCAGTGGAGGGATAAATGAACATCAGCTGTTTACCGTAGCAGTGTGTTATGGTCTCTCCATTGTTCATTCTTGGAGAAACCCATGAGGAACAGTACTTGTAGAGTGAAAGGCACTATGGAAGCTGCTTTGTTTGTCCGCTGGGGCCCCCAGCATGATTTTTTTTTTAGCTTGAATAGGACCACTATCTCTCATTCTCTCATTATTTCACTCCCCCACTTCCTCCCCTAACCAGACCAACATATACCCAGAACGGAGGCCGTTTTTCCTGGAATCTTGCTAGAACATGCTGATGTTGTATCAGCCTTAGGATTTTATAGAACAGAAATACTGTTAATTGAACCCAAAACTTTTCTTTAGCCTTGATTTCTAACAACTTCTGCACTGCAAGTACCATATGAGCATTTCGCTGCTGACAGAACAAAAAGTCGTATTTCTGTTTTTGCCATTTTTCAGTTTTTGACATAATTTGAAAATGCCTGTTGCCTTTTACATTGTGTGCAAAGTTCATGATGAATGGACCAAAAGCAATGGCTCAAAATACAAAAAAGTACAGTATGTTTTTCCTTCTCCTGTAAAGTTATAATTTTGGAGATATAAGGTTTTGTTCCAACAGCAGCGACATGAAGGTTCCTATACAAGATAGAAAGGCCTGCTATTATCATATTATTATCATTAATATTTGAGAGAGGAAGATAACTCAACAGTCTCATCGTTTTAAGAAAGATGGTTATTCAAGGGTTCTTTAGTAAAGGCAATGGTTAGAACCATAAGTTGTGTATAGAACCATTTCATGCTTACATGGTTCTTTGCATGGTGAAATGGTTCTTCAGATTGATGGAGAATGATTTGTATATGATTCTATATAGCGCCAAAGACGGTTCTGCTACTGTTACGATGTCAAGTTTGTAACAATAGAAAAACCCTTTTGGTGCTATATAGAACCATAGAAGAACCCTTTTTGGTGCTAAATAGAACCATTTTCAAAAAGTCTCTAAAAAGAACCACATACAACGCATTCTCATTAATCTGAAGAACCATATGATCATGCATGAAACATTTAAGCATGAAATGATTCTATACAGAACTCATTATTTTACATAGAACCATTCCTTTCACTAAAGAACCCTGAAAGAACCATCTTTATAGAGGCTGATTTTTGACAGTAGGTAATTTTCCCCCCAGCATTCATATTCAATGCCAGTTAACGTGATGCAGTCTAAACTCCAGGTGTCCAGATTAAACTGTTCTGAGTCTGAAACTCTATGTGGAGGTCAGCATGACTGAAGCTGTGATGAAGAGGAACAGAAATAATGGACAGGATATGAGACTGTAATGATTCTGATTTGCATTGTTTTTACTGTGCTTCTTTTTTAAAGTAATCATCAGAGATCTTGTCCAGAAGGTGGTGCTAGTGAATAACAGTTTCTCACAGAGAGCAGTCTCATTCATCAGATACAGTCAAACGTGTATGAATATCTGGGCATGAGATAAATAGTATTTAAGCAGATCAAAGTGGTTAAAGGGGAATTCCACCCAGTTTTTAATTTCTGCAAAATCTGGTAGTTGAAATGTAAATAACGTCATTCAGAGTGGTTTGATGTGAAATAGTTAATTACAAAGAAATTTATTTACAGCGCTGGTCCATATGAACCAGGGGTTGCAATGTCTACAACACAAATATAACCTACACCTGTCTCAGTAGTTTTTATATGTAGTGCTGATTATGATAAAATAGTAATAAATCTGAAAAAAAATTTCATTAGGGAATATTTTGCCACATAATGCCCTGCATGTACCCCTCCACCATGAATGGCTTTTAAAAATATTTTTCAGGCCAAAACTGTATCTCAAAAGTATGGTAAAGCAATGTCTCAAGCATCAGGGAACATATTCGTATATATTCATTTATTCAATATTCATTTTCTGTTGGGTTGCACTGATAGGGGGTTTCTGGGTCAATGCTGATACATAAATATTTATGAAATTGGGACTACATCGATCTAGATTAGCAATATGAATAAATATAACAGTTATTTCTGTAAGGCAGTGGTGCCACATTCTGGTCTTGGTGAGCTACCATCCTGGAGAGTTCAGATCCAACACACCTGGCTGCAATATTCAGACACTCCTGAAGGCCTTTGTTGCTTGGATCAAGTATATATGATTAGCGTTGGAGCTAAACTCTGCAGGGTAGACCACCAGGACCAGGATTGGGCACCCCTGCTGTAGGGTTACAAAAGTGGTAAAAGGAATAAAACACAGCCCAGCAGCACATAAACATTCTGCTCTTCTAGAGTGCAATAAATACATTATCAAATATTGGTTTGAAATATCAGTCAAATTTAATCATCTGGCTATTTTTTTTATGTTTATGATACTTGTGTGATTCCAATATCAATGTGCAAAGTATGGGTGGCCCTGGTAAAATGCCATGTTTTGTTGATCTTCTAAGTGAAAATGAGTTAACACATCGTCTAAATTTGATGCATAATTACTATTTTTTTGCTGATTTTAACATATTGATGAAAAAATAAAACAAAATGTGGCCTGTGCAAAAGTACGTAAGTCTGTTCCATGTAGATAAACATAACTAAGGCTGAAGATATGATAATTCATTTCAGAAGACATGCCCACACATATGAAATGACATCTATTAAGGGTCAGACAGTGGAATGTGTACAGTCTTATGAATATCTAGGGACAATAAGTGAACAAAAGTGAAGCAAACCGTAAAGTTGTGTGCAAAAAGGGGCACCAGCATTTGTATTGTCTGAGGAGACTGTCCTATTTTAACATTAGCAAAACCATATTCTATCGTGCTCTCATTGAATCGATTTTAACCTCCTCTTTGTTGTTGTGGTTTGAAAGTCTATACTTAAGGAACAGGAATTCCCAGAATCAAATGGTCTAGTGGCTAATAAATGAGTCACAACTTAACCTAGAGGCCTTGTACACTAGACAGATAAAGCAGATAACTGATTCAGTTTTAAATGACGACTCCCACCCTCTGAATTCTGAATTATAGCTTTTTCCTACTGGACGTAGGTTTATAGTGACAAAGTGCAGAACAAAGTGGTATAAAAATAGCTTTGTTCCAACAGCCATTACCCAGATGAAGGAGTTGTAGTAATATTGTGAAGAGGACTAAAATGTGTGTGAAGAAGGATGCTGACTCATCTGCTGCAAACCAAATTTAGCTACGGGTATAAATACAGTAACCTGAACCTGAACCTGTGCAGGTGCGCACACCTCCAGTCCTTGGAAGGCTGGTGTCCAGCTCAGTTTGGTAGTTTCCCTGCTCAAACACACCCACTAAACCACTGTTCTTCGTTTTGCTCTTCTACACTTTCCTTTGTACTGTTTTCATGGGTTGCAGTTTTCTAGCTAACACCATAAAACTTTACAGGATGGTAGATGCTATACGATAATAGTGTGCTTGTGCTTTTGGGACTGATCACATGTCTTTGTACAGCGTTCATTTAAACACTATTTTTTCCCAGTGGAAATTATTTCAAATCTAACTGCCATAAATGGTGTCACAGAGGAATCTGTTACACTGACCCTCACAGACATTACATACAGACTCACATGCATACTAGTACACATACCTACACACAAATTAGCAACCACCTGGGATACCACAGCAATTAACAGATGAGTTAATGGGTGTGATTGAGCAGGAAAATCACCAAACTGTGCTGTACACCCACCCTCCAGTACTGGAGTTGTGCACCCCTGATGTATATAGAGAAGGTGTTAGCATATTTTCACTTAGAAAATCAACAAAACTTGTTATTCATCTGTATTGTTCAAACTTTTCCATATGATTGTACTTCACAAATAGCAAAGCCTACAGTGGGTATTCAATAATTATAACTCTTACATTCCATACTTGTTTTCCATAACTCAACTAATTGACTAAATTAATAATTAATTATGAATGATATGGAAATTAACAGACTGACTGATATTAGATAAACTGATGACTGAATATATTATTGAACTGCATAGAATGAGGTTCTATCAAACTTGTACAATTTTTACTACTGATGTTTGTGTCTACATCTACATACATTTTAAATTTATAGTATAAATATGTATTTTAGTGTATTTCTAATATCATGCTAGTCATATATTTTATAAGCAAAAAAGCAGATGATGTGGAAGGTGAAAACCGCTAAAATTATTTGTTCAAACACATCAGCATGTGATCTTTTTACTTTGTTGGTTCACGTACCAGGTCATATTAAGCATCGGCCATTATATCACAGAATTAAAAAGACAAATGACATTTTTTTTCACAATGTTCCATTTTACCCACCTCTAAAATGTCTTTTGAATTTTGATTATGTCACTGTGCAAATAATATTGACCAATAACATCATGCCCCCCCCATCCGGCCACCTCCATCTTTTATTAAAAAGTGCACAGCTAGTATTGACACCCTCCCTGGCTTTAAAGGGCCTATATCCTCTATCTATTTTACAATATATTATTTTATTTCTACGTTATTTGACATTTGTGTCAGCTTAGGCACCAAAAGCTGTCATAATCCATTTTCAGAGAGCCATTTTCCAAACTCTTTATCCCTTAATATTAAACAGGCTGTTTTTTTACAGGTCTTTTGAAACTGATATTTGTAAATTATCTCTATTCTGATTGGCTGCCCTGTATTGTGCCTCGTTCAAAAAGCAGTCAGAGCTGAAACACTCCTTATAACTTTAGTGTGACTGGGTGGAGCTGAACTGCTGTATGCTGAATAGCTGGGTTTATGCAAAATGCACATGTTTTGTGACATAACAAACACATGAATTCAAAACTGGCTACCTAAACACAACCATAGCCTCCTGGAAATTTTCACAAAATACTAAAAGTATTATTGTTACATAAGAATTGTGTCTCATTAATTCATTTTCTCTCCAGTGTACAAAAACTGTCTGATGATGCCTGCCTCCCAGTCAGAGTCTGCAGGGATCGGTCCCCCCAGGCTGCATCGGCCTTTCAGATATTACGATCCTGAAGTGGTGGCGGTAAGTCATTGAACTATACTCAATCCCTTAGATTTGCAGAAATGCGACAATTATGTTGGTTTGGTTTTAGTTTTTGGAGTTAATTCTTCAACCTGGTCATCAAAACACCATTTACAAAATTACAGTCTTTTCCTTATTTCTGTTTGTCATATTCCAAAGTCCTCAAGCATGTTGTTTTAGTAACATGCTACTCCTAATTATGTGTATTGAGCTGTAGTGTCCTGCTGACAAAATGTTATTAAGTTGGCTTGACAATATTCTATGCTTTTATTTGTATTTTTTATACTTTTCTTTGTACTGTTTTCATGTGTCACAGTTTTTGAGCTAGAACCACAAAATTTTACAGGATAGGAAATTCTGTACAGGAATAGTGCACTTGTGCTTTTGGGGCCAATCACGCATTTTTACCGCATCCGTTCAAACACAATTGTTTTCCCATAGGAATTCAAATCATACTGTTGCTCTTACACCAGACACCAAATACACCTTACATACATACTGGCACACATACATACACATATATTAGTAACCACCTGGGATTACACAGCAATGGCCACGCAACACCTTAGCAACCACCTGGGGTATAACAGCAATGGTCTATTAACTCCTTATCAACCACCTAGGACACCATAGCAACAGCCTAGTAACACCTTGCACCCAGCGGGGATACTATAGTAAGGCCCTAGCAATAACTTAGCACCCACCTGGGGCAACACTTTAGCAACCACTTAGGATGCCATAACAATAGCCTAGCAACACCTAAGCAACCACTTGGTTTTCCATAGCAGCTGCCTAGCAACGCCTTAGCAACCACCTGGGAAACCGTAGCAATGGCTTAGCAACACCTTAGCAAACACCTAGGATTTCATAGCAATGACTTTGTCAAGCAAACTACATTAAAATCTGTGATGCTGCCTCTCTCTTCTAGATTCTGGCAATATTATTTGGGCTGTTCCAAATGCTTCTGGGAATTCCGACTTTCTTTTTGGGTGTCAACATGCGTGAGCTTTATATGTGCCCAGTCTTTGTTGGAGCAGTGGTATGTTACTTATTGTATAGACATACGTTTATGACACTATTTATACTTTAAAAAAAGTAGAAATTAAGTTAGACAGTCTTATTAGCGAAACATAATTACACTACGTATTATAATCTCATGTGTCAACTGGCTATAACAATTCTGTGATGTTGTCTCTGCCCAGCATGTAATTGGAGGATCATTTGCATTTGTATGTGAAAGATCTCCCAGCAGGCAGCTGGTAAGGATTAATTTTTTTATTTGCAATATTTTATGTTTAAAACCAAAAGTAAGAATTTGTGAAGCCGTTTTTTTTTATATCAAATGTATACTAACCATTCATACCGATTCTCAAAGATAACACCTTATAGTTTGATTTCCCAAAAAATGTCCTCCCTTGCAGATAGCCAATATTGTGTTTACTCTAAAAGAGGTTTTAATCTGAAATAATGCAAATATAAAGAAGCAATCAGTGGTCAAATGTAATTGACTGTTTATTATTGCACTTATATCTCCATCTTTGTAATCTTTTCCTGTACCGTTCTAGAAAAGCACAGGGCTGTGGCTGTGTTTTATTGTGTTCCTGATCTGCATACAGCTGTTCCATCTCTTATCTTACATTTGTTTGGCTTGTAGCTGAAGAGCAATGAACTTTGACTACTTCTGAGTTCAATTTAGTGGAAAGTTACACTGGACAGATCAAGGTCACTTAGCTAATGACTGATGTAAAAGGAGAAAACAAGTAACATACAGTCAAATGATGTCTGCTGTAATTTGTTTCATTGCTTCCTCTTTTTCCAGTTGAAAAACTGCTTGTATTCTGCTCTCGGTGGCCTGTTTGTGGGCTTGAGTGCGACTGCTGTATACAGCTATGCATTCAACAACATTTTGTCTCTCGAACCCTGTGACCAAGACCAACATTCCACATTCAGAAGCCATTGTGCACGAGATGACTTTGTTGTGAGTCACTGCTATTCTTGATCAATCAGTATATTACATTAGGAATATAATGTTGGAATATTAATGACTATAATGTTTAACATGATTATAAATGGCTTTTTTTTCTACAGGACTTCTTCAGGGTATTTACAGCATTGCTCTCAATCTACGACGTTGCAGCTCTCATCCCTCAATGCTTCATTTCATTTTCAGCCTTGAAAGGTCTGAAAACAAACTGAAATAAACATGTTTATATTGCATATAGGACATATAATCAAATATTTACAAGCAACAAATTGTAACAATGGACTTCATTAGTTTTCATTTCAAAAAAAGCATATGAATGTAGGCTAGTAGCTATACTCTGTACAGAGTGGCTACATTGTGACTTTGTTAGACACACCCACATATACATAAATCAGTAATCTATAAGCTGGAAAAAACAACTGAAGATAACTTTTCTGTCCTATCTATATATATATACAAGCCATTAAGAACCCTATTACAACCTCACAGTGGAAAAGTGCTGTTTATATATGCACCACCATTCAAAAGGTTGAAATCGCTTGTCATATTAGTGTTATTCATTTTATTCAATAATAACTTCAACAGTGTAGACTGAAGTATTATAAACTAGACCTCAGACAGCATTTTTTACATTTTTTATTCAATATTTTCTTCTTTTTTGAGGACATCAAGTGGTTATTAATAGTATGTGTATCCATTTATAGTAATTTCTTGTCAAATTATCAGCCTCAAAATGTATCCCCCACTTTTCAAATACAGAATATAGAAGCCTTCTGGCTGTTCTAACTTCATTCTGAATGTTAAACAGCTATTTTCATTTTTTTTTAGAATCATCTACAGCTCTGTTGGTCATTGTGGACACATCTAATATTTCTTAATCTTTTCATACTAATTATTTGGTACCTGTGAATTTGAAATGCTTTTATACATGTATCTACAACAGAAATGCTTTTATATAATTGAAAACAGTGAAACTTTTGAATGGTATAGAATACTATTGTAAATGCTTGCTTAACTGTGAATTTCACATATTTTGTAAAAATTTCAGCATAATTAAATCATGTAGATGACGTAGATGATGAAGTCATTCAGAGTGGTTTGATGTGAAATGAACCATTCTAGAGAAACATACTGACTCAGAAGAGATATACATGAAGGGCATTATAAGGGAAAACAATACCCAAAGAAAACATTTTTTTCTCCCAGATTTTCCGTTATCAACACTAAAGCCTCCGAAGACACATGTAGGTTCACTGGTCATTTTGGATAGTAAATAGTAAAAAGGCAAAAGAAATCCAAGTCAGTAAGATTCTCTACAATGAGGCAGTTCACATAAAACCACTCTGATTGACTTTGTTTACTTCCTTTATCTCAAAGAGTGAATTATATGGCGACATGGTGATTATTTTTAATAAGGTGTGGCCACAAATTTATATACTGAGGCCACGAGTTACTATATTGAGGCCATGAAATAATATATTGATGCTACAAGTTACTATACTGCTCCGGTTCCCTCCCACAGTCCAAAGACATGCAGTCAGGCCAACTGGACATGCTAAATTGCCCCTAGGTGTGAATGTATGTGTCTTTCTGTCTGCCCTGCGATGGACTGGCGACCCGTCCAGGGTGTATCCTGCCTTCCGCCCAATGACAGCTGGGATAGGCTCCAGCTCCCCCCGCGACCCAGAACAATAAGCGGTTCAGATGATGTGTGTGTGTGAGTTACTATACTGAGGCCATGAATTAATATATTGTGGCCACAAATAAATATAGTGAGGGCACTAGTTAAAACGTCTACTCTTAAGACATGGAGACAAGTTTATTTTTATGTGATGAAAAGATTGAAACAAATGTTATGATGTGCATTCTATAAACATCCTTTTTTTTTAAGTCTCATTCTTTTCATTAAATCTTGTTTAGTGAATTGTTAGAAATGTATATGCAGAAAAAGGGGATGGGTGGACCAGTGGGATGGGGAGGGATAGGGAGACAAAGGGGGTTGTTTTTTTGGATTATTGTGATAAAGAGATGCTTGATTAACAGAAAATTAAAAAAAATGATCACAAAAAATATAATAAGGCCACAAATTACACTATTTAGGCCGTGAATAACTAAACAGAGGCTAAAAAGTAATTTATTGAGGCCATTATTTACTATACTGAGGCCACAAATTACTATATTGAGGCCACAAAATACTAAATAGAGGCCACAGATTGAGACCACAAGTTATGAGAAACTTAATTTGTGGCCTCGCCTTATTTAAAAAAAAATCACTATGTCACCTTAGGGGCTCCGTAGCATTATGCTGAACATGTGAAAAAAATTCTGTGCAGTTTCTTTTTACAAAGAGACACAATGCGCTTTAAAAATTAAAAATATATTAAAACTCTGATGTCTGTCTAAATGTGCTGCGTGCAGTTTTTCTTACACAATGAAGGATTTGTGGCTCTAAAGTTTTAATGGAAAAATCACCCTGTTCAGCCGGGCGTCCTCCCTGCTGGCCTGCAGCGAATGGAACATTCCTGTCACTTTGGGGTTTCCCATCGGTCCGCTCAGCCTCAGACGATACCATGGCGATTAGCAGCTGTTTACAATTTCACATTGATACTGTTCCATCTTTATACATGTATTAGAAATATATCACGAACTAAAAAAATCGAGATTTTACCCGAACTGTGTCTTTTGTTTCACAAAGCAGCTCGCTATTTTCTTTTTTGCTTCGAAATAAGACCGTTGAACATTTCCTCCATTCCCCTTAGCAGAGTCCGGCAGTGGAATTAACCCAAATATGGCGGCGGCATCTGTCAGCAAGAAGTGAAACTTTGGCTCAAGAGAGTGATTATATCTTGTCAAACGCCCTCTTTTCTGCTCGTTGTCGTCGCTCTGACATTCCTGTTTGCCGTATCGTTAGCGTCCTTTCGTGTGCTTTCCGAGGAGCTCCTTCTTTCGAGGGTTTTTATCTTTTAATGTTTTCGCTAGCTAGCTCACTGGAGAACAGGAGCTCCAGTCTAAGTTAGCTTACGGTGCGGCGGCGAAAGTGCCTTTCAGTCCCGTGTTTACCCTGTTTAGGTGATCAGGCCTCTCAGATTCATCACGCTTTTGGCTCGTTTATCAGGTCCGAGACAGTTAAAGGCGTGTGGTGGTTATTTCCAACCGAGGACGGCGCTTCTGTGCTTATTTTTGTACGTCCCTGGCCTCCAATTAAGTTGGATGTTTTTCGATGTGCTGCCGACCTCAAGACATTTGATTTGCTAGCACCGTGTAAGTATTTAACGTTATGTTCACAATTAACTGGTAAAAGTGACGCCTACTGTTGTTGACTGGTTAGCCAGCTAACATTAAACACGTTTATCGTTGCTGCTCACCTGTTCTCAGTGCATATTAGCTCTTATGTACATGTCAATAAACATTAGCCTAGTAACAGTGCTGCCTAAGGTGAAGCAGTAGTGATTTCAGCCAGGATGCTTTTCCTACTGAATAAAATCAGACACTATTAAAAGTTTCTGTTGGTTCCTGGAGGCGTCCAATAGTCAGTAATGGTATTTTGAGTCTTCCTGATGAGTTGATATCACAGTGTAAGGGATTATAATAATTTAACAGGTGCTCTGGGACTGATTCCCGGTTATTTTGATGGTTTCCTAGTGTCATCTAAAGGTGTCCTACAGTAAACTAGTGGTCTCAATTGATGACCATTAAGCCAATTTCCATTAGAAGGCAAATCCATCAGATCTTAATCCTAATGGTTCTGATTATTTTTTTTCAGCAGGGTTTACTAGCTCATAAAGCAGCAACAAGTCGTTTAAAGATTAAACATGGTTGGCTCAAATAAGCTTACATGGCTTGACAAGACACGTTCAGTGCCTTGTGATCTGTAGGGAAAAAGAAACTCAATGTGCCTTATATTCATGTGTGTGAATATATAATATATGTGAAATACATTTTAGTTTAAATTAGTGAGTTGTAGGTATGTAATGTTTGGGTTAGACTCTGCTCATTGAATGTCAAACTAGATTAATCCATAAAACACTAAATCCTCTGTAATTGACAGCTGTCCTGGCAAATCAATGGAGAAGCTTCAGGATCTCAGCCAATCCGAGTTACAGGATTTGCTCGATAACTCGGAGCGGGTGGAGTCGATGGCACTGGAGTCTGATGAGGTGAGATTTCTCTGTTTTGGGATTCACTGAATTTGCTAATTTGTCAGTGTCATGTTGGATGCAGTCAGTGTGTGATCTCACTGTTGCATGCCTGAATATTCAGAGTTCCTGTTTTCTCTGCTGATAGTTGGCTGATAATAGATTGGCAGATAGTTACTTTATTTTCCACTGAGAATCTCTGAGGTCAGTGCCATATGTACAGGTTTGTCAAGACATACAAAAAAAAGCCATCGGACATAAGAAATGACATACATCCGTATAAACAACCCATACACAGAGCAGAGAAGACTAGTAGTGTTTCTTTACAAGAATTCCGGTACACCTGTTTCAGCCAGGACTTTGTTAAGAGCTGAAATGGCTGAGGGGAGAAAGTTTTTCACAAACCAGGCTTTTTTTTTAATGTTAGCTACATTACTTTGGACAGCGACACCAGTTGTCCAGGGCAAACAGTTTCAACATCAGTTAAGTGTACCTGTTACAGAACCTCAGATGAGGATGCAAAGCATGTAGAGGCACAGTCCCAACCTCTTGTGGTTTTTAATGTCTCTGTAAAGCCAGATAATTTGCTGGTTTTGTATTGATGCTAATAATGATGTTCAGCTTTTTTTTTTTTAAAGGACCAGTAATGGCATGTCTGAAAGCTACTGTGCTCAGCCCAGTTCAGTTCTTGTAAGGTGGTGGAAGTTAAGGCAGACACAGGTGTCCTTGTAGTCTATTATTATGAGCATATTTCTGTGTATTACAGTTAAAGAAAGGCAGTTATAACTAAATTATATCCTGCCTATCCATGTTATTTAATTAGTAGGACTAGGTGGGAAATATAGCTGTTACTAAATTTCATTTAAACAGCTATCTGTGTGCACTGCATATATAACTAAAATGCAGGAACAAAACGCCCAAGCATTACAGTGTGTTTCACTCGTTCAGTTCAAACTTCATGAATCAATGACCGTGTTTGCGAACTATGGTTTTGGGAAACAACTGTGTCACCTAGACATGGTTCGTACTATTTAAGTTACCAGTGTAGTTACTGTCATAGTTCAAACTATGGTTTTGGAAAACACTTGCATTGCAACTGCATGGTTCCAATTATTAAGTATTTTGGGAACGCTTTTGGGAAACATCAATGTCAGTGTCAGATTTGCATGCTAAATGTTTGAGTGGCCAGCTGATTTTGATAACCAGGATGGTGTACTCAACACTAGACATTTTGGTTACATAGTTTGGTTCACATACTCATGAACATACCCAAGACCTACATGGGCTTCACACTGATATTTTTTTGGAAACTAATATAAACTTCATTTCAGTTATATAAATAGATTAAGGCATCATAATTTTATGTAAAACACTGAAGATTTAATTTCAAAATTGCAATTATTCAGTCAATACAAGCATCAATAGCTGTGTTCTTTGACAAACTTGACTCAAAGAAAATTGGGGGGGAATCCAAAAAAGAATAAAAAGAGAGCATAGTTAGTCCTGTTAATTGGTTTAGTGCAGTACAGTTTGTGAATTGTTGAATAAATTCTAGGATTTGGTATAATAAATGGTATAAAATGGTCTGTCATGTTGCCCACACACTACATCACGTGTCAAGCTCCAGTCCTTGCAGGCCGAAACACTGCAGAATTCAGCACCCTGCCTCATTAAACACACCTGATTTAGCTCATCAGCTAATTAGCAAGGCCTTTATGAACTGAATTCAGAGTATTAGAAGAGGGTAAACGCTGATATCTTCAGCACCTTGGCCCGGAAGGTCCCCAGTTTGACATGCCTGCTCTAAATGGAGGTGACAGTGAGGGCCTTTCTGTATGTAGCTTTGACATGACTTGCTAAATATTGTCTCTTCAGTCTTAGAAATCAAGTGTAACCTTTGACTCTGTTTCTCCTTGTAGATCCAGAACATTCAGCTGGAAAGGGAAATGGCTCTGGCTTCCAACCGCAGCCTGGCAGAGCAGAACCTTGACATGAAACCCCGGCTAGAGCGAGAGAGAGAACGCCTGGTGGAGAAATACGCTGAGCTGGAGGAAGTGAGGGAGCGATACAAACAGCATTGCGCCCTCAGAGGTAAAGGAACTAAACTCAAATTGAAAGACTACTTGAGCATTCAAGGAAAGAGAAGTACTGAGACATGTGGAAAGTAAAAGTTGAAAAAAAAGAGGGAGGATTAAAGATGGCCTCAGTCAAAAGTGTAACACTGCCAACAATGATTCACAGTCAGGGGGGGCCATTATTAGGTGATAGCAAGGTCATTTATGTAGGTTTAAGGGACGCAACTTATGAAAATGAAAAGTAAGCATGAGCAGTGACAGACAGGGTTGCAGCATGTCATGGAAATGTGGAATGTTAAGGATTTTGAAGGCCAAGCTTCACAGAGTTTAAAATTTCAAAATACGCCACTATGAAATACAATGGCAGAAGAAAATAAATGTTCACGTTACTGCCTCTGACACAATGGAACAGTGAAGAAATGTTTAACAGAGCCAGGTTTCCATGTAGCTGTTGACTTGAACTCAAGCAAAACTGAAATGTCACTAAAATTCTATGAATTTTGTGAGTTTATCAGCTCTGTGCCAGTGAATACAACTGTACATCAGGATTTCTGAAAGTATGGTACGAGTTTACAGAGACATCTTTAATGTTGAGCAGCTTTTCACTGCTGTTGTGTTTAATTTTATAGCTTTACAACAGTAGAGCACAATGACAAAACACACTAGCAGATATAATGGCTCAAGATCAGCTGACAGTCTGTTTGCCATCTATTGTCACTAATTTTCTTTTGTAAGGTAAAGACACGTTGACTTTCTTCGTCAGTCAGTCCATTGGCACCTGCCGCCATCTAGGGCTCCAGAAATGGATATCCAACTCATGGGTGTTACCAGAGAACCTGTCACATAGCAAATGGACAAAGTGAATTTGACTTACTGTATACACTGCATTCTCTGGAGTCTTATGCAAGAGGCACCTGACCTTAACATATCATTATTAGTAAAGAAAGGAAAGTGAAAGAAGAACTGAAAAATGTAAAGAATCATGCGGTCAAAGGAGAGACAGTGGAACAGATTCTATTCTTACAAATCTATTTTTATAACATTATGGCAAATGGCAATTACTGTTAATTATTGTTACACTTCTGTCCTGAATAACAGAGAACGCCTTTACAATTTTATTTCATACTAGAAGTAGGTTGTGCTGGCAGATGATGGTTTAATTAGGTATCTCAGAGACCTTTGTTGTACTGTGACTTTGAATATAATTGAATGAAAACCCAGTCAGATCCCTGGTTAAACTAAGTTGCCATATTATAAAGAATTTTCCGTATATGTTTGTCTACATCTGTCTCAAAAAGTATTCCATTAGTAAAGATAAATGCTCATCTTATGTCATCATTTATCAAATGGGTAGTTTCTGCTTTTGGTTGATGAACTGCATTTGTGGACAAACCGAAGTGAAAGCTAGTGAAAAGATCAAAACCAATGTTCACAAACTCTCTCTCTTGCATTATGTATGATGTTTTCCCTGTCTTTGTTGTTCTTACAGAAACTTTCTTTTTCCACCAGTCCCGAGCAGTTCACCTGCTGTTTACTTTGTCAAGTAGTTTGTAGTATTCGGAATCCAGTTTGTATGAACTAATGTTATGGAAGTTGGTGCTATTAATAAGTCACTAGGAATATGTTGCTCAGCGAGTCTGTCCTGTTTGTTCTCCTACGTCATCCAAGTAGGCCTTCTGTTCTGTGAGCTTTACTTTCCTGAAACTCGTTTTTCTTGTTTCTCAGATGACACTACGTCATCATGTTCAGTGTGGAATATGTGATACCTTTTTCTCTTTCTGTTTCCCCTTTTTCCTTATTGTTCTGCTGTCTTCTTTGTCTTCATGCTTTTTTTTTTACTGTTAGAAGAAAAACCTGTTGGTTGTTGTAGGCAGTGTTGAGAGTAATGCAGTATAAAAGCAACACATTATGGTACTGTAATTATTTTTTCAGTAATAAAGTAATGTAACATTACAGTTGAAATTCTTGTAATAACATTAGTAGTAATAATAATAATAATAATAATAACTAGTTAAGAATTAATTAGTTGTTTCTTGCACTACTCATATGTTTCTAAGCAAATTATAGTAATTGCACACAATTTGTCTGGTGATGTATCGAAATTAAGTTTTTAATGGACAAGTTCTTGGGTGTTGTACCCCCCGCTTGATATTCAGCTTAAACAGTAAATATAGATTACTAGTCTAATGTCACTTGAAGAAACCTTGAAATAGTTCCATGCGGTCAGCGTTTTCACTGTTGAGCCGCTGCTGCTCCCACAGTTTGAACTGTTCGAGCAGCACAAGAGAGCAGAGAAAAAAAGTTGGGTTTTTAATCACTGTTCTTAATTTTCATTGCCATTCAAACTGTTTGGAAAGTCTGTTTTTTTTGTCTTTTTGTCCTTTTTTTTGTCTTTGGACTGAAAAAACAGACCATGTCAGCTGAAAATTTTGGTGGCCAAAATTTTAGTGTATCCCTAACTTTGGTATTTTATGTGCTTATACTTGTAAGTAGTTTTCAGATGCGTACATATGGATGACAGCTAACTAATGAAAGTGAACATGCTGTACACTCCACAAGCAGTCTGTCGAAGCATCTAATCAGAGTGCATGAGACTGTTTACACCTCGTATTAGCAGGTGTTATCATGTCTGGATGTCTGAATTCTATTTACATTTTGCACTAAAATGCACCCTCAGTGTGATCAGGTGAGATCCAGTGTTACTTTCCTGAGTAAAATGCACATCAGCACATCGTTTCTGTTTTATTTCCGTTTACTTTTTCCTCCATTTACTTTCATTGGCTCAGAGTACAAGAAGGCACTTAGCATAGCTGGCTGTCTTGTTCAGAGCCTAGGCAGGAAGGGTGACATGCGTCCCCAGTGATATTTACTCTTTTTATTTGCTCTTTTTTTCTAATTAAATTGAATCTAAGTAAAGTATATTTTCCCTTGGACTATCCGATTGTTACAGATTTGGAAGAGTTTTAGAAAGTAACTTAGAAGTATAGTGAGTTTATGTTTTTTTCTTATGTAAAGCATCCTCATTTAAGTAATGAATCACTTTTTTTTGGAATAACTGCTCTAGCAGTTGTTGTTGGACCATGCAATATTTGCAGTTGATTTGGACCATGCAGTACACAGCCGATTCGGAGTATGAAACATACAGCATCTACCAATACTGCATGCTGATTCTGGTTGTTTTAATCAATGGATGGTTGTATACAGTCCCTGCGTATGAATATGATATGCTTTATTTCAGTCTGGTCTTTCTAATGTGAATATGCTTGAAGTGGACAGTGTTAACAAATTCATGAAATCTCTCATTTCACAAAATTGCTCAAGATTAATTAATATATTATTATACTGGTATTACCCACGTTCATCTCATTGATATTTATAGAGTATTGTAATGCCAGTTTGTGCAGCATTATTAATGCTACGCTAAAGATTATTGATTCAAGCTAATTTTACCAAGTACTCCCAATTATTATAAACCAAGATGCATACCATAGCAATGCCCCCAGCTCGCTGTTTCTGTGAGATTATATTGGTAATTTTTGTTTTTCTTGTTCTACCTGACTTGATAACTGGCCTTTGGGTTGAGGCACATGTTTTGGAGCAGGTGCCTAGGACTGCGATCTGCTCTGTTGACTTGTTGGGCTGTGTTGGTGTACACTGCACTTGAAAGTCCATTCCAAAGGTGCTTAATGTTTTTTTAATTTAATGTAATTGCTGTAACAGTCCAGACGAAGGCATATGTCATCAGTTCAATCGTCCAAACCAGATGCAGTGAGTTATTGTTACCTATGAAAGTAATGACCTGTGAAACCTTTTATGTATTAATGACTTTTTTGTTTTTTTGTTTTACTTTCTTTTCCGCTTTCTTCCCCCTCCACCCAACCTTCTTGTGGTTTCATTCACTCTGTCTTTCTGTCTCTTTACGTCTCTTCGTCATCCCTCTTTTTTTCCAGATGGCATTATGGGACAGGTGTCCCCTGAGGGATTATTCTCTCGTCTGCAGGCAGAGGGCGCCAGCACAGAGGCAGAGTCTGAGGTAAGGGGCTCCTCAAGGACACAAGCCTTTATTTTCTGCCACCCTGCAGCTTAACACTTATAACTTAAGTGTTGCCTAGGTTCTGTGTATTGTCTGTCTGGATTCATGTTCTCATGGTCTCATAAATTCATTTAGATTCATGGTCCAAGTGTAGTTTCAAGCCTCTCTCGCTCTTTCTCTCTCTGACTTTTTGTCTCTCGTTCTCTCTGACTCTCAGGCTCTAGCTGATGAGTTTCTGGAAGGTTCCTTGTCACTTGACTCCTTCCTTGAGCGCTTCCACTCTCTCCGCTCTCTTGCTCACAAAAGACGAGTGTGCGTCGAGAAGCTGCAGGAGATCCTCCGCCAGAAGAGCCAAGGAGTTGGAGACTCTGGCATGACATCACAATCTTGCTCCAATCCGGACGCTGGATCACTATCACCGTGGCAACAGCAGCAACCCCAGCAACAGCCGCAACAGAAACCCAGTGTGTCCACCAACCCCTCCAACTCTGCCCTGCCTTACTCCCCATACCCTGTTTCTCCTCCCAACCAGCCCTCCTCGGCCTCTGCAGCGGGCCCCTCCAACCCTTCTGCTGCATTTCAGCCGTACCCCAACCAGGTCACAGCCTTTACCCCATCCACCGGCTACCCTGCTCCTCGGCCTGGCTTTGGCCCCTCCACATGCCCATACCCCACTCAACCCGCATTTCCTGCTGCCCAGGGTCCACCATTTGGGCAGTATGGCCCTGCTAATGCTCAATACCCCAATCCATACCCTTATGGGGGTTATAGTTACCCCATGGGCCCCCATATGGCCCCTTCCCAATCACCTACAGGTAGGCCGCTTTATAGGCCTGGGTTTGGGGTACCGCAGCCATACTCCTGAACCCTAGTGTGTCTCTCTCTCTCTGTGTGTCTCTCTCTGTGTCTCTCTCTCTCTCTGTGTCTCTCTCTCTCTGTTTCTCTCTCTCTCTTTCTCTCTCTCTCTCTCTCTCTCTCTCTCAAACCCTCAGCTGTCTTGTCTTTTTCCTCCCTCTACCTCCTCTTCCTCCTCCTGACACCAAGATTTGTGGTTTGCGTACCCCTGACACATTCTCTTCCTGTTGAAGGCTTACACAGAACACTTGACTTTGGTTCACCATGTCCCTGTTCCCCCCATCGACACTCAATGAAAGACTGGCACCAAAACCTGTCAGAGACCAAAACGGACGTCACACTTGACTCTGGACTTAGTTCAGCTCAGTTCCTGGCTATTCTAGCATGTTTTCTGAGATCGCAAGTCATTGATAATGTGTTGGTTGTATTTGACGTTATCTTTTAATTTCATTCAACAGAATCGTGTTGCTGTTTGGCCTTGTTTGACTATGGTTCATAAGTCATGTTGTCTTCTTTTTTTTTTGTTTGTTTAACTGCTAAAGAAAAATGTGTCACACTACGTGCGAGTGCATCTCTGAGAATCAGGCTACTCCTACGTTTGTGTAGCCACTTATCTGTGGCATCCTTTTTTATATTGTAGCATTACACCTCTACCATTTACTGAAGGCACAGACTGCTTCACCACGTTTTTCACTGCGTTTTTAGGGCATCTTCATTTGGATGGGTTTGACCCTGGACCATATTGTCCGTAACTTGTCTCAGAGTGCAATCAGTTCTGTTGTGAATGCAAGAGTGCAAACGCTTTGTCCCCCCCCCTTCTTTGTCTGAATTGACTCCTCGTTCCTCCCTTCCCCCTCACACTTTCTTAACCTTTTATCCTGTTTCTTACTCTTTCCTTCCTTTTTTTGTTCTGTTCACACCTCCTTGCTCCATGTATAGCTTATTGACTGAGAACAATGACAATTAACAGAAGGAACAGTTATTTCCAAGTTCTCTAGTGGAGACTGTGTGATTTGTATAAACAGATACTAATAATAATGACAAATAAGAAAAACAAGGGATATTAATATAGACATATCTTTATCTGCTATAGCACAGTTTGTGGCGTGGCGTTCGAGGCAAGGGAAACAAAACACAGCACAGCGCATATGCAAGGGAATTTGGGCTGCATAACATCCGTATGAGTGTTCATACAGCATTCAGTACCCATTTAGACACTGAAAATGTTTTAGCGGTCAGCTTTATGCAGACCATTAACATGGATATTAGCTGTAGGAAGTTGGCATGAAAGAAGGCATTTTTTAATGCCCATTAGAAAGGACTTTTGTGAGTGTATTTATGCCCTTAGTTTGCCTGATATGAGGGTAGATGAAAGCTTGATGCGTCCTCTACGAAGGTGTTATGTAGTCCCATACAACAGCCCCACCTTTTGGAGTGTTTACCTGCTATGTGTTGACTCATAGGATGACCATTTTGAATCACATTTGCACTCCACAATAACAGCTTCTGTCCCTACGGCAGAAGGGCCTGGCGGCGGAGCCTGAGAACCGTCAGCTTTAGATCAGATGCTCGGGGTCAGTTTTTTTTTCCTCCTTAGTTTTATTTTATTATCAGTCATTATTGTTTTTAACTTAAAAGCAATCCAAAAACCAGAGGCGTCCCCAATCAAGCCTCAGGTGGCTTTAATGAATTAATGAACTCAGTAATTAAGACTCAGGTTTGGAGCAAAAACCCCGTCGTCTACGGCCCGTCCTCAGGACCCGAAGCGAGGGAGAAAGCTGACATGAAATAAAGGAGGGGAAATGGGATGATACTTTAGTCGCACACTGTGATGTGCAGCATTAGAGGAAAGACATTCTGTTGGGTTGGTGGTGATGACTGTAGCCTGTTAAAAGTGTATTATTTTTATTTTTATTGCTTTTCTTTTTTTGGTGTGAATATTAAACACTGAAGTTGATCTATGAAAACTGTGTGGACTGTGTTATACAGTGTTTAGTGTTTATCTAGCTTTGCTCGTCTCATACATTTTTTGTTTGTTTGTTTATTTATTCGCTTGCTTGTACATTTACGGTGTGAAGGTTTTGTTTCAGGACTTTAATTAGGCAGCAAAACAGGTAGTTTGACTCACTTTCCAAAAATATTCAAATTCAGTAAAGCTTGAATCATAAACGAGATTCGAGAGGGCGTTGTGGGGATTTTTTTTGTTTGGCAAACCAGCGTTTATGGGGCTTTCAACACATGTACGGCATGGTAAACCAACACAGCGGCGCTTGACAAAGACTGAGAGAGTGAAGGAGGGAGAGAGGCGGCAGGGAAAGAGTCTAAGCGCAAAGAACAAATTAGCAATAGTGAGATGAAAGAAACGAAAGAAGCGAACAGGTATTAGTGCCTGAGAGAAAGAGTCACAGGCAAGATGCATCATGAACATCCATTGCGATTAGTTACTAATGTGAGTCGTGTCATTTCTGCTGTTTAGTATTTTTACTTGGACAGTGGAGCAATATGTCTAAAAAATTTTTGTGTGTTTAATGAAATATTTAATACATAACGTGTATATATGAGAGCTCCTAATGGCAGCTCAGTAATAAGTAATATTAGTTATTATCGAGTGCCTGGTTTGGCTAATCAGTGCTTAAATGAGGTTTCTACGGATGGAATTTAACAAATCGAGTAGATGACTGGGGGCATCAAAGAGAAATCTGGAGCCAAACCTATGATCTTCTAACTGATATCAAATATCTTTTTGAAAACTGTATGTTCTTGTTACTTTTTACTGACTCAATTGTTTTGGATAAATGCTTTTAAACAGAATAAGAGAGTGATCCACCCCTTTTGAGTCTAAGACGATCACTAGTCCAAATCGAGTCCTGTTTGAGACCAAGCCTTGAATAGTTTTTAACTGCTTTAGTCACAGATTTGTCAGTTTAGAGTGATGTAAAAGTGAGTTATACTCCTACAGATTTAGAATTTACGCTTAGTATTGTTGAGTTTTTACTTTCATTTTTATGCAACAAATTAGTTTTGAAAAGGTGGAATTACATCCCATTTGTATTCTGTATCATCAATTTGAGTCTGCGCTCCTGATTTATGTTTGTGTCACAAGGAACAGAGGCAAAAATGTAGTTTAGTTTTCTTTCTGCAAAACATGACTACAATTATATATCAATAAAATATCAATAAAATATCTCCTACTCACAAACACAAATGTGGTGCAAATTGAAAGTTTAGTATAACAGTCCTAAATTTAGTCAGATGTTGGGAAGTTTTCTCAGTTTTTTTAAGAGGTCGACTGTGTATCAGCGTCCTGAGTTCGTCACTGTTCAGTGTCGCTCTGAATAAATCCAGCCAGTGTCAATGTTTAAACAAAAGCAGGTGCAATGACTGAGTTTTGAGATGCCTGAGTATGATTTAGTATGCATTAGTGACAGCTTAAAGAAAACACAAGTAGATCATTTTAAAAAGGTAGTTCTCAGTTCAGGCCAGAGACTAAATTTGAAACCGATGGCCGAGACCAAGACGAGTCTGGGCACAAATACAGTCGTCAAATTATGTTTTGTTGATTTTCTAAGAGAAAATAGATTAAGACATCCTCTACAGAGAACTCACTTCTGCACAATTTAGTACATGATTACTGTTTAGTTGCTCAGTTAAACATATTGATAAAATAAAAATAAATAAATGAATAAAGAAAAAAAGTTTTATTTTTTTCTAGTATGTTAAACTCTGCTAAAATAAATAGAGATGTACACTAAAATGTGTGGAAAAATGTGTTTACGTTTGTGTGTGTGTATGTATGTATATATATATATATATATATATATATATATATATATATATATATATATGAGAGAGAGAGAGTACTATGCAAGTGGGCACCTACAAACACCATGATAAAAGAGCAGGGGTTTGGTTTCACATTTCTCTTTGATGCCCCTCACTATCACAAGGATTTGTTCAAATCCATCAGCACACCTGATTTCTGACTTCATTTTAAGAAGCACTGATCAGCCAAACCAGGAGTTGGGTAATCAGTCAAAACTGGACGGTTATAAGGAGAGCTTTGAAAATGATTAAGCACATGATTAGCCATAGAATTGCTACTTATTGTATTAATGTCATTTGTATTTATTCTAATATTATTGTTTTCCTGAGTAAATAAAAACTCCCGGATATATATATATATATATATATATATATATATATATATATATATATATATATATAATTGTTAACAAAAACTTGTGACAAGTAACAAAGAAGTATTCAAGATTCTGCATTGCTTCTTCGTCACTATTTAAATTTAAGCACATTTGTGAAATTGACCATGTTGAGGCCTGTGTATGAAGAGGTCAGATTCTTTTTAGTCCTGTCTTTTCCACTGAAGGCGACTTACAGGGGGACTTAATCTACTGATCAGACTTCTGCACGACTTGTGGAGTCAGCTCAAGCGCACACTGTGAATAAAGCAAAATCAGCACATACCAAAAACTAAGAAGCTCTAAAATTCATGGTAAAATTTCAGACATTGTACTTTTCATTTAAATTGTTATGCTGATGTTAGAATTTGTAATGAAAATCTTTCTACTAAATCAGAAAGGAATGCAAAATAGAAGCGTTTTTACCAGTCGTCTCAGACTTTTGGACACCACTGTATGTCACAGCTGTCGAAGCAAATGTATCTCCATTTTTGCCATTTTGTACTTTTTTACAGAATTTTATGGAAAATGCCTGCTGCCCTTTACAGTGTGCTAAAATTTCATGATGAATGGACCAATAGAAATGTCGTTCCATTGACTTCCATTCAAAGTTTTCTTTGAATATTGGAAAGATGGTTTTGATCCGACATATATATATATATATATATATATATATATATATATATATACATATATATATATATATATGTATATGTATATATATATAGACGTTATGATGTTTGATGTCATAAGTTTGTTATGTGCTATTTTTGCTATGTACCCTAATTAGCTGTTATGACATATTATAACATCTGTTATGACAATCAGTTGTCCTGACATTATATATATATATATATATATATATATATATATATATATATTCTATTATACATACATGTAGCATTTCTAGAGGATTTTCTGTTCAGTCAGTGTGAATTAGAAATGTGTTAATTTTCTGCACTCGCATTATATTCACAAAAAATGGGTCAAATGAAAAGGGGACAACCGGCCCCCCATTAAGAGAAAATTACCCACAGAGGTGATGGTGCTCCATTTCTTAATCTGATGTCCTAGCAGAATTTTTCGCTAAAGCGAGTTCTGTAAATAAGGCCAGCACATAGATTCCCTATAACATGATAGTGTAATGATCACGTAAAGAGTGAATTACTCCTCACGCTGGAACAAGTTTAAAAATCAACTCACAATTACTCACTAGTTTACTTTTATCAGCGTCTCTCTGCCTCTCTGATTACGCTGCCCTGCTTTGTGCTAACACCCACTCTTGTTACAGGCTTGTTGCAGTTTTTTGTTGAAGTTTAAGATTTTTTTTCTCTCAGTGTTTCTTTGAAGTGAGGAAGCTGTGCAGTGTGCAGACAGCAGCATTAGAGCCGTGGAGATGCACTGTATGGAGGGAGAGAGAAGATGGGGGAGGAGAAATGAAGAAAGGATAGTTTTAACTCCTCTGCCTGTTTCCTTTCACTTCATTCGTGTCTGTTGTTTGCTCTACACACTCCTCCATGCATTTTTCACAGAAGGTAAGTGGATCTGATGTATTTGTGAAAATCTCTTGGGGCCAGGCACAATTTGAGCCTGGGGCCTGGTCTCAGCTACTCTATCAGCGGCTTTTAATGGTGGATTTTCAGCGGGGAAAATTTTATACAGTCCAGGATGAAGATTTGTTTCCTTTTAATCTTTCCACTTGACGGTTTTTCTTCTGTAATGTTGCTGAAAAGTTTTAATGCACTTCAAAGACCAGGAACAGCCAAATTTTCAAGTGACAAATAGCTTAATCACAGCAGTTGTACTTAGGCCAAACTTAAGCCATATCATGACCTCGATTGACCCTTCAGTTGTCACTTAAAACTGTTACTATTAGCTTTACTAGTCTCTCTCAGGGCCTACGATGCGTTACAAACTGTATCAAAAGGTTAGAAGCGTTCTATGCGGAGATCACACCACTGTATGTTTGAAGATTATATCTGTAAGCATGTATACACGAAAGGCTCTTGAAAGGTTTCTTCTTTAAAAGCAAAGCTGACATAAAAAGGCCCAAAGGTCACAAGCTTTGTAAGTTAAGATGTTTTAACTCTAGGTAGCTCTTGTGTTCTTTCTTTATACATTCTGTGTGCAACATACAGGTGTGCGAATGTTTTAGGTAGCCGTGAAAATTGTTTGAAACTGTATATTTCATCAGTAGTAAGTGTACTTTTGCATGTAAATCCACCATTAAAACATTAGAATAAATACAAAGCATAAATACATCTTGTTCCTTGTTTTTAAACATGTTGTTGATATCTTAATTAGAAGAACACAGGTTTGGTTCCTGACTCCAGTTACTGCAAGGATTTGTTTACGTTAATGTAATGAAGGATTGATTAGATAAACTAGATTGTGGATGGTAACTGTAAATACTGGGCTTCCACAAGGAGAGATTTGGAAATGGTTAATGGCTAACATGCGTCAAATCACAATGTATTGCTTATTTGTAGGCCTATTTGTTCTAATGTTAAACAAATTCGTGGTCACCGCCCAGACAAATGGCTTTATACATCGTTGCTCTCCAAAAAAAAAAACAGATTAACAGATTTTTACTTTTCTGCATCATTTTAGCACGGCAGATATTCTTTACATTGTGTGAAATTTTCATGATGAATGGACCAACAGAAATAATCCAAAACTGCTTGGAATAAAATCTCTTTACTTGAACTTACACTGAACATAAAGAATGTTTTTGCCCCCTCCTGTAAACCATTTTGGAGATAATTGTTTTTTTAGATGCCTAAAACTTTTACACAGTACAGTAAACAGTGTTTCGACTGGAATAAACATCAGTTTGATAGAAAAACATTTTTCTATCATCTGATAGTTACTGATGGAACGCATTCTGCTGCTGGCGGTCATGCCCGTTGTCCTACTCGCTGGTGAGTAGAACTTTTATTGATCAAATCTGTAGCATGGTCTATGTTTTAATGCTTGCTCTGGTCCTTATGGACTCTGCTCTAAAAGAAAAACAATCGATTAAATCCATACAAGGCTGCAACGCCATGAACCACCAGATTTCACTGCAACAGTTACCTTTAGATACTCCATCCTTCAGTGGATCACGCTGAGCAGCCCCAGGCTTTCACACATGAAGGCCTGAATCCACAGTTTCGCTCCTTGTTAGCTGTTATACGAATGTTATACAAATGTTAAATTGTTTTTTATGATAAAAAGCTAAATCTAATCGTGTGTTTCCGCATTGAACCGGTGTGCATTCTCAAAAATAAAGGTGACAAAAAGGGCGCGCAGAAGCAGTGGCTTAACTAGAGTTTTATGGGCCCCAGTGCAAAAAAAAATGGGCCCCAATATCAGAATTATTTTTAAAGAGAAAAAAAAATTACCATGTAATTTGCTTGTTTACTTGCTATTGTTATGTCTCAAACAAGTTGTTTGTCTCGAGGCATGCCACTCCACCCACTAGCATGTAACATTAAGCTAAATGTTTACATTAGACTACCTAAGATTTTAAAATGATAAATAATGTCATTTAGCAAGTTGTGAAGGATCTGTTTGAAAATAGTTACCATGGATGAGCTGCATTATCAATAAGACAGAGATAAATAGTGGTCAGTTTTGTCTGTGTACTGTTGATGGAAGCTAAATGGTGAGGTACATTGTTAAGCAGCTGGATCTTTCTGTGAGTCATGGGCGTACAGTGGTGACAGAATTTAGGAGGGGCGCAACAAACATTTTAGGGGACCCAGTCGCCTAAATTCAGTGCCAGTGCTCTTCTGCCCCCCCACCCAATAGTTATGTAACTGCATATAAGAAGCTGTTTTGGTTCCTGAAAGAACTTTCCATATGGATAGTTGTTTGAGGAACTGTTTTTGTAAATGAGATGTGCGAGTGTGAACAGCTTCTTTAAAATGTAACGAAGCTCCACATTGTGTTCTGTATCAAATAAAGGCTGCTCCTAGAACCGTACGTCCAAGCCGAGAACCTTTTAGGAACCTGTTTTGAAGAGTGTGGGCCTGTATTAGCCTTCAGCTGGAAAGAGTCCCGCTCTACAATATTCCAGTGAATGCTATACTCAAAGGCATGATGCTCTGTTTCTTCGTAACTGGATTGAGCCAAGTCTACCATGAATTAACCCTCTTAAATGGCCAGGGCCTGCCAATGGCCAAACGTTTTATTACACACTTCTATAACCTGAGAATAGCTCAACCAGTTTGCACTGAAGTCCCTGTAGTTACTAAATAATAAGCCTTAGTATGCAGTAAGCCTGGGATTTTAAGGTGTTAAGCCACAAAATACTGTAGAAGAGTGGCATGCGTAATTATTGACCAGTATTTGTCACTGTGGTTGCTGTTATTTTAAAATAAGCTGATTGTCTTTTGTTGCATTTGTAAAAACGCTGGTAAGTGCTGTTATAAACAGACAGACGGTGATTGCAATAACACTCCTAACCTCCTAATAACTCCTAACCCAACATGATGAAACACAAGCTAAAGTATTTTATCTTTAAGCATAATTCTTAGCTATTTAATGACTTATTATATCGCATTGCATTAATAGATTTTAGTTATTACAGACATTTATTTAAGAGATATGTTTATGTGCTCAGTCCACATTTTAGCAGAATGCCTCTTCCTGCTGTAATCGAAACTGTTTGCCTTTTGGACAAATTGGCCTTTTATTTCAGTGCTTTAAGATCTCACTCATGTCTTTGCAGAAATTGCTGATTCACTGCAGTGTTGGATTCATTCTTACGCTAAGAGATCGTCTGTTATAGCTCTCTCGATACATTTCAGAGGAAATGATGAGATGATTTATCAGCTCATAGTCTCTCTGAATAAAAGTACCAGACATAACATAGGTTTTGCGAATTATATCACTGCATTAAAGGATTCATCAAAAAAGAATGTAAGTTAACAATACAGATGTTCCTATCTTATTTAACAAAATAACAAAAAATCCTAATTTGATTGTGAATGAAAGAATGAAAATGACAAATTAATTAATTAATTAATCAGTTAATCACTTCACAACATTTGGAACATCTTATGTGGCGTTTTTCCCTATAACACTAAAATCAAACAAGAATGGGTGAATATGCGCTAGTCTTGCTTTATCTTATTATAATTTATCGCAATTAATTTTTTTGCTTGCTTCTTTTCTACCAGCGGTTAAAATCTGCTTCTTGTAGTGTAAATGTGGGTACATGTGTTAGAGAAATGCGCTTTACAGTGTTGTGTCAAAGCGCATTAATTCAACTCAGTGTTTATTAGCACGACTGCTTATTAAATTGGGAATTTTCAGAGACTTTCAGCAGATTTCTTTGAAAATGAGAATGAAATTATGTCGCATTTAGTCACTTTCACTATTAAAACCTAAATATGTTGTGTAATAGTTCGGCATTTCAGCTTGCTAATGGCTGCAGTTCACTCTAGAATTTAACCACACCCTAAAAAAACCCAGTGCTGCAAAGTAAATAAATAAAGAAAGAAAAGAAAAAAAAAACAATAAAGAAGAAAAGAAGACTGTGCTTATGCGTACACTGCACAAAGAACAAGAGCTCGCAGGAGCATCTGAAAAAAAGCCGCAGATATCACTTTTGTCTTTTGTTCTCAGTGACACAGCGTTACAAAGGCTTGATGAAGGCTATAAAGTGTTCTCTCCCACAGAACCTGATGTAATTAAAAAGTTAACCACTATATATACTGTAACGGATCTGCCACTGTATTTTATGGAGGCCGAGCTAAGCATTCTTGTGTCATTTTGATTGTATTTAAAGTTCTACCATCAGTTATAAACACTGAGACAAATGATTAATTTCTTACAAGTGCTTTAGATTCATTCAGCATGAAGAGTTCCTGTATGTGCTGGACTGAGACAGTTAGATTGGACTTTACTCTGAGTTCTCACATGCGTTTCAATGACAGATCTAACTTTTTACAGCACTTTAAAGCAAGTTTTATCAAAACCATGTCAAACTTCATTGCTCTCTATATTAATAATACAACATAATTAATGCTCTATGTGGTGATCAGTGCCTAACTATTAAACTTCTTTGCCATATTTAATAACCAACGTCTTTTTGCTGTCTTCTCCAGAGTTTCATTCTACAACTCCGAACATCACTTTATTTGATCCTACTACAACTTCTAGTCCAACAACCACTCCATGTGTTAGCACCGCTAAGCCCACCATAATCCAGGTCCAACATGTACTGGGCAGGGTGAAGGTGGAATGGGGCAAAACAAGTCCATGTCAGGGCAGGATTTTCTTCTCAATCGATTTCACAAAACCAAAGCCTGTTTGTACCCAAAGTGTTAAAATAAGTAATTTAGGCAATGAGCTGTGTGAGGAGAGGAGATGCGGAAAGTTCCAAGAATTCAAGTTCAACAAAGCTGAGGACGGTTACATCATCTCTAAGAATCTATCTGTGATGTCTGACCATTGCTCAACCATGTCCATCGCCTGCAGTGGTACGTGCATGTTTAAGAGAGCATCGTGCAAAGAAATAATGCAGAATCTTATTTAGTGCAGTGCATATTTACTGCAAGCACTGATCTTCTTTTTCTCTTTTGCAGACAACAACGAGCTGTTGGCCTATAAAGTGGCCACTGGCTTGCTGCTGGTGCTGGTCCTGACTGCCATTCTCTTTCGATTTGCATGGCCGACATACATAGCCGTCCGCAATAGATGTGAGTTTGAAGACGTTTTTTTTTTAATAAAATTATACAGACGTAGATCCTATAAATACTGACATCATACTCATCATACTTGCTTTAAACCCTGATCCTCTGTTTTTCACACTCATAACTACATGACTTACATATTAGTTTGATAGTAGTAACTGAATAATTCATAATGCATAGTAATTCAGAGTATTCATAGTACATGTTACTGAATAGTCTTAAAGTTTTAAGATTAATATCTGAATAATAAGCCTGGGGTTAAAGGGGCGAAGGTATTTAAACATTTAGAGCAGTAAAAGTCAAAATTCATATCATTAATACAGTACGGTCTTAGTCTGAGACACCTCTGCACCTTGTTTAAATCCATTTATCTTTGCAATAAGATGCTTATAAAGACAGCATGTATCATTAGGATGTGAATAAACATGACTACAGTAAATAGTAACAAGAATATCTTGTTTTCAAAAGGTAATTAATATTTTGTGAGCTTGTTTGAAGTTTGGTTCCAGGTGTCTCCTGGAAGCCCCCACTATTGCATGTGTTAAATTTCAGCAAAAGTACGCTTGATTTAATGTAATGAAGAGCTGATTAGCTAACTAATTGGATGATAACTACAACTAATAATGAACCTCTTGAGTAGAAGTTAAATAGATAAATGAACACACTGCTATGCGTAAAGTTAACTACTTAGTGTATTAATATTATTTGCATTTATTGTAAAATCAGTGTTTTTTGAGCAAATAATTGCTCACTGACAAGATAAATAGATATTTAAATTTATTTCGAATTTTCTCAGGTGCCTAAAATTCTACTTGATTTGAACACAGCAGCTGCTTTTCACACTGTGAATATTTCATTATGAATGGACGAACAGAAATGCTCCAAAAAATGTCTTTTCCTTAATTTAAGTTAAGCACATTTTTGCCTTCTCCTGTAAAATTACCATTTTGGAGATGCATTTTTTCATGTGTTTTGTTTTTGGACAGCGACAATACGAATTTTGAAAAACAGCACATACCATGTAGCATTTTTGTACTAAAAAACGCTTTTATTATTGTTCTCCTAATTAACAAAAGCTTTGGTATTGTGGCGGCATTAATATGTGTGGCCGTTAACGCTATTGACGGCTCTGTTTCATTTACTGCAGTTTCACAGAAGCAGCAGAATCGTTGGATCGGCCCGACGCAGAGTCAGAGCGGTGAGTCATTTCTCTCTCTCTCTTTTGCCACACACACACACACACACAAACACACATACACACACACACGCACACACACACACACACACACATATACACGTGCACATTCTTGCAGACATTTGTAGAAGATGGTGCAGCCTTTTCAACTATTTGTGCTGTTTTAGTGTCCTATCACAGAGGCCAGGCTGGTCAGCTAAAGAACAATACAGTCAAGGGGCAGTCCTACCCTGGTGAGTGTGCTCACACTATATACTCATTCACTTTGGCTTACATTCTTCTCACTCACACACAGATGGTACACAGTTTAACCCCTGGACAGGGTCCGCAAAGTTTTACTACACGCTTCTATAACCTCAGAATAGCTCAGCCATTTTGCTTTAAAGTCCCTGTAGTTACTGAATAATAAGCCTTAGTATGTAATAAGCCTGGGATTTTAAAGGTTTAATGCAGTTTGATTTTCGTTCCTCACCAGGTTTGGAGAGGCTTTCGGTAAATCCCAGTAGAGAGCCTTCGTCAAACAGGAACAGTGACTACGACTCTTATGCCTACAACTGAACACCTCCGTGCGTGAGGCATCACCGTGCAGGAGTCGCCGTAGGCTGAACTTTGTGTATATGATGATTTGAAGGGTTTTTTCCCTCTCCGCTTGTGACCTTTGGCTCTATGCTACTGTGTTCAGTGGAAGCCAGACAGGAGCAATCAACACAGAACTAAGCAATCTAAAATATATGATTTGTGTGAACTGACAAATAATACCTATGATTTTGCTTTACGCTCATATGTTCAGTCATATTTTTGACTTGAAAGAATTTGCTAAGGCAGTTTGATTCTGCAGATGTACTATGAGGACGGCTGATGTAAAGTGGTAAACAGGCCTCAGTGAGCAAGGTAAACTATGTTGTTTATTTATTTGTTTGTTTGTTTAATAAGAATATTTCACCTGAGAATATACCTGAGAATATTTCACAAAACAGAATGTCTCATACAAGGCCATACAAGAGGGTGATAAGGCAAAATAATAGATCATGATGCTCAAAGATATTTCCATAATATGCAATACGAATCATGATATTTAGCCTTATTTGTGAAGTCAGAATAGACAAAATGCACCAACAAAACTTGTACCATATTTTAAAAAGACTATGAAAAGGATGAATTTGTATAATATTTTTTTGTTTGAAATGTATTTATTCAACATTTGTAAAAATAAACGGTTTCAGAAGATCAGGCTAATCGTGAATAAATAAAAATTAAAATAAGATGTCATAATGGGTTGATATCCAGCTCAGCTATTTGTTACCATGCAGTTTATACAATTAACATACACTGCATGTTATTGTTTACCGGCTCTCTATAGCCTAATTAGTCTAAATCTTGTTTATGATCCATGCTGGTGTTTGGTGTTCTAGAAGTACCGATGATATCCATGACATAATCAGATAAGCATCCTACGATGTAGTTTACTACGATAACGTAGTAACCACAGATGCCCTGATAATTTCAGTAGAAAGTCATGCCTGTTTAATCTGAGGAGAAGTCAGAGATGTTCCTATTGGACAGTCACAGCCCCAGGTCACAAGTTTCTAAACTTTTCTAAACTTTTTCCCAAATTCAAATGTCTGGATTCCTACAAACCCTGTTTTATTGTTGCTTATGTTGTTTATAATGTGAGAACGCTTTTTTTTTTTTTGTCCTGTTCTTAATAATTCATATGCAGAGTAGTTTGTAGATGAAATGTGTTAAATAACTTTTCTTAAAAACAAAAATAAATTTTGATGAATATCTCCAGTGTTGGAGCCTGATTGCTACTGAATGCTGTATTGGGAGATGCAGAGTGGGAGTGAGAGAGCAGGTGACGGTGGGAGTCTGGCGGGGGGTGGGGGGTTGGGGGGGGGCACGATGTGAATACGGTACGAATGTGATATGAATGCACTGCTTTGCAGCACCGTGGTTTCCTGTCGCGTTTGGACTCACTTCCTGCTTGTTATTTTTGTCGTTCATGCTCTCTCCTGCCCTAAAAATACTGCAGGTTCACAGCGCCCCTACATCCCCATCAGCCCCTTTCCCCCCTGCAGAAATGTCATTCATCCTTTCATTCTTACTTTCTGTTCCTTCCTTTCCTTATGCAGATTTTCTTCCTGTTCCTGTTCCATTCTCTCTCTCTCGTTTTGTCTGATTAGTGATAATCAATGAATTATTATTTTTTACTGTTGATATAATATCAACAGGTTTCTGCTCACATCTTTCAGATTTGAGGTGAATAGAGTGATGGCCAAGAGATAAAAATACAAAGCATTATATATGTTTATATATATATATATATATATATATATATATATATATGTGTGTGTGTGTTTGTGTGTATGTGTGGGTGTGGGTGTGCGTGTGCATGCATGCATGTCTGTGGGTGTGTGTGCGAGTGAGTGGGTGTATGTATGTGAGTGGGTGTGTGTGCGTGCATGTCTTTGTGGGTTTGGGTGAGCATGCGCGCGTGTGTATGTGTATTCGGTCAGTTTGCAGAACAACCAAAAACACGTTTTTAGAACTTTCCACAGGCAAACAGGTGAATAGGTTCATGACATCATGATTGGGTATAAAAGGTGCCCTCATGACTAACAGTGGAAAGGTGTGCTGTGGTCTGTCCACTATTTAATTGGGAGACACTTTATTTTGAGTGGTCCTTTTAGATGAAACACATACTCAATGGACTCTCAGTAACACGTGAAAAACATATGAGGGTTAGGATTAGTTTTTGGGTTGAGGTTAAGGTTAGGGTTAGGATTAGGGCCAGGGTTAGGATTAGGTTTTGAGTAAGGTTGGATAAAGTTATGTTATGCATAATGGAAGTCACAAGTAATGCAAGTAATGTGTCAGCAGTACATCCTCAAGATATTTACTTCAATATCTACTTACTACTGCCACTTCACTGATGTGTTGTTGAGTGGTTGTTGTGGTGTGGTAATACCAAAGGCTTGGATAGTTTGAAAATCTGTGAAGACACCATTAATGCTGAGGGGCACATACACATTTTGGTGCAACATATGCTGCCATCTAGACGACTTTTTTAGGGACATCCCTGCATGTTTCAGCGAGACAGTGCCAAGCCACACTCTCCACATGTTATGTGGTTTCAATAACAAACAATAACAAACAACTTTTTTTTTCAGGTTGAAGAATGGCGTTCACTAGAAATGAAAAGGCATTTTGTGTGCTAGAATATGCTCGAACACAGTCAAACGAGAAAAAAAACTGGAAAGCAGATTTGGACATTAAATGTAAAATGTAAAAATTCAAAGAGGAAGGATGTCTGTGCAGGGCAAAGGGATCTGGACGACCACCAGTATCAGAAGATATTACATTTGTGAAGCTGTGAAATCGGTTATAAAATCTACATCCCTCTGAATTTCTTGTTCAAATTTTGATAAATAAATCTTGTATTGTTCAAAATGAAGCCTATTTAATTTCTTTTGCCCAGGACATGTAGTTACTCAGATACTCACATCTCAAATGATGTCAATTTTTTGGGACACCCTGTATATTAAGTATATATATTACTTAGTTAATTAGTTCATTAAATATCTTGTCTTTGTTGTGTTTTCAGTTGAATTGGATTTGCAAACCATTGCTGCCAGTTTTTATGTATATTTTTCCTACTATTTCAACATTTTTGGAATTTATTATTGCATATCACAGACATCCACACATGCTTATATGACATTAATTTTGTGTGTGCATGTGTTAGTGAGGGGGTGGTGGGATAAGTGCAGTGTCGTTCTCATCCTCAGGTCAGAGAGAGGGATTAACTCTGTAGTTTGAATGAGGTTCCAGCAGAGAACAATGACAGCTGACAACAGATTACATGTACAGATTAGCACAGCGAGAGAGAGAAAATTCCTCCACATCCCTCCATCATCCGGCCCTGTCAGTCTCCCACTGCAAGACTGATACTTTATTTGGGTCTGATATTACTGTTACAAAACATGAAGTAAACGTGCACACGGCAAATGCAAACCCCACTTCCGGAAAAGTTAGAACATTTTTGCAAAATTAAATAAAAGCAAGAATCTGTGATTTGTTAATTCACTTGTACATATATTTCACTGACAAAAAAAGGAGAGATTTTTTCTAATCTTTTCACTGACCAACGTAATTGTATTTTGTAAATATAAACAAGTTCAGAATTTGATGCCTGCAACACAATCAAAAAAGCTGGCACAGAGGTATGTTTACCGCTGTGTAACATCACCTTTCCTTTTAATTACACTTTTTAATGAGAGTATACTAACAGAGGATACTCACTGTTGGAATTTTTGCCCATTCAGCTGCTTAACAGCCACACATTTTCAATAGGAGACAGATCTAGACTGCAGATAGGCCAGTCAAGCTCATGCACTCTGGCATGCTGTTGTAGCATGTGCAGAATGAGGCCTGGCATTGCTGAAATCACCATGGACCTCCCAAGAAAAGACGTCATCTTGAAGGCAAAGCAAATATCTCTCTGAAATCCCAATATACACCTCCATGCCAATGGCACCCTCATACAAATGCAAGTCACCCATACGATGATAGATGTTGCATGTTATGTGCGTTATTCCCAAAAACAAGCTGAAACATGGACTCATCTGATCACAGCATACATTTCCTCTGTCTTTCAGACCACCTGAGATGAGCTCGGGCCCAGAGAGCTTGGCGACGTTTCTGTATAGATATAGATTCTGTATATATCTGTGTTGATGTATGGCTTTCTCCTTGCATAACAGAGTTTAAGTTTCATTTCTTTATGCAGCGGCGGACTGTGTTAAGTGGCAACACTTTTCTGAAGTGTTCCTGAGCCCATGTGGCTATATTTAACACAGCAACATCACAGTTTCTCATACAATGCTGTCTGAGGGCTTGAAAGTTGTGCACATTGAACAGTGGTTTCTGGCCTTGCCAATATTATGTATGGTGCAATCTTGTGTTGAGAAATGTTCTTTTTGAACTGTTCAACAATTCTCTCACAAAGTTTGGCACAAAGTGATGCACCACAACCCATCTTTACTTGCAAAACTGAGCCTTTGGTGGGTGCTCCATATACACCCAGGATACCCTCACCTGTTACCAATTCACCTGCTTATTGTGGAATGTTTCAAAAAGGTGTAACTTGAATATTCTGTAAACCTTTCACCTTATTTTGCCTGTCACATTAATAAATTATAGATTCTAGTTTATACTGCATTTAACAAAATGTCCCAATTTTCCAGACATGGGGTTTGTATATTCACACATTATTAAGCTTCAGCAGCTAACAATATTGCTATGTTGTAATAATGATAACTTCTTAAACTTAACTTCATTTGCAAGTATGAGAAAACAAAAAAAAAATTAAAAAACAAAACAAAAAAACAAATTAAAACTTAAATAAGCAATACACTATTTACACTTGAGTTTCTTATGTAATTAATCTGAATGAATGCAGATCAGTGCATTTTTTTTCTTCCACAACTTCAAAAGGGCCACCTGCATAAAGTGACAGAGGATGAATCGAAGAATGTTTTTTTTATGTAGCATATCTTCACTGTGCAAAAAACATTTTACATTTTTGTCAATTTTATTTTTCATCATTTGACCAAGACAGCTCTCCTTTACATTGCGTGAAAATTTCATGATGAATAGACTCACAGAAATGCCATAACATGAATTTGAATAAATTCTTCTTACATTAATTTACACTGAAAGTTATGAAAATTTTTGCCTTCTTCTGTAAAATTACAACTTTGGAGGTACCTGTTTTCTGTGGACAGTGACAATATGCATCTTAAGGACACAAAGGAACACAAGAGGAAAGAAATAAGGCGGAGGCATCTGTATTAGGGGTGTGTGTGTGGGGGGGGTGATTGTAATATTAGTGTTGGGATGCTTTGTGCAATTTAATGCTATAGGTTTATGCTAAGCTCTTTGTGGCAGAGGCATTGTCTCTAAGCTCCTTCTGCTATTACAACTATCAGTGTGCTGAAGTGTGTCAGAGCATGTCTGATAAAACACAGATTTAATGAAATATTCTGACTTTCCTCTGTAACACACACAGACACACATACACACACAAAAAACACATTTGTCTTACATTTCTAGTGAGGACTTAGCTAAGTAATACTACACCTCCTCCTAAACCAAACCCTTACCTTATCCTCAGTATCCATAAATCATTTTTTCCAAAAAACATGTAATTTGTGATGAAAACAACACGCGTGAGGACAAGTGGGGACAAGCAAATTGTCATGTTGCCCTGTCACTAGGAGGACATGTAGTCCTCACAATGATAGTAAGATGAGCACACACACACACACACACACACACACACACACACACACTTCTCATCGTTCTTTTGCTTCTTTGCACTGTATAATTCTCTTCCTGCTCTTTATGCTCTCACGCTGAAATCATCTCCGGTCAATCAGGAACTATTCATTTAAAAAACAAAATGCAATGTTTTCTTAAAATGAATTACAACAGTGATGTAGTGATACTGCCTTCCAGCGAAGAAGGACATATTTTTATAGTTAATCAGAAGATGACTGCATTTTCATTTTCGTGCAAATTAGTGTAGCACGAGTAAGTACAGCATGATTAGCATGACATATATTATGTACATTACTTATGCTGCGTAAATGAATATTCTTATTTTTCATATCTGCACCTTATTGTTATCTTGCACTACTGACTCTGTACTTTCAGGTAGGTGCTAAACTGCATTTTGTTGCCTTGTACTCTTTCAGAATAAAATAGTAGTAAACTGTCACTGGGACAGTACCCCTCTTGTCACTGGGGTGGTATCCTCAAGGGCACATAACTGTACCATAATCCATTGAAATTATATATTCTAAGTTGTATTGACTCCACACACCCCATCTCGACTCCAGGCTTTTTATTTTATCATTCTGTTTTAAAATATTAGGTTATGAAAAGTACAAATATGTACTTTTCACCTGGAAAAACTTATTCTAGGTACACTGTTGTACCTCTGAGGGAACATTTACATTGTTCGTACCTTGATGAACGAAAAACGTACCTGCACAGAACCTTTATTTCTAACAGTGTACTGGTACATCTTCTTCTTCTTTGTATTATTGTTATTATTATTGTTATTATTAATAATAATAATAATAATATTATTAAAAAATAATTTTGTTATTATTATTGAATTTACATGTCAACTTTTTAAAGTAACAAGCATAAGTAATATTTTCTATTTACAAAACAAATGTTGTACTTCAATTTGTCTTTATTTCATAACTTACACATAAATTGATGAAGACCTTATAGCAAAGATAAAAAAGGATTTGACATAAATTATATATTCTATATCTAAATCAAATGATAACGCATGATTTCTCTAGAGGGTCTTCTTCTCTTCTTCTTCTTCTTCTTCTTTTTCTTCTTCTTTCTCTTTTTCTTGGCTGCTGTTTCGGTTTTGTTTCCAGTTTAGTAAACATGTTCAAATGTGTGTTTTGAGGAATAAAGACAATCTGAAATGCATTTGCACTCACACTGAACACTAACAGGATTTTGCCTCTAATGCCTTCTGCATTTCCCCCATTACTAATCATTACTAAATACACTAAACTCAAATGAAGTGTTAACAGCTTAACTGTTGATTTTGTGAGCTTAATACTGATTCAGAGCTCTATATTGGAGCCATAGGCAGGTAAATGGTTCAGCCCTAGTTTACTAGGTGTATCATCCATCTGGAGAGGCACCATTTTCTTGGCTAGATTGCAAAAAACACAAAAAGGAGATGAAAAGAGGAGGGGACGGATGCCAGCGAATGGGAGTGGGGGAAAGAGAGAGAGGATTATTTACCATTTTAAATGAATAAATCCGTATTGTGCGAATGTGGCACAGCGGCTAAAAAGGGTGAGAGAGGGGGAGAGAGAGGGGGAGACAGAGAGAGAGAGAGTGTTATGAGGCAGCCAAACAAGCCACAAGAGCTACAGATCAAAGGGAATGAAAAAGATGAAAACTTTAAGCACTGGTAGAAATGAGGTGAAAAGGGCTAATTTCAAAATCATTCGCAAACTCTGTTCTTCCTCCTAAACCAGCACAGAAATCCTCACTCACAATGACTGAAGACAGACTAAATGATTAAATGATGAGAATGTCACTGAGAAAATGCTATAAAACGAATCCGGATGCCTGAGGGAGGAAAAGACATTCTACTTTCACTTTGACTTTTATGGGAAGCCAGACAAAGAAGGTAAGCAGACATTCTTAGAAATTCTTATATAAACTCTATAACCCATAGAAAGGTTAAAGGGGAATTCCAGCAGTTTTCACATTTTCTATCATTTTCTACATTATGCAGTCATTAAGATGTAAGTAAAGTCATTCAGAGTGGTTTTATATGAAATGATCCATTTTAGAAAAAGGATTGTTCACAGTGGTGGTGAAGGGAACCAGACTTCTAAAGTGTGTGATGCTTTTAAAGTATGAATATTCTGCCTGGTGCCTGAAACATTGTTTAACAGAAGTTTTGTAATAAGCTTTTGGCATAAAATGTATTTTTAATTACATTGATGGCGGAGGGGTACATGCAGGGTGATATAAGGCAAATTAGTCCCATAAGAAAACTTATTTTTTTGGAATTTGACACTATTTTACCATCACAAAGATTGCATTAACTGGTGGTTTTGCGTAATAAATACATGAGCTATATTGTGTTGTAGACGTCGAGACCCCTTGTTCATATCACCACCATTGTAAAGACATCTGAGTTTCAAAAGTTACTCCACAATAAAGCATTTCACTTCAAAGCACTCTCAATGACTTTGTTTACATCTCAGTGATTGAATTATGCAGATTTTTTTTTTATTGGTGAAATTCCCCTTTAATGTTGTGACATTTTTACTGTAAACATAGCCTTATAATGTCCATAGGCACAAATGAAATACTTCTTTAGAAAGAGGATAGCAGTAGTTTTAGTGGCTTTTAGTGATGATTTTTGTGTTGTTTTGCATTTTCAGGGATGAAGTTATGGGTGTGATCAGTCTCTTTGGAGCAGGATGTAGCTCTTTCACTATGAAACCTGATAATCCTCTGCTGGTCTGTGATGCTCTGTAAGTTTGAACCATTTTAATCTCGTGCAATTCCCACCCACATTTTCATCCTGTAATACTGTCATTTGGTATGAATTTACTCTTTGCATAACACTTTGTTTGAATGGTCTCAGTAAGCATCAGTTAAATCGGTAATCAGTAAGATCTAGAGAATCTAGAGTGTTTACATTGTACATTTTAAGGGGTTTCTTGTTCTATTGAAATGTCAATTGTAGCAATAGCCAAAATTCGAATTGGAGTTTTGGTTTAGCAGAAAAATCATTCTACAGTGTCTTTAACTTACCTGAATACTTCATCTGGTTCTTCATTTCCTTAAACTGAAGCCCACGCCCAGGCTCCGCCCTCTCTCTCTCTCCCAGCCCGAATCACTGTCTCCCCTCCATGGCACTCTCTCCCTCTCTCTCAGGGTGACCTGGGCCTGCTTTTCACCAACTCCAGCCCCTTCTCCTTTACACAGTCCCTGCTGCTCATGCCTCCTCTAGGAGCTGCCTCCAAGCCAGGCCTACGGGCTGCATTTGGGCCTTACTCTGTCACTCAGGTACATCAGTTATTTAGTAGTTGTCACGTCCACTAATGTAAAAAAAAAAGAGAATGAAATGATGAAATACAGATAAAAACAGAAATTCTGTTTGACCTGTATTAAATTAAAAACCACACAAAACACAATATTTAATGTTGTACCTTGTGAAATTTCTTGTTTTATTTGTTTTTTTTATTATTTTTTTAATATATGCCCACTTCAAATTTGATGCCTGCAACACGTTCCGAAGATGTTGGGACAGCAGCATGTTTACCACCATGTTACATCACATTTTCTTTTAAAATTTCTCAACAGCACTTAGTAATCATTTTGGGGCCAAAGATATTTTTTGCCATTCTTGCCATTTTTAGTGGGAGGTAGGCCAGTCTAATGGCAGCCATGCTGTTGTAACATGTAGAGAATGTGGCTTGGTGTTGTCATGTTGAAATAAGCATGGACGTCCCTGAAAAAGACATCACCTAGAAGGCAGCATGTGTTGCTCCAAAATGTGTGCATATCTTTCAGCATTACTGGTGCCTTTACAAATGTGCAAGTTACCTATGCAATAGGCATTAATACACCCCCACATCATGAAATTTTGAACTTTACACTGGTTGCAATCTGTATGACCTTTTTCTTCTTTAGCCTGAAAAACACAATGTCTATTATTTCCATAAACAATCTGAAAGTTCCACAGTTCATGTTTCCACTGTGGATCAGTCTATTTTAGATGAGCTTGAGCCCAGAGAAGTCAGAGGCGTTTCTAAATGTTGTTAAAATGTGACTTCCACTGTGCATATCTTGCATTTGTGGATGCAGTGATGAGCGGTGTTAAGTGACAACAATTTATCAAAGTAATTTATCAAAGCCCATTTGGATGAAGTTGATAGGAAAAATAATTTATTATTATTATTCACATACTTTCTTTGCCCTTTTTTGTTTAAATACACTTTAAAGTGGATTTACAAATCATCGCTTTCTGTTTTTATTTGCACTGTCCCTAACATTTTTGGAATTGAATTTGTATTTTAAAAAAATAATTTATTTCCTTTTTCTATGTGATCCAATGTTCCTATATTTAATCTTGAAACAATGAAAATGTAAATTTGAAGATAATGAAACATGAAAAACAATTTGAGCATAAGACTCTTATAGTCTTACAGTCTTACAATACTTTACCCCTTTTTTCTCTTCCTTCAGCTTGTTTCTGAACCTATTGCTCCTCTCTCCACACCTCTTGTTGCATATCTCCTTTCCAAAACGGTTGTGCGAGAATGGGAAGCTGAAGGAGTGGAGAGATTAAAGGTCAGAGTGCTGTTCCACATGAGGGGCGATGCAAACAGAGGAACATGTGTGACTCTTCATGCTTTTAAACAGACTGAGGAACAGAAAGCATCCTGCATCACTCAGGTACTGCCAAAGGTCCAGGATTTAGGTCCACAGAACTAGTTTCACAGCATTCCAAGACATACAGTAGACAGCCAGAGTATATATGGACTGTGGAATCATATTAGTGATACTGCATTTGTAAGTAATCAGCCTAAGGGACTAATTTGTCAAAAACCTTCTGTTTGCTTTCATGTTGTTTTAACATGAAGGAATGGGCGTATTGGGGCCCACTAGTGGGCCATCGACCAGTATAGATTTATAATAGGTGGGCCAGCACACTAGAAGTCACAGGCAACCCTCACAACCTATTTAGACATCAGCAAGTTAATCTAACATGAGCCAATGATAGTAAAGTCACAGAATTTGATCCATTTGATTAAGGCCGAAACTTTTGTGACAGGAGCTATGTCAGACAGTCAGGAGTGCCCAGATTTTTTTATCTGGGGGGTCAAAGTGTTATGCCACACTTTGGTAAATCCTGTATTAGAGAATTAGAAAACATATAGTACAGTATATATATATATATATATATATATATATATATATATATATATATACACACACACACATTTTTTTTTCTAACAATTTTTAAATGGCCTTCCCAAAATATCTGTTCATCATGAACTTTTAGAGTAGCAACAGCCAAAAAATATGTTCACAAATTCCTATTTAGTCAAGATCTCTTTGTATCAGAGGTCTGATCTGATTGGCCAAGCGTAGCACAGCAAAGGCAGCGCTGCATTAGTGCAGCAGCAGTGCCTTCCCCAGGTCGCTCTCTGCTATCACAGAATACTGTGATTTATGTGTGTGTATGTGTGTGTGTGTGTGTGTGTGTGTGTGTGTATACAACTGTTTCAGCTAATCAAGGACTTCTGATGGCAAAAATTAGATGGACCAGGTGGGGTTGATTAAGTTTGGAGCTAAAGTCTGCAGGAAGGTTGCTCTCCAGGAACAGGGTTTTTGACCAGTGGTATATACAATACAAGTATGGTATGGTTTGTGTGAGTTAGGAGTGGCTAGTGGCGGTTTGTGTGTGCTGGGGGCTGCACTCAGGGGCCCAGGATTTATTAACCTATCCCTCCTCATATGTTTTGCATTCCTTTATGTGTCTATCATTTTGCTCTTTTCTAATTCTTTTCCTCCTTTTCGATCTCTGTCCATCTCCACTTGAAGGCTCCTCTCGGACTGTGTGTGGTCACCATGACTTTTTCCAAGGACTGGTTTGAATCTGACCCGACTACTCATCATCACCAGGGCAGCCAAACCTTCAGACAACGTCATCCACACAGAATCCGAGCTCGTAACCACAGCCGACGACAGCAAAACTTCTCAGCAGGCCTCAGGGCCAAACCTGGAACTTTAACAGATATGATCCAGCTCTACTACTCTTCCTTCGGCACCCTGACCAACCTTAAGTTATCGCCACCTAGATGTGTGGAGGACAGGTTGCAGCAGCCGCAGAGGAAGCTCTACTACATTGGATCTGTGACTCTTGAGGATAAAGCAATGAAAAGTAACAAGACAAAGCAAGGCTTTTCCTGCTCAGACGAACTCAAAGAGGAGGAGCTATGGCTGAATTCAGATGTGCTAGTGTGTTATAATAAAGGGCCTGTGCGAGCTGGACAACCAGTAGGAATATCAGTATATCTAAGATCGAATTTTAGTGGTGAATCTGTCATTGTGAGGTATGATAGACTCTCTTTACAGCCATCCATTAAGTATCAATAACACTTTGTAAATTCACAGTCAGGTCTGTGACACTGTCTTCCTTCCTTTTGCTCAGATTTAAAGTGAAGAAAGGATTACTGTCACTGCAAGCCCAACCTGCCATGAACTCTGACCTGTGGACTGTTAAAGTGGAGAGGACATCAGGCTCCAAACATGAAACGATTTCTATAATCTGTCATAGGACTGGTACTGTTCTGGACACACATGGGTGAGATGAAAATTTGTTTTAGAATAATGTAGCTGGGCAATGTTCCTATAACATACAGTGGAGTCCAAAAGTCCACGTCGATCACATTGAGAATCTGGCATTTTTTAATTTAGAGGGTCCATATCGTACATCTTTTTGTAACACATTATTTGGATAGTCCACTTTAGATGTTTTGTAGATAATTTACTTTCGAGTTACATTCAACTAAATATCTTCTAAATTAACCAGAATTTTCTTTCAGTTTAAACCTGGCTCTAAACCATACCCTCACCCTTGTCCTACCCCTAACCCTGGCCAAATCCTAACCCCACCACTGTTTAGAATCAACTGCCTTTCATCATATTTGTTTTTTAACAATTTGAACAGCTGTAGATAATCTATTGGAACTATAGTGGACTATCCAAATAAAGTGAGGTCCACTTAAACCATTAGTGTGGTTTTATGTACCAAAAATGGTCATAATTCTTTTTTACTGTCCACTTTCCAACCTCTCTTTATCCCTTAGAAATAAACAGACTGGTTTTGTTACTGTGTATACGTAAACGACTAAATGTAAATTACTTTAAATGTATAAAGACTGATATATGCAAATGAGCTCTGTTCTAATAGGCTGTCCTGTAAAGTGCCTCATTCAAAAGACACTCAGAGCTGAAACACTCCTTAGATCTTCAGTATGAACGGGCGGGGCTAAACTGGAGTAGCCTGAATAGGTGGATAGATGTTAATGAGTAGATTCTTGTGACATCACAGAAACAATGAAATGAAAACAGGCTGTTTTTGCAGCATGGTTTCTATTTACGGATCATACGGACTGTACAATGAATGGTATGTTTTGAAACCGACGTTTACATATCACTTCAAACTCCTTTGTTTAAAAAAAGTAAAGATAAATTAGTTTTCCATGATATGGGCCCTTTAAAACTGGAAATAAACAACAGGAAGTTTTAGAATTTTGAAAGAAACAAAGAAAAGATACAGCAAGTTAAATGAAGGAGAAATAGTCAAGAATATGCACTATTTCTAGGACACTATTAACAAATTTGTGACACTGACCATGTCTGCATTCTGTGTCTGTGATGTACACAGAATCATTCAGAGTGGTCTGATGTGAAATGTTTAATTGTAGAGAAATCGACTGACTCTATCATATCTACAGTGCAAACGTAACCATTTTATTGTTCATGGAAAACCACTAGTGATTCTACATGTGTCTAAATTTTGATGATGGTAAAACTATTTTGCCTAATAACTCTCTGCATGTACCAACCCTTTGTGAACTGAAAAAAGAAGAAATACGTTTTAGGTTAAACTATTATTGCTAAACTATTGTTAAATAAGGTCTCAGGCATTAGGTAGCACATTTGTTACCATTTCATATTCATTTTGTATAAGAAAGCTTTTAGAGGCATTAAATGCTTCAGATGTCTGATTCTTATTACCACCACTGTGATCAATTCTAACCCTGTAAGTTTCTCTAGTACGAAGCATTTCACAACAAACAACTCAATGATTTTCTTTACATCTTAACCATTTAATTACGATCAGTGGATTTTTTTCTATTGAAGCTTGTGTTCAGACAAATCTCAGGTGGAACTGATCTACTGATCACGTCATAAATAGAGACAATTCTGAAATTTCTAAAATTTCAAAGATTCTACTTTGCACTCAAATTATTATGCAGATAATAGAATTTGTAATGAAAACTATTGTATTAAATGAGAAAAGAATGCAAAATAGAAGCATTTTCACTGGTGGTCTCAGACCTTTGGACCCCTAAATGTGTGTTCCATCTAATATTCAGTTCTGTACAATCTGTGTTAAATTGAGTAAAAATAGTTGAAATTACAGCTGAAAAAAACAGCTAAATTAACCTGAAGTAGACAAAAAACAACTCTCACTCATTCATGCCTTCCTTTGTCATTCTCTCCTTCCTTCCCTTGTTTAGCACCGAAACTCTGCGACAGGTGGCCTGTCTCTCAGTGGAGGGCTTACGCAGGAGCTTTGGAGTTGCAATGACGGTTGCAGCTAGCTGGTGGGTGGAGGACTCCATGCACAACAGCTTAGTATCACCACATGGTGCAGTGATGAGCTTCCTCTCCTTTACAGACAGAGACATAGTGGGCATTGCCCCCATCACAGAGGTGAGTCACTTCAGTTGCATGCTGGTGCAAATTGGCTGCTGCTTATTTCCTCAAAGCCCTAATTAGACTGAAAGTGAAATCAGGCCGTAACTGAAACAGTAGCACAACTGCCCCAGCAACAGCTCAGAGTCTGCAAAAAATAGAGCAGAGCAAATGTGAATGCTGTGCACCTTAGTTTGCACTCCTGCAGCACTTGAAGGAGAATTTCACCAGTTTTTTGAATTGTCTGCATAGTTTGATAAAAGATATGTAAACACAGTCATTTGGAGCAGTTTGATGAAATGCTTGGTTCTAGAGAAACTTCCCAAGTTTGAATAATTCACAGTGGGGGTAATAGGAACCAGTCTTCCTCTTAAAGCTCTCACTCAGACAATTATTAACCAAAATGGTTATGAATACAATGCGAAAGTTTTGGCCTAAAACTTTTTTTTTTAACACATTCATGTCGGAAAGGTACATGTGAACAGGTGTTGTACAGCAAAGTACACACTTAAAAAAGATGGTTCTTTAGTAAAGAGAATGGTTCTATTTCAAATCAATTCATACTTAAATGCTCCTTTGCATGGTGAAATGGTTCTTCAGATTGATTGAGAATTTGTTGTATATGTTTCTACATAGAACCTTTTTGAAAATGGTTCTGTATAGCACCAAAAAAGGGTTCTTCTAATGTTACAAGGTTGACATCGTTACAATAGAAGAACCTTTTGGGTACTATATAGAACCCTTTTCAAAAAGGTTCTATATGAACTGTCCACAGCACATTCTCCAGCAATCTGAAGAACTCTTTCATGATGCAAAGAAACCTTTAATCATGCAAAGGGTTCTTTGCGTTTTCACGGTTTTATATGGAACCATTTTCTTTACTAAAGAACCATAGAGGAACCATCTTTTTTAGGAATATAACCATAGCAGAACCCTTTTTGGTGCTATGTTGAACCATTTTCTGAAAGGTTCTATTTAGAACCATATACAACACACTCTCTTTCAATCTGAGGAACCATTTAAGCCTGAAATGGTTCTATATAGATCTCATGGTTCTAAACAGAACCAGTGCCCTTACTAAAGAACCCTTGAAGAACCATCTTTTTAAGTACCCAAAGGAAATGTTTTTTTTCACACTTACCACTGTTTCAGAAGAAACAGTGCAGTTCCAGTGTATCATAGATCTATTGATTATTGTTCTGAGTCAGTAAGTGTATCTATGATGCACCATTTCACATCAGACCACTCTGAATGACTTTGTTTAGGGAACATGTCAGCAACTGAATTCTGCAGAAAATGTAACCTAGTCATAAAAACAAAATAATTGTTTCACTCAAGCCTGTTCATGAGAAATAATTCCTGATTAGGTTTTCAACAGATTGGTGAAACAAGGCTGTTACACTTCCCTTCAAGTTTATGCTAACCTTGCTTTTGAAAGACTGGAAAACTCTCACTCTTTTATTTTCTTCCATTAACAGAGCAACACAATAATAAACACGGCCATCTTGACGAGCCAACCTGTTTCCCTCCCTGTTATAGTACTGGGAGTGGGGCATGATGGGAAAGTATCAGACATTACTGCAGCAGTAAAGTGCCAATCAACCAATGAAGATATCGTCAAGGTAAACTGACTGTTGTGATTTAGGGATCCACTCAGCTTGTTACATGTGTGTTCTGAGGATAGAAATGTGTGGCTACTAATCCACAAGATCTGTTTATATTAGATTATTATATACAACATTGTCTTCTATCTTAAGGCCAGAGCACACTAACCCAACAAACACCTACTAACCTGAACTGGTGTACTGCACCTGTGTGTGATTGTTGGAAGACTCCAACAATATTTTCCTCTCATTCACACTGTTCTGGAAACTTCTCCATCTACACTGTTTTAGAAAGTTGTCACCCATTTAAACTGTTCTACAAGGTTCCCCCCTCCATTCACACTGTTCTTGAATGTTCTCCTTTCCATTCATACTGTTATAGAACGTGCTCATCTATCCACAATGTTCTAGAATGTTATTCCTTATTCACATTGTTCTACAATGTTCTCCTTTGCATTCACTATTCTACAAGGTTCTCCCCTCCATTCACAGTTCTAGAATTTTCATTCCTCCATTAACACTGTTCTAGAATGTTATCCCTTATTCACATTGTTCTAGAATTTTATCCCATATTCACATTGTTCCAGAATGTTGTCACGTATTCACACTGTTCTAGAATGTTATCTGTTATTCACAGTTCTAAAATGTTATCTCTTCTTCACCCTGTTATTCACACTGTTCTAGAATGTTATTCACACTGTTCTAGAATGTTATCCATTACTCACACTGTTCTAGAATGTTATTCCTTATATACATCGATCTACAATGTTCTCCTTTGCATTCACTATTCTACAAGGTTCTCCCCTCCATTCACAGTTCTAGAATTTTCATCCCACCATTAACACTGTTCTAGAATGTTATCCCTTATTCACACTGTTCTAGAATGTTATGCCATATTCATACTGTTATTTACATGGCTCTAGAACATTATACTTATTCACACTGTTCTAGAACATTATCCCTTATTCCCTCTGTTCTAGAATGTTATCCCTTATTCGCTCTGTTCTAGAATGTTTTCCCTTATTCATAGTGTTCTAAAATGTTTTCCCCTCCATTCGCGCTGTTCTAGAATGTTCCACAGCTGTCACCCCAATTCACACTGTTGCAGAATGTTCTCCCCTCTGTTTTCACTGTTCTATAACTCTCTCCCAATTCACTCTGTTCTAGAATGTTTTTCCCATTTACATTGGTTTGCTTGGATTATCAGTTTTTAAAGGTTCTAAAACATTAGAGCTGTTGTTAGTGTGGTGTTTGTTGGGTAAGTGTGCTGTGGCCTTAAAATGCGCATTGTCTTCTTCTCAATTATCTGCACATGCTCAATATGCGGGTTGTCTTGTTGCAGGTGTCAAGTGATTGCTCAGCCCTTTTTGTTGATGGGAGTGAATCTGGGAAAGGTAGTATATGTGTGGAAGTGGAGTTCTCTCTGGGCACCCTCAAGGCCTCTTTATGCCTGGCTGTGTGGGCTCCAGTGGTTCCTCTCCGTATCTCTCTCTCTGATGCTGTCCTGAGCCCCATCAGTGGCTGGAGCTACTACACAGACAGCGGGTATGTTCTGCTCTTTAGGTCTCTGATGCAGGAGTATAAGAGTAAGCAATGTGGAATTTTCCCTGTCCTGTGGTATGAAAATTCACCAGCCTCTGAAAAGAAAAGACACTTTGTTGAAAGCTGTGATTCACTGGCTTGGATTAAACAGAATGATAAGAACAACAATATCTTGGCCCTAATTTCCAATTGACCACTGCATGGCAATGAAGAAATTCATGAAGTAGAGGGCCCATCCCCTGCATTGTATGAGACTATGTCCATAGGGTAGTTGGTGAGTTGAAAAAGAAGGGTGACAAGGATGGCAGGGTACTGGTAATGCCAATAGGAGTGAGCAGAAGCATTCCGTAGCCCTGGACTATTATTCAGATCATCCCACTGCAATTGACCAGATACTATCCATCCTCATATCCTACTGCAGTGGATTCCGAGTCCTTTGATTAAAAACACTTATCTTTAGTTATATGGCTATTATGTAGCCAAAATTAGTAAGGTAACTGTTTTTCAAGCTAGCTGTCCCATATGGAAGAAAATTATATGCTGAATGGCATCAGTGACATTTAGAAGGATTTGCTGCCTTCTTGTTTTTACAGGTTTTGTACTGTTTCTAATTTGATCATTCACTTTCATTGTGAATATCCTCACCACTGTGGAACTTCATTGATTCATTGAGATTCCTAGATTTCAAAATCATCTTTGCTTATCTCTCTCTTTCTCTCTCTCTCTCTCTCTCTCTCTCTCTCTCTCTCTCTCTCTCTTTGACTTCTCTCTCTTCTTCAGATGCAATCCAGTCTATCAAAGATCCACCATACAGATCCTTGCACAATTCAGTGCCCAAGCAGTGGTTCCAGGGGGCCAGCCAACCTACATGCTTGGATCACCTGATTGGTTTGTAGACGTAACAAACCTGGTTCGTGATTGGCTGAGGATAGACAACCCACGTGTTGCGGCTCTTGACAAGCAAAACCACCTAATCGGCTTGGAACCTGGTTTTACTTCACTACATGTTAGTATCTGGAGAGATTAAATTCTAGATATATTACAGAAATGCAGAAATATTTAATAAACATAGATATGAAATTTTATTTTCATGGGAAATTGGACTGAGCTATATATAAGCATTTTTCTGACGTTAAATGGACAGAAGTTATTGTTTATCCTTCTTTCTTAGGTGATATCAAATCAGTGGGATGGAGTGCTTGGCAGTGCTGATGTCTTTGTGACCTCTGAACCAGTGGCCCCTGGTGACCTCTCTGTGCAGTTGGTGGGTGGGCTTGGTCTGTCAATCAATTTAAACCCTTCTCATCCTTCTGTCATCACAGCAACAGTGACTTCTCACAACACCCTTTATAACCATGGGCAGGTACGCGCTCCTTATAGTAGTCCTGATTATTATCGTGTTTACAAACTATTCTGAAGTAGAGAGTTCATATTTTCTGCCACTCAGTTACTCTACAATTTACTAATCATCTATTCTTCGGCCTTGTCTCCCAGGAAGCATCTGTCAGTGTTTGGCTACAGTTTGCTGATGATACTGCGACACTGGTCTCTGCATTCAGTGGAGTCCCATTTTCTCTACGCCTGACCTCATTGGCTGAATCTGTGGTTGTCGTAACGCCTGCTCCATCACAGCGTGTCTTAGCACAAGGCGATGGCGGAGGGCCTCTTGTGAAAGCGGAGCTTCTGGTGTCCACTTGTGAGCTCATGTCGAACCACATTGAGATGGCTGGGGTCAGAGAAGGTGGTGGGAATCGAAGACTGGCTAAAGGCTCTGGTTGGATAAGGGTGAATCTAGATACAGACCTATGGCCTCTAGAAAGTGAAGATGCTGACTTTGAGATGACTGATGCTTCTGATATGCTCGTAGAGTCAGAAAAGGACGTGTATGGAAATTCTGAAGAGGAGCAAACATCACTGAACTCCTCTAAAGACTATGAAGACAATGCTGGCAATGGCATGGTTGCCAGGAATGACCTGGAGAGGGCGGTACTGACCCCCAACCACGAGGAAAGTGCGGTCTATTTTTCTCCTGGGGCAGAGAAAGAGGGTACGGAAGGAAAAACTGCCAGTCGAGAGATGGAAGTAGGAGTTGGAGCAGTTCTTTCTCTCCTCTGTCTCTCATCCCTCCTGTTTCTCGTAAACTGCCTGCCATGCGCATTGAGGGAACACAAGAAGCGACAAAGAGAACGAGAAATAAAGGCAGAAATGGAGTGTAGTGTGGAGCAGGATGAGGAAGGAAAGGATTTACAGAAAAGACAGGCTGTGATTATGAGAGTAGAAGAGAACGAAGAGACTTGTTGTGTCAAGTCACAAGTTTGACACTTTTAAAAAATACTCAGAAAAACACCATTTATACTTTGAACCTTTCCCACTGAGTGTTTGTTGTTTGCCTCAGAGGAGGTCAGCTTTTCAAAAAATAAAGTAGAATAAAATGGAATATGTCTTATATCTTATTAAAATTTTAATACTAGAAAACGTAGTGTATGTTTTTTCATCACATAGCACCATGAACTTTTAATGGATCATTGTCAATGCATGTTTTTAATCTCCAGTTTCTACACTATTGCAGAAAAAGTGAAGACTAGCGAAGCTTTGAATATATATTTCCATGCTACCTGAGACCATAAAGCAGATGTATAAATAAAAATGTAAATAAAATGTTTTTATATTTGTTTGATTTAAATTTTTTGTTTATGTTTAATCTGTTTGTCAGTTTAAATCCACTGTGATATTACACAATGTATTGGGTCTTTAATAAAAGACCCATAATATATCTTTAAAATTAATTTTTAAATTTCCCATCTTTTCAACACTGGTTAGAATAAGGATGTATTGATTTTTTAGATCTCAGCTGCTAAAATAAAACTAAATATTTTTCCTTGACAGTATAGTGTGTTAACCCTGTTACTGACATTTCTGTAGTGATTTTAACATGATTAAAATCTATGAAGAACATAAAATATACATGTATCATAGTGTGTAATCATACGCAAATTTCAAGATACGATACGTACTGTCATTTTTGCATCACGATATGATACATTTTTGACATAGAATTAGAAAAGAAATGCTATTTTTTGGTAATTCTCAAAACTTTTTTTCTTTAGTTTTTTAAGCACAAGTTATTTTCTTATAAGACACAAAATAAATAGAAAAAGTATAAACAAAAGTGAAAGATCTGTATAAAAGTAAACAACAAATGTAAACTACAGGGCTACATCTCAGTTTACAATTTCTTCTTATTAAAATGGACCTATTATGCTTTTCTGGTTTTGTCCTTTTCCTTGGTGTGTTATGTGGCTTTTTGTGCATGTTAACAGTTTGCAAAGCTACAAAATCCAAAGTTCACGCCAGAAGAAATAACTCTTTCCCACAGAAACCACTTTTCTCTGCTGCCTAAAACACCTCATTGAAATTCCAGCCCTTTTCCTTTGTTACAAGATGATGCAGTCTCATAACACAATCTTTATTGCCTGCCTCCCGCTAAGCTTGGCACACCTTCACACAACGCACAGCAACTACTGGAGTTCACTACATGAGTTATGCTTTACAACATAGCATATAACCTTAGGCCTGTGCTATTGTTGCTGTTTCCAGGCAGTTAGCTACATGATGTAGGAAATATTAGTGAGGCTACCATTCAAATTTCTTTTCAGCAGAAATTTCCACTTCAGTCGGTATTGAAGCACCGTTTCCAGATTTATAATTATAATATAATAAATAATTCCAGAATTGTTTATTATTTAGTGTGCTTAAATAATATTGAATAATAAATAAAAAATGCACATTTCAGTCAGTCAGTGGACGAACAATTATTATCACGATGTAGAGAAATGACACAGTTATAAAATTACATCTGAAATATAAGAAAGCTACAAAGTAAAAACTTAGCACTCTGAAGCGTCCTACTCCAGTCTAGCTTGCGAAGGTGGATCAGGTCTACCAACTTGTTCTACCTGACTTTCAGAATTGGGCTCAAACTGTAACAGCAGAACCGACCCAGTGTAAGAATAGCCAGAGCAGTGTTTACAACTGCTCAGAAGAGCAGGGTTTGTCTGCAGACTGCAAGACAGGGGCAGAACTTGCATGCTGCTACTGCTTTCATGAATCAGAACAGAGTGGGTGATCTCACCATTCAGAGTAGGCCCTAAAAATGCAATTTTGAATACTGAAAATAAAAGGCCCTTTTCTGTTCCACTTTATATGGAGCAGCAGTAACATAACTGTTCCTCCATTGAATGTGCAATGGAAAAGTCAAACAAGAAGCTGCTAGGTTTCCCCTGACTCCCGTAACTGACACATTTGGTCAGTGTCTGCACAAATGAGTTAGCATATCTGAGCTATTCGCACAGGTATCAGATCCTCGTGTTAAGCAATCTTAGCTCTCTGTCACCATTCAGTCTACCACTATTTGTCCTTCATTCTTGTACTCACCTGAGAAACCTTGCCATTTCTAACAGCTTGGCTAATCACACATCCAAGGTAGGCTAACATGGATAGGTAATAACATGGATTGTGCTAATTAGAACTAGAACCAAAATTCATTATATTTTGGAATAAAAATCATACATTTTTAAAGTAACCCTCCCAACCATGCCCACCATTTTCATGAGTTAATGCAAGATGTAGAAACCATAATATGAATCAGTGTCAGTATGAATATCAACTGACATAAGAATTTAAGTTCAAATAACTATTTGTTAATTTGCATACTAGTGCAATACTGTCACACAGCTGGAGCAATCTGTAAAACTCTCACCTTTTATTATTAAATTCTGTTACAGGTATCATTAAACTCTGTTGCTGTCTTGACCTCAAACGTATCTACTGTTACGTCATAGTTATCGGCGTGCTTGTTCTGCATAAGACGATGCACACAGTTCACACAGTTTTTTAAGTTTGCGTGTAGAAAGAAAGAAAGAAAGAACATGGTCAGTGCTCAGGTTCATCACCTCAGGTATGCATTTGTCCAGTTTCAAACCTGAAGCTTCAACTTGGTCTTCGTGGTCCGTTGTTTTTTACCTAGTTAGTTAACGTTACCGACCTGTAGAGCACCAATATAAGGTAGGTTGATTTTCTTATTTCTCTAAGTGCTGACCCTACCGCATGCAGTCTTGTGTTTAAAGGAGTTTCAAACAAGAGAGAGATTTGCTAAACAAATCAGACTCGAATATCTGCGCATTTTGCGGAAGCTGGCTTTAGCTAGCAGTCAGTCAGATGGACGCTATGGTGTTCAACCAGACAGCTAGCTAAGTTAGCTAGCCAGCTAGTTGGCTAACTCAGTGGCAGTAAGTGCCGCCCTGGTGGCTACAGCCACTGCATTTAGATGGACGGACGGACGGACGGACGGATGGATACTTTATTGATCCCGAAGGAAACTGAGCAGCCAGTAGCAGTCACACAACACAGGACAGTAATAATAATAATAAGGCTGAAACAATATAAAAGGAAGGGTAAATATAAAAAATCCTATCTACGGGCATATATACAAAGAAAAATATACAAAAATCTGGAATAAGATCTATAACCTAAGATGAAAATGGCACTGCAATAATGACTATACAAGGAGGCGCAGGTTACGGCATATTATGACAATACTAAATAAATATGTGCATATATTGGTACTGAAATAAAGTGTCTAAAATAAAGTGTCTAGGTGTGGAGTGTCCAAATGTGCAAGGTGCCCGATAGGGGGTACAGAAAGTGCAGTATGTAACGTTACAGTAAGGCGTCCATATGTGCAAATAAATAAAATAAACCTAAACCTATGATTTTGCGTGCAACTAAACAGTTTAGCATGAAACTAAACTGTATTTCAACTAAACAGTTTTCTTTAACCATTACAGTTTTAAAATCAAAGATATTTCAGTCAAATACTCGTTCGCAGAAGCCGCAAATCTGTAATATTTAAAGAAAGCATTCCCGCTTTCTACTAGCATTTTGTTTCCAAAAGAAAGCTGCTGCAGCCGTCAAGTAAGTCTCGCCGAGCCCAGCGTTTAGGTGTCCGTTACCGTTGGCTACCACACCACTGCTGGGATCTGTCAGGTTACTGTCAGGCCACACTAAACAGCTTTAAACCTCCGTGAACATATCCTTTGTAATACTTCAAAAATAGTATATATGTCCAGATAAGATTTATCCACAATATCTTTAAACTTGATTGTGCAGCGCCTTTAAGATGACTTAACGTAAGCTAGTGCTTTCAGAAAACATAGATAGATAACCTAAATGAGTAAGGAGAAGGCGATGGATTTCAGACATTTCTGTTCTGTGATGTGACCTACGTAATTTATTGATAAACAATACACAGCGGATTAGTCATAGTCCTGTTATGACTGTATGATTTTAATGTGGACGTTTTCGCGGTGTGCGTTGATGAGGGATGGTGTGAAAGCTTATTGCAACACTCCCTGGTGGTCTAGTGGTTAGGATTCGGCGCTCTCACCGCCGCGGCCCGGGTTCGATTCCCGGTCAGGGAACATACGTTTTGGTGAGTGAAGCAGCCTTAATTTTTTACATCTTGCAGAGCGCTGTGCTACATATCCACAGAACTGACTTCTTCTTAATTTTGTTGTAGCTTCAGTAGTGATGGTAAGAAATAAGTAGGACACTCTTGAAAGTTTCAGTTCTTTTGGAGCTCTTGTGTTCGAAGCAGGGGTGTTGAAATGGTTGGAAATACATATTCCCTGCTTCACCATGTACTGGATTCAGCTCCGGCTTTACGACCCTTTTTTAGTCTTAACCTTATTGAGGTGTCACTTTTTCAGAATTCTTAACAGCCACTGAATTATGTGGATAAATAGGCTAAGCTTATCAGAATAACCATTTTTTAAATCTCTTGTAAATCCACACACATCTAACTTAGGAAGGGGCACTATTCTGTGCACAGATACTACGCATATGTATTGTCCATGAGTGTAATTCAGTGTATTTAGCTTTTAACAGGGCTGTTAGTTTGCACAAAATATTTAAACATTCCTGATACCATAGCCTGTGTAACGTTGGGTCACGTGCAAAATCCAGGTTTCAATACATCAGATCAAAGCAACTGATTCATTTTGCTCAAACAGTTCAAATGATTCTGTATGAGCATCATTAAGCCTGAGTACTGCTACTATGATACTGTTAATTAGGGTTTAAAACTACTTAGGCCTGCTGTGCTTAAACATGGAAATTTAAAGCATGGATTACAGCTATGATTACACGCTTCAGCTGTCCGTGTTTCAGTCTGAAGTTGCGTCAAACCCAGGCTGGATCCCAAACGGCACTGTACTCCCTAAATAGTGTGCTAACTATGGGAGTTTAGAAATTCTAGCCTCTACAGCCAGACAGTAGATCGATTATGGAGAATGGATGTGACTGAGTCCCAAATGACTATTTTTTAGCTGTTTTTTGCTCCGTTGGGCTGCAGGATCCAGTATTTAAATTCCTACGTTGTGCACTATGTAGGGAGCAGGGAGCCATTTGAGATTCAGCCCCACCACGAAAAGAGGGCGCTGCTGGATTGGTGCTAAATAAGACTCGTGGTGGTGTCTGAATGACTGAATACACAAGCTGAATAAACAAGTAGAATCAAATGTGTGTGATTAGATTAGATAAGATTAGACAGCCCTGTTCTTGCTAATATTCACTAACTAGCCAGAAAACACTCAACTTTACAGTCGAGTAGATTTTAACACATATTTATACTCAGTATGAATCAGTCTGCTTTGGTAATTAAACTGGTAAATGAAATGCTTTATAAATAAAATAAGTGTTAAGCACAGTTAACCTCAAAACAAACAAAAAAAAACCGCCGCTAGATGGTGCTGCAGTAGCGCTACCGCCATTTTGGACTGAAAGCGCCAAAGGAAAGAGCCCTGAACCTACAGACAATCCTGCGCCTACACAGATTTACTCCAGTAAATAAGACGGTCTTGTTTCTAACATATGATACTAATTCAAGTAGAATAAGTGAGGTTATGAAACTAATAACCTTACTGAGCAAATTTCATATACACAGATCCAGAGTCATGTTACTGTTTTTTTTTATTCCTTATTACAAATACAACAGAACAAAAGAGCTTAAAGACATCCTTTCTGTTGAATGAAATTATTAAAACACTACATTAAATAACACGGATACATGTATGACTTATATATTGCTCAAATGTATTATTAATACTTTAATAATAATAATAATAATAACAATAACTTCAAACTTTTATTCATTTTTAAAATTTATATTTATCTTTTTTCAGTTTTAATTTTTATTTATGTAATTTTCAAAAAGGTTGTTACTTAGTTGTTTATGTGTGGATGTATGTATTGGCCTTTATTTGAATAGATTCAGTAACATTTGTATGTGTAATTCTTCCAAGATGTAATTGGAGCTGTACAGTTACCCCATATATGACTGTGTAAAATAATTTAAAAAAATAATAATAATAATAAAAAAATAATAATAAATAAAAACAGAACCTATAGACAGTATGGCAGAGGAGAGGAAGTGAAATCAAAGAAAACAGTATTTGGTAATAAACTGTAAAAGTTACCAGTGTAACAGTAAAAAGTTTGCCTTGTTCGGTTTCCCTAAAACCCTGACAGGTAATTATCTCAGTGTAGAAATGATTCGAGTCTTTTTAAGTGGGAGCTTTTCAAGTCATCAGTAAATTGTATGAGAAGCACTAATATTTCTGTGTAAGTTAATTTTTTGTAAGACTTTCAGGCGATAAAATATTTAAAATGTTTAATAAAATAACAGCAATTTATTAAAAGAAAGTTGGATCTGCAAAATAAAAAAGTGTTTAAAATAGAAATGAAGTATTGGATTACGTCCCTCAAAATGATAAATGATAAGAAGAGAGGATATCTGGAGCTTGGCAACATATTTTGAATCCCTCAGTGTCCGGTTATCATTATGATGTACTTTTTATTTATTTATTTTGTTTATTTGTTTATTTTATTATACTTTGTTTTATTTTAGATAATTTTGCTACTGTTAATCTGCTCATTTAGTGTAGCAGTGGTGTGTATTGTAGTGATGTGTGCTGTAATTGTAGTGAATAACTGTATCAATTTAAAAAATGTAAAAAAAAAACTGTCCCTGACCTGAATTAGTAGAGCCAGTTTAGAAATTCTCTGGTAATATTTATAATACAGTTATCTGAATGTTGTTTTTCAGGCTGTTATTCGTCTTGTAAGGGCTCTGAGAAGAATGAGATCAGGGTGGGATTCTGTAAGATTTCAACCCTTTGCACACATAACTGAATAACTGAATAACTGCACACAACTTTATTCATAACACCCAGTTATTTTTATTGTGACTGATCACTTGTGAATTACGCAAGTTTACCTGAAACCATTACATTACAGTCCTTTTTTGGAGCTAGGGGTCACTTTCGGCCATTTCCCCATTTATCTTTGTAACTACAAGCCATCACTAAAAGCCCATTCACGTCTAATTTTAATCGAGTAATCGTGACAGCCCCAGTGTTGAAGCTGAAGTCAGTTTCCTCTTCGCCAGCGTCTTGTTCAAACTGTCCCGTTCCACCTTAAATGGTGCAGCGGTTACATTCTGATACTAACTAACCTAGTAATGCTGTTTAACACTGCAGACAAAGCAGCTAAAACACAGCTTCGTTTGGAAAGACTGTAGGTAAATTTACAAAGTCGTTACTGGATTGAAAAGGTAAACTGCTATGAAGTTGTTCAGTTAACCCACACAAATCACTCTGGCAAATGTCCCACTCTTAAAAAAGATAAGTGAGGTTCTATTTAGAACCATGAACCAGTTCACGCTTAAATGGTTCTTTGCATGGTAAAGTGGTTCTTCAGATTAATAGAGAAAGTGTCGTATATGGTTCTATATGTAATCTTTCGAAAAAGGTAAACTGCTATGAATTTGTTCAAAGGTTTAATCTATACATACGGATTCACCCCCATCAGAGCAGAGTGGCGCAGCGGAAGCGTGCTGGGCCCATAACCCAGAGGTCGATGGATCGAAACCATCCTCTGCTAACTTTTCCCTAAACACGGTAATTCCAGTCCGCCATATACCACAATGACAAACAAGTACGATAAACGTAGTTGGAAGGCTTTTATTTCTTTGTCCAATGAAATAAGATACCAAAAACCTGTTGTGTCCTCTACACACGTATTACGACACCTACCGGACATCTGCGTTAAATGCAAGTGTTTCACAAATATGCTTACCGTACGATTCAGTGGAGAGGATGCACGAGACTCTCTCAAAGCAAATTTGCCAAATTAAAAACAAACAAAAAAGACAAAGTAATGGTTAAATACATGATATGAGAACCATTATTTTAATAGATAATTGCTTATCAGAAGTCACAATTAATTTTACTCATCCTGAACGTTTTTTCAATAAACCACAAAGAATGCAGATGTCCTGTTTGCCTGTTTCATACATGCTCGTCCGTAAACTGAGTTGAAATTGAGCAGTTATGCATCTTATGTGGTACCTAGATTATCAAAGTCGCACCGTAACTGCTCCTGGCGTATTAATGCCTTGATCAGCATTCAACGTGTAAATTAAAAATAGACTTGTATTGACTCCAAAAATGTATTTGCGCCCAACGTGGGGCTCGAACCCACGACCCTGAGATTAAGAGTCTCATGCTCTACCGACTGAGCTAGCCGGGCTGTATGCGAGTAATTCACCACATGGTTCAAAAGGATGCGACTGACTAGCTCTTCACTGATTCCTGGGCGCCTTCTGCTGGCCATCGTTGGTATTGTTCACTTTGCCATGAGCCCAAGATCAGTTAACCCACATAAATAACTGGCAAATGTCCCACTCTTAAAAAAGATAAGCAAGGTTCTATTAAGAACCATGAACCAGTTCACGCTTAAATGGTTCTTTGCATGGTGAAGTGGTTCTTCAGATTGATAAAGTCTTATATATGGTTTTATATATATTCTTTTGAAAATGTATATATAGCACCAAAAAGGTTCTGCTATTGTTTTGATGTCAAGCTTGTAATAATAAAAGAACCACGCAAAGAACCAATTAAGCATGAAATGGCTCTATATAAATCTCAAGGTTCTGAACAGAACCATTCCCTTTGCTAAAGAACCACCTTTTCTTAAGAGTGTACTCAGAATGCACTTGAAACATTGAGTACAACCCTTCAAAACACAAAAGCACCACCCAAAAAGAATCCTAGACTGATTTGCATTCCACTGTTTTACTCTGAGACAATGTACACTTGCCCTCATTCAGGTCAGAATGGTGTGGAGGTCGTCTTCAGTCAATGGACATGCTGTTATAACACTGATATAAATGTTCGTGTGATTAACCACAACCAAATATTCTGACATTTCTTTCAAATATATTGCTTTGTTTTTGTCTACAAAAGAGGTCAGGAGGTAGAACAGAATTGTCATTTCTGAGATTGAACAGGTTCACAGTTGAAGTTTGCGGCCAGTTGAGCGGTCAGTGAGGTATATGGTACAGTTGTGGAAGGGTTGTTCATAGCATTATTAAAAGTATGGACAGTTATACTATAAGGCACCAAACTCATACGTAGAGAAGCACCACTTGACTTGAAAAACAGCAAGACTCAGGTCACCCTGACTGGTCACTCCCACACCCAGTTTTATCATCAAATTCACTCTAATTTAAACGTGCTCTACTTGTATCACAACTCTTACCAACTACAAAAAATTTCAGACTAAGATTATAAAACAACGTTTGCCCTACTCCAAAGTTTTCATTAAATTTTGGCTTTAAACTCCTCCACAGGAAGCCGACTGCTGATGTGTCCTGAGGTTGCAGATCCAGGCAAAGCGTTTGCCACAGCGGGTACACGTGAACGGTTTCTCTCCTGTGTGAACTCTCTGGTGCTTCTTCAGGTTTCCCGCCTCTGCAAAGAGCTTCCCACAAGTCTCACACTTGAAGGGCTTCTCTCCTGTGTGGACCCGCTGGTGAGCCTCCACATTGGACAGCCCAGTGAAAGCCTTTCCACAGTACTTACAGATGTAACTCTTCCTCTTGCCCTTCTCCATGCGCTTGGGAAGCTGTAGCGCAGCGAGAGAAAATCCGGGCTGGGTGAAATTCGGCAGCATTTGGGAATTCATGGTGATCTTTGGAATGGATGGAGTGATATTTGCTCTGTTTGTTGCCTCTAATCGAACCCCTTCTGTCCTATTGTAGTGACTCAACTGCTGAGACTGGGTTTGGTGTGAAATGGCAGCTGTGGTCCACTCTGGCTCTGTTCCGAGAGGCCCTCCGGCATCTTGAAGCCCATCCAGGCCCTCCGGCATCGCCCTGACAGACAGAGCTGTTGGCTGCACCAGCACGCAGTCCTGGTCTTGGTCTGCTTCCACAATGTAAGAACAGGATGGCTGACTATCAGAGGAATTATTTGCAGTCCACCGTGTGAAGAGATTCTCTACCTCTCCAGGTCTCTCATACAGGGTATTATTCGTCCCCAGCACATCAACCGACATGGCCATTTTTCTTCGTTGGGTGCTCTGGTTGGAAAGGGGGTTGTTACTGTTCTCGACTGCCCCCTGCAGTTGAGACTCAGCGCTGGGCAGATCCCACACCTTGACTCCTATTGGTGCTGCTGCTCCTCTGTGTGGGAGAGCAGGCTCACGAGAATGTAGAGAGCCAGTAGGCTGAGAACCTACCACACCTGGACATCGGAAAGAATGCAACGTTAATGTTGGTCATCTTGAAAACATTAGGCCTCATTCACCAACTGTTCTTAAGAATAAATTACTTCTTAAAATCTGTTTTACACAGTTGTCATGAAGATTCTGACATCCACCAATGTCTTCCTAGAGATGAAGAGATTCTATGCACACCCAAGAGCGCAAAGGTGAACTGATCATTACAGGTAATGAGCCCTAACTATATACCTACAGGGTGTAACAAAAGTGCTGTGTCAAATAAAGTGGACATTCAGACTAAGTGTGTAAAAACTCCAGCAACCTTGATATGTCTGATAAAATGCCACTAGAATGTCACTTTCACTGCTGTGCACCACCAAAATAGTATCTGGTCAAGTGAGCTCTTGCAATGAAAAGCAATATATATGACATTTTTTGTTAAAAAAAAACAAAAAACAAAAAATAAATTAATATTAGAATAATATGGCATTGTTTGATACTCTGTAATTAAAATAAAGGGCTTACTAAAATGTAAATATAGCATAGTTTTACCTTTTAATATAAAAGGCTTAAATTAAATAAAATAACTGATAATCCAAAAAAGTGCAGAAAGGTTAAAATGTGTTTTTCTTTGGAGAGGCTCAAGTAGTAACTGCACCTGCCTTATCAATGCATTGGTCCAGCCTTATAACTGACTTCTGGTGACTGTGTGGTCTTAAAAAAATTCTCCTCGCCCAACGTGGGGCTCGAACCCACGACCCTGAGATTAAGAGTCTCATGCTCTACCGACTGAGCTAGCCGGGCTGTCGTGTCAACAGCACGGGTAGAGGCTAGTTTACGGTCCGTAAATGGATACCAACAAGGCACAACTCTATGACAAGATAAGGAACAGTGGGTACTAAGTATGTGTACCTAATAAATTAGCAACCATACACACTACCGTTCAAAAATACCTCACATAAATAATTGTTATTCAGTACAAACTGTGCGGATGGAAATCTTATAAACGAGACTCCAAAAAATAAAATAATGATTTAGTCACAAGTATTTTGGGAACTACAAGAAAAATGGTAAAAAAAAAAACAAAAAAAAGTAAATGATAAATAATAATATGTAATTCATCACATAAATCTGGAAATTACTATGAATAACTATTTGCTTCTTCATAGCTTCTTAACATTAGCATCATATTAGAATAATTTTATACATGTTTCTGCTGCAAAATGTTTATACTATGCAAAATAGTGATGGGAAGCTTTTTTTTAATCAGCAGTGTATCAAAATGAAATGACTGATTATTCTCAGTTGAAACACACCAAGTTGTTTTAAGAACTAACTTTCAGAGCTGTTCCCTAAAATCAACATAGTGCACTTTTGCTTTAACGTAAGAATTCTAATACATCCAGACTTAAAACTTTACAACTACACAATCATTCTGGAAGAAACAGCTTTAGCACCTAAATGCTCGTTTCTTTTTCTCTCAGCCAAACTCTTTGTCCCTCATCATTACTGCTGTCTCACTTACTCTGTATGGTAATCTGCACTCCTGCAGACTGACTGGAGAGTGTCTTCTGTTCCTTTTCTGGTCTGTCTTCTTTCACAAGGGATGCGTCCAACACGTCAGACTGGGAACCACAAAAATCACTGATACAATTCCTGCTGACATTTCATAAGTTAAACATGTAACCATAACACTAGTGAATCACTGGATTTCACCTTATCCAGAATCTCTCTAGTGATGTGTATTGGTACTAAAGTGCAATATATTTACACTAACCTCTTCAGCACCAAGGGCTACTGTGATTTGCGCAGGTGAGGATGAGACTCTGCTTCCACAAATATCGGTGCTGGACTCCACAAATCCTGAAGAGGAGACAAGGCAAAGTTACCTTTACCCAAACAATCATCATCACGTAAGAATCAGTCATCACTGTGCCACACCGAGAATGCCTTATAATGCGGATTTTAAAGGGCATATATCATGGAAAAACAAAATTTTCCTACTTGTATAGAATTATATAGATATATTCGCCTATTCAGCCCAAAGAAGTTTAACCTATTCATTCACTCTCAACTAACAGCTTCTCACACCACAAGACAGATTCAGTTGAGGCAACTGAAGCTCCACTGAGAAAAGACTTGATAAAGACTGAGGCTTTGTGAGCTGTTAGGCTGTTAGCTAAGGTCTAGCATGGCATCCAGCTCCACTGCATTAGCTGACATTTACCAACTGTTGTTAGATTAATGGTTTAAGACTTACTGGGTGGTGAAATGAAAATCTCACTAGTTTATTATCTGGTGAATAATCTTGCAGTAGCAGCTTATTTTTTACTTGCTCTGCTACATCTTATCTGCTCAATCTGTTCAAACATAAAGTTGTAGTCTACCATATTGAATTTTGTCTTTTTATTTTAGCATAGTTTCCCAAAGGTAAGCGTACCGTGTGCAGGGTAATGGGGGAAGGGGTGAGGTGTGGAAAGAGGGAAGCCATGGGGGTGCTTTCAATTTGCATACTTACACATATTCATACATCTTCACACTCTTAATGAGTATAAAGGTTTAGAGAAGCGTCTTTTCTATATTTAGTGGTTTCTTGAGAATAATGATAAAGATGTTGAACAATGTATTTTTCAACATAGATTACTTTCTAATTGTTTAAAATATAAATTTAGGGGTACATTAAATCTTATGCATATATACACACTGTATAATGATGGCAGGTACAGAGTATTATGTAAAGCCTCATGAAAGTTATGTATTTGTTGACAAGAAATTTTCAGCGGTGGGTTTCAATATGCAGGTCACATCTATGTGGCTTGTCATGTGAACAACAATGAGATAGAAGCGTAATGTGCAACTGACAAATGTAACTAGAGCAAGGCAGGATTAGCATCAACAGCACTGCTCCAAATCATCCAGTCTATTAAGATAACTCCTAGGCAGTTAAGCTACTTTACACCAGGGTTTTTTTTACCCAGATTCTGGAAATCTCTGCTACAGTCTCTGCACATCTGCAAAGACTCTGTAAAACCTCCATCTTTACTGTATACTATTCTTTTTTCTCTTAGACATGTTTTTCTCCTTTCTCCCTGATTTATAAAAACAGAATTTCGTTGTAAGAAATGTATTTAACTGCAGTTGCAGCAGAAAGGTGGTTCTCCGTTTTGTAGGTGTGCTTTCTGGAAAACTAGATTTCCAAAGAAAAGGAAACCAAACCCGTTTTAGTGGCCATATTTCCCCACCTCCTTCTCTTTTGCCTTGACTCACCATTTTGCTCACTTGTACCTCCATGTGTTCGGCTCTCTCTGCCCTCCTGTTCTGAAAGCTCCTCCTTAATGAACAGCACATCTGGCTCTTCATCTTCTGTCGTTTGAGGCTGCATGGCAGAGAAAAACAAGAGAGCATTATCATAGAGGTTTGGTGATGCACACCTAATTCCTGCAGCAGTCTCTGAAATGCAAATATTAACAACAGAGCAATCGTCAGGGGAAAAAACTCCAGATCTTTATTTCATATCCTACAGTTTCATATGTAGTACTACACTATATTATCATCTATTAGAGTATGCGAGCAAAGGTACTGCTTAGGTTTCTGTCCAATTCATACAGAAAGAACAGGCTTTCAAAAGATGAGTATTTTCCTTGTCAACAAGTATATCAACATTTTATAAAGGGCTTAAGGGTAACAGAGTTCCTACATGACATAATTTAAAAAGGTGATGTAGTACTACATGCATTTGATTTTTTTGGCAATTGTTGTAAAAGAGAAATCAGTCTCCAGCTGAATTTCCATCACAGCTGATTAATACACTAGTCTGTTAGTTATTGCAGCATTTCGGTTTTCTGACAAGCTTTAATAAATCACTTTAAGTCACTGACGCTCAAAAAGGTCCTCAGGGAGCCCTCCACATTTTTTCCCCCTCAATCTCTATGTTGCGAATTGGGTTGAAGCAAAAATAGGGACTGTTTAGGGGCTCTGAAGACAGAGTTTTACTGCAAAATTCTACTGGCTTTCGTTATCTTAATGCAGATGGTTTTGTTTGTCGTGGAAATTATGTACAAGTATACAGGTAGGTATAATTCCCATTACTTTTACATAAGCAATTTTTTTTTATTCTCTCGGCACTCCGAGCTGATATATTTCTAAGGAAATTCTACATCATAGTCGACACACACCTCTAATAAAGGTCCACCTCTATCAAAGCACATATTCTGTGCTTGTGTTTGAAACCAACTTGTACAAACTCCAGTGCTCAGGTTCTGATACAAATAGACATTTTAATGAATTCACCTAAAGCCAGTGTGCTTGATAACTTTTGCTGAGAACAACTGAAATTTAAGGTTAAATGTAGTTCTACTTTGACTACGAGGTATTTCACAAAGCAGGATTTCTCAGCTGGATAGCAAAACAAAGGCCAGTGAACACTCATTCCTTACCTCTTCTCCTACTGGACAGTCTTGATTTTCAGTTGAGGTTACAACTGGACAACTGAGATCTCCCACTTCATGAAATACTTCTAGGTTTGTGAAACTGGTAATGATGTTGGGGGAAAAAAATCTCGGAACAAAATGTCCAAAGACTCAGATATTCTGAACAGAGAAAATTTCCTCTCAAAGGAGCAAACAAAGGCACTGATTAATCAATGTTTATTTTTATGAGTCATACAATCGCAAACAGCTGCCACTGAAAAAAAACTACTTTGGTATGACAGTGATTATGGTTCCATATGTCTCTCCACATTTTTCTACTTAGATCACGTTAGATCTTGTGAATCATGAAAACCGAACCCCACTGAATCCAAGTGGTGCCCCAAACTGAACCCAAAAATGCTAAGACTAAAGTCACATCTGGTGTTTCTCTGTTTGTAACAACATACTATAAAATCTTTCTCTACATGCAGCGTGATCCATCTATACGTCCATCCAGTCATTTTGAGAAGTCCTGGGTCAGTTTTTAACTGCCCCAAGCGACAACAGTTCCTCTGCTATGAATACATCTGAGTGGTACTTCTGTTGGTGGGTTTTGAGGTTCCGTATCCAGGCAAATGTCTTCCCACAGTGGGTGCAGCTATAAGGCCGCTCCCCCGTATGGACCTTCTGGTGCTTCTTCAGGTTTCCGGCCTCTGCAAAGAACTTCCCACAGGTCATGCACCTGAATGGTTTCTCGCCTGTGTGGATTCGTTGGTGGATCTCCACCTTCTTAGGACGGTTAAAAGCTTTTCCACAGTAGTTGCAGCTAAAAAGTTTCTCGTGAGGGACTCTTTCATTTCTCGGTCGCCCAGCTCGTGGCTGGTACAGGCTGAGGCCTTTGGCATGATGCCAGCTGTCCATGTCCTGTACAGCTGAAGAGGTTGATGCCACTGCTGGAAAGTCACTGGATGTAGGCAAATTAACATTGTTAAAATGTTCTACTGTACTGTCAGTAGGATACCGCTGCAAAGCCTGCCGTCTTCCCGTTAGATTATCGCTGTCCCAGACAGAGGGGTCGTCCCCTTCTTCTGCAGACTCAACCTCTATGATCTCTGATTTCTGTGGGGGGTGTTCAGATTGGCTTTCAGCACCGTCAGTCACCACGTAAGAGCAAGGTGGATGCTGTGGGTCCGCATCGTCACCCCCTGGCACAAAAAGCTCCCCCAAAGGGCCGCACTCCCCACTTACACCAAATCCTGCCTCTGAATCTTGACCCAAGGGCTCTTGGGATAAACCCTCAGTGTTCTCACAATGTGGCTCAGATTTAAGCACTTTTTCGGATCCACTGACCTCCAAAGCCTGGCGGCGCGTCCTGGAGTGGTGACCTTCGGCTTTTTCCACCTGAACAGCGCTGAAACCTGCCTCCCCACTCTCAGACACCGCTTCAGCCACTCCTGAGAAAAAGGAGGAGAGGTGATAAGTGTGAGCTAAGCAATAAAATTGGCCACAATGAGCATAAGGTCTTCTGAGACAAGCTGTTCTGACTTCAAAAGAACACCCTCTTCAAGCACCCTGCCCACTTTCATCCATGCACTCACCATCTTCTCGGATAAATAGCTCCTGTCGCTTTTGGCTCTCATCAGATGTCTCAGCCTTCACAAGCACAGCGTCTGGTCCAGTCATGCCAGCATCTCCAGCCTTCAGGGAAAGAATACAAACATTTTGTGTCTGGTGGCTACAAGTCAAAGGGAATCGTAAATCATAATGCACTTTTCTTCCATACTGTGACGTATTTCTGAGAAAAAGACAGTAACAGAGATGGTCTGGGAGCAAGCTGCATGGTTTCACTCAATGATCAGTGGGGGTGGTGGGAAGGGAAGGTGAAACATGACATTGTTTGTTAATATTTCCCCCCTCCCGCTGGTGCACGTTATCTAGGTAAGAAGAAATCATTAAACTTAGATCAAAGTTTCTGAGAAAACAAGAACTTTGTCTTTTAAATGGTATGGTATGACGAATAATGCTTAAGATAACCAGGGACAAAAACAAATAAGGTTAAAATAAAGGTGAATGTTGAATTTAACTGCAGCTGACTGACATAACACTAAACATCAGCGTTAGAGCAATACAATCCCATCCTTTATACATCCCAGGCCTTGTTACTGTTTATAACTGTGGTTTTTAGCCTTGTTCTTGGTTTCATCTATGCCTCAACATATCTGACTTAATGAGCTAGGTAAGAAGTGTTGGGACCAGTGATGTAATTAGAATCTTAAAAAAACAAAACAAAAAAAGGTACACTCATATGCAAAAGCTTGCGTGCCCCTGGTCAAACAATATGTTTTGCTGAAGTGAAAATAAGTAAAACACATAGTGCACAGAGAACAAACTTCTGCATATTTTAATGTACAATTACTGTTTATTTGCTTATTTTATTATATTGGAGGGAAAATAAAAAATAAAATGTGGCCGGTGCAAAAGCACATTTTATATTTTTATATTTTTCCCCCCAACATCATTAACTCAGCAAATAAACAAAAACTGTGCACTAAAATTAGCAGAAAAATGCCATATTCAAGTTATACGCCAAGAAAACATGTAATTTGACAGGGAGTGTTCAAACTTTTGCATACAACTGTATGTCTCAAATAAGCTGATGCTCTCAAGGGATGCCACGCCCCCCACCAGCATCAAATGTTAAATGTTTACATTAGATTACATGTTAAATATTTTAAAATGATAACTAATGAATATATAATAATGCAGGTTATGAAGGGACCAGGTATCACAGACGACATGCGTAAACAAGACGTCAGGCCTGTCCGTCTGATGTTGAAGCTAACCAGTGAGGTACGCTGTTAAGAAATCGGACCCTTCTGTTGTCATGGAGGCACAACTGTGTCAGTATCTAAAGCCCCAATAAACTTTTTAGGGGGCCTGCGGACCCAGAGCAACGGTTCTCCAGGAGCAAGACTACAAAACCCTGGCTTATAACCAAGAAGTCTGATACTTACCACATTCTCGCTATCCTTGATGACTGGACGACCGATCGCCACGTCTGTACCAGACGATTCCCTCTCTCTCCAGAGATCATCATTCAGCTGCCTACCGTAGAGCTCATCCTGACTTGGAAAAATATCTAGAAGAGACAGGACAAACGCAATGAGATGTATGAGAGGTGGTGATCAAACACCTCTCTGTGAAATCCATGTGGATTAGCAGCACTTCACTCTTAAAGGGTTATTTTCATTAGTTCCATATAGAACCATTTCATGCTAAAATGGTTCTTCAGATTCATAGAGAACGTATTATATATGGTTCTATATAGACAAATGACTCTATGTAACACCAATAAGGATTCTGCTGCTGTTACAATGTCAAGCTTATAATAATAACAATGGAAGAACACTTTTTGGTGCTATATAGAGTCATTTTCAAACATATAGAGCCATATACAAGACTTCCTCCATCAATCTGAAGAACCATTTCACCATGCAAAGAACCATTTAAGCATAAAATGGTTCTGTATAGAACTCGTAGTTCTAAATAGATCCATTCCCTTTACTAAGAGAACCCCTGAAGTACTATCTTTCTTGGAATTGTAGGTTAAACGACCAGGCAGCCCGATATGATACATACCGCCAGCAGGAGCCCTGTATTCCCTGTATTTGTCCGGCAGGCTCGCGCTCACTTGCACTCGGCTGGAGCGGTTCAGCGAGCTTTCCCGGATCCTCCTCTCCGCGTAGCCGCGCGCCATTCGCAGCTCCAGCAAATGCAGCTTCCTCTTCAGCGCCTTGTTCTCCCGCTGGCACTGAGACATCTGCAGGCTCATCACCGCGTAGTCGTCGTCTACGAGCTTGCAGATCTCCGCCACCGCCGCGTTCGCCAGCACCTCCATGATGGAGGCGAGCTGAGTCTGGAAGGCGAGACGGTTAGACATAGCGCTCACTGATGAGGCCTCGGCGGCTGGAGCTTCGCGTTTCGACCTGTTTTTTTAGGTTTTGTGCTTTTTAGGAGCGAAGATAAAATAAAAAAGGGGGGGAAAAGTAGACGAAGGAATGAATTCAATGGCGAGGAATGAACAGAGCCGTCTTGTTGCCGTCAGCTGTTGATGTCATGAGCACTTCCGGTTGTCCCGGAGTAGTGACGTAGAGGGCGATACACACACATACACACACACATAGACACTCTCACTCTCTCTCTCTCTCTCTCTCTCTCTCTCTCTCTCTCTCTCTCTCTCTATATATATATATATAGAGAGAGAGAGAGAGAGAGAGACCTAGATAGATAGATAGATAGATAGATAGGTATTAGAAATGACACATTTTTGTTGAGATGGAACATTATATTAAATTAATCCAGCACCTTTAACACAAAAACTGTTAAAGCATTTATTTCATGATTTTTGTAAACAATTTTTATTAGTAAGTACTGTGCCCATAAGTACAAAGTGCTTAAAAGTAAGCCCTTGCTTTGTAATAATAATAATGAAAAAGTGTGGAGCGCAATATAAAAACAAAAAGGTTGAGAAAACTCACAGAAAGGTCACATGTATTTCACATGTGATCATATGAAGTGTCCAAAAACACACAAACACGCATGTTAACATGTGACAGGACATGAATAATGTGTGATCACGTGGCATATTGTGACTCATTTGTGATCACGAAACATTACTTGACTAATATGTGATCAAATGTGACGTTATGCCCTGAAACTGCTGTTTTCACATAAAGTGCAACCGTGATATTATTGGAGTGTCGGCGCAGAAGAAGAACCAGATTATTTTTCAAGGCAAAGCTGTTTCATTGAGAAAAGCAGAAGAAGCCACTGACTAACTGGGAGAATAGCCGGGGAGGTCGCCAACGCCAGATACCACACACTGACGGTGAACGCACCAACCACTAATTAACGCACTAATTAACACAGCCAGCACATGTCAACACATTTCAGCTAACTAAACAACCACAACAAGTGTCCGTTTTAAAAGTGGGCGGGGCGTTGCGGGGTGGGTGGAGCTTGCCGGCGCTACTTTTCATGCCACACCCCTTGAGCTCGCCCTGAACCGCGGAGCGCGTGGCGGACGTCACGTTAAGCGTTACGTGGTGTGCCAGTAGGCCTGGCAAACCACTACACAGCTATATATATATATATACTCACTGGCCACGGCCGTAGGATGTCTCAGCCAACACTACTCGCCAGGGACTTGCTCAATAGCTGATAAGAGGGTTTAGCATTAAAGAGGGTGATTTTTCTAAATTTCTGTTAACATGTAAAAAAAAAAAAAACAATAATTCTGAGTACTGCTAATAGGTAGTACTAGAGGTGATGTCTGTGCAGGAGTTATTCGCTGCAAACGGTTTCATAGACATTTAAATAGGTCTGCCTTTGTCTGATGTTAATTATGTTTATGATTTTGTATTGAATAATCTAGATATTTTTTATTTTCTGCATAGTATCAAAGTTTTCTATGCATATATATTTTACTTAAAATATAGATACTTGAACTGCATAGAATGATGATGAAATGTGGTTTTAAAATCATAGCTGTGAGTTCTTCCTTCTAGGCCTTACAGTGACTTCTGTACTGCTTGTTTCTTTTGCACTGAGGTTCTTCAGGCTCTGAGTCACGATCGCTGTAAACCCATTAAGGCTTCCCTGCCTGGGTCTGCTGTGCTGGTGGTGTTGGCCCAAGAAGCTCCATTGTTCATGTTCTCTTTGCTGCAGTAGCAGGAGGCCTGCTTGAGTTTGAGTGAGAGAGGAGAAAAGTCTGAAATGTGTTTCTTAAGACAGAAATATGTAGGCCATATGATAGCTCCAGGTTTTTTTTGGTCTTGTTATTCCTAATCTGTGCCACAACATCTGTCCGAGGACCATCCTGAACATTTTCATCACTAAAGATCGGAGAAGTGTTTTTTTGCTGACGAGAATTTTATCATAAGTGGCCACATGAGGCAAAACTACTGGTCCCTGAGAAGATCCTTGCAGTCCATTACCCTGGTAATCTTGTCAAATATGTCACAGTTTTATTTGTCCATCGCGCTTGTTTCCTCTTCTGGGCCTGAACCATTGAGGCTAATTAGCAAAATATGGCTGGAACGTTCTCTTTTCCTAAATCTCTTGACTGGTGCAGCAGGGGGCGGCATAAGTAGCCGGTCAGTGTCAGTATCTTCTTGGCTAACATTTCCAGTCTGTCTGGCAGTAGGATCTCTGAAAAGCTTGAAATCAGTAACATCTCTTTTCTCACAATCCTCTTTTGAATAATCTGTGAGCCTCAGTCTGTTAGAAAAGGCCTCAGGCTTGGGAACAGAGTTGGTGCTCTCTTTGATGTCAGCATTATCTGTCAGGCTCCTTAGTTGTATTCCACAACAAACGCACAGCAACAGATGTAACATTTCAAATTGGAAGTCTGGACTGGCTACAACTTCTGCATGAACTGGGATGTTCCTCATCATCCACAGTGTTTCTTGTGCTGCATACTGTGAGTGGAGAGAAGAGTGCATGTAAAATAATATACTGTGGCATATTCCTGACATCCATGGCAGTATAGTATTATGATGACATGGTATTATTAAAAATTATTAAAGGCACTTTCCATGATAAAGTTCAGTTTCTGTCCCATTACATATTTAAAAGCAATAAACAGATTTCTGTGAAAAGCAAAATGATCTGTACTTTAGCTTAAAAATGATTAAACTTAACATTTAAGTTCACAACCCTGTTGCTCATTTTTTTTTAAACCTTAAATTATTTTAAAGGGGAAAAAAAGTATTTTAAGGGATTTTATTGAAAAAATTTTGAGTAAAACAAATTGTTAACTTTTCCTTCTGCTCAATAATGTATACTTTTATTATGGCATTAATTTCAGCTTTAGGTGGAATATGATCTCTCTAGTTCAACCCAGTTACTCTCTTCCACCCTCTTATTCAGTCATTTTTGGTGAAAATTGCTTTAAAAACATTTAATTTAGTAGATTATTTTACCAGAAGTGTCCATCTGGTAACAAGAGTCATTGGTTACATTTATTAATATGAGAAAAATGCATTATTTTGGTCTAGAAAGAAAAAGACTCTAAAGGGTTTGAAGTAATGTATGTAAGAAATATGAAAAACACAAGAAAACATTGGAATTTTATCATTTATTTGAAAAGTTAAAAAAGCATTTTATAAATATCTGTATTTCTTGCTACAAAATCATTATTTCAATTGACAGGCTTTTAAATGCTATTTATACATCTCCCTAAAAACTGATGACAGGGTTACAAAAATGCTGTACATTTAGAAAAAAATTAGGTCATATAGTCTCTGATTTGACAGCCTGAAGTGGGAAAATAACATTTTCTGAAGGTTAAGCGTGTACTTTGATTAATACTTTGTCAAAAAAGTAAAGTTTTAAAGACTTTCAAGGCCTTAAAAGAACTCAAGGAAAGTGTCTTCATCCCTGTAAAGAAATTGGTAAGTTTCTCACAGTAAACCATTTCTCATCAAACCACTCTGAGTGATTATTTACATCTCAATGACTGAACTGTGCGGACATTTTGAAAAATCAAGGAAAATTCCTGTTTAACTGCCACACCCAAAAAGAAAACCTGAGTATTTTGCAAGACAAATGACAGTGAAAGCTCTTTAAACGTCTATGCAGCTCTTAAAAGCTTTCACCACTTGGTGGCATTAGAGCTTTGTCCTTCAGTCTTCATAGACTTGCAAGCAGGATACTGTTGTTGTTTTTTTAGATGATACACAAAACATTTTTGTATGAAACAGTTGAATTTTTATTTAAACATTTTTACACTACATTCAGTAAAAAAAAGTTTAATAACCAAAACTAATAATAAACTAATAATAATGAATGTAGTCCAAATCACGAACTGCTGTGTATGTACATGCTACACTGATGTTTTTCATTGATCTTGCTCCATGTTATTAAAATTATTTGGTAGTTCTTGCATAGTCAGGACCCTGTTTGGCAGACTTTCACTGTCTTTCATGTTTATGTGAATACTGGGACTAACAATACAAAGCCTTTATGAAAGTCCTTAAAAATCAATACGAATGTCTTATAGTTCTTTTTAAATCAGTCCAAGGTTTTCAGAGATTACGTTGTGCGCTCTGTGAGCTGTGGTCTTGTCTTGAGGCTTTGTGGATTTTCCTGCTTTATTTACTTTACTGTAAATGACCATGTTCTTGTCCATCTTATCTGTGTCCTGCTTGCTTTCTGTTTCAGAAGCAGTGATTGGTAAACTGTAGATAGGTTCTTCCTTGTGCTGATCAAGGGCTCCTTGTTCCTGTGCTTGGTTTGGTGTGACATGACACACCTCGGAGTACACTGGTTCAGGCTGACTGTGATGGGGAGATGTTGGCGTGGTGATGGAGATTTTGACTGTGTCAGCGGGATTAGAATGTGTTTGAGCATTTGGGTTGGGCCGGATGACATCAGCAGGGTCGGCATACTCTGGCTCTGAATAATCGCTATGGTGATGGCTAGGCCTGCCATTTTTAACAGTCTGCTGGAATCTAATGTCATCACCCTTGTGTAAACCAATAAGATCAACAGGAGTTGAATACACAGGTTCGGGCAAACTGGTGGATTCGCCAGGAAGTCTATATGTAGTAGGTTTGACAGATGTGAACTCAGGCAGGCCAATAGGACCTGAACTAAGAGCACTAGCTGGATTGAACTGCACGTGCTCGCAGTTTACACTGAAGTCAGAACTGCTGTTGGTCTGAACGTCCAGCAGGGACGCACTGATGGGTCGTCTGGGCAAGGGAGAGCAAGGGGAGCGAGGAGAGCAGCTACCTGCAGAGATGGGCAGGCTTTTCTGCTGGTGAATGGCCAGCTCCACCAGGCGGAGAATCTCATCACTTTGCTTTGTCTCAAAGTTAAAGGTGCCAGGACCAGAATAGCAACGTCTGCCTGCCTCGATTGAGAACATTGTCTAGGAAATGAGAAGAGAGAGAGAAATCAACGCTAAGAATATTCATAATATGGGGTTGGAACATATAAGGCCTGATTGTTCAAAAGCACTGAGATATTGCAGTAACACATTTTCTTACTCATATAAGTGGATCACCAGCCTGTTTTAGTGTTTTGTGATGTAACACTGCCATTCTTTACCCTCTTTTGCATGTGTGGTTAGTTTTTGGTAAGAAACCAATGTGAATTTATTAGCTTTTCTATGTTTTCAGACATGTTTGGTCACAAATGTGATTCGTCAACAAATTATGCACGTATGTCCACTTAATTGATGAATCAGTATAGTGTGGCGTTCAGAACAAAACCTTGAATCTCCATTTTTCTGTGAACATTTCTACATGAACTTAGACTAAACATTAAGACACTTTTTTCCTTCTTCTGTAAAGTTACCATTTTGGACACCATGACAGTATGTAAAAGGCAATTTTGGACCTGTTTGGATTGAGCATCATAGCAATCATTATGAGTACATTTGTAGCAGTATTATACAAGGACACATGGGGAGGAGGGGAGGTCATATGTGTGTATATTGATTATTTTACAGTTGGCTTTCAGGTTCTTCTAAGGTTCTTCTATTGTTACAAGCCTGACATCGTAACAATAGAAGAACCCTTTTGGGTTCTACATAGAACCATCTACAGCACATTCTCTGTCAGTCTGAAGAATGCTTTCATGATGCAAAGAACCGTTTAATCATGCAAAACGTTCTTTAAGGGTTCTACATAGGACACTCAAAGAACGTTTTGCATGATTAAACGTGATATTACATATCACAGCACAGGTAACCAGCACACATATACGGTCAATAAGAAACATTATAGCTCACTGGATTCTAGGAAACAGGGATACATGTGCATTTAGTAAATGGCTTAGTTTGATGAGCTTGGTTGGTGCCTGAACGATCAAGCTTTGACCATAACCTGTTCCTGACCTGTTTATAAACACAAGTGTAAGTACACCTCAGGTGCTGAGACTAACTTAAGGTTAACCCCAGGTTAAGGTTAAGGTCTGTTTCTCTATTTTTTTTTCTTAGTCATTTAATTGCTTAGGCAAGCCCTAGAACTGCCTGCTAGTCTGCCATGACTAACATGAAATCCTGTATCTAAAGTTAATGAGTCATTTTGACCATAGCAATCCTAGCAATAGTTACCAAATACTTAAATGGAAATGGGTGTGTCTCATTGAAAATACCAGTGCTGATCAGTCATAAACTTGTGTCTCAGAAAACCCCCACATCAACAGATGTTTCACCCTCGCATATTGAGTGTTTCAGGCATGAGACACTAAGTAGAAAACCAACCAAACCTGCATCAAACTTTCACACCAAAGCAAAAGTGGCCAAGTCTATTCAAGATCCCACCTGGTGACTTCAGTTAGTGATGGACAGGTAGGCAGTACAATAACCTGTGTCATATAAGTCAAGCTGTACGTTTTCTGTACATGCATTGTCAAGATACACATAGAAACATTGCTTATGCACTTTATTACATCTTGAAACTTTTCAAGGAGCTTATTGAAATATTACCGGCATAAACATTCACCTTTATTAACCTGCATTTAGCTAATTTTAAAGTTAAAGCCCTCCATGCCTCTTTGGCTGCCCTGCTTGGACAGTATCCACAGTTGCTGTTAACTGACCTTGTCTCGTCCGTAGCGGCGCAGTAGCTTGTATGGCCACTCCATTATGCTCTGCCTGCTCTCCTTGTCCTTGAGTATCAGTGCGTCTTCCCCTGCCTGCAACCAGTACGCCCCCTTCAGGCCGCATCGCGCCGATGCCTCCAACTGCTGCACAGTCACCCAAAACTCAAATACTGCAGGGAAAGGAAAGCTGAGGTTCAGGGTTAAGAGGAAGAACTTAAGGTGGTTTGAACTGTTGCAATATTCTGGTGACCCGTTATGCAACAAATTCTGTGGTGGCTAGCAGTTCAGTTAATGGGGGAAGTTAAGTGTACTAGTTGGCATTTCTGTGAGTATATGAAGTGCTGTGGAAATGCTCAACACAGCTAATGAGTTATGACAAAGAAATAAAGGCATATTTCAGTTCAGAAGGACAAAAAAATGGTAATATTTACTTTAAACAAAAATCTTCTATTGAAACGTTCTTTAGGACACTGGTTCTCAAACTGCTCCACCTCTGATGGTCCACAATTTTGTGGTTCTTCTATGGCATTGCTTAGTAAGTATGCTTAAAAAAGCTGCAAACTCAAACCAGGCTATAAAGGGCCAGTATGAGCTGGTCTTAAGCTGAAGTAAGCTGACCAGTGACATTTAATAAATAGACAAACCTTCTTCTCTAGAACCATAGATCTGATTCTCCGACATCTGTGGAAGCTGCTTTGGAACATCAACGCTACCTTTCTGTTACAGAGTAACAAGGAAGACAAGATCAACAAAACATGTAATCACACATTTTTTGCTTGATTTTGTGTGTTTACTTGTGAAGACACATGGTTTTAAATCAATGTTCATGTGGTGTTTTTTGATCAATAAGCTGCAAATCCTCACCTGAAAGGCAATATCACAGATTTTCTCCACCCATTCTCCACATTCCTCTTTCTCTACTGCGAACACCAGCCTCTTCTCGTCCGTCTCTACGCAGAAGGCGGCCATGTTGTCCCCAGGGTGGGCCTCTGCGTGCGGGGGGAGTCTAACCACGCTGATGCAGTCTGACAACCTTACCACTTTGCGGTCAGGCTGCCTCCTGACCATTGCTGGCGACCGATCTGAACTTGTCTCTGTCAGCTCCAGTCGTGCCACGCCATGCCGGCTACCCGGGTAAAGATTTAGCCAGTACCGCTTCCACTTCTAGCCACGGAGGGGGGAGAGAGGCAGGATGGAACAGGCTTGAGAACGCAATGCTTCTAGCAGCAGTGTGTAATACTTAATAATAATAATCTCATCCCACTCATTGCGCTCAATTATACTAATCTGATTCTGATTTTTCTTGCTGGCCAAAGCATAAGTTGGAGCAAGACTGCACTCTGCTCTGGCATGTCTCAGTCCTCCACCCTGAGACTGAATTATTAATTAAGATTCTTCTTATGCATTGGAAGAGCTACTTCATCCAAAAGAAAGCTAGACGTGTACAAGTATACTATGCAAATTAGATTATGCTAATTGGTCAGTGCCTTTTGTTCATTGTATCCTTACACATGAAGGCATACTTAATTTCATAGTAGCTATAAAATACAATTTCCTTCTGTTTTTTCTTTAATAATACATTTCAGTGGAAATGTGTGTGATTTACAAACTGGTAGTGAACTGGATTTTTGTCTTTTTGTGTGAACAAGCAAGTCAACATTTATTAATTTGTTATTGTGGCTGATGTACATGAAGTTTTAAAATCAAGAAGGCAGCAATTGTTTATCTTAGTTTATCTTAATGGCCGTCTTTGTAGAAAGATGTGGACATTTTTCACAGCTAGGGGCCTTCCCCTTTGGCCCTTCATTGCTCACTAGCAGCTCAACACAGTCACAGTATTACACACAAAGAGTCAACTGTGTCCTAGTTAATCTGATAACAGAGTAAAAAAATATATTTGATTTTTTTAGCTAAAAATAAGACAATTTCCTTTCCTGCTGCAGACTGGCCAGTAGGGGGCTTGCAGGACAAGGCTACTTGTATATAATCCTCATATGATCATACACCCTAAGGATCTATCTATTGATTATACAGCACTGGACATCAAAGATATGAAGATTATAATTTAGAGTTGTTATTAATTTCATTTTTTATTAATTTATACTTGCCCATTGACGTCCTATATATTTACAAGGATTATGTTATGATCTATTTAAACCCAATGTATTAACTGAGATAGTAATAAGCAAAATATATACAAAATTATCATTTATAGGGTACTTTCTAAATTCTAGTGATGTTGAAAGATTTAGATATAGATTTATCATGAGTTTAATTTCTAAATAAAAAAATATATATATTTAAAAAATGCTGGTCCCACGTTTTCATATTACTACAAAAACACAAAGTTTGTAGGCTAAGCCTTATTTTAGCCACACCCCTGCACTGTAGAGCAGTAAGTGAGACTGCATCCCTGTGCCTCATGGCCACATGGTGAGCAGTTCGATTCCATTGTTTTGAAGTAAATGTGTCCTGAAGTCTGAAAATCAGTGTGGAACATTAAGATTTGTCACTACCGAAACACATATTTTCTGCACTTAAGCAAATTCTTTTGTGTTTTACTGAAGAATATTATGATTTTGTGTGTGTACAGCTGTTCAAAGCTGTGCTTGCCAGTCATGTAGTGTTTTTGAGTTCACAATTAGCAAAAATTGTCACTTCCGAAACAGACGTTAGCGAAAAAGTTTAGGTAGTGTTATGACTATTTAGGTAGTGATAAAATGGAATGTTCAACCATTTGTTTTAATAAAATAAACATATTTAAGGTATAGGGTCACTCAAAACGAGAACTTTAGCCTAAAACCTAAGTCAGTTAAAAGTCTGATATGTGTTTTGAACTGTAAATTTGAACTAATTCGGTAGAATAAGCCAAAAAAGCCTTTTCAGTGGCAGCTTCCCTTTTCAAGACTAGTTAATAAATCTCTCAACTGTGTGTGTGTCTAAGTGTGTTCCAGCAAAGGTACCACAGCATGCGTGTGTGCAAATGTGCGTCAGCGTAATTGTGAAAGTCACAGAAATGTGTGCTCTGCCTCGACATGTAGAAACAGAACCTGCTTTATCTTTCACATACCAGCGCATAACTTTATACCTGGGGCTGTGAACACAAAGTCTTGTCTAGGCAGAAATGAACAGTGAACATCCATATCAGTACACATCAGACTCCAGCTAACAGATCTGTATGTGCTTCATGAGAGCTATACGCACATGCAATTAGAAGCAGATAAGTCTGAGCACTTTTTGTTGTTGCAAGGAGGCTCTGCCTTTCTTATGATTTTACATGAGAAGTTGGTGGTTCTACTTATTCATCTTCTGATTGGTTTACAACAAAACTATTTGTACTGGAAAGCTATTACCTTTCTCAATCAAAAACAGACAGAAAACGTTTAGTTAGGTCTTACCTCGGAATGTTTATGGTGTTGTAAATAAACTTCTCCTCGCTTCATAAGGGTATCCATTCCTATTTGAGCTGGGCTAGAAACGACTGCAGTGTCTTACTGAAGAAACACGTAAAGTCCTGTTTACAGTACTGAAGCTTGTGAATGTGAACGCTGACTCCACCTGAAAGTTGAGCTTCTTGAACCACTGCCTTTTTCTGCCCAACCCAGAACCTATCAGCAGTTCATATTTGAACTCTCCGCCTAGTGAAATTACGTCATTACACAAATGACATCATATCACATCATATGGAGGGCTTGACTGTGCACATTTTGAGTTGTATGACTCAAAGTATCCATGGGAATGTTTTCATATGTTTTCCTTTCATAGACTATTACAGAGGAAGTCTTAATATGATTTTATTTTTACATTTGTAATAGACTGCTTTAGATACAGTATAATACTATAGAAGAGGGGTGCCCAAACTTTCTGTCTTGAAGAGCAGAAGTGTAATGTTCGTGGTGGGAGCAGGGGTGGTCTTTTCACTAGGCAAGGGTAAGCAGTTGTTTAGGACCACCATGAGCGGAGCGCCCCATCAAAATACAAATTTGATAATTTTCGGTAATGATTATTACTTTAAGCCCCAAGTTATGGTTGTAATGGACTTTTCCATGTTGTTACATGATGACCCCACCTCCTTACCATTGCTATTCTGTCAAATTTTCATCTCAAGCTACCTGGCATCAGTAGCACTTACGTGAAAGGAAACCAATTTAAATTTCAAAAAAATTATAACCCTGGAAACTATGTTTACATCACAGCAGGAAAATTGCCTGGGGCAGTTTAGTTTGACTCAAGAACATTTAAAGATGGTCCAGGCGGAAGGAATAAGAGACATACTCACACCCCACTGAACAACAGCAATGTGGAGAAGTGAGTGAAAAAGCAAATGGAACACCAGAGGAAAACCGATACTTTTTGTAGGGTGGAGTTTGTATTTTTGCTTTGTATTTTGTATTTATATATCGTTGCTGTTGGAACAAAACCTCATATCTCCATTTTTGACATAATTTGAAAATGCCTGTTACCCTTTATATTGTTTGTAAATTTAATGAAGAATGGACCAAAAGAAAAGCCTCAGAATTACTTGGAAAAACATCTGGTTCCATTGACTTACATTAAAATTAAAATGTGTTTTTTCCTTCTCCTGTAAAGTTACCATTTTGGAGACATGAGGTTTTGTTATATGTTAAATCTGCAGTAGCCATGCACTGTTAAAGTTAACACATTTTAGAGCAAAGTGAATCATTTCCTGCACCAACTGTTGGCCTCTTTGGGTTGTAAATTGTGCATGTCACTCTGGGAATGTTCCAAAAACATAAGCAGGAGTTGTAGACCAGGTTTGTGCCCTGAAGTGGCCCAATATTGTTTTAATAACTTTACAAAGCTCTAAACGGCCTCATTCCTGAGTACCTGAGTGAACTTATCTTTTATTATGAACCGTCACACCTACTTAGGTTACAAGGTGCTGGCTCACTATTAGCACCTACAATTAAGGTTACATCATGGGGGAGAGCCTTTTCATACAAAGCCCCCCAGCTGTGGAATAACCTTCCTGTCAGTGTTCAGGACTCAGACACAGACTCAGTGTTTAAGGCTAGACTAAACCTAGTTGTTTAGTCAGGCCATTTGGTAATTACTTTTTCCTGTCAGATTAAAGGTGCAGATCTGGAGGTTCATGGGCACTGAGTATTATAGTAAACAGAGAATGTCGGTGTTGTTCTGCTGCTCTCACACGCTTGCTCAGGTCTGTTGACAGTGGAGCGGAGGGGCACTGACGTTTTTTCTACCTTCTGGCTCTCCTCTCTCACGTTAGGCTGTAATACCTAGGCCTGCTGGAGTCACTGCATGCACTCTGTCAGTACTATACATTGTTCTCAGTCACTAACTGTCTGTGTGTTTCTTTTCGAAGCTGAACAACTGCCCATCCTGTGCGGTGTAATGCTGTTGCTTTATCTGCCTTGATCAGGTGCCCCTGCTTGCCCACCTTCTGGGCCAGCCTGATCACCATGGAGCTTCTTGGTGTCCAGTGCTGTTAGAAAGAAAATTTCAAAGTTGACTCCTTTTTACTTTCTTTTTTTCTTTCTTTTGACCCCATTTAAAACCAGTATACAGAAAAAGACCTCAACTTTAACCCTTCTTTTTGCCACAAAGAAGGTACATGCACTTCAGAAAGGTGCTGAAATTCAAAAATAACCATGAAACATTATTCGTACATACTACATTATTTTTTGGTTCACATTACATTTCATTACAAAAAACATTTTATTAAGTTTATGAGCAATGCTTATTAAATTAAGAAAAAAGTATCAAGCTAATAAAACAATGTTAAATGTGTTTTTGAAGAACCTAAACATAACATGAATATGAAACTCGTTTTTTTGTCTCCTGTGAGGGAAATCAGGCACGGCAGCTGAAAGGTGAGAAAGTGAACTCCTTTTATCCATCACCCACAGTAGAGAAGGATGCATGCCAGACAGCATCATCCAGAGTGTGGTTCTTGCGATAAGCACATCTACTTTTAAAAGTCAACCACACTTAACTGCATTCTTATAGTCCTCCACTCAAAAATGTGCACCTAATCCTGCAGCAGTGTGCAGAGAAGCCAGGATACAGGCCCCAGCAGGAGACACACAGGAAACAAAGAAAGGCAAAGTGGATTCAAAGAGCACAAAAAAACCAAAAAGCAATCGGGCTGCCTGCTGTTGGCTGTAGAGAAGGTGAAGAATGAAGAATCTAGAAGAAAACAGGGTGAAATTTGATAATTGTGCCCCACAGAGTAGAGTGAAAACATTCATTGGCATAAAAATACAGGACACAATTGGAAATAGAGTTTAAATGACAAAATGTAGGAATTCATCAAGAAAGGGACATCAGGTAAAGTGGGACAAATAAACTTAATTGCTGTGTTGCTCCTTGAGTGACAGGAGCTAATTAAATGTAACAATTGTGAATAATTACCACAAGAGCGCTGCACATTCAGTAACTGTTCATTGGTCCCATGTTATTGATGTGAGCATGGTCATCATCTTGAATCAGACTGATTCCACCAACCACGTAGTGGACTGACAAATCAGAGTGTCTTTTTTCATATAAATGACACTACACTGAGCCTACCATCACTTTCCAGACAGCTCTATCACCTGCCCACACCCATATCAAAGCGAGACCCTGGAGCCAAATGTTGCCTATTTTTGTTAAGAAACAGTCTGATTTCACAGATATAGATGTTGTTCCAAATCAAGAACATTTGACACTGAGAGCACATCCAAGTCACATATTGTGACATATACATTTTTTTTTCAATTGCCTAAACCCACTTCCCAGAACTCTAAGCCCATTCTCAAAACAGTTTCTCAAAACGCCACCACAGTAATGCAACCGACCATGACATTTCATTTCCCGTTATCATCACATTTTTTTCATATTTCACCAAAAAATAAGCAAATACGTAATCACATGCACATACACAATCCCCATTTGACCACGCTTTGTCAGACATTACAAACTGCATTCTCGTCTGTCAACTATGTACAATTACACTTGCATTGATACAGTTGTTCATTGTGTAAATCATTGCATGCAAAATATTACATACAACCAGCACTGTGTTTGTAAAAATGAAGAAAAGGCCAGCATGAGTCACTTCGGTTTCTAGCAGCTGAAAAGCGAACATGTACACATGCTGTCAGTCCCATTTTCCATATAAGAAGAAGTTCTGTCTGAATGTGGATGGAGTTTATATCACCCTATTTACCCTCCCTCAACCTCACTGTGGAATTTTCAGCGTTGAGGTGAAAGGTTTATGACCACCAGCCCCTTAAGCGGATGTCTTTACCATAAGCAGTGTAAGGGCCCCCGAGCCACCAAGAGGCCCCGTGAGCATATTGTATTTATGTAATGTTTTTGTTTGTATTATTTATTCTATTTTATTTAAACGTTTTATTCTGTTTAAAAGTAATGAAGTATTACTTCGTTTTTTAATTCTTGTATGCAAATTATTATGATAGATGTGGTTCATAGGACGTTACTAAAAGGCCCCAAAAGTTCAGAAATGACTTAGTGTGATGCTGTTTTATGGCCTTTAATACAGAGGAGAGACTGGATGCATAATGACTTACAGCTCTGCTTCTTCCTTCACTGTAATTATGGCCATATTGTTTATCATTTTCTTCTATGTTCTATTTGAATACTATAATAAACATTTTTTTCAATCTTTTTTTACTGTCTAGTTTTGATGCAAGTATTTTGCATTTATTATGTCCCTGTTTAAACAGTCAAAGAGCCCTTTCTCCATTTGACAACAGTGGTGTAGTGGTTGATCAATCTGTGTGGGTCCAAAAATCATATTTTTTTCATTTTTATACATTTAAAATAAATTTATGACAGCTAAAATGAAGACAAAATATTCAAGATTCTACTCTATTTATGGGTCATTATATGCAAATTTGTGCCATTGACCATGTTAAGGCAACCTTATTTTCATTGACGCTCGTGTTCAGACAACTCTTAGGTGGATTTAACCTACTCATCAGAGGCTTTTGCACAAACTTGTGGAGTCAGCTCGAGTGCACGCTGTCATTAAAGAAAAAGAAGGACATACCAAACACTAAAAAACTCTGAAGTTCATGCTAAAATGACCTTAAATTACCTTAACTTTCACTCAAACTTTCATGCAGATATTATTTGTAATGAAAATGAGGTATTAAATTAGAAAAGAATGCAAAATAGAAGCAATTTCTCTAGTGGGCTTAGACCTTTGGACCCCACTGTATGAGCTTAATGTTTTGAGTGTTTCAGGTTCTTTTGTACTGGTGATATAGTGCTATGTGCTTTTACTGCTTTGGGACCTGCACTTTTTGAATTTTGAGAATTAGTGTTTTTAAGAAATTAATCTAAGCATTGTAATAAAAAGTAATTCTGTATAAAACTAATGATCAACTCTGCCTTTTGCAGGCTATCTGAGTACTCTTCCCAATACAAGGGTGCAGTGTGCTTCATTTCTAGAAAGAGGAAGCCCCCTAGTGGACTGGGAAAGGAGCCACTGGTGCTATCCCCTCCCCAGCCCAGAGTCTGTCCATATGGCCAATTCCAGAAGAACCTGAGCCCTGAATACCAGAGGAATTACAATCAGAAGGTACAGGAAGAGAAGACTGGAGACCTATTATTTCACTACTTGTTTTATTCTATCCTGTAAAAAAGGGCTGTAAAACATGTGATGAAATAGAGCTACAGTGCTCTAATGTACAAGTAGCCATTCAAAAGGTACTGAGGAGAAAAACAGCCTTTCCATTGTCCAAATAATTATAACTAAATCCTTCCCAAAAATTAAATGTCAAAGAGAAGTAATTATGAAAAAAAGACAATAACACCACTTCTCTCTTCTCCATGTCTGTTAAACACTGTCCAGACCAGCCCTACCTAGACACAACACCGAAACAACTGACCACTAATCAGGGTGTCATAGACCCCCATGTCTGTCATAGAGTGCTCTATACTCTACTGTGATATCAATATTTGCATTTTTATTCATATTTGATACCATTGCTTATATTTTCATTCCGTTCTTTTAAAAATGCCAACACATGACCATATTGCATGTTGCACATTAATCACATTTTCCCAGAAATGGAAGCAACTTGCATGTTGAATCTATCTTCTGCCAAAAGTGTCTTTTCCCCAGCATATAGATTACAGAGAGTTTACACCTTATTGGACACCCTCTACAGTTACATATTCTTTACACAAAAGTTCCTTTATAGGACCTTTAAAACTGTCACAGCCGGAGCAAACTTCCAGTGATGGACCAGACTTCATGAGCTCTGTTTTCAAACATTATGTGTGCCTTACAAGAGCTGCTACAGCACATTTCCAAATTATTCATCAGAGCTTCAGGAATTCCACATTTTTTTTCAAAATTTCTGCATAATTGAATCATTGAGATGTAAAAGTCATTCGGAGTGGCTGGATGTGAATCTGCTCATTGTAGAGAAACTTATTAAGTCTGATTTCTTTATAGTGGTGCTGATTGGAACCAGGAGTGTGATATTAACAATGGAAATAAATCAAGACAAACATCTGAGTTTTTATGTGTAATGTTGATAATGGTGAAATGGTGCTGAATATGAAAAATCAGCTCTTTGGACAGTGTCTGGATGTACCTCTCTGTGTTTTGTTATGAGATTGCATTAAACTTTCACATGTATGGTTCACCACCACAGTGAACAATTCTCAGTGAATAACTTTGTTTACATCTATTTAATTATACACAATTTTGGAAAAATTGGTGGAAACTCCCCTTTTAACATTTGCTAATGGTATATGCAACGTTCAGCCTGTTTCAGCACTATTTTAGCTCAACTGAAGTCTTTAGATGAGCCCTCGGAGGGGGTGAAATACAGACTGAACACAATTGTCATCTTCAGCAGCAGAACCTGATCAGAAATAATTGCAGCTAGACACATTAGTCTTTTTAAATACTCTTCCACAGCTGACAAAGCTTCATTATCTTTCTTTGCTAGCTTCCTAGCTAGCCAAAGGCTAAACATCTAGCTAGCAACAGCAAGAAGGCAATACACCATGGTTTTAACCAAAGATTACAGTCAGAGCATAGACTAGTGTTTCCTGACCCTGGTCGTGGAGGCCCACTGTCCTGCACTTGTGTTTTTCCGGCTCCCAACACACCTGATACAACTAATCAGCTCAGCAACAGCCCATTCTTGAGTTAAAGTGGGTGTGTTAAAACAGAAACAGCACTAAAGTTCACTGGGCAGTGGGCCTCCAGGACCAGGGTTGAGAAACACTGCCATAACCCACCCTGAAGAACTTAAAGAAACTACAACATCATGTAAAGGTGGCACTGAGTTATAGGAGTCAAACACCAAGACAAAAACATCAAAGAGGGAACCTGCTCTTTTTATTTCATTATATCCTTTTTTTCTTCATTTTTGTTAATGCAACTTGCACAGTGACAGGACTTCAACTGAGGAAAAAAAAAATGTGTGGAAATCCCTCACAGGTAGTCAGCTGCCATCAGCTCCAAACATCTTGAACTGGTCCACCTTCCGATGCTCTGCTGCGTCAACCCCACCCCGCTTCCCTCCCCCTCGACACGTTTCCTCCCGCTAAACTCCCTTCAGAAAGGGAAATAAATGAGAAGAAAGAACGGAAAAAAAGAAAGAAAATAGTAACAATGTCCAGGGACAAACTGCTAGTCACTATCACAATAGTGGAGATCACATTGCCTCTCTGAGATTGAAACACAGACAACTTTCTGGATAGCTAGTCACACTCTGAAGCGGTCCAATGGCAGCTTTACACTGATTACCTGGCCCTCCCCAGCACCCTGCCCAGGTTACATATGGAGACAGACAAAAATAAAAAGCTTATAGAAGAGCATCCAACACCCCCCACCCCCACCCACGAGCCCCACCCCACCAACCCCACACACCCCCCACTTTTAAGTGAGGCCTGAGTGGGGGTGACTGCTGACCATCAGCAGTCACATAGAGTCTCTATAAGGGAACCCATATTTAGTAGGTCCCTAGTATTTCACTCCTGGCACGAACTCCTTCGCCTCTGGGTTCAAACTGCTCTTGCGCTGTTGGAACAAAACAGAAAACAACAATTACTTGCAAGTTCCTCAAACAATCTTCAGTAAACAAAGCCAGCCGTATATAACCTGATTCCTGCTGGTTTAGCATGAGAACGTCTGCGTAGTTCTCCATTTAGGTTGTTACCATTCTCGTAATTTTAAAAGCCAGGACTGTGACTTAGATCTAATCCTAACAGCAAGCAAACATTCAAATGTATTGCATCACGTTTCAAAGTCTTCACAATGTCTACACCGGAAACATCAAGCCTAAGCATGTTCATTAGCTGTGAAAACGTTCAGACCAATAAAATACTAAAACAGGTGTGTGAACAACAAATAAAGCATGGAATCAATGGCTGTGGTTACATGCAAAGATTTTTGCCAATCTGATTGAATACATCCCAATTACAGATTTAGATTGAGGTGTTTTTTTCCGTACTTTTTCCGTATAACAGTGAACATATGATAACAGTACTGTTTAATGCAAAAACTAAGTTTATAAGTACTTTTGGTCATCAAATTACCACCGCGAGTCTTTTTCTGCCAGTCTGAAGACGGCACTTTTCTCACGCTGGGGCTGAATCTCAAAAGGCTCTTGCTTCCTACATACTGCACTGTATAGGACTTTAAATACTGACTCATGCACCCAACAACGCAAAATATCACAAAAAAAATGGTCATTTGGGATTCATCCACATTCATACTCGACAAGCAGTGCACCATTTCACAGCAGGAGCTACAATTTCTAAACGTAATGCTAACGTTACACAGCACAATAGGGAGTACGGAGCCATTTGGGATTCAGCCTGGATTTGATGCTACTTCTGACAAACACTGACATTTGAAGCGTGTAATCCATTCGGGTGACATTCTTTAGTGTTTTATATTGCGGTTTTTCAGTGAGTCACATTGTGAGTACTTTAGTTCAAGCCTGTGATATTATGTTGAAGTTGTTTAGCATGTTTAGCAAGTTATCTTTCAGCCTGTTGGCTAGCTGACTAGCCTAGTTCTAGTAAAGAAAAACGTTTTCAGCTCCTCGGTTCAAACAAAAACAGGTTCTTACTTCATCAGTTCACTCGGTGCTCCGTGCGATCAGCATTAGAGTCAAAGATTAATCTATTAACAGCAGAAGGGTTTTTCATGCTGTGGTGCAGTAATACAGAGTTCAGTTGTTGTGAGGTGGTCATAGCCGCGGTATATCGTGGATTTTACAACAGCTTCGAACGCAACTCAGCCAATCAGATTTTAGGACAGGAACTATCCATTTTATAAATGGATGCATTCTATTTTGATTGAGCTATTAGTCGGATTATTAACGGATCATCAGACAGCCATGTAAACTTGGCTAACGTGACAGTATAGTGGGAACCTTGTGAAAGCAGAGCTACACTGCATAACTTGCTGCAACGCATTTGACTTGTCCACAACGATGATAAATGTGTGTTATTAATTTGTGACATCATTGAACTTCGGCAGACGTCTTTTTACATTTGTTTTTACATTTGTGTAATATATTTTAACGTGATATCAGCAGGTTGCAGCAAGAAAACACAACAGTATCTGAAACTTCCATCACTCATTAACTCTTTTCAGTTAATAACCTCATAACAATTAGAGGAAGGGTCATTACACAGGTATTTTTGGCTAGCTTAACCGTACTGAGGAAAGGCAGTTGGCTTAACCACAGTATTTTTGTTGAGGTGGAACAAAAATAGGAAAAAAGTGTGTCCACTAACCATATTGCATTTTTGTGGCTAGTGCACACCACCTCATTTGCTGTATTGGATGCATGTTGGTTTTGTGGTTGTTGCTTGCTTGCTGTCAGGACAAAGCATTAGGCTGCGTTCAGGAGTATTTTGCAGAAGCTCTACGCTGAGCGTTGTAACCACACGCTGTTAAATCTGCCTTGTATCCAACTGCACCAATAAACTAGTGAGCTTAGCTATGCATCTACTTTAGATTTGTCAACATTTAGCCTTCCTAGGCAACCTGCCTTCGCTTCATCTTTGGATGGCAAAACGATCTCGCAAAAGGAGGAGATCTAACATCATAAAGCTCCTTATTTTTATCCACAACTCTGCAGCCTGCCATCTTGTTTTTTCCACTACCTTACTGAGCTTTGACCAAATTCAAATCTATAATATCTATTATTTTTCAGTGTTTCAGGAAAAATGACTTACTGCAATGTCTTCCGCGTTTCCGTCACTGACCGACAGCCCGCTGAGTTGCTGCTGAATTTGTCCGACCCCAGGGGGGAGGTCTCTCGCAGGAATGAACCAATCCTGATCCTCCTCCTCCAGCATTTCCTGGAAACAGCGCTCCAGAAACTCTTGCTCCAAAAGCTCTTCTTCCACCTGCAAATGAACCAGAAAATCACACACACATACAAGAGTGAAAACGTCCCTTACTAATGATCTGGCATTTCCTTCTAAGGACATCACTGCCGCGTTACAGTCTCGAACTTACCTGTCGGTTGTACTCCTCCTCATTTTCCATCCACATGTACTCTGCAAAGGGGTTTGGCTCTCCTTCCTTGTGTCCATTCATCACACCGTCATCTTTTCCAGAACCACTGCCACCCCCTGGTGTCTTTGCCACCTCAGGACTGTTAATATCTGCAGGTTCTGAGAGTAAAGAAAAGAATCAGTATTTCAAAATACCCATAATATGGAGAGAAAAAAAAAAAATGCTGGTCTAGGCTTTGCGTAATGAATATTCTTCAGGTATGTATATATGTGTGTGTATAAAATCACCTCTTCCTCTACAGCTGTGGTAAAGCACTGTACAGGCCAACAATATAATGTTTAAAAAAGAAGAAATACACAGTTATGTCAACATTATATCAATACAGAGAAGCACTGAGGGAGGAAAAACCTGAAAAGCGTGGCTGAAAATAGAGCAATATTTATCTTTATCTTGACGAAATTATGTCACACTATGATTTTCTGAGGATAGCTTGGATATTGTCAGTAGTTAATGAACACTGGTTTTTGGCAGGTTGTATTACAAAGAGAGTACAATTAGTCAAGTTTTATTTCATTGATAGTAGTGCAGTTTGTGAAATTTTGAACAAAAAATAACTTTTTTTTTGAGCACTAACAGGGACTTTGTCTGTCCAAACATATCAAAATGAACATGATGTGATCGGGTGCTGTGAAAATGTCGAAGTATCGTGATACGTATTTTTGCCATATCGCCCACATCTTAGTTGAAAATATGCAAGAGAATGCATGAGGAGGCTCAGCACCCTTTGCGTAACAGCACTGGCTACCTTCTCCAGCTTAAAATTCTGAGAGGTAACGTTAGGTCACTATCCACAAATTACATTTGCTGTTGTGCAGTGAACACTGCACATATCAGTAATGCTACTGCTGTTAAACCGTTTACTTTCAGAAGCACAGAACTCTGGAAACGGAGTCCAAACATGTAGAGGAGACATATTTATAAACTCATGACGAGTTTTAGTCACAGGCACTAAAACTTGTGTTCTCCAGCAAAGAGAACCCAAACAGCTCTCTCTAATGGGACCATGGATAAGGGCTCCAATATAGGGACTTTAGTGATGTAATCTGATAACCCTAAAAACTAGGGACAAACTATGATATCGGAATCATATCCGTATCACTAGACAACTGCAAAATACAAGCAAGTCTGTATCATTAATTTTATTCTGCATTTGAAACCTGTAGAAATAAATGTATTTTTTAATGCTAAACGGTTTCAATTTCCTACAATTTATAAATATTCTACATTTTTTCTAAATATTTTATGTATCGGCACAGACATGTATGTTAAAAATGTTGAATATCAGTTCAGGCCCATACTTTATTTATCGGTACATCCCTAAGATTTTTATTAATTTAAAATGCACAATGAATGAAGAAACAGTGAATACCTCTGAATGATAATACACACTACGTGTTAAACAAGTTAAACATTTCTACAGGATTCCAATAAGAATCCATGGTATTCCTATAGTTATTTTTATAAAAGAGAGCTAAATCCAGTTAAATCTAGCTGAGTTTTTTTTTGTGTGTAGTGTCAGTAATAAGTGTCATGTAAATAGTCTCATCTCGCGGTTTTCATCCACATCCACAAACAAAACTTTCAGAAGAAACTTAAGCTAACTAGGAGACAAAGGGGAACTCCACCGTTTTGAAGCGTGTTCTAAAGCAAAAAAGTCCCCAGAGACAGCTTACTCTTTTCAGAGGGACCATTATTTTAACCATCAACAACGACACCTGGAAAACGCAAAAGACACGTGTAGTTTCACTGGTGGTTTCGAACAGCACATAAAATGGCTATATTTGCGTCAGTAAGTTTCTCTACAATAAACCATTTCACACCAAATCACTCTGAATGACTCTAAACCATTGAAAAAAAATTACACAGAATTTGAAAAATCGGTGGAATTCCCCTTTAACGTTATACTACAGCTAGCATGAACTGCTTGTTTCAGTTAGCAGGTGTGCTTTTCCCCTCTATAATTTAAAGAATACGTTAAATAATCCCAAGGTTGGCTGCCTATTTGAGCACAAAAGGCAGTTAGAATACAGCTTCTGCTCGTTTCCGTTGTTTTGTCGGCACGTTTCTTCTCGCCATTTTAACCAGTGTTACCATGATTACCATGAGGTTAACTAGGCGTTTAAAAAAGCACCACAACACTACAAAAATAGTCAAAATCAATAAACTAACATGATGGACCGTGTCCAAGTAACGGAGACTTTGTAGAGAAAAACACGTGATGTACATATACTACAGCATGCGTGTTAGCAGTGAGCGATGTTTTGAAGATCTGCGATATCTCTACATCTCGCGTGCAGGCCGTCGCAGGAGTCAAGGCCTTCACTGAAGCTCTTTTCAACCAACAAAACAACATTTCTTCAGTCAAGCTAACTGCGGCTACATCGACTCAGCCCATAAGTCAGGCTCATTTGTGCTAAACTCACAACTAAGCTATCGAGACAACTGCGTAGACAGCTAAGCCACCACTGCAACTGAACTAGCGTTAGCTAAGTGGCTATTTAGCATCGCATGTTATTTTGTTTGACCCCAATCACAACGGCGTTTGTAGAGCGGCACTCAAGCAAAATAGCAGAGGATTTTGTTTTACTTCACTCACCAGGCATTATAACGATACTGTTTTCCTTAATAATTCCAACAAAGAATCCAGCGATAGAGGAAATTTGGCCTATTTGCAGCAACAATGTTACCTGGCCAGTTTTCAATACTACGTCAGTGCGTTCATCTGCGGGGGCCTTTCAAGCAAACATGTGAGCGCCCTCTACCGGTGATATTTACAATAGCGCTTAGGACAAACGTGGAAAGACACTATATGGCCAAAAGTATGTGGACAGCTGACTATCACACCAACATAAGCTTGTTGGACATCCTGTTCCACAACCATTGGCATTTATATGGAGTTGACTGTCTTTTTGCGGCTATAACAGCTTCCACTGCTCAGACAAGGCTTTCTGCAAGATTTTGTATTGCGTCTGTGGGAATTTGTGAGGTCAGACACTGATGTTGGATAAGAAGGCCTGGTTTGCAATGTATGTTCCAATTAATCTCAAAGGTGTTCACTAAGGTTGAGGTCAGGGGTCTATGCAGGCCACTGTAGTTTTGCCTAGTCATATTCCCCAAACACCACATTAGCTCTCGGCACCTACTAAACAAACAGCATGTTGGATATGTTATGAGATTTCAGTACCACCCCACACATAATCATTGCTGCTATTGCACATAAATATTGTAACTCACTCCTGTCCGCATACGCACAGTGCAACAAGAGAGAGTGAGACACTGCTGCCAGAGGAGCTGCTGACTGAGATTGACATTTACACAGTTACAGTGAGCAGCATGCATGGGAATAAATTACAGTAGTCCTATTTATATTTCTTGCTTTCCCACTCAGAAGATTTGTCACTCGTCACTTTTTAGTAATGAAAGTCGCTTGGTGAAAAGGGTTTCAGAAGTCATTAAGTGTAGTGGCTTAGACAGGGATGTGGCAGGGATACATTTACCACAAAACATTCAATGGTTGTCTGAGCCCATGCGATAAAAAAGAGACCTGTGGCTACAAAAAAAAAAGACCCGTAGCTATAGCCCAATAGCCAGACCCTAAAAACACCTCTGACACACCTCTGGGCTAGCTCAAGTTCTGGAGAGACAGGGATGGCTGCTATCAAAATATTTCATATGTCATATATTGATGGCTGAAAAAGTGATGCAGTTTAAAAAATGATGCACTATTTGCAGGTTGCATGGTAGATGAACATTCAAGTAGATTGTATACTTATACAAATCAGATACTACCTATCACCTGGTAGTACAATTCAAGTCCCGTAACCCCACCCCTGTTTTTAATCCCTGGGTTACCTCGTGTCTTGACATTTGTGGTGATGTTGTGGACTCAGCACTTGCTAGCTTCTGGTAGCACTTGTTCGTAGGTTGCAGCAGCCAGCCCCCTCTATTGGCCAAAACAAGCACAACGCAGCATGTCTGCCTGTCTGCTCTGCTACCAGGACTTTTCTTAGGAAAAGTGTGTTTTTAGTTCATAGATAAAAATGGGGACAATGTGGGGGACAGCTCCAGTCAAGGACAGGCCACCAAAAACTGGGACTGTGCTTGGAAAGGGGAACATTTGGTCACCCTTTGAGGCCAGGGGCGCAGTCTTACTGGAACAGGAAAGGGCCTTCCCCAAACTATTGCCACAAAGTTGAAAGCATATAATTGTCTAAAATGTCTTTGTATGCTGTAGCATTAACATTACGTTTCACTGGAAGTAAGAGGCCCAAACCCTGAAAAAGAGCCTCAGACCATTATCCCTCCTCCACCAAACTTTACCATTGGTAATATGCCTTCCAGTAGGTGTTCTCGTCCATCAGACTCCCAGATTGTAAAGTGTGATTGTTCACTCCAGAGAACACATTTCAGCTGCTCTGGAGTCCAGTGGCAGTGTACTTCACTCCAGCCATAGTTTTCACATGCTACACAGCGGTCCTGCTCTGTAAGTTTTCATAGTCTACTTATTTGTGGCTGAACTATTTTTGCTGCTGGATGTTTCCACTTCACAATAATAGCACTTACAGTTGACAAGGGCAGATCTAGCAGGGAAGAGATTTTACAAACTGACTTGTGGCACAAAGGTGGCATCCTATAACAGTGCTATGTTTAATGTCACTAAGCTCTTCAGTATGACCCATTCTACTGCCAGTATGTGTATAAGAAGACTGCATGGTTATGTGCTTGATTTTGTACACCTGTTAGCAATGAGTGTGGCTGTAACACCTAAACTCAATACTTAGGAGGGGTCACCACATACATTTGGCCATACAATGTACATGAGGAAATGGAGAATCAATGCAAATAATGTGAAAATAAAATTAGAAGCATACAGGAGTGTAAAGATTATTTATTTAACATTATACATTACATATATTAGTAGTATTATATGTTCATTATTAATAAAATGGTTTATTATTTTATTTATTCATTTTCACAATTATTTATTAATTTATTTTTGTTTTCATTTCCATATTCATTTCGTCTTTTCTCGTGGAGTTCTGTCAGTTAACCTGGTCTGGTCCACTAAATTATGTACAAAACACACATTTTGTACATACTAATGTCTGTGATGATGCTTACCATCATCACAAGGTCAAAAAACATGGTAGGCTTATTTTCTCACAAAGCAACACTCAATATAAAATGAGCTACATAACATGATGTTGTAAAATGCCTAGTTTCTAATAATATGAGGAAAAACAGGGGGAGAACCCTCTCTTCATGTCCAGCTTGTTTCATTCTAGGTTTGTAAATGGGCATGTAAAACTGCATCTGGGTATTTTTTGCCCCGACCTAAGTCACATACTGTGATGCAGACATCAGAGAACGCTTAAAAATACTGAATAAATGCATTCCATGGCACCTTTAAGCTACACAACAGTCAGGAAAAGGAGGAAACATTAGCCTATCTAGATCACTACTCCACTCTATTCGGGAGTTTGTATGGACCCATGGGGTCAAAAAAAGCTAATGTTGTCAATATATTGTTTGGCATCCCTCCAGAGTTGGTAAAGATACACTCAAATTTAATTTAATTCACTTTTTAAACATGACAAGTAAATGTTTTAGTCAGGCAGCATCTTAAACAAGCTTTAGAATCAGACATGACTGGATGTCTTGCTGCCTCAGAATACTGTCTGAGTAGGCAGCATTTATCATGATTCAAACACAGCCATTGATTCTCAAGCCCTACATGCTAAAGGGGGCCTTTTATTCCTTGTCTGGGGGGGCTTCTTCCCCAAATGTTTAACGTTTTGCATTTTCGCTTTAAAATATGATTTCCTTTTTCAAAAAAACAAGTGTGTTAAAGGGGAACTCCACCGATTTTGCAGAATTACTCATTCAATGGTTCAGATGTAAAGAAAATCATTCAGAGTGGTTTGGTGTAAATGCACCTTCCTAGAGAAATTTACAGAGTCAGAATTGTTCACCATTATAGTACTAGGAACCAGACGTATGAAGCATTTAATGGCTCTAAAAGTTGCATCCCGTAAGGTCATTATGCAAAATGGTTATGAATGCGTTGCTTGATAACTGAGACATTGTTTTGTGATAGTTTTGTTATAAAGTTTTGGCATAAAACGTAATTTTTAGTATAAACTTTTACCCCAGGATTACGAAACTGCATTCTCAACTAAGATCAATGCGTGCGAGCTAATGTGCTCTTGTTTTTACTAGCCTGTAGCTGCAGCTGTTCAACACGGCTAACGGCAGCAGCAGCTTTTGTTTACAGTTTATTTTAATGGTTTTCTAACCTATTTTGAAAGATGGCAGTGTATGCGGAGGACTTCGAGGAGGTCTGTTTCCAAAATGTCGTAGAGCCATATCGATTTGAACCAGAACACACAAATGAGTTGCAGCGGCTTGAAGAAGAGAGAGCTGAGAGAGAGAGAGAGAGAAAGACTGAGAGAGACTGAGATCAAACCCGTCGGCGCCGAAGCAGAACAACCCAGGGCGAATGGAAATTGGTGGCGTCAACAACAAATGACTTGTTACTTTGCTTACCAGTTTATGAGGTAGGATAGTGAGGCAGATTGTGGCCTACTTTAGACAGTCTGTTGTAAGCTAACGGCTAACACATATGCATGGTGGAAAATACGACAAAGGGAACAGCAGTTTTCTTTAGCAGCCTGCATTTGATGAAATCCGCTTTGCATTTTTTCACTGGTCTTGAGTAAGTTCGTCGGTGAACTTGTCCAACTTTTGGTCTTTGTGTGTAGCTTCAAAACAATTAGCCACAGCAGGATTTCTGGTAATTGTAACAACAACTGAAAAAAACACAGTACTGTATTTTCTCCATTTATTTTTGCATCCTGGTACAGCGCAGTTCACCACCATTCTGAGCAATTGACCAGCAAGGTGCAACTGTGATCTGTTGCAGCTCCTCTGATGAAAAAGTTACTCACATAAACTATGAGTTTTGCTGACACCATGCGACACAATGCTGCCAATCCAAACAACACAAAAGGCATGCAGGGCGGAGAGGTACATGCAGGACATTGTAAGGAAAAAATAGTTCTCAAAGAAAAAGTATTTTTTAAATTTAGCAGCATTTTACCAATATCAGCATGACATATAAAAACTTATAAGACACATGTAAGTTCATCGATCATTTTGAATAGCAGATTAAATGACGATATTCGTAGTGTAGACATAACAACGTCTGGTTCCTGGTACTACAATGGTTAAAAAATCTGACTGTGTAAATTTCTCTAGAAAGGCGCATTTCACACCAAACCACTCTGAATGATTTTATTTCTATCTAAACCTTTGAATGATTAAGTAATTTTGCAAAATTGGTGGAGTTCCCCTTTTTTCTGATCCCCTCATAAACATATGCATACTAAACATTTTCTTATATATGAATGCATTATAAACACATAGATCACTGACCACAACATTTTTTTTTCCAGAGTAATAAGTCTTAGTTAATGTGTTGAGCTTAGATCTGTCTGTATCATTTAATATGGAGAGAAATTAGGAGGGGAGGGGCATCTACCCATGTTGCCCTACTATTAAAAGCATGAACAGTATGAAGTATGGTCTACCTAAGTGCCGAAGTGTATATTTATTTACAACCCTTACAGAACAGAAGAGAGATAGACTTACACACATAGATGATAGACTGTGCAATCCCAGCCGTTATCACGATATATGTAGAAATGGACCAGGCTATAAGAAATTTCTCCCATTCTAAAATGTTTAAGAATACCAGAGATGAAACTGTAGGAAGATAAGTGAGAAGTGAAGCTACGAGGACCATGAAAATGACCCTGAAAGCTTTGACTTTAGACTTTTGAATAACCTTTCTGTCCTTCTTTCCCTTACTTGGCCCATTCTGCTTCAAAACCTTAAGCACCATCAAACAGCTAAATAATTTCAGAGGAAAAATAACCGTGTACTGTGCTAGAAGTAAATGGTAAGCCAAGTAATCCAAGTGTATATCGTGTAGGTGAGCCAAGCCTATGCTAGAGCTAAGGGTTAAGATCCAGACTAATGCTGCACATGCAGACCTGAATCTCAGTGCTCTGTACTTCAGGAAGATGAGGGGATGGACCACAGCCACATATCGCTCCATGCAGATGCAGCACAGGAAAAGTGATCGACCTACATGGAGAAACCGTTCGAAAAACAGAGATGTCTTTATTATCTTTAAACACCTAACATAAAATTTCAGCACAGAAAAAACAGAGCCAAGGCAGAAGATTGTCTCGATCAGTGCTAGGTTGAAAAAGAAGATTTCAGTTTGTAGCCCCTGCTTGACACTAAGCCAAATGGCGTAGGAGTTTGTCGGGAGACCAAGCACAATATTTATGATGAGTATGACAGTAACGACGTCGGGTGTCCTGATTTCACCACTTGATGAGTTTGTGGAGCTGCAGGATGAGATCGAAGAGTCGTTCATGACCTCACACAGTGTTACACTTACAGTGACGTCTCTGTGAGAAACAGACATGAAAACACAGCAGAACCTTCAGCTGAGTATGAGGCTTATTTGTCAGTTGCATTTAAGCAACAATCACACAGTGTTTATTTTGAAATACATCAGTCCTCAGTGTGACTGATTATTGCTGTTTGGGGGGTATAATATAATATAATATAATATAATATGTCATTAAAATATAAAAATGTAATTGACTACTGTAATACTACTACTATAATAGGTCTACTGTACAATAAGGTAACTATATAATTAGTTATCTAGATACTATATAATTTACAACTATAGCAAGTCTACTGTAAAAGTCACTCAGGAAGATCAGCTGGGTAAAAACTGTGACAGACCCTCATTTTACTTATGAATACTGGTGGAAGTGATAATGAAACAGTAAACAAGATTGCAAATCAACATATGAAATGAAAAGAAATACTTCTGTCACAGTAGAAGGACTGTCAATCACATGTTCTGTATATGGGTCAAATAAGGATGGTAAAGATGGTCAAAAATCTTTTTAAAAAAATGATTTAAAGTGCATGAGGTAATTCACAATCACTCCATTTATGTTGTTTCCATATTTTTTCTGAATATTTGTATAAGTATTTTCAAGATCAGTTTTGACTTAAGTCTTAAAATGTCAAGTGAACAACAAACAAACAATAATATACTTTTCATTCAACTGAATGTATTTGCAAGTACGCATGATAATTTGGATAGAACAAATGGCACTGAGTGAATTCTGGTTTGTTTATCTGCACAAATGTTTTTTGTGAGTTTTGTAAATACCAGTGGGGACTTTTCTGTTTAAAGAGAGAGGAATATTTTGAAAATATACAAAGCTATGTGATTACATTACATTAGAGTCTGAAGTTTTATTCTAAAATGATTTTCTGGTTATACCAACTGACAAAGCAGTGAAGTTACCCCACTTGACAGTTGAGTGTTATTAACACTCAAAGCATTAGACAATGAATTCAACCATTGCAAACCAAGCACAACATTTAACAGTTTAACAGTTTAACAGTGAAAATAACTTTTTTATTTTTTACTGTAATGTTTAGATATTTAAAAACACAATCGATGGGAAGCTGTCCAAAATGCATGATAAAATGAATTATTTTAGTGATATAACCCAGTGCTACATTCCTGTAAATATACTTTCATACTCTACAAAATAATTTAAGTGAACAGTAAGACTGAAGGGGGGGCATATCTGTTGGAGTCAAATCACTTATCAAACATATAGAGCAACTACAATGGCAAGTTGCTCAGACTTCATTTTGGCAAAGTCGTGTAGCAGACACTTTTTGCAATTGTTTTCACACCACTGTGCTGGAAAAACAACAAATTGAAAGTACCACCTAGACATTTCATTTAAAGCCTAAACAATTTCTTAAAAACTTTTAATTTAGAAATTGTACTTGGTGGCTTCAAGTCATTTTCTACTTCAAATATATTTCATTAAGGGGAACTTTAAAAAGTTGTGGGTTTTGAATCATAAAAAACAAAAGTTTAGTCAGTGGCCCTTGTACTGATGATCACTGTATAAGGAACGTTTTTTAAAAGCTGATATCCATGTACACCTATATGAAAAACGATGGTTGTCCGGTGGTTCTCATCTCTGGTGAACCATAGAATTAGGTAGGAATACATCATCATGAAAAATGAAAAAGTGTAATTCTTACCTGTCACTTGTCAAGGTGATTTCCTTGTATCGCTGGTGCACAATATGTTATGAACATCTGTCTCTGGGAGAGACAGAGAAAACAAGAGAGAGAGAGAGAGAAAAAGAGAGAGAGAGAGAGAGAGAGAGAGAGAGAGAGAGAGAGATTCCATTTATGAAAGCGCCCACATCCAGTCCTGCTTAGCTCCTACACACAAACACAAGACTGCACTCACGAACTGTAAACTTCATATCCAAGTCTTGTAGTTATTTATGAGGTACATGCTTTAAAAAGTTTTATTCCATTAAAACTATATAGTTGGCATCCCTTCATTTAATATTGTGTGCCTCCCTTTGCAAAGATAACAGCTCTGAGTCTTCTCCTCTCATGTCTAATGAGACTGGAGAACACTTGGTAAGGGATCTGAGACTGTTTCTCCATACAGAACCTCTCCAGATCTTTCAGATTCTGAGGTCCACACTGTGGACTCTCCTCTTCAGCTCCTCCTACAGGTTTTCTATGAGGTTCAGGTCAGGGGACTGGGGTGGCAATGGCAAAACCTTGATTCTGTGGTCAGTGAACCATTTTTGTGTTGATTTGAATGAGTGTTCAACTGATTCAACTGATTAAGCTTCCTGGATGAGGCAGTCAATTTGATTTAATATATAAACTTATCCTGAATGTAAAGTTGATCTCACAGTTTAGCTGTGCTCTGTCCAATTTGCCATGTGATGCTGCAGCGCTTCTCCACCAGTCTACAGTAGAGTTTATGCAGTGAAACCATTAACATCACCACAACAACCAAGGTCTAAAACAAGCTATCATTTGATCAGTGTAAAACACATGAGTAATGATCCCTTTTCCCTATTAAAACACTGCAAAACCGTTCCAATGGAACTATAAACAAACACAGCTTACCATTATCAGTTTCCTCTTCTTTTCTTGGCTGAAACGTCTTTAATGATGTCCCGTTTGTTTAAGTGTCACGGTCCAAATCACGGCTGTAGAAGACGGCAGTCAATGTTATATTAACGTGGCATCCTGGGAGCTAACCAGTGAGCTAGCTGATATTGATGCCATGTGAATTATATTTTGAGAATTTGATAAATAAAAGTTACTTTTATTTGTTTGAGCACCAGTCTCATACATTTTGCAATCCTCTGACAAGGAGTGATCGCATGTTTAGTGTGACCTCATTGTGGTAAAGCAACAGAATGGACGCTATTTGTGAAAGAAGCTTAATGTGCACACATCTGTTATAATTTTTCTATTAGAATTGACTTCAATATAAAAATACCTTGTCATATTTGTAATCTGTTCGGTATTGTAATAGTATTTGTGGTGCTGCTGGGCATTTCACAAAGCAGTATTTCTTAGTAAGCTGGAAAACAAGTCTGTCTAATAGGGGACAATCCTCAATATTTGGCTTATCAAGCTTACTGAAAAATTCTGCCTTGTGAAATATCTCCAATGCAAATGAGCCACTACAAAATGGCAGAGTCCATTCATTGACTTGCCGAAGGGGAAAGCCAAGATGGAGCTGAAGCTGAAGGAGACACTTAACAACCACGCAAGACGTGGTAGACCACCATGAGATAAAATCATCTTTGAGAGAGAGGAGAAAATCAAGCTCCACTTATGCTTCAACTCAACACTATGGGTCTGAAAGGATGTTTAGCGGTCAAGAAGCCCTTGCTGAGAACAGGAAAAAGACAAAAAAGAAAAACCTTTGCTAATCAAACAAAGAAGCTGCTGGTGTTCTCTGAACAATGGACTGACTACCCCAGAGTCAAGACTTCAACATCACTGAATGTGTTTAGCATGACTTGGATCATTAAAAGCAGAAAATGCAACCAACTTCTAAGACTGAACTTTGTAGGTGTGGAAAAATATCCCTGCAGATTTCTTTGAAAAACTGAAAGCAAACCTCTTGAAAAGAATGGAAGCTGTGATAAAGGCAAAGTTTCTCTGTTGGATATACTAAATACTGAAAAAATCATATTAATTTAGTTGTTGAGGCTTCTGTGTGATTTCCTGTTAAATTCCTGCTTTTTGATGCTGAAACATGAATACTGTGTACTTAATGATCATTTTGACTGGATATTCTATAAATGAAAGTTGGTCTCTGACTTCATCACAGTAATATATGTATTAATACATACATGTATATATATATATATATATATATATATATATATATATAGACAGCAGGTTTGGCTGTGCTGTCACTGCGTCAAGGTGCCATCCATTTTCCAACTCGGTGTTCAAAACAGTAAAAACAATGTTAACCCATGCAAAGCAGTGGTACCTCTTTGCATGGTTCAGTCAAATTCTGCATTCCCATATTAGGCAACACAAATAGAAAACAAAGTCATTCTTTTATTATGAATCACTAAGATATAAAATGTTATGATTAAGTTGAATTCATAATATTCCTAGGTTCTACCATAGAAGTATATAAGGCAGATAAAGAAACTATGACTGATGCTCACATTGTTAATCAATGTTAGATGTAGTGATAATGGGACTGTAAATAAGGACACTGTTCAGTATGTGATATGAAAAGAAATGAATAGATTACATATTACATTTTTTGTATTCTCTATATATCCTGGTACAAGAAACTTTAAATTAGATATCGGCATACATTAAAGCTCAAAAAACAAATATTATTCACAAAATTATGGAAAATGAAAAAATGTAATTCTGACTTGTCTGTTGATTAAGTAGTTTGTTTGTATTCATGGCATATACTATAATATAAACAGGTGTATCTGAAAGAGAGAGAGAGAGAGAGAGAGAGAGAGAGAGAGAGAGAGAGCGCAAAAGAGGGAGAGAGAGTCTGTAGGTCTGTAGGGGTTGTGCTAAATGACACAGACAGAATTGCTTACCTTTAAATTACTAATAAAAATTAAATCACCATATTTCTGTTATTATAAGTACTTGTACTGGGCAGGACCCCACATGCAAGACCACTTATATCAAAACAAACAAACAAACAAAAACTCATGCACAGCTTATAAATCATCAGGAAGGTCCTGAATTTTATTAACTTTTGAAACACATTCTAAACTAAAGGTGCACCTCCCATAAACTAAAGACCAGACCTCTGGTCTGAGAAACAGATAAAAAAAACATACAAAATCTGTGAAATACATCAGACAAACCTTTCAACTGAGTTAGCTCACAAAATGCTTGCTGCAGATCATCTAGGTTTTCATTTTAATATATGATTACATATTGTACAGTGAGGTCTGATGCACTAACTGCTTAAGATACGTGTAGTTTAGTGCTTTAGTGTCCTCCTGGCATGTGCTCTCCTTTTATTTAGACAGATAGAATGGTGTGGAGCAGTGGATCTGCTTCTGTTTCACAGTTGAAATGAATGCAGTGGAATCTAATGAAGCCTACATACGTGTGGACACCTGACCATCACACCTATATGAGCCTGTTGGACATCTCCTTCCAAAACCATGGCCATTTATATTCTATAGCTATAACAGTCCCCACACTTCTAAAAACACTTTCTACAAGATTTTTGAGTGCGTTTGTGGGAATTTGTGACCATTCAGTCAAAAGGGCATCTGTGAGGTCAGGCACTGATGTTGGATGAAAGGAACCTGGCTCGCAATTAGAACCAGGCCACTGGAGTTCTTCCACACCGAACTCGTCAAACCATGTCTTTTTGGACATCTCTTTATGCACAGGTGTGCAGCAATGCTTGCACAGAAAAGAGCCTTCCTTAAACTATTGCCAGTAAGTTGGAAGCATGTAATTATTTAAAACTTGTTTGCACGCTGTAGTATTAACATTACCCTTCACTGGAACTAAAGGACCAATCCTAATGCCTGAAAAACAGCCCCAGACCATTATCCCTCCTCCACCAAACTTTACTGTTGGTACTATAAATTTCAGTAGGAAGTGTTCTCTTGGCATATGCCAAACCCAGATTCATCCAGATAGTGAAATGTGATTCATCAATCCAGAGTGGCAGCATGCTTTACACCACTCCAGCCAATGCTTGGCACTGCACATAGTGATCTTAGGCTTGTGTGCAGCTGCTCGGCCTTGGAAACCCATTTTATGAACTCCCAGTGTACAGTTCTTGGGCTGATGTTGCTTCCAGAGGCAGTTTGGAACTCTAAGTGAGTTTGCATGGTGTACAGTTGACCGGGGAAGATCTAGCAGGTCAGAAATTTCATGAACTGACTATGTATCCTAGGTATCCTATGACAGTGCCACGTTTAAAGTCACTAATCTCTTCAGTACAATCTATTCTACCGCCAATTGTTGTCTAAGGAAATCGCATGGCTATGTGCTTGTTTAACTCCTGAATTGAGATTAGACATAGAATATAGAATGGAGATTGGCTTGGGTGCTTCATTGCTCTTGAGCACCCCCTCTGGTGAATACCCACTCTCAGTAACTCCGACCTGTCATGCATCATCACAGTGCTAGAAGTGATCCCACCAATGAAATTGATAATGTCACAGTGTGTGTAAAATAACAATGTTCACACAAGGGAGCATTAATATCTTGTAAGTTTATATTGTGTAAAAAACAGGCTCTGTAGAGCTTCAGTTGAGTTCTAACTCACTGGTTCATAGTATATAGTATAGTGGATAACTTTACAGCCTTGTGTGTTGAAAGCCTTGCTCAGGCAGTAACACCTTGGGAAAAACTACACTATGCTTGCTTTCCTTCGAAATATGATTAGACTGTTTTCCTTGGCAAGAACGTCTGTAATATGTGTAAATTACACTCATTGGGCCTCATTCACCAATCTTGTATCTAAGTTTTTTCTTAAATGTGTTCTTGAGAAAGGTCCTCGGAAAAAGTCTATGTCAGAATCATGACGTGGTTTTAAACTGCAGAATTATACCTTTGTCCTTTTGAGTGTATGTGCATTCTGTTCTTACTTAAGAAGAAATCCAAAATAAGAAAACACTGGTAAATGACAGAACCTTTGTGAAAACATAAACAGTTAGTGAATGAGGGCCATTAAGTTTATTTTATGTACAGATTGAATGTTTTAGCCCCTGCCACTCAAAATGTCTGTGCGTGGGCCTGGGATCAGGTGTTGATCATTTTCATGACAGTGAAAACAATGTTAAACCTTGCAAAACAGTGGTGCCTCTTTGCAAACCCAATCAAATTCTGTGTTTATGCCTTTTAAAACATGAGTGTGACTGAAAATTTTGAGTTGTGTTCCAGTGTCTACCGTATGCCAAGCTTATATCACTCAGGAACATAAGCTAGGCAAAGAAACTGTGATAGACCCTAATATTGCTCATGAATGTTAGAGGGAGTGATCATGAGACTGTAATGAAAAGAAATTGATCTGTCTAAGTAAAAACAATAGGCCTTATTCACCAATATCTTCCAAAGTTTTCTCTTAAATTTGTTCTTGAGAAAGGTCCTGAGAAAAAGTCTACGTCAGATTCATGACGTTTTCTTAAACTGCAGAATTGTTTGCATTCTTGCATGTGCGTAGATTCTGTTCTTATCTAAGGACAAATCCCAAATAAGAAAACATTGGTGAATGTCACAATCTTGTCAGAAGTGGGTTTTAAGAAGACATTTCTTCTTAAGAATGGTTGGTGAATGAGGCCTAATGTCTAGATTAGATATTATATTTTCTGTGCTATCTGTTATTACTGTGCAAACAACAAGATGAGTTAAGCTCAAACATAAATTCATATACCTAATCTCAAAGAAAAAAATAGTATTTAATATCTCTGTGTAATCACTGGTATTAGAATTAGGTAGGAATTCATGATTATTAAAAATGAAAGAAATTAATTCTGACCTGTCTGTTGATAAATGAGTTTCCCTTTATGTCTGCTGCATACTTTATTATGAACATATCTATCTAAGAGAAAGACAAAGAGGGAGAGACTGAGGGTGTAGATCTGTAGGGGTTGGGCTACATGACAGACAACTATTCAATTACTATTATATTACACAATATCAGACCCAGACCATCCCATGGGTTTTATGACCAAGTAACCATTGCACAAAGCCACTAGGGGGCCCATCTGAGAAATTCTATACAAAATCTTTACAGTTGATTGTATAGTCAAAATCTACACATTTGACTTAACTTGCAGTGAGAAATTTACTATCAACATGCCCCTTGTGTCATTCCTGAATTCTAAACGCCATGTTATATTCTTAGCCCGGTCACTGTAAGATGTGCCAGTAATGAACATGTTGTTGCTGTCATGACAAAACCTCATGTCTCCAAAATCCTCATTTTACAGCATAAGGGAAAATGGATGGAGGTGAAAGGAACAAAATTTATTTTCAAGAATTTTGGAGCATTTCTATTGCTCCATTTATCATGAAATGTTAACACTTTTGAAAGGGCATTTGCAAATTCAGTAAAAAAAAAAATAAAATAAAAATTGTGTGTCATTGGATGATGTTTTAAATGGACAATAAATAGATTACCAATAATTTTACTTTATATTAGACTGGCACACTTCATCATCATCTAAACCGCTGATCCTCCTGGGCTGCATAGTGCTGGAGCCTATCCCAGTGCTCATTGGGTGGAAGGCAGGAAACTGGACGGGTTGTCAGTCCATCACAGGGCAGACACAAATACATATATATTCAGAAGTAAGAGCAATTTAGTACCTCCAATGGGCCTGGCTGCATGTCTCTGGACAGTGGGAGGAAACCCACACAGATGCAGGGAGAACATGCAAACTCCACACGAAAAGGACTCTGGTTGCCCAGCCGGGGAATCAAACCCGGGCCCTTCTTGTTGTGAGCAGACCACCTGACTGGCATACCTAATATACATTTTTGAGAGTAGCCTTACTGACTTAGAGAATTCACTTAAAGTCTGCGTAAAGTAAATTCAGAGATTTGTTTTGAACACTTTATACATGTTACACTTTAAAATAATTGCTGAAAACATCAGCAATTAGCATAGCATCAGTGCTTTTCCTGATCAGTCGCAAAATATGTTTTGTTTTATGTTATTTATTGATAGCTTAACTTTACTTGGCTAGGTTATGCTAGTCAGTAATACCTGTTGCTAACTTGCATAAATGGGAGAAAAAAAAATGACCATTGTGTTGCAGACTGAAAGGAACGAGGTTGATTCTCAGGTCAGTGTCCTCTTACTCCGGATTGGATTCTGGCTCTGGTGGCTCAGAGTTTTTGCTGCCCAACCTAGCGAGACAGCGGACATGCTAATGTTAGTACCAGGTCAGCTTTCTATTCGCCAGCTTCTTCTTCCAGTTTAAATGGTGCAGCATTTACATTCTGTCAAACATTAGACTGAAGAGAAGGTGCGTCTTTTCTGCAATTGGGCGTGGTTTCAGTGCCTTCAGTGGACAAACCCCCAGCGTTTCAGAGCAGAGAATATGGCTTGTGTTTCCATGATTTTCAATTTAATACACGCCTAATTTTCAAACACTCACATTTGTGTTTGAAAATTGTGTGACAAACTCAGAACACATGTTTATTTATGCTTTAAATGTGTGGAAACATAGAAACATATTGAAACATAGAGCTTCAAGAGGTGTGAATGGAGCATGGAAAGGGGAACGGAGGGAAATATTTGCACCACCAAAAGTATCATACTATGACAGGCAAAACAAAAAGACAACTGTCAATTGATGTCATGCCCAATCAAATCATAGTTTTATGCCCTCATGCACAGCCTCTTGTGAGCTGGTCCATCCAGAATGCCCTAAATTTTAATTTGTGAAACCCACCCTAAACTGAAGGTAAAGTTTTCAAGCATGAGTATAGTTTCTGGTGTTTTTTTAGCTGACCTGATTTTAGGTTATATGCCACATGTAATGTATCGCCATTCTAGTTCTTGCTTACGCTTGTCTTGTTAGGTGATCTGGTAAAAATAATAAGTGACATTAGTCTAAGCATGAATAACACAAGCATGAAAAAGTTCACCTCCAGTTCACCTTCTTTCTTACAATAAAAATTTTTATTTAACTTTCAATCATAGAAAAGAGGGAAAAAAAAAACCCAAAATAAAAATCAAAAACAGAGGAGGGTAAGAAACTACAGAACCACCCCCCCTACACCATCCCACTAACAAGAGACAGTTTGCTAGATATAATGGTGGACATTCTAGACATTCCATTAAAAAACAAACACATACAAATAAACTTAGCCATCCGCCTTAATAACCTTGTCAAGTACAGCATCTCGGCCAAACCTGAGCACATTCAACAGTTTCACATATATGATGTGGAAGACTGGAATGGAAGGGAGACCAAGTGCGCTCAAATTCTGTATCATTACTTTTAATTCTAGCATATAAGCGCTCAAAGGGAAGAATTTTCATAATTTCATTATGCCAAAGGTTAATTGTGGGTGGTCGGTCATCTAGCCACTTAATTAAGATACACTTACAAGCAATGAACAATAATTTGTAAGTAAGCTGGATTTGACAAGATGTAAGTTTAATCTCATCCTTACCCATACCTAGTACAAAAAACCAGGGGTCGCTCTCTATGGTGCAACTGAATATCCTTTCAAGCTTTAATTTGATCCTATTCCAGAAGAGGCAATTATGGGGCAGGACCAAAACATATGTGAGTATGTAGTTCACCTTATTTCAAGCACAAGTGAGAAAACAGCGCAAAATGTATAACATCTGAAGAATTTAGTAGTGTTGCCATTGCTAGATGGCAACACATGAAGATTCAAATATATCAAATTGCTGTATGTCCGTCAATATTAATAACAGCACAACACAGTTGGTGGAGCTGCTCCTGCACATAAATTCAAGCCTTGTGTCCAAATTAAGGAGCAAAAAATATTACTCTATTTGGCTAGCTCCACCATCTGACTAACTAACATAAAAATATGTAGTAAAACTAAGAATGACCGTGTCTTCTATCGCCATTGAAAGAACTTGGACTCTGGATGCTGCATCAGAATTGGGGCTCCACTTATGGTTTAACATTGGCTTGCAGTAAATATCTCAGAAAACCTGCTTGTGGAAATAAAAAATTACAAGATTCCATAGTTCAAAATGATATTTTAATAGGTTACCTATGAGTGGACACAGTATATGCTTTTACTTGTCCTAGAAGACAAAAAAATCACACAACAAATTCAAACAGATTTTCAATCTTAAAAAAACTATATGCATAACAAGCAGAATAAAACAATAAGAAAAAGAATGGCTCTAAATGTTACATAAGTCCATAACAAGGATTAAAATTTTTTCACATAAAAGGGACCTACATCACATCGTTAATAAACTAATAGCCAAATATTCATCTTTAGTCACCAATTTTTCACTCCCTTAACTGTCTATAATGTTTATTTACATTTTTTTTATTTGTTCATTTCCCATCCCTCCATTCTTCGATAAACTACCATTACAGTTGATTTGACTAAATTTGATTCCAGTTAACCTGTTTAATTTTATGTAGTTCATTGTTTAATTCTTCATTTACCAATTTCTTTTCAGTTGAAAATAATGTTGAAACATACACACTAAACACACTTAGTATGTAAATAAATGTACATTATACATAGTCTCTATGCTCATTGTAGTATGTTAGGAGTAGATCGCACACTCCGAAAACTTTGAACTCTCATTAAAGGCACAGTATATGATTTTAATCCAATACACTTTTTGTCAAATTCGGCAAATATCTCCTTACGGTCCGCTAGCTGCCCGTTCTGTGTGCATGCTGGAAAAAAACTGGGTGTTTGTACACAACCCTGGCTCTAAGTAAACACAGTGTCTTGGGCCGAGTCACACAACATTATTCCAGCCAATCAGCAACGGGGGGCGTTCATGCTTGTGCACAGGACAGGGGGAAGGGGAGGGGCTACATGCTTAACTCCATACATTGTCAAGAAGGAGAGATAGCTGCGAAACAGCCAAAGAGAAGAAAATCTGAAGACCAAAGATTGAGAAAGAAGTTCTTAGATCAGGCAGGGGTGTTTCAGCAGTGGAGAGACCTCTGATAGGTTGACAGTGAGGTGTTTAAACCGTGGAGAGACCTCAGAGAGTCAATAAAGCCAAAGTTGGTTTCCTATTTGCATTTTCACATTCTGAGGCATCAGAATGTAATAACTGCATTATTTAAGGTGGAATGAGAAAATTCGACCAGCTTCATCTAGAGTTGAAAGGCATGAAAAATGATGAAGAGGTTGCTCTTTTTTTGCTTGACAGGTTTGTACTGTTTCACAGAGCCAATAGGTCAGTATTGTTTTGTCCCGTTTGCTGTTTGTGATAGCAGCTCATTAGCTTTGTAGCAGCAAGTGTAGCGACAGTTTACTTGCTGTGTTGTTGTCCGCTCTAACGTTATAATGGTATTTATGCGAACAATGTTTATGAAGAGTTTTATGGCCACAAACATCTAAAAAAAACAAGTTTACTTCCCCAGTGTCATTTGTCTTGGCAAAGCATGTCCATGAATTTGGGGAGTGGGGTGGGGGAGGCAGAGCTTCTGAAGGCAGGAGTGTATTTGTTTTGATGTTATCACAATCTCAACAATCAACAAATATCACACTATGACATACATTTTACAAGCATAATCTGTTATTTACCCTCATAAACGCTCACATTTCTCTCCTAGTTATGTGTTAGCCCATAGTATGCTGCCTATCTGTACATCTCAAGAAATCTGAGTCACTCTAGTTAGCGTTATCCCTCTCATGCAGAGATATACATATGTAGTGGGTAGTTAAGTCTATGGCTATGGCACAGCTGTTCTGAGGTCAGCTGAGAACCAGTCACTGCTCACTGTTCAGTCTTGGGATGGAAGATTCAATCGCTTGGACAGAGTTATAAGCAATGGATAAAAGGGAGCTTTCCAGACTTGTAAAGGAACATAAATGGATGCACAAATCCAGTCAGTACCATTGCAGAGAGGACAAAAGTTGCTCCCTTCCATTTCTGAGCTTCAGATAAGACACCATACACAAATATGAAAAACACTGCTGGGCACAAATGCATACCCATAGAGATCAAAAAGACCACCATGACCCAAAATGCTTTTTTCTTCATGTAGTTGACCTCTACCTCTCTCGCACTGTATCCTGGACTGGGCTGCTTTAAGATTCTAAGCACTGCCAGAGAGCAAAACGCTTAAATGGAAAACAAAAGTACATAGTATGGCAATAACATATAATACGTCCAGCTATCTGATAATAACAACATATTGCTTATGTAGAGTCCAAGCACAATCAACCAGATGACAGCTGAGAGTGCCACTCGGTATCTTAGAGGTTTGTACTTCAAGAAGAGGACAGGATGGACCACTGCCACATAATGCCGAAGACACAGCACTGAAAGAGGGGGCAACCCATGCAAAGTAAAATGAATAAAAATATAACAACATAATGCATGAAACAGTTTATACAAGCATCATAGTTTATAATGCAGAATACAGTAGGCAGTGAACTGAAGCCGACAACAATCTCGCACACACAGAGAGAGAAGAACTCGGATACGACTCCACTTCTTGCACCCGCTGTGATCAGCCACACAATGTATGAGTTGGACGGTAGGCCCAGGACGATGTTGATTATATAGAAACTGACCACAACACGTGACTGAAAGCTGACAGTATAATCTTCAAAATGGATGGACATTGGTGTAAAAGAAGAATTAACAGCTGTCTCTGTGGTCACTGTTGCTGCTGCCATATTGGAGAAGCTAATATAAAAAGATCAAAAGAAGTGATCAAGTAAAATTCAACATTCTAATATATTATCAATAGAGGACATTGCTTGCGTTTAAGAAAACAAAATCAAGTTGTAATTTTATATGAACTGTTCTCACTCGCATCTCATTGAAACAAGTCCAGAAATTCTGTGCAAATACTAAACTTTAATTTGTGTTTTTAAGTAGAAGAGGAGATTATTATGATCTGGATTTGATGAAAAGTTATTGCCGCGTTTACAGTCTTGTTTTGCGGAAAGAGAAACATCCTCTTCATTTTGCCTTGTTTTTGTCATTACTTTACATCTTAATAGACATAAAATAGCCATAGGTGCAGACAAATTGTAAATACAGAATGTAAATTCAGTTGGGACGTTGTGCAAAATGTAAATAAAAACAAAATGCAATAATGTGCAAATCATTTAAACCCTATATTTCATTGAAAATATTACAAAGAAAGCATATTAAATGTTGAAACATTTTATTGTTTTTTTTTAAATATGTGCCCATTTTGAATTTGATGCCAGCAACATATTTAAAAAAAAATTGGGACAGGGGCAACAAAAGACTGGAAAAGTTGTGTAATGCTAAAAAAAAAAAATGGTGGTTAATCAGCAACAGGTCAGTAACATGATTGGGTATAAAAAGAACATCCCAGAGAGGCTGAGTCATTAAAAGATTAGAGAATCCAAAGAAATCTCTATATGTAAGGGACAAGGCCAGTAATGGATGGTCGTGATCTTCGGGTCCTCGGGCAGCACTGCATTACATCACGATTCTGCAGTGGAAGTCACTGCATGAGCTCAGGAACACTTTTGAAAACCACTGTCTGTGAACACAGTTCATCACTGCCTCCACAAATGCAACTTAAAACTCTAACATGCAAAGAAGAAACCAAATACAAACAGGATCCAGAAACGGTGCAACCTTCTCTGGGCCCAAGCTCATTTAAAATGGACTGAGGTGAAGTGGAAAAGTGTCCTGTGGTCTGATGAATTAAAATTTAATATTGTTTTTGGAAATCATGGACGGTGCATCCCCCAGGCTAAAGCATTGAAGGACTTCCGGCTTGTTATCAGCACGCATCCAGCATCCATAATGATATTGAAGTGCATTAGTGCACATAGCATGGGTGACTTTTACATCTGTGATGGCACCATTAATGTTGAACAATATATACAGATTTTGGAGGAACATATGCTGCCATCCAGATGACGTCTTTTTCAGGGAAGGCTTTGCTTATTTCAGCAAGACAATGTCAAACCACATTCTTCACATATGACAACAGCATGGCTCCATAGTAAAAGAGTCCATGTGCAAAACCTGTTAACTATTGAAAACATTTGGAACATTATGAAATGAAAAATACAACAAAGGAAACCCTGAACTATTGAGCAGCTGAAATCCAATTGCAAGTAAGAATGGAAAAACATTTCACTTTCAATACTACAGTAATTGGTCTCCTCAGTTCTCAAACACTAACAGATTGTTGTTTAAAGAAAAGGTGATGCAACACAGTGGTAAACATGGCCCTGTTCCAATTTTTTGAGACATGTTGCTGGCATCAAATTCAAAATTGACAGATATTTTTTATAAAACATTTAAAAATTCTGAATTACGTTAAATATAGGGTTTAAATCTAAAGCTTAAACTTACTGCAGCTTTACAATGTACAATTTGCTAACTACTGCCAGCACTGAGTAAATAACAATGTCTTTAAGCTACTCGTCCTGTCCCACATACTCTGAGAACGAGTAACAGAAACAGCTGTATTGCTCGATAGCTATGGAGAGCAATCAAGAAAAATCAATAATGCAACAGTGACATTTTAAATTCAATTTAAGTGACTTGAATTTCAATGTATTTCAAATAAATATAAACTCTACTGGTAGCTGAGATTCAAATGAATAAAGCACATTTTACCAGAAAAATGCCAGACCTGATGGTGTGTTTCTCCAACTCACCTAGGCACAAATGAAGGCTGGATATCACATGTATAAGGAAGATCATAAATTGAGTTGTTCTAAAACATGTTTAAATAGCTCTCTATTGCTGCTAAAGAGTGTTTCATTTAGGCTCTGTGCACTGACCCTGTCACACATAGTACTACAGCATAATGGGATCTTTGTGAACTCCCAGTGTGTGTTTTGGCCATTTCATGCACTTCATGCACAACATTATGCAACAGTGGGAAGGTTGGAGCAACCAAATGGAGATTTACAAGTGAATTACATGTTTTTCCTTTAAACACTTTATCATTTAGCGTTTCAATGGGAGACAGGTTTGGACTTCAGGCAGGCCAATGCAGCACCCATATGCTCTGATTATGTAGCCATGCTGTTGTAACAGTGCAGAATGTTGCTTGATGTCATGTTGAAATAAGCATGGACATCCTTGAAAGAGATGTCATCTATAAGGCAGCATATGTTCTTCCAAAATCTTTCAGTGTAATCTTACAGTGCCTTCACAAACGTGACCCATGCCATGGACACTAATACACCACCATGACAGACCCTTGCTTTTGAAGTTTACACTGGTAACAATCTAGACAGTCCTTTTGTTCTTTGGCCTGGAGAACACAACATCCATTATTTCAATAAACAATCTGAAAGGTTGATTTGTCAGAGCATAGTACATGTTTCCACTGTGCATCAGACCATGTCAGATGAGCTCAAGCCCAGAGAAATCGGTGGTGTTTCTGTAAAGTTGACATATAGCTTCCTCTGTGTGTGATACAGTCTTAACTTGCATAAGTGGATGCGGCGATGGATGGTGTTTAACCCTCTGGGGTCTAAGGGCATTTTCTTGATTTTTATGTTTAAATGTGCCTTTAAAGGCACTTGCATACGACATGAAATCCATATGTTATATATCACAATGTTCAGAACAATCTCAGCTCAGCTAAAAGGGGTCTAAACCAAACAGCATCAACACCATGTCCTTACTTTGAATCAAGAAGCTGAGCTGGACCTCCCCCGGTAGTGTAGAATGGATCCTCAAACACTCTTGAGCTGTGGGTGCACTCTGCATCATCAGGAGTAGCTTTGCTGCAGCAGCGGGGTAGGCAGATGTTTGCAGTGGCCACAGCTGATCAGCTGACTGTATTTTATGGCAGCCCAGGGAGGAAGGCTTCAACACTTCACAGGTGATGGGCCTACTACTGACAGCTAGTTTGTGAGTGGGCAAAGCAGCTGGTTGGGTGGCAGCACGGCAAGTGCAGTCCCGAAGTTCTTTGGACCAGACTGGACTTTTGAGACTCAACAGGGCGATGGTTCCATGTACGCTCAAATTTTGAGGCGGCATGACACTACCTATAAACTGTAAAAGGTGTAAAGTTTGGATATGATGGGGACTGAAATGGTATGAAATTATGTAAAAAGGGGTGGGGTGATTACCTCATCCCCCCAGAGGGCGATAAAAAGGGATGTTTCAAGAAGATGTTTGCATTGTGGTTGTCTGGAAACCATCTTGCCATTTGATGCTCAATAAAGCAAAGGCCTTTTCCTTCCTTCCACAAGAACTCAGCAGCTAAAGTCTTTTTTCATTCCTTTTTATCCTTTATTTCATTTTTGTTCATATTCTCTGATTCTTTTAATTCTTTTTGAAGAAGTTAGATTACAGACAGTTATTAGGGCAATAGTGTAGACAATATTAGAGATACTTATAAATGTTCAGACCCTTGGCTGTGAAAATGATGAGATAAAAGTAAATTGATCTGTCCATTGCTGTGCCATAACAGTTAGAATCATTCTCTTGAAACTTGCGTAACCAAGGGAAACAAAACAAAACAGAACATTTAGTTAGGTTTAATGACAGACAGTTTGAACACCATGTTATAGGGAACCAACACACATATTAAAAGACATATAAGCATGCACTTCATATAGTACCTAGGTATTGTTCATTATGAGTAACTCAACCACTATATGATTGTTAACTAAAAGAACAAAAGAAATCACAAAAAAGGAAACCATGCGTTTCATATCTTACATAATCCAGGAACTGTTTAAACCATGTTTCTGCACTGTATCATCTCAAAGATATTAAAAGAAACACCAAGAAACATTTAATTTGACGCACCGGCTCCAGAGGGTTAATGACAATAGTTTGTCAAGGTATTCCCATCCACACAGAAGCATGTTCATAAAGGACTTATACCCAACCATGATTGCAACAAGATATTTTAACACATTAAATACCTTATTTGTGTACTGTTTTTGTTTAAAACAGGTAAAAGTGGATTTACAAAACTGTTTTTCTTGCATTTCAGATACTGTCTTGACTTTTCTTGGAACTGAGGTTTGTAAATTAAGTAATTGCAATAAAACTCTCAAAGAGCCGGTCTAAACTCAACACAGCCAGATAATTCAATGATCCCAGCAGTGTTAGTTGTAAACAAAATGCAACATTTGGTCAGCATTAAATATAGAAGAGCTTCAGATGAGGTTGTTGTGTGTGAAATACAAAGGCTTACTTGACTTCATAGTCCTTTGTATTTGCAGCTTAATTAGCTTTACGCATTCCAGTGTGTTGGAGGATTAGGTTTATTATTCTAGAGATTTTTGCATTGATTTTGTCTTTGTCTCTTCTTCTGGTATCTATACTGGCTGCTGTTACAAAGGCTTTTTAAAGTGGATTCAAACACATGCCAGTGTTGTAGGGTTTACAAAGATAATAGCCATATTTTGGAGCCATATTCATAGCATATTGTCACAACATGTACAACATGTTGTGGAAGGTGTTGTTCTGCTGTTTGGCCTTTCTGTACATACCTACTCCGCTTACCACAGCTGACTAAAGGAGAAGCAGATCCTTATTTATCACCATACACTTTTGTTAATGACATTTTTATCAATGGATATAATCTTAATAATCAGAATCTTTCTCAGCTAAGAAACATCTGAAGCACATGTGAGCACTGTAATTATGCAAATCTTTTATTTGTTCCTAAATTAACAGCTTAGATAAGTCAGAGACTGACTTGCAAAGTTGGTAGACTGGAAGCTAGGGATTTGTAGGCTGCTCTAAATAACTGAGCTTTGACGCATATAGACAGTGAGCATTTTTAAGTCGAATAGATGAATTGTACGATTATGAAAAGCGGATGGCTGTGTTCTACATGCTCTTCTTTATCGAGGTAAATCCAGATCTAACGACGTAGGAATCCTAAAGGGAGATGGATGTAATGGAGGTTAGATACAGATGACTAGCAAAACTCAGAAGTAAATTAAGAACATGAGGCATGCAAAGTATAATGAAAGCATACTTCCTCGGAGGAGTTGGCTGAGCAGTTATCATCCTCATTCTTATATAGAGACGATTTTTGATTCGGGCCTTGAGTGATGTAAACCAAACACCAATTACCATATTTTTGCTCAACCGAACATTCCTGAATATTCCTGAGTAGCCTTCCACAATAACAGCATAAGCATACTCAATCAGAGCATATGAATATGCAATCAGAGTCTAATAATATTAAGCAACATTTTTTAGGTTGGTGCCATAATGACTTTATTTCACTAGGATAGAGGTTATTACAGTCACTCTGCAGAAACAGTGGGAGAAGAACAATGTATATATCTTTTGCTACATGTTTTAGTTTCCACTATAACAGTAAAACAAATGACAACCACTTTCATCAGCTGTACAGTCTTCTAACATAAAACGTGGCTTTGTGTAAGACTGAATTTTAAGTGAAGTATTAAGGAATTAAAGAAATTACTTTCTGAAATTTTTATATTGAACCCATTTTAAAGGACATGCAACCCCATTTATTATATACATCCACATTTTACTTTCACTTACTGGCCACTTTGTGAGATCAGTTTACTCGTAGCTCGATGTACAATTACATATAGGAGGCCATGTGATGTCATGCATGATTTGTCAGCCACCCTCCTTCCCATTCATAATTGGTCAGTTTCTGATGATGGGACCACTGTTTGGGTGGTGGACCATTCTCAATACAGTGAACTAACAGCCATAAGCAGTTTGGTTGTCACAAAGATGGGCTTCAGTCTCTAACCAGCAAGGTGGACCTATGAAAAGGGAATCTCTGAAATGGAACAATAGATTGAGTGAAAGAGTAATATTATTCACTTTAATTTCATTAGTTTAGATAAAGCAGTCTGAAGACAATGATCAATGAACCCCCATTCAGACTCCATTTAAAGGCACCCCAGACAGGCTTACATTGTAATTCATAAGTGTTGAATAATAATAATTAAAAAAAAATGTTAAAAAGAAATAAGACAACATCTCACATTTTAAAACAAAAATATAAGACATAGACAGGGGTTTGTGAAACAGAGCACTGTATGTATGAGAAAGATTACTTCTGCCAAAATCAGAAAGAAATGCATCATTCAACGAAGCTCAATAAAAAGTCTCAACCAATAAACACAAATACATACACTTGAAGGGATGTTCAACTATGTACAACATTTGATTTAAATATCAGGTTGATTTAAATAGTCCTTACATATGAAAACAATGTTTGTTCATAAAGTGTAATATAAAGTGAGCAGTCCATTTTTAACAGAATGGCACTTTTTCTGGGAGTGCAATTTCACGGTTCTCAGTAGTTCTAGTTGCTGTAGTTCTGAAAGTGAAATGTTTCCCCATTCTTGCTTAATAAGGAATTTCAGCTGCTCAACAGTTCGATGTCTCCTTTTCATAATGTTTTATATGGGTGACAGGTCTGGACTGCAGCCAGGCCAATTTAGCACCTGGACTCTTTTACTATAGAGCCTTGTTGTTATATTATGTGCAGAATGTGGTTTGATTTGTCTTGCTGAAATAAGCAAAGCCTTCCCTGAAAAAGACATTGGTTGGATACAACATGTATATGTCATACAGTATTAATGGTGTCTTCACAGGTGTGCAAGTCACTCATGCCATGTGCACTAAAGCACACCTACATGATCTCGGATGCTGGCTTGCATTCTGTTTTTACTTACATTTTGCACAGCGTCTCAACTTTTTTGGAATCAGGGTTGTATTACCTAGAATAGTGAACCATGAAAATTAAGTTGTAGATGGAGCCATTTATTTGTGGAGCCTTTACACTGAAATGAAAATAAGCAAAGTTTAATCAAACTGGACTGCACTCCTCTGTGTTCTCTAGTGGGAAATCTGCATAGTCAAACATTATCTCCTACCTGCCAATATCATGTGGGAAATCACCAGTGTTCATTTGTGTGATTATAATTGGGGGAATTTTACTGTGCAAAGTGTGATGGAAGCAAAGCATTTGTGCTTTCAACTAAGACTCACCAAAATTCAAAAAGTCATACTCTATATAATGACATATAATAGTCCCCTGCAACGTATATTCCCTATACATTATTTTAACTTTGAATGTTTTTGATAAATCCTTAAGAAATTAACATAATGAGATGAGAGGGTTTAATAGACAGTAACTGGAACAATGTTAAAAGCACTGGATGAGAGGAAGTTTTCCAGCCCTGTGAAGATACAGTAAAGGCTGCACAAGCCCAGAAAACATTAGTAAGTAGGAGTTCATGGACATGCCATGCCACCTCTGGGAGTCAGATAAAGAATCATACATGAATATAAAGATGACCATTGGGCCGTATGTAATGACCATGGACACTAGGATGATCATAATCACCCAGAAAGCTTTTTTCTTCATGCGATTGGCTTCTGCTTCTCTTGCACTCCATTTCTCTCCAGGCCCAGGCCGCCTCAAAGCCTTAAGCACTGCTACAGAACAGAAAACTTTAACAGAAAGCATAAGTAAGTAGTGAGGCAGCAGAATACAACAATACATGAATCTCACTGGTAGTAATGGAGAACATGAACAGACTCCAAGCACTATTAACCAGGCGACAGCTGAAAATATCACTCGGTATCTTAGAGGCCTGTACTTCAGGAAGGTGACGGGATGGATGACTGCCAGATAACGCTCCACACAGACACAGCACTGGAAGACAGGCCGGCCGAAGCCAAGTAATGTTGATAAAACACCAACAATATAATGCAAAGGACCCGTTATGTTGTTTCTATAAATTAAAACATACAATGCAGCAGGTACAGCACCTAAACAAACTATGATCTCACACACAGAGAGGTTGAGAGCAAAGTACTCTGACGCTACTCCACTTCCTGCACCAGTTGTGATCAGCCTCACAACATACGAGTTGAGTGGTAGACCAAAGATGAGGAGTATTATGTTGAGGTAGAGGAAGGAGTTGTAGGGCAGAAAGTCAGTTCCATTATAATTGGTTGGGAGAGTCACTGAAGAGTTCATAACTGTCTCTCTGATCAGTTTCACCACACTGCTAAGGACGATAAAATGGAGGAAATTTTAAAAAGGATATAAAATTCATTGAGTAAATATTCTTTTTTTTTACAGTTAAACAATTGTAATAACTCTTTAGTGCAATTGTTCTGAAATTCTTCTATGTGCGCTAACATAAAATACTGAAATTTTGAGAATTTTGTCCGTAGGCAGTGTAAAATACTCTACATGCTTAAGAGTTTGTAGACAGCCCAACTAATTAGTTTATAATCTCCATAGAAAAGCTTATTTTGGCATTTTAGCTTTATACTCCATTTAAAATGTAACAATGATGAGTGTAAATACAGAATGTTAACTTTAAGTTATGAATTTCAGACTAAAATGTACAACCTGTTTCATGTGTTTACCAAACTGTCACCTAGGCTTTCTGTTCTTGAGGCAAATGTAGTAAATTTACAGAAGAGTGCAAAACATCCTTTACTTTCAATGTAAGTCAATGTAAAGAGATTTTATTCCATGCAGTTTTGAAGCATTTTTATTGGTCCATTCATCCTGAAATTGTCACACAATATAAAGCGCAGGCATGTTCAAATGATGTAGAAAAGTAACAAGTCTAGAATCAACTCTAGATGTTTTTCCTGCTCTCTGGTATATTAACTAATGATGCAGTGAGACACAGTTGTCTAATAAACAATTGTGCAGCCCACTGTCTAATTCTGCTTCTCATAAATGTGAGGATTATGTATAAAAATGTCTGTGGTTCTCCTGATATGTATACTATAGATGGTTTGTTCTTCTTACTTAAACCAACAATGGAAATAATGGTAAAGTAGGTTTAATGCTTGGATAAAATGAATGAATTATTCTGACTCCAGAATATTAAATTCACCATTACAGTTTTGAATATTAAAATATGCAGCAGCACAAGCCCTAACATGTAAATTCATTAAAATAACAAACTAACCAAGCAAGTAACTAAATGAATGTAAGATAAATTGTTCAGACCTGGACGGAGCTTTGATCTTGTTCAGTTGTCTGCAAAAGAGGGATGAACACCAGTGGGGTGGATGAATTCTTATGAAGGACAATTGTGGTGGGTGGACAATTTGTATTCCAGAATGACTACATATTAATAAAGGAGGATAATGTGTCAGTCCTTGTGGTCAACTGCAGGTTGAATACATGACCCTGTTTCCAAAAACGCTGGGATGCTGTGAAAAATGTAAATAAAACCAGAATGCAATGATGTGCAAATCATTTAAACCCTATGTTTAATTGGAAGTAGTACAAAGACAACATACCAAATGATTTTTGTAACATATATGCCCACTTGGAATTGTTGCCAGCAATGCGTTTCAAAAAAGTTGGGACAGGTGCATGGTAAGTATTTGGGAACTGAGGAGACTAACTATTGCAGTTTTTGAAGTGAAATGTTTTTCAATTCTTGCTTGATATAGGATTTCAGGTGCTCAGCAGTTCAGGGTCTTTTGTCATATTTCTCCTTTTATAATGTGCCAAATGTTTTCAATGGGTGACAGGTCTGTGCTGCAGGCAGTCCAGTTTAGCACTCGGACCCTTTTGCTACAGAGCCATGCTGTTGTAATGCATGCAGAATGTGGTTTGGCATTGTCTTGCTGAAATATGCAGGGCCTTCCCTATCATAAATCACTTCCTCACTCGTTTCTAGTGTGTAAAAGTATGCAAAAACGTTGCCCAATTTTGCATGAACCAATCCTCAGTTCATAAACCAAATATGTCTTTTGATTACACTGAAAAAGAGTTCCTACATTTAATGCATCACAATAATGCGTCTGTGCTTTTGTAATCTGTTTAGAACTACGTGTTTTTATTTCACAAGTTTATAGTACCTTATAATTAACAAAGAATAACAGTCAGTTTACTTAAAGTAGTCAGTGATGGCATTTTATATGAATATGCAAATATGTTTTATGGTTGCTTTGTAATTATGCACAGGTCATTATCCATTTAAAGGCATTGTAATGAATAGTTACACTTGTGTTACTACATGTTTAAAGGTCACCAAAGAATGAATTATAGTTCATTATTATCAAGGAGTTTATAAATATACTTAGAAAGCATTGTTAACAAGTTACAAAAAGTTATAAGTGCATCTATAATGCATAAAAATGGGCTTCATTGAAAAATGTGTTCTAAACATTATGTTTCATTGTTTCTTTGTGAAGTATTGCCCCTGTTTGTTCAGCGCATGCCGAGCCGTTTTCCTGTTTGCCACCTATCCCATGTTTGACTTTGCTTTGTTTCTGTTTTTCATCTGTCGGATTCTCCCCTATTGGCTTTATTTACATGTTCATTAGATCTCTAGGTTTCGACTCTCTATCCATCCTCTGTCGGATTTTAATCTGGCCTGGTGTTAACCTGGTTCTTTGTAACAATCCTTTTGTAAATAAACCTACTGGTCTATTTTGTATCTGCGAGTGTCTAAACCGTCTATCCAGCATTACATCACAACAGTCATGTGACTAATGATCTGGCTTAAAGACATGAAATATCCATCACTAATTGGTTGTTTCAGCTCTACCTACTTTAGCTGTTTTTTTGTCTTACAGCATGGAAAGACAAACTGAAACTGCAAAAGGCAGCTGCAGATGCTGAGATTTTAGAAGAACCTTGAAATAAAAAAGGGGCCACCTAGCCAAGCTAATGATACATGTTTTAAGTCACTTTTTCACTCCTGTTAAAAACTCTACAGCTGAGAAAGAAAAAAAAATTGAACAGCACATTCAAATGTCATTAGAATTTGTTGGTGTTGGTGTTTGGAAGTTGTTATAAGAGTTATAAAATGTGAAGTTAACCCTTAGAACCCACTACAAACATGTAGGTAACTTCTAGCCTTCATAACTTCAAAACAGTTTAATCTACAGACATGATAAACATACCAGACCATTCAGCAGACCCAAACTACCTAAACTAGCATGATGTCGGGATCAGTGAGTAATTCAACTCGGAACATCACCCAACACCCTGATATTATTGTGTGTTGGCCTTCATATTACAAATATAAAGGGTTAAAATAGTGACATGATTCACACACCAGAACACTCATCAAACCTTGCTCTCACTACAACAAGGTTTCAGTCCCTGATTGGCATCTGGCAGCAGGAAATGGCACATATTGGCATGTGCCACTTAGCGAATGCACCTGCCATCAATAACTGGTAATGAATGGCACTTGCCGCTCAGGTTAGTGGCACTCACCAGTGGCACCTGCTGCACAGAAACAGCTCCTATGAGTAAAGCAGTGGCTCTGGACAGTGGCTATTAAGCTCGGTTAACTAGCAGCACATCATAGCACCACCATCGGCCACCTCTCCCTCACTAACCAGAGTCAGAGAAACAAGCTCTAACATCACACAACCCAGAAATACAGCACAAATACACAGACAGATCACTGTAAAGCCTGCTATTACTTTCCCTCTTTCCCTCAAAATCACAGAAACAGGCGCTAAAACACTTTTTAACAGACAAATAACAATAAATATGATGAATATTATTAACAAATTAATAATATTTAGCTCTGTCTCTCAGTTTACATTGATTTTGAGTATTAAACATATCTGATATTAGATAGATAGATAGATAGATAGATAGATAGATAGATAGATAGATAGATAAAATACATTGACATATTTGATATTAAATATACATCTAAAAAAAGTCTGAGTTTTAGCACTCAGCATGAATCCAAGAGGACAGAAAATCAATAAAAAACATGGACGCCTTATGCTAATTGTTTATTTTCACTCATAATAACCCATAGAATGAATCACCATTAAATTTCAGCTCGCAGACACTCTAGACTAACAATTTCTGAAAAGCTATCTGAGGTAACTGAGATCTCTGTAAGCAAAAAATGACAAAGCTTTGCAGGAGCTACGTAAATTTTTGTTTAAAACCTACCCAAATTCATTAAGATATCAAATGTTAGCATTTACATGTCAAATAATGGCATAGCTGAGTAGCCCACAATCTCCTGAAAATAACAACATACGGCATGTGTGACTGTCTCATGTAAATACTTCATAATTGCAATTGTAATCTCCCAGAATTCTAGGGTTATAAGGGTTAAATGTTATCTTGTCTTTATTGTGATACATTATTTATTTTGAGTATTTATGAAAGCTTTTGTGAACAGTGACTTAAAAAATACGCTTAAAGATACACTTAAAAAAATGGAACTAACAGGATTATTGAATTCACAAACTAAAATACGTTGACATTAACTCTTGTGTGGTGTTGATGTTTTTGTTACTCAGTGGTCTGGTGGACCCACCGCATTTTTGTTTTTTTGAAAATAAATACAGCCATAACAATTCATGTAAAAATACCAGATATTTAAAATATCGCAAGTGGCCAGCGTAGGGTTTTCCTTTAGCACCTGTAGCCAGTCAGCGGCATGTCCATGTTGTCCACCCTCACACATACACACACACACACATACACACACTTGACTGAATCATGCAACAATTTTTTGGAGATTATAATGTACACTTTTGGGACAAAATGTGAGAAAATCTCACTTTGGTGCTTGAAAATACTGAAAACTCTTTAGTATATCAGTTTCTGTTTGGACCCTTATTCCAGTAATCTTAAGTAAAAATGGCAAGTAAAGTGTGGTAGCATTAAAATTTATTAGAATTAGTTAAATGTTCATGTATAATCAACAAGTAAATACAAAGACAAAAAGCTGTGTCTACTTACAATAAAACAAGACCTAAGTTACTGATCATTAATTTTTCTGATTTACAAATGGTTTCGAACGCAAATGGTATGATATTCATCCACAAAAATGAAAATACAATAAAGCTATACATATATATATATATATATATATATAAGAAAGATATAAATATATAAGCATATACATTAAAGTCAGATAAAATCCAGTAAGTTTACAGTGATCATGGAATAACTTACAAAAGCGCTGCATTATTTTTATGGAATTATCTATCTATGGTACAAATGATAAACTGAGGCCAGTTCAGCAGTCGGGTGTTACACCGTATGATGTACTCAGTTCAAATGTAAATATTTCACCAACCAAATACAAATGTGGAAACACCTGGGCTGTCAAAACAGTACTGATTCATTTATTTTGTAAAGCAGTTTACAGAAGTAGGCAAATCATCAATGCTAATGCTGCCAACAATGGATGAACGTGGTCAGTCATTGCTTTTTTTTGCCACTCACATCATATTAATGGGTGCTAATATCTGCTGTTTATCTACTATTAATTATTAGCAATATTAGCCCGTTTATTGGAGATAATGCATTAAAGTTTGATGCATTTCATGCATTATACAGTTTCTGCCAAGAATGCACATTGAAGACTTTGCATATCAGACAGCTTAGACATAACTTTTATTCTTGCTCAGTTGAGTTGTTCCACCATGTTACTTATTTTTGCCAAAATGAATTCAAATGCAAGTCAGTAGTGCTGTTCTCATAACACCCTTCCGAAACTACCGAGGTCCAGCCCTCGGTATCCTCATGCTAGTTACGGCAATGCATGTGTCTATGAATGTCATTTAACTTTTTGAACTAATGAATCAGTTAATGTAGTTCTGAAGACCATTACATGATGAATAAATGATTGTGGTTTTAATCACTTGGACAGTGTTATAAGCAATGGATAAATGTCAGCTTTCCAGACTTGTAAAGGAACATAAATGGATGCACAAATCCAGTCAGTACCATTGCAGAGAAGACAACAGCTGTTCCTTTTAGTTTCTGCACTTCAGACAAAACGCCATATACAAATACGAAAAACACTACTGGGCACAAATTAATACCCACAGAGACCAAAAAGACCACCGTAAACCAGAATGCCCTTTTCTTCATATGATTGACCTCTACCTCTCTCGCACTGTATCCTGGACTGGGCTGCTTTAAGACTCTAAGCACTGCCAGAGAGCAAAACGCTTCAATGGAAAACAAAAGTACGTAGTATGGCAATAACATATAATACGTCCAGCTATCTGATAATAACAACATATTGCTTGTGCAGAATCCAAGCACAATTGACCAGATGACAGCAGAGAATCCCAATCGGTATCTTAGAGGTTTGCACTTCAAAAAGAGGACAGGATGGACCCACTGCCACATAACGCTCCACACAGACGCAGCACTGAAAGAGGGGGCGACCCATGCAAAGTAAAATTGAGAAAAATGAAACAACATAATGCATGAAACAGTTTATACAAGCATTATAGCTTAAAATGTACAATATAGTAGGCAGTGAACTGAGGCAGACAGTGATCTCGCACACAGAGAGGTTGAGAGACAGGAATTCGGATGCGACTCCACTTCCTGCACCTGTTGTGATCAGCCACACAATGTACGAGTTGGACGGTAGGCCCAGGACGATGTTGATTATGTAGAAACTGACCACAACACGCGACTGAAAGCTGACAGTATAATCTTCAAAATGGATGGACATTGGTGTAAAAGAAGAATTAACAGCTGTTTCTGTGGTCAGTGTCGCTGCTGCCATATTGGAAAAGCTAATATAAAAGGAACAAAAGAAGTGATCAAGTAAAATCCAATATTATCAACAGAGGGCATTCTTTATGCTTAATACCAAGAAAACAAAATCAAGTTGTAATTTTCTATGAACTGTTTCTCACTCACATCTCACTGAAACAAACAATGATCTGAATTTGATGAAAAGTTATTGCTCCATTTACAATCTTGTTTTGCATAAAAAGAAACCATTTACATTTTGCTTGTTTTATCTCTGCTTGACATTTAAATAAGCGTAGGCAAGTTGTCAATATAGAATGTAAATTCAGAGAACATGTAATTAATTGTACAAATGTATTGTGTGATGTAATTATATAATTATGTAATTACATTTGAATAATAAAGTAAATAATAGTGTCTTTAAGCCCCTTGTTCTATCCCACATATTCTGAGAATGAGTTTCAGAAACATAAAGAGCGTGCTTCAACATACTGTGTGATGTGTATAAGTGTGATGTGTACACCCCAGCTTCATCTACATTATTGAATCAATCCAAAACTGCAACATTTTAAATTAAAATCCCTTGGTTTTCAAGCTTTTTCAAATGAATCTGAACACTACGGGTACTTGTCTCCATAATCAGCAAGATAATAATAAACAAAGCACATATTACCAGAAAAATGCCAGACCTGATGGTGTGCTCCTCCAGCTCACCTGTGCGCAAATGAAGGTTGGATATTATTAGATGAGATAAAGGGATTGTTTTTTTTATCTGCTGACCGCTGAATTTAAAATGCAAATGAAGGACAGTCATAAATCGAGTTCTTTTTGCTTTACTTCACAGTAAACTCCAACATTTAAAACTTCTAAAACATGTCTAAACAGCTCTCTATTGCTGCTAAAAGTGTTAATCATTTAGATCCTGTGCACTGAGCCTGTTGCACATAGCATTGCAGCAAATTTGGATCTATGTGAACTCCTAGTGTGTGTTTTGGCTATTTCATGCACAACACTGTGCAACAGTGAGAAGAGTGGAGCAACCAAATGGAGATTTATGGACCAAGGGGCTGTAAGACAAGGCATTTTGATTTATTAATAATACATAATTAATAAAACATATATTAATAAAACATAATAATAATTAATAAATACATACACTTGAAGGGACATTTAACTTAACTACACAAAATGTGATTTAAATATCAGCGTTGAACTAAATAACCCTTCCTTAAAAATATTTACAACCAATATGTTACAAGTGTTAAAAGATGACATCAGCAACCCGGTTTTTACAGAATGGTACTTTTTTCTGGGAGTGTGTTTTCACAGTTCTGTAACAGTAGTCTAGGTAATAGATGGTGCCAACTGTGGAGCCTTTATATTGAATTGAAAGCAATGATCAAAAAAAACAATTACATTATTGTACTGGACTGCACTTCTCTGTTATTGCCAGTTTCCAGTGGGAAATCTGCATAGTCAAACATTATCTCCAACCATCTGCCAATGTCATGTGGTAAAATCTCCAGTGTTAATTTGTCTTCCAGTGGATCTCTGGAAGTGTGGTTTTAATTGTGGGGGTTTTACTCTGCATTCATCAGAAGCTGGTCAAAGTGTGATGGAAACAAAGCATTCATACGTTCAATTGAGACTGACCAAAACTCAAAAAGTCATACTTTATAATGACATATAATAGTCCCCTGCATGTAACCTTGAATGACTCTGATAAATTCTTAAGAAACAAACATCATGAGATAAGTAAAGCTAAGCTTTAGTGGGTTTAATGGACAGTAACTGGATCAGTATGAAAAGCACTGGATGAGAGGAAGTTTTCCAGCCCTGTGAAGATACAATATAGGTTGCACAAACCCAAGAAACATCAGTAAATAGGAATACATAGACATACCATGCCACCTCTGGGATTCAGATAAATAATCATACAGAAATATAAAGATGACCATTGGGCTGTACATAATAACTATGGACACCAGGATGATCATAATCACCCAGAAAGCTTTTTTCTTCATGCGATTGGCTTCTGCTTCTCTTGCACTCCATTTCTCTCCAGGCCCAGGCCGCCTCAAAGCCTTAAGCACTGCTACAGAACAGAAAACTTTAACAGAAAGCATGAGTAAGTAGTGAGGCAGCAGAATACAACAATACACGAATCTCACTGGTAGTAATGGAGAACATGAACAGACTCCCAGCACTATTAACCAGGCGACAGCTGAAAATGTCACTCGGTATCTTAGAGGTCTGTACTTCAGGAAGGTGACGGGATGCACGACTGCCAGATAACGCTCCACACAGACACAGCACTGGAAGAAAGGTCGGCCGAGATGAAGTAGTGTTGATAAAAAATTAACAATATAAGGCAAAAGACCCGTTATCTGGGTTCTATAGATTAAAAGGTACAATGCAGCAGGTACAGCATTGAAGCAAATGATGATCTCACACACAGAGAGGTTGAGAGCAAAGTACTCTGACGCTACTCCACTTCCTGCACCAGTTGTGATCAGCCTCACAACATACGAGTTGAGTGGTAGACCAAAGATGAGGAGTATTATGTTGAGGTAGAGGAAAGAATAATAGGGCAGAAAGTCAGTTCCATTATAACTGGTTGGGAGAGTCACTGAAGAGTTCATAACTGTCTCTCTGGTTGGTTTCACTACATTGCTGAGGAAGGTAAAATGGAGGAAATTTTAAAAAAGGAAAAAAAAATCATTGCATTCAATATTCTTTTTACAGTTAAACATTTGTTTTGCACGGTCAGTGCAAGACATGCTAAAGGTTCAAGAGTTTGTAGACAGCTCATCTAATTAGTAAATTTAGCTACTTCAAGGTGCTGACACAGGCATTCAATTACACATACAGTTTATATAATCTCCATAGAAAAGCACTGGCAACAGAATGGGATGCTCTGGAGCAGCTGGGCTGTGGATCAGTGGAACCGTGTTTTCTGGAGTGATCGAGCTCCATCCAATACTTTTAGGATGAGTTGGAGTGACTCAGCCAGCATCAGTACCTGTCTTTGCTACTGCAAATGTCCTATTAATACCCTTAATTACAGAAGATATTTTAGATGAGTAGGTGTGTAGAAGCGTTTGGACATATAGTGTGTCACTTTATTTTTGACTTCTAGGTTATGAAATGAATGGATATGCAACTGTTTTAGTCCATTCCTTAAAAGAAAGAAAAGAAATGAAAACATAGGCGTGGACTTCCTGCTTCTTCAAAAGCCTTGATGTCATCAAGTGAGTGAGTCTGTAGTGGAATCATTGCAATCAGATGAGCTTATGTAGAGGGGAAAGAAGAACGATGTGTGCAAACCATGACTTCTTTTTGAGCATTCAGCTTATTGTCTTGTGTAGGATGTGCACTGTGTAGTCCATATTTTCTTATTTTAGCTTTGTGCTTTATGAAATTTAATTTAAAATGTAACGATTACAAGGTACAGAATGTCATCTTTAAGTTATGAATTTACATCTATATTAGTTGAACAGTAGAAACTAAAAATGTACTAGCTGTTTTACATGTTTATCAAAGTGTAACCCAGTTTTTCTGTTCTTAAGGCTTACCAGTTACTCATGGTGAATATCATCACTGTTCAAAGAGAAATAAGTATGTCCAAAATGGCAAATTTATAGGACAGGGCAAAAATGTTCTTTAGTTTCAATGTAAGTCAATGTAAAGAGGTTTTATTCTGTGTAATTTTGTGCGTTTCTATTGGTCTGTTCATCCTGAATTTTTTTGGCACAATTTTAAGTGCAGCTGCTGTGCTCAAATAATAGAAAACATCTATGACTCCATACTGGATATGGTTCTTAAATGATTCGGCAGATGAAAATATTTTTTCTTAACAATGAATCAAATAGCTGTGTTAGATTTATCAAGCAGCTCTGATTGGTTCATTCTGATTCTTCAGCCTGATGGCCTACTTTTTGAGAGACAACAAATCTAGAATCAACTCTAAATATTAACTAATGATGCAGTGAGACCCAGCTGTCTAATAAACAATTGAGTAGTTCACTGTCTAATTACATCTGCTCCTCACAAATGTGAGGACTATGTATAAAAATGTCTGTGGTTCCCCTGATATGGATACTATAGATACTTAAACCAACAACGGTGAAAATAATGATGGAGCAGGTTTAATGCTTGGATAAAATTAATGAATTATTCTGACTCCAGAACATTAAATTCACCATTACATTTTTGCATGTTAAATTATGCTGCAATCAAGTCCTAACATGAAAATCCATTAAAATAACAAACTAACAAAGCAAGTAACTTAAATAAATGACTATAAGATAAATTGTTCAGACCTGGACAGAGCTTCGATCTTGTTCAGTTGTCTGCAAAGGAGGGATGAACACCAGTGGGGAGCATGAATTCTTATGAAGCACATGAGTGGGTGGACAATTTGTATTGCAGGATGATTGCATATTAATAAAGGAGAATAATGTGTCAGTCTTTGTGGTCAACGGCATGTTATAATATATAACCCTGTTTCCAAAAAAAGTTGGAATACTATGCAAAATGTAAATAAAACCAGAATGCAATGATGTGCAAATCATTTAAACCCCATATTTCAAATCATTTAAACCCTATAAGACAACATATCAAATGTTGAAACTGAAAAATAGTATTGTTCTTTGAAAAATATATGCCCATTTTGAATTTGAACACATTTCAAAAAAGTTGGGATAGGAGCATATTTATCACTGTGTTGCATCACTTTTGTTAACAATACTCAATAAGCATTTAGGAACTGAGGAGACAAACTGCTTGTTTTGAAAGTAAAATGTTCTCCCATTCTTGCTTATTATAGGATTTCAGCTGTCTTTTGTCGTATTTCTCATTTTATAATGTGCCAAATGTTTTCAATGGGTGACAGGTCTGAACAACAGGCAAGCTGGTTTAGCACTTGAAGTCTTTTATTATATGCTGTTATAATACATGCAGAATGTGGTTTTGCTGAAATAAGCAAGGCCTTCCATGAGGAGATGTCATCTGAATGGCAGCATATGTTGCTCCAAAACCTGTATATATCATTCAGCATTAATGGTGCCATCACAGATGTGTAAGTCACCATGCCATGTATATATATATATATATATATATATAGAGAGAGAGAGAGAGAGAGAGAGAGAGAGAGAGAGAGAATCTTTTAATCATCTCGTATCTTCTCATACCCAATCAAAATTATGATTTTGATGCTAATTTATCAAATGAAGAAATTATATACATTCAATATTTTCAAAAATATTTATTAGAATTACTTAAATCTTCATTTAAAATTAACAAGTCAATACAAATACAAAGAACTGTGTCTACTCACAATATAATAAAACCTATTTTACTGACTATTAATTTTTCTGATATATAAATTGTTTTACACATACAGGTTTTACACAATATGATGTACTCAGTTCAAATGCAAAACATGCAAATACATCAACAAACAAATACAAATGTGGAAACACCTGAGCTGTCAAAACTGTACTGATTCATATTTATTTAAGTCATCAATGCTAATGCTGCCAACAATGAATGAACGTGTTTAGTCATTGCCTTTTTGCTACTCACATCATAATAATGTCGTGCTAATAGCGTGCTAATGTCTGCTGTTTATCTATTATTAATTATTAGTAATGTTAGCATGTTTATTGGAGATAATTCTTTAAAATTTGATCAATTATATGCATTATACAGTTTCTGCCAAGAATGCATATTGAAGACTTACATGCATTTCAGAGATAGGTAGTTTCTCAGTGCTGGACAAATGAGTAACCTTGGACATAAAAGTCAGTGATGTGACCATTCGCAAAGCAATCATACAAATGCTGTCACTAATGTAACAGAATATGTTAATGACAAAAATGTAACTGAAGTAATACACAGGAAATGAAAAGTATATTGAAAAATACATCAAAAGATTACAAATACATCAAAGTTTGGACTGGAGTACATGTAACTGAATGACGAGTTACTACACAATTCTGGTGGCTCATATTACTTCTGAAATTTCACTTTGTTCATCCACACCTTATGTTTAAGCTACAGTATGTAAGATTTGGGGATTTGGAGACCTCTCAGGTGGAAATATGTAATTGCATGTAATGTGCAAAAGAACATGTACAGTTGTAAAGTATCCCTTCCTTGAGCAGATAAATTTGATGATTTCAAGTGCATTAAAAGAGAACTCAAAGAGAGCTCAGTCAAACCTTGGTGAAGGATGTACTTTCCGAGGATGTGAGTTCATCATCTACTATTGTCATCATAGCGCTGCTGTCGGAAGAAAACCTCGTATCTCCATTTTTGTTGTTTTTCAGTTTTGACATAATTTAAAAATGCCTGTTGCTCTTTACAATGTGTGTTTAATTTAAAAAAAAGAATGGGCCAAAAGAAATGGCCCCAAATGACTTGGAAAATGTCTGGTTCCATTGACTTACATTAAAAGAAAAGAAGGTTTTTTCCTTTTTCTGTAAAGTTACCATTTTGGATATGCCCAGTTTTTTTTTTCCAACAACAGAGATATCTTCATCAGTATAATGTTGATTTTGCATTTGAGACCAAAACATCAAGCCGGACTATCTTTTTGTGCCTGTGCGAGTGATGTTAATACATGAAAACCTATTATGTGGTCCGAGAAACTTCTGCTAAATCCAACCTGACATCTCGACTTTAAAGGGCAACTCACACCAGCACATGCGCACCATACTTTAGCTTATTTTTTTCCTAAATCAATAATTCTGCTTTTTGTAAATTCTTATAATTTTACCAAAGTATCTCTTTGTGACACACAGGAAATACGTGCTGTTCAAAAAGAAGGGAAGGTGGCCAATATGACATGACAACTTTTTGGGTGAGATGCAATTTTGTATTTTCATGATAAATCATCTGCTATTTTTTTTTTCTACATGTGTGTCTGTTTGTGACTGAACAACCACTTGAGAAAACAAAATTTCTCCAAGTTGTTTGTGCGCTTTATTTAAGGCACATATTTTGTGAAGCTGTAGAGCATCACATTGGACTTGCTCATTGAATTCATTAAAGCAAAATAGTAATTTACTGAGAATTGGTGTGTAGTTTGAGTTTCACATTTGCATATTAGATATCATATTTACAATTTACTTGGTAAATAATTCAAATAACAGCAAAACGTTTCACTACACACATGTAAAAATACAGATATTTGATTAACTGACTATATAATTAAAACAAGCACACTTAATTAGTAGATAGGCATTCCCTTGATTGGATATATGCAATGATGATGCCACATAGTCTTGTGGCTTTTTTAAAAAAGAATATAATATCACACCAAGCAAAATCTGGCACTGTGGGCCAGTTTTAGAAGAGAGAAAGAGAAAGAATGAGAGAGAAAGAGACTATTATAAACCTATTATATTATAGACCTATAATAAATAATGACATTGATTGATTGACAGTCATTTTAAAAAGACTAAGGTGATGCAATACATAGGACACTTTTTAAAACTTCATAATAATCTATTTTTTAAGAACATTCCAAATGTTATATTTATAATGCAAGTGTTAAATAATGATTGACACAGCTCTCAGCCAATCACAAGTGTCTCTGAGTGCTACTTTGTCTCTTAAATGAAGAAAAACTGCACTGAGGTGGCCGTCAATTAGTCAGAATTATTAGGCTAAGTCCAGAAACATGCTTACCGCAATACACTGGCAATACTAGACAGCTTGGCCAGGCTTGGCTGTGACTATAGTGCCCGTTTCTGCAACATTCAGACTGTAGCTTGCACCTGCATCGCATTATGAATTGCATTGTGACACATTATAGAATGTAACAATGTGCGAAACACAGTGCTTGTGTGGCTCAGAAGATCTGCTTGCCTGAACTACACTTCTGGCCTATGAGACACAGAAAAGACTTTTTTAGAAGCTTGTAATTTGGACAAAGTTTGCTTAAGGTTTGCTACAAGTTTCCTAAAAGTCATCATGTACCTTTTCAGTGTGTAACGTCACACCAACTAGCTCCAGTGTTAGCTCTGACAGGGCATGAACGTCTGCTGCTTTAACAGCCAGTGGCTAAAAGACTTTCCTAATTTGATTAATGTAAACATTTTTTTTTTGCTTTGAATTGGCCTACATTGTCATTTCTCAAATATTTATGTCTGCACTGAGCATTTGAACAATAATAACTAATGTTTTCAGATGTACTGCTTCTAAATAGAAGAAGTTGCAGAAATTTTTAGCCTGTTAGCTCAAATGCTGGACCAAAAGCTTGATGGACGTAGCAACAGTAACTAAAAGAGATAAGACTTTTGCAAACAGTCAATCTTGTCAGCACTATTGTAAATAAAAATTAAGAATACAAAAAATTTAGTGGCAGATGGAAGATGGAAGATTTCCAACTCTGTGGATGTAAAGGAAAGGGTGCATATAACCAAGAAACAAAGAGATGGTACATGAAATGGTCCAGAGTATGTTAAAGTACTCCAGGGAGAGAGCACCAAAAAGAAGTCCTGCTACAAATACAGGGCTATATTGAATAGCCATGGCTACTGTGAGTATAAGAATGACAGTAACTGCTCTTCTCTTCATATGATTGGCCTTCTCTTTCTCCTTCCCTTTCTGTCCTGGTCCTGGATACTTCAAAGCTCTAACTATGGCAAAACAGCAGAACAATTTGATGGAGAGAATGAAAGAGTACATTGTCAGGATGGAGCAAATTAACATGTACATGTTTTTGGTGGAAGCTACTGATACACAGAACACACTTAAAACCAAGCACTGCCACCCAAACTACAGCAGAACATGTCAATCTGTACCTCAGAGGTTTGAACTTCAGGAAGGTGACAGGAAACAGTACTGCCACATACCGCTCCACACAGATCAAGCAGAGAAACAGGGGACGGCCAAAGAACGGTAGTCCTCCCACATAAAATGCTAATAATGATAGTTCAGGAAATCTATCAGTGAGGATGCAGAACAAACCACCCAGGCAGAAGACCATCTCACAAAAAGTTAGATTGAGGCTGAAAAACTCTAACACAACTCCACTTCCTTTTCCCATGAAAATAAGCCAGAAGACATAGGAATTAAGTGGTAGGCCCAAAGTGAGATTGATGATATAAACTGAAGTGTAGATCCAGTAGATGTAGTGTCCTGTCAAAGAGCTGTTGCTTGTAGCATTTGTGAACAGGTATGGATTGGGTGGGTCAGAGGAGTTCATCTTCCAGCTGTAGTTTGTTTCTGACCTCAAGATTAAAATGAGAAATGGAATTATGAACTAAGTATAATGACCAAAACATATAACCATAAAACCATATCATCAACATTTTACACCTCAAAAATGGTAACTCTACAACTACCATTCTTAACTTTTAAGGTGAAGTCAATATAACAAGTTTTTTTTCTGCCCATAGTTTTAGCCACATTATGTTTTTTGCCTTGTTTGCCAATTTTACATCCTAGTTTAAGAGCAGACAATGTCAAGCACTCACTTCTGATGAAAGATATAAACTAAAACTTATAAGATATAAACTGTTGCAGCTGACAGCACAACATACTCTCAGCATGTTTTATATGTTTTATGTGCAATCAGAGTTAATCTTTTGGCACAAATATATATATCAAGTAAATGGTGTTATTTGAACTTTTTGCACTCTTCAAATGCCTCTGTTTCAGCTAAAATTGTCATGAGAAGCATTTACCCATTGTGGGAATGTGAGTGTTCAGCAATGTTACCTTAACACTAACATAACATTAAGCATCTCATAGAAGTGCTAGAAGAAATTAGCATTATTTAAAAAAGCAATACATTGGTTTTTGTCTGTACATAACTACATTTGTTTATCATTTCCACATGAATAAAATATTACATCAATATTACAATATTACGATAATAATAATAATAATAATAATAAGAATAATAATAAAATTTAATAATAATGATAGTAATGAGTCTAGCACCGATGTCTTTGCTGGTGACAGAAACAAATTTGGCTATTGTAGGTCATCAACATGGCAGACAGCTCACATACAACATCACGTGAAATTCATAGACTGGTCCATTCATCATCAAATTTGCACAAAATGCAAAGGGCAGCTGGCATTTTCAAATAATATAAAAAAGGCAAATTTGGAGATGCAAAGTTTTGTGTAAACAGCCATGATGTATAAATATACAACCCGACTGTCTAATTTCTGGGCTTGTTACTTCTTTGTGGCAACCTTTTGGGGAAGGCCCTTTATTGTCCCAGCATGGCTGCGCCCCTGTGCACAAAGTAAAGTTCCCCTCGCGAGTTTCATACAGAGGAACTCCAGTGGCCTGTCCAGTGCCCTCAACTTCAGTGAACACATTTGGGATGAACTGGAATATCCATTGTTCTCTTTCTAAATCAGTGCCTGACCTCACAAATGCTCTTTTGACTGAATGGGCACAAATTACCACAGACACACTCCAGAATCTTGTGGAAAGCCTTCACAGAAGAGTGGAGGCTGTTATAACTGCAAAGGTGTGGCCAACTTATTATTAATGCCTGTGGATTTGGAATGAGATGTCTAAATAACATATAGTTATGATGGTGAGGGGGTCCACATACTTTTGGCCATATAGTGTATAAAACAAGCAAATAGTTTATGCATACAAAATTTGCACATAATATACTCTACTATTCAAAGGTTCGGAAGTTTTCACTTTTCAAAAAGGTATCACTACAGCTCTGTTTATCGTTCTATACACCTAAAATTTCTACATACAAAATGGTTGAAACTATAAAGTTGTAGAGTTATAACATCATAATAGAATCAGGTTTACTCGTGGATCTACAACAAAACTGAAAAAACTGGATACAAAAGTGTAACATATGACCATCTTAAATTCTGTATTCATTTTTTGAATAAATACATAGGATTTGTCTTCCAAAAATTTGTTCTGCTTGAGTGTTTCCTAGTATGGCAGCGCAGTAAATCCATAGCCTTTGTTTTTAATTAGGCCTAATACATTCCATCATCCCACTCAAGAATCATATAGTGGATAAAACCAGCAAATAGTTTATGCATACAAAATTTGCACATAATATACTCTACTATTCAAAGGTTTAAAATTACTTGTTATGTAAATAATTGTTGTAATTATTGTTGTAATTATTTTTCAAAAACAACTCAAACAGTGTAGATTTTAAATGATAAATAATATGCTGTGATTATCCTTTCACAATGATTCTCGATGTTCATTTTGTTGGGACTTTATTTCTCTTTCATACAGTTTTCAAAAAGGTATCACCACAGCTCTGTTTATCATTCTGGACACCTAAAATTTCTACATACAAAATAGTTGAAACTATAAAGTTGTAGAGCAGTAGCATCATATTAGAATCAGGTTATTCATGTATCTACAACAGAACTGAAAACTGAAACTGAAAACAAAATGGATCTTTTCAACTTCATTCAGTAACTGTCAAACTTAGCAAAAACTGACATTACTACACAAATAGACAAATCTATACATACACTTTACTAGGACTGCTATTACTGTTGACTTCAAACTAAAATAATAAATATTCCATGCTGGTAAAAAAACAAAAAAAAAACAAAAAAAAAACAATGTATACATACTGTGTAGGCAGCAGAAGGCTTTTACATCCAGGAGTAGTCAAGCAAAGCAAGAGGTCTGATTCATTTAACATGAGAGTCACCTTCGTGTTTTCACACATTAAAATTTATGCTAATTTCGATAGCAAGACATGGATGATAACATTGCTTTATTTTTTTTTTTGTTTTCTTCAAATATGATATTCATGTGTAAGTCAGAATTTAAGTCTAAATCCACACTTAAGTACAGGTATTGTCACATCAGTGAAATAGCAAAATTATCAGGTGATAAAACTCATCATGTGCTAATGTAATGCTGCAGTGGAACATTCTAGTACATCCATCATCTATCAGTATAAGAACTAGAAGGTGTTATGCTCTCTTTTCTTTTTGGATCCTTTTGGTTTAAAATAAAAAGCTACAGCTTTATCAATTTTTTATCATTACATATGTTATTCCATCATTTCCCCTTTTAAAAATCCATTTGGTTTTCTGTTTTCTATATGCATTATCATGTCCTTTTCCAATGTGTCTTGGGGAGCGATGGTCCTCCAGAGCATCTGTAGCTCATTCTTTGGAGCAGACTGGATACAAAAGTGTAACATATGACCATTAAATTCTGTATTCCTTTTTCAAATACATACAAAGGGTGTGGCAGACCATTTACTTGTTGTTTCAGCCAGATTTGGCCAGATTTGTCTGCCAAAAATTTGTTCTGCTTGAGTCTTTCCTAGTATGGCAGCGCAGTAAATTCATAGCCTATGTTTTTAATTAGGCCTAATACATCCCATCATCCCACTCAACAATAATCTGCAATAGACTAATGGTTGGTTGCATTTAGGCATGAAGTTTTCATTTTACGTTAAGTGAGCTGCATAACGTTGGTTTACAAGCACACTATTTAAGATTTGGAGACCTCTTTGATGGAAATGTGTAATTGCATGCAAAGCGAACATTTTGTAATGCTGGTTATGTTTTGTGCCCCTTCGCCAAGTGCAGGGGTTGGCAACCCAAATGTTAAGAAGAGCCATACACGTTAGATATATATTTACAATTTACTTGGTAAATAATTAAAATAACAGCAAAGAGTTACACTACATGCATTTAAACATACAGATGTTTGATTAACTGACTATATAATTAAAACAAACACACTTAATTAGTATGTAGACATTCCTGTGATAGATGTATGCAATGATGATGCCACACAGTTTTGTGGCTTTTTTAATTAATGAAGAATATAATATCACACCAAGCAATATCAGGCACTGTGGGCCAGTTTTAGAGGACTAGACTATTATAAACCTATTATAATAGAAACCTATAATAAATAATAACATTGACTGATCGATTGTCATTTTGAAAAGACTAAAGCAATGAAATACATAGGACACTTGTTAAAACTTCATAATAATCAACTTTTCAAGAATATTCCAAATGTTGTATTCATAATGCAACTGTTTGCGAAATAATGACTGATACGCCTCTCAGCCAATCACAAGTGTCTCTGTGTGCTACTTCTTCTCTCGAATGAAGAAAACTCAGACAAATCTTAGAACAAACCTGCACTGAGGTGGCCGTAAAATAGTCAGAATTATTCGGTTGAGGCCAGAAACATGCTCACTGCAAGTGAGCAAACGCAAAAGACAATGGCCAGCCAATGCATCGCAAACAGAATTACTGGTCTGACATGGCATTTGACTAGGTGAAAGTACACTGGCAATACTAGGCAGCTTGGCCAGGCTTGGCTGTGACTATAGTGGCCATTTCTGAAACAGTCAGACTGTAGCTTGCACTTGCATTGCATTATGAATTGCATCATGGTACATTATAGAACGTAACAATGTGCGAAACAGTGCTTGTGTAGCTCAGAAGATCTGCTTGCCTGAACTACACTTCTGGCCTGTGAGACACAGAAAAGACTTTTTTGGAAGCTTGTAATTTGGACAAGTTTGCTAAAGGTTTGTTAAAAGTCGTCATGTACCTTTTCAGTGTGTAATGTCACACCAACTAGCTTCAGTGTTAGCTCTGACAGGGCATGGAACCCTGCTGCTTTAACAGCCAGTGGCTAAAAGATTTCCCTAATTTGATTAATGTAAACATTTTTTTTGCTTTGAATTGGTCTACACTCATTGTAATTGTAATTTCTCAAATATTTATGTCTGCACTGAGCATTCTGAACAATAATGAGTGATGTTTTCAGATGTACTGCTTCTAAATAGGAGAAGTTGCAGATATTTTTAGACTGTTAGCTCAAATGCTGGACCAAAAGCTTGATGGGCATAGCAACAGTAACTAAGAGAGGTAAGACTTTTGCAAACAGTCAATCTTGTCAGCACTATTGTAAATAAAAATTAAGAATACAAAAAATTTAGTGGCAGATGGAAGATGGAAGATTTCCAACTCTGTGGATGTAAAGGAAAGGGTGCATATAACCAAGAAACAAAGAGATGGTACATGAAATGGTCCAGAGCATGTTAAAGTACTCCAGGGAGAGAGCACCAAAAAGAAGTCCTGCTACAAATATAGGGCAATATTGAATAGCCATGGCTACTGTGAGTATGAGAATGACAGTAACTGCTCTTCTCTTCATATGATTGGCCTTCTCTTTCTCCTTCCCTTTCTGTCCTGGTCCTGGATACTTCAATGCCCTAACTATGGCAAAACAGCAGAAGAAATTAATGGAGAGAATGAAAGAGTACATTGTCAGGATGGAGCAGATTAACATGTACATGGTTTTGGTGAAGGCTACTGAAACACAGAGCACACTTAAACCAAGCACTGCCACCCAAACTACAGCAGAACATGTCAATCTGTACCTCAGAGGTTTGAACTTCAGAAAGGTGACAGGAAACAGTACTGCCACATACCGCTCCACACAGATCAAGCAGAGAAACAGGGGACGGCCAAAGCAGGGTAGTCCTCCCAAATAATACGCTAATGGTAATAGTTCAGGAAATTTATCAGTGAGAATGTAGAACAAACCACCCAGGCAGAAGACCATCTCACAAAAAGTTAGATTGAGGCTGAAAAACTCTAACACAACTCCACTTCCTTTTCCCATTAAAATAAGCCAGAAGACACAGAAATTAAGTGGTAGGCCCAAAGTGAGATTGATGATATAAACTGAAGTAGAGATCCAGTAGATGTAGTGTCCTGTCAAAGAGCTGATGCTTGTAGCATTTGTGAACAGGTATGGGTTAGGTGTGGTGGAAAGCTCATCAGAGGAGTTCATCTTCCAGCTGCAGTTTGTTTCTGACCTCAAGATTAAAATGAGAAATGGAATTATGAACTAAATATAATGACCACAACATATAACCATAAACCATCAACAACATTTTACACCTCAAAAATGGTAACTCTACAACTACCATTCTTAACTTTTAAGTGAAGTTAACAAGTTTTTTTTTCTGCCCAAAGTTTTAGCCACATTATGTTTTTTCCCTGTTTGCCAATTTTACATCCTAGTTTAAGAGCAATGTCACACACTCACTTCTGATGAAAGATATGAACCACATATAAATTCTATTTTTAAGTACATTTATACATTCTAAATCCATCTCCTTAAGTTGATATCTAATGCAAAATAACAGTAAACTCCCCAAACCATAACTAATAATAATGTTATTTGTTTACATAGAGTATATTAATAAACCGAATTCAATAGACAAACCACTTGTTATGGTCCTGTTTTGATCAATCACATGTGGTATGAAAATACACAGTATTATGGCCAATTCTTCTAATTATTGAGTTCAGGTGTTTCAGTCACACTCATTGCAAAATAAAAGTAAACTCGTCTAGAGTGGTGTAAGGCGTGCCACCACTGGATTCTGGAACAGTGGAAACATGTTTTCTGGAGTGATGAATCACACTTCACTATCTGGCAGTCTGATGGATTAATGTGAGTTTGACAGATGCCAGGAGATCTACTGGAATGCACAATGCCAACAGTAAAGTTTAGTAGAGGAGGGATAATGGTTTGCGGCTGTTTTTCAGGGTTTTGGCTCGGTCCCTTAGTTCCAGTGAAGAGTAATGTTAATGCTACAGTGTAAAGATAATTTTATGCTTCCAACTTTGTGGCAACAGTTTGGGGAAGGCCCTTTATTGTTCCAGCATGGCTGCGCCCCTGTGCACAAGTAAAGTTCCCCCACGAGTTTAGTACAGAGGAACTCCAGTGGCCTGTCCAGTGCCTCCAACTTAAAGGAACACATTTGGGATGAATTGGAATATCCATTGTTCTCTGTCTACATCAGTGCCTGACCTCACAAATGCTCTTTTGACTGAATGGGCACAAATTACCACAGACACACTCCAAAATCTTGTGGAAAGCCTTCACAGAAGAGTGGAGGCTGTTATAACTGCAAAGGTGTGGCCAACTTATTATTAATGCCTGTGGATTTGGAATGAGATGTCTAAATAACATATAGTTATTGTGTATAAAACACGCAAATAGCTTGTATGTGTGCATACAAAATTTGCACATAATATAATATTAAAAGTTTGGAATCACTTCTCATGTAAATAATTGGTGTAATTTTTTTTCAGTAATAACTCCAACAGCGTAGATTTTAAATGATAAATGACCATGATTAAAATGATGGTAAATATACTAAAATACTTTCCAGAAGTTTTGGTTTTTGGACCTCTTTTTGAACTATGAATTGTTCTTTTCAACTTCATTCAGTAACTGTCAACCATATCGAAAACTGACATTACTACACAAATAAACAAATCTATACATACACTTTACTAGGACTGCTGTTACTGTTGACTTCGAACTAAAATAATAAATATTCCACGCAAGTAAAAAAAAAACAATGTGTACATACTGTGTAGGCAGCAGAAGGCTTTTACATCCAGGAGTAGTCAAGCAAAGCAGGAGGTGTGATTCATTTAACACGAGAGTCACCTTTGTGTTTTCATACATTAAAATTTATGCTAATTTCAGTAGCAAGGCATGTATGATAGCATTACTTAAGTTTTTGTTTTCCTCAAATATGATTTCATTTGTAAATCAGAATTGTAGCCTAAATCCACACAAGTATTGTTACATCAATGATATAGAAAAAGTGATAAAATGCCTCATTTGCTTATGATTATACCAATTTGTACAGGTTCATGGGGATCCTGCCGAAGAGACAATCATCCCGGAAGGCGAGTGGAGCAATGTCGTTGTTCAGATGAATTGCCATACTGATGATGTCATTTAAATCTAAATCCTCATTTCAGCATGTTAGTTCTGTTTGAATGTCACCCTTTACTCCTTTATGGAACAAGGTCATAAGAGCAGGTTCATTGAAAGCACTCGATCAAATACACTGATCAAATACAGAGCAGAATAAGGAGATTAATTGAGTGAAGTGGTTCCCTCACTCCTGTTCTCCCATACTTACCAGTAAGCAGGGATATATCTGTGGCAATCTTGGTAATGTGGAAACTGGGGTAGTATGATGATGAGAGAAATAACGAGAACATTGAAACAGAAAGCTCTTACATTTCATAGGGGAACCATCAAACTTATCAGGGAGTGCCAATTTGCCTTCAGGAATGGGAACAGGCCATGGTTGTTGGCCAGGTGGATAGGGACTGGGAGGATTACTTACTGTGGGAGTTTGGCCAACCTGAGTGGAACGGGATTGGATCATCCTAAGTACTTCCTCCACAGTGGTCCTTAGCTCTTTCAACCTCCTGTGATGGTTACCCAGGAGCCTTTCTTGCTTAGAGACTGCTAGGAAAACATCTTGGCTTCTTTTACTTTCTGCCTCCCTGGATTCTGCCCCTGCTGCTTCCATATTGGCAGTCTTCTTTCATGCACAGAGATGGATGACTGGGTGCAATTGTAAAACAAGACTTTAATTCTGAAGGGTAGAGCACAAGCATAGTAGTAGGAAAAACCAAACAAAAAAATCAGAAAGGAAAACAAGTACACAAAAACTCTTCTAAGGAGCATAATGCTCAGCACTCTGATTAAAGGCAAGATACTTCGCAACTGAGTTAAGAAAGCTAAGGTTTAAATAGCAGGGTTGAAATGAGGAACAGATGGAGGCTGTAGACAGGCAACACCGAGTGAGGCAAAGAGGAGGCAGGTGGAGACCGGGTCCTGACAAGAATAAACCAGATACTTATATTAGAGCCCCAATGGGCAGAATTTCCACCATTCCACGTCTGCTCCTCGAGCTCATCTCCATTGGTTTTCTCCACTTGGAGCAAAGCAAAGGTGGTTTTAAATACATACTGGTAGTTGTACGCCATTTCACAAGATTTGACCAAGGGTATACCACTAAGGCTATGTTTACACAGCAGGTAAAAGTGGCCCAAATCCGATCTTTTTCTTCATATGTAAGACAGATGTGTCATCTGTGTGGCAGTGTGAACAGCAAAAAACGCACTGAATCTGACATTTTCAATTCCGATTTGAGATGCTTTCATATGTGGTACTGAAATCCGATATGTATCCAATCAGTGGCAATGCGACTCTGTCTGAACAGCCAGATCGGAATTCATGCGACTTTTACGTCAGTACAACTCAACATTCATCATAATTTCGCACTGCTGAGACTAGTAAACATTTAGGCTAATGTTTCTGTACCAAAAAATTAGAAGAGACGTATCGCAACAGCTCCGTGTTCGAAGAGGTTTTGAAAGAAATGGCCGAACGCGGCTGGAGGAGCCCGAGGCTGCAGCGTCAAAAGAAGTTTAAAGAATCCGAGGACACGAACCAGAGAAGTGGCCGGGGCCGAATAACGTGCCCTTTTTACGAACACATTGTGGGTGATGAGCCCAGCTGTCCACCACTGGAACTTTATAATCGCTCCTGTGATGCTGGCGAAGACGAAACTGAAAGCTCCAGGAGCGACATGTTTACCTCTGGACAAGCACACCTCGTGAAGCATTGTTCTTTTGTGCATGCGAGTCGGTTTACGAGTGTGATCTGTTCAGACTAAAGTCGCATACAGGACACATTTAAAAGATAATGTGAGCAGCCAAACAAAAAAAAAAATTAGATTTGGTGAAAAAATCAGATTTGGGCCACTTTTACCTGCTGTGTAAATGTAGCCTAAAACAAGTCAGGAAAGACAGTTGCAGAAAGAATATTTAACAACTTAGTCCATGCTATGTATTCCCACTAAGACTGCACCATGACCAAGGTTGTGAGTTCGAAAAAAGAGACATTCAAGACTTTAAGGCAGCTCTCTGGAGTTGAACATTCTTATCTTACCTTATCACACACAAGGAAACCCAGCAGAGTGGTTTAATGAACTCTACTTGAAATGCTAAGGACACTTCAAGAAAAGGAAAAAGACAACTGGAAAGATCACACATATAATTGCAGCTGACATGAGGCAACTGGGTTCACTTTTCTTTTTGATGTTTGAACAGTTTGGTGAACAGTATTGCCGCAGAGAATGACAACAACAAAATACATACCCTATATCGAAACCTACTTTTGCTGGTGAATGACTTACCAGTACAGAGTCCCTCATGTCCAATGACAAATTCATTTGCACTCAAACCTAAAAGAAGTTTAGGAAATCAAAAAGCAGACCAGAACACAGCACCTCAAGCTCTGACAAAAGTGATATGGCTGCCTACTGGTTCAAGGTACCTGGAAAGGAAGAATAGAGTTATGACAGACCCAGAGAGTGGCCACCAATAACCAGTTCAGAGATGACCTACATTCCAGACAAGCGAAACTTCTCCTGGGAGAGAGCTGACATATAGGAGCCAGAAACAAGCAAATAAACAGGGACATGCAACAAGCTGAAGTGGGACACCCAAAGTTAGTTGCCCCACCATCAGTTGGACAGCCAGCAGATCCAGTCAGAAGATCTTTTCGAGAGAGAAAACCCCCTTGCATGTTAACCTACCAGTCATTATGTCACCCTATTTACCAACCATACACTGCACTCAATAGTGTAGGGGTATATGGGGCACCACTTATACCTGTTTGGGAAGATACATCTCATTACAACCCAGTTATACACACCAACATACATTATACTACACTGATGCCTTATGCCATTTCTGCATGTGTGTATTAGAGGTTTTCTACTGTTTTTCTTCTGTTTTATTAAGCATAATCTTAAAGATAATAACTTTTCTGGTTTTATTAATTTCACAGGCTACATAGTTGAGCTTTAAGAGTTGGAGGAAGCAGTTTAGCAATAAAGAGTAAGGTTACAACCCCACAGTCAATTCTAGGGGGTGATGAGGCCCACTCTATGACTGAGAAAAGAAGAAGAAATCGGAAAATGCATTTAAATTTCACATAGAAAGTGTTTGTTACTGCACGAGGCATAAAATGTGAAGTTAAATGTTATCTTGTCTTCATTGAGATTATGTATTTTGAGTATTATAGCAACAACACATTCCAAAAAAGTTGGGACGGGGGCATGTTTACCACTGTGTTTCATCACCTCTTCTTTTAACAACACTCTGTAAGCGTTTGGGAACTGAGGAGACTGTAGTTTTGAAAGTGAAATGTTTTCCCGTTCTTCTTTGACACAGGATTTCAGCTGCTCAACAGTTCAGGGGCTCATTTGCCATATTTTTCATTTCATAACCCTCCAAATGTTTTCAGTGGGTCGGTCTGGACTGCAGACAGCCCAGTTTAGCGCCCTGACTCTTTAAATACGGAGCACTGCAGAATGTGGTTTGGCATCGTCTTGCTGAAATAAGGAAGGCCTTCAAAAAGATGTCATCTGGATAGCAGCATGTGTTGCCAAAACATGTATATATCGTTCAGCATTAATGTTCCTTCACAGATGTGCATGTCACCCATATCATGAATACTGGCTTTTGAACTGTGCACTGATAACAAGCTGAGTGGTCTTTAGCCCGGAGGACACAGTGTCCATGATTTCCAAAAAAAAATGTCAAATGTTGATTCGTCAGACCACAGGACACTTTTCCACTTCCCCTCTGTCCATTTTAAATGAGCTCAGGCCCAGAGAAGGTGGCAGCGTTTCCCGATCCTGTTTATGTACAGTTTCTTCTTTGCATTTTAGAGTTTTAACTTGCATTTGTGGATGCAGCGACTAACTGTTTTCACAGACAGTGGTTTTCAGAAGTGTTCCTGAGCCCATGCAGTGATTTCCACTACAGAATCATGTCTGTTTTTAATGCAGTGCTGTCTGAGAGCCCAAAGAGCATAGCCAGCAAAAACTGTTTTTTGGCCTTGTCCCTTGCATACAGAGATTTCTCCAGATTCTCTGTATCTTTTAATGTTATTATGTACCATAGATGATGAAAAGCAAAAGTTCTTTGCCGTTTTACATTGAAAAATGTTACCAGCCTTTCGTTGCCTTCATCCCAACCATTTTTTGGAACATGTTGTTGGCATTAAATTCAAAATGGGCAAATATTTTTCAATAAACAGTAAAACTTCTCAGTCAATTTCAAAATGTGATATGTTGTCTTTGTACCATTTTCAATGAAATATAGGGTCTAAATGATTTGCACATTTGCATTTTATTTTTATTTACATTTTGCACAGCATCCCAACTTTTTTGGAAATGGGATTGTAAAATTGAAAAAAATAATTGAAGTACATTTCAGTGAAATAAAACAACAATTGAACTTTATGGTAAGGTAATAAAGTCTGTGCATACTGAGTCTATTCGGTTTAATGGAAATATGTGGCATAATGGAATTGTGCTTATAATGTACACTTTTGGGGGTAAATGTGGGAAAATCGCACTTTCGTGCTTGAAAATACTGGAAAAACTTTAGTATATCAGTTTCTGTCTATGGACCCTTATTCCAGTAACAGAAATCTTAAGTAATCTCAAATACTCAAGTAATATCTTAAAGCTTGCATTGTCTGTGAACAGAAGAGTGTTTAAAGTCCCAAAGCAGTCAAGGTAAGCAAGATGTCAGACAGATTTGCCAAACAGCCTGTCTGTGTGGTTTGGCCCCTACACATACACTGAAATGTATACTAATTTCCATGGCAAGTAGCATCACATATATGCAAAGACATTTAAGTGCCAAAACATAAAATTGTATTTTGGCATAGAGCCACTTCAGTAATATGATTTTGGTGCTAATTTATAAAACAAAGAAATTACACATATTCAATATTTTTAAAATATTTATTAGAACTAAATCCTAAAACGTTTATTAGAATTTAGTCTTAAAACTTCATATATAATTAACAAGTAAATACAGTTACAAAGAGCTGTGTCTACTCACATTAAAACAAGACCTAAGTTATCAATCATTAACTTTTCTGATTTCTGGTTTTAAACATTGAGTACAAATGGTATTATATTAATCCATGCAAAAAAAAAAAATACAAAGATAATATATAAGGTTGTATATTAAAGTCAGATCAGAGCCATTATGTTTACAGTGATCATGAAATAAGATACAGAAGCATTATATTAATTTTATGGAATTATCTATCTATAGTATATTTTTCCCAAATAAAAGCGGGGCCAGTTCAGCAGTCAAGTCTTATACCATATGATGTACTCAGTTCAAAAGCAAAATATACATCACCAACCAAATACAAATGTGGAAACATCTGAGTTGTCAGAAATGTACTGATTCAAATTTATTTTGTAAAGCATTTTACAGAAGTAGGCAAGTAAACAATGCTAATGCTGCCAACAGTGAATGAACATGATCAGTTATTGCTTTATTGCCACTCACATCATATTAATGGGCGCTAGCATCTGCTGTTTGTCTACTATTAAATATTAATAATGTTAGCATGCTGATAGGAGATAATCCTTTAAAATTTGATGAAGTTCATGCATTGAACAGTTTCTGCCAAGAATGCATATTGAAGACTTTGCATATCAGAGATATTATGTAATTTCTCAGTGTTTGACAAATGAGTAAACTTGGATATAACTTTTATGCTTGCTCAGTTGAGTGGTTCCACCATGTTCCTTTGATTTTTGCCAAATGAATTCAAATGCAAGTCAATAGTGCTGTTGCTAAAAGGTGCTGGAACATGTTCATTAATTAGCCAGGAGTGCACTACTTGATTTTTAGACTGACCACTAAAATTCTTAGCTCTGCCAGCACAGTTTAGCAGTGAGACATTGTTTTGGTGTATTTGGCCACACACAGAGTAGATAGAGTAGTGAAATAATGTAGTAATAAAACAGCTGTCTGAAATACTTTCCAAAGAACAGCTTGAGTAGAAGTACAAAAGTAACAGTCAAAAAATGAAGTACTACTTAAATACAGAGTAACTTACAGAATTTAGGCAGAATTTGTTTTGACATTCAGCATCTATCGGCACAGGAATTGATGTGTGTTAGGGCTTTATTCTTCTCTTTCTTAATCCTTTTGGTCAAAGTCAGTGGACTGACCATTCGCAATGCAATCATACATATGCTGTCACCAATGTAATAAAATATGTTAATGAATAAAATGTAACTGAGATAGTACACAGAAAATGAAAATGATATTGAAAAATACTCAAGAGAGTACAAATACAGCAAGTTTGGACTGGAGTACATGTAACTGAATAACTAGTTACTACATAATTGTGTTAGCTCATATTTCTTTTGAAATTTCACTTTCTTCATTCTCTTTGTTCTTGTGTTAAAGCTGCAGTATTTAAGAGTTGGGGATTTGGAGACCTCTCTGGTGAAAATATGTAATTGCATGTAATGTGCAAAAGAACATCTACATTTGTAATTTTGGTTGTGCTTCAGACCCATCCCCGAGCAGATGAATCTGATGATTTCATATGCGATGAAAGAGAATTCAAAGGAATATACTATTTGTACATTTTTGTGAAGGATGTACTATTTACTATTGTCATCATATCTTCATCAATATAATGTTGATTTTGCATTTGAGACCAAAACATGGAAGCAGACTATCTTTTTGTGCTTGTGTGTGTGATCGTAAAGATGTATTATATTATAACCTGACATCTTGACTTTTAAATTTTTATGCCAGGCCTTAAAGGACAACTTGCTGCAGGGCATGCACACCTTATTTGAGACTGACTTAGTAAGGCTACTTCTATCAATTCTAACAAAAAACTTCTGCTGCTTTAATTAAATATACAATTTCATTAAAGCAAAAGAAGGTAAAGAGGAAGGTGGCCAATATGACATAAAAAACTTTTTGGGTGAGATGCATTAAATTTTGTATTTACAGGATAAATCATCAGCTAAAAATTTCTCTTCATGCGTGTATGTGTGACTGAACAACCACTTGAGAAAACATCATTTCTTTAAGTTGTTTGTGCACGTTATTTAAGGCATGCACACATTTTGTAAAGCTGTAGAGCATCACAGTAGACTTACTTATTGAATTTATTATGGCAAAATAGTAATTTACTAAGAATAGGTATGTAGTTTTAGATTTCAGAGTTTCAAATATATATTTACATGTTAAATACATATTTACAGTTTACATGTTAAATAAATCAAATAACAGCAAGGAGTTACACTACATGCACACTTTTTTAATTTAAAAAGAATGTAATATCACACCACACAATATCTGGCACTGTGGGCCAGTTTTAGATGAGAGAAAAAGAGAGAGAGAATGAGAGCGAAAGAGATAATTCTAAACCTATTATGTTATAGACCTATTTGAAATAATGACATTGATTGCTTGCTAATTCAAAAAGACTAAGGTCATATAATACATAGGACACTTCCTAAAACGTCATGATAATCAACTTTTCAAGAATATTACCAATGTTGTATTTGTAATGCAAAATACTGATTGACATGCCTCTCAGCCAATCACACGCATCTCTGAGAGCTATTTATTCTGTCAAATGAAGAAAAAAATCTTAGAACAAACCTGCACTGATTTGGCAGTAAATTAGTCAGAATACATACTCAATGCAAATGTGCAAATACAAATGAAAATGGCCAGCCGACGCATCGCAAACATTCTTCTTTACAAACTTAATGTGCATTCTTACGTCAGTGTGGCAGTTAATGGCTGTTATTTCAACAGCCATAACAACTAAACATATCATCAGTGGTGACGCACGTGCAGCTTTATTTTTTGTATTGGAATAAAGAGGTGATGGTGTGTGAAATGTTCAAACTAGTGAACAAGTTCTGTCAGGGACTCCTTGAACTGCTTGTCTGCCATGACATTTGACTGGGCGAAAGTACACTGGCAGTACGAGTACAACTTGGCTAGGCTTGGCTGTCACTATAGTGCCCATTTCTGCAACATTCAGAATAGAGTGCAAGAGTAGCTTGCACTTGCATCGCATTATGAATTGCATCGTGACATGTTTTAGAATGCAACAATGCATGAAACAGTGCTTGTGTAGCTAATAGGCTATGCTTCTGGCCTATGAAAGACAAAAATTCTTTTTTGGAAACTTGTAATTCAGACACATCAATGTTTGCTAAAAGTCCTCATATACTTTTTCAGTGTATAAGGTCGCACCGACTAGCTCTAGTGTTAGCTCTGACGGGGCATGATAACCTGCCACTATATCAGCCAGCAGCTAAAAGATTTCCCTAATTTGATTAATGTAAACATCCTTTTCTGCTTTGAATTGGCCTACATTCATGTTGTCATTTCTCAAATATTTATGTCTTCACTAAACATCTTGTCAATCCAGTTTATTTTTGAATAATAATGAATAATGTTTTCAGATGAACTGCTTCTAAATTGTCATTTTTAGCCCGTTAGCTCAAATGCTTGATGGACGTAGCAACAGTAACTAAGAGATGTGAGACTTTTGCAAACAGTCAATCAAGAATACAGAAAATTTAGTGGAAGAGGGAACATGGAAGATTTCCAAACCTATGGATGTAATGGAAAGGGTGTATATAACCGACAAACAAAGAGATGACACAAGTAACGGTCCAGATTATGTCAAAGTTCACTGATGACAGAGTACCAAAAAGAAGCGCTGCTACAAATACAGGGCTATATTGAATAACCATGGTCACTGTGAGTGTGAGAATGACAGTAACTGCTCTTCTCTTCATATGATTGGCCTTCTCTTTCTCCTTCCCTTTCTGTCCTGGTCCTGGATACTTCAATGCCCTAACTATGGCAAAACAGCAGAACAATTTAATGCAGAGAATGAGAGAGTACAGTGTGAGGACAGAACAAAGGAACATGTACATGTTTTTGGTGAAGGCTACTGATACACAGAGCACACTAAAACCAAGAACTGTCACCCAAACTACAGCAGAACATGTCAGTCTGTACCTCAGAGGTTTGAACTTCAGGAATGTGACAGGAAACAGTACTGCCACATAACGCTCCACACAGATCAAGCAGAGAAACAGGGGACGGCCAAAGAAGGGTAGTCCTCCCAAATAATACGCTAATGGTAATAGTTCAGGAAATTTATCAGTGAGCATGTAGAACAAACCACTCAGGCAGAAGACCATCTCACAAAAATTTAGATTGAAGCTGAAAAACTCTAACACAACTCCCCTTCCTTTTCCCATTAAAATAAGCCAGATGACATAGGAATTAAGTGGTAGGCCCAAAGTGAGACTGATTATATAAACTGAAGTGTAAATCCAGTAGAAGGGGAATCCTGTCAAAGAGCTGTTGCTTGTAGCATTTCTGAATGGGTTAGGTGTGGTGGAAAGCTCATCTGAGAAGTTCATCTTCCAGCTGTTCTTTGGGTCTGACCTCAAAATTAAAATGAAAAATTATGAACTAAATATGATGAGCAAAACGTATAACCATAAAACCATACCATCAATGTTGGACCAAAACCTCAGCATTTCAAAAATGGTAGCTCTACAGCTGCCATTCTTAACCTTTGATTGAAGTTAATACATAAGGTTTTTTCTGTCCATAGTTTCAGTCATATTATGTTTTTGCTATCACTGCTAATTTTACATCCTAGTTTAAGAGTAGACAAACGCAAGCACTCACTTCTGATCAAAGATATAAACCAAACAATAACATTCTTGGTAAATGTTAATCATCACCACTACACTGTTGCAGCTGACAGCACAACATACTCTCTGCATGTTTTATATGTTTTGTTTGCAACCAGCGTTAATGTTTTGGCAAAATTGCAAAATATCATGTTATTTGAATTTTTTGCACTCTTCAAATGTCTGTGTTTCAGCTAGAAACGCAATGAGAAGTATTAAACCCAGTGTGGGAATGTGGGTGTTCAGCTATCAGACAGTCCTCCAGTATGGACTCCAATTCCTAGAACCCCTTGGGAGATAATGTGACTCTTTATCCACTCACTCAGGATGAAGAATGAACCATGGACACATACATCCAGGTGGCTTTAGATCAAGGGTTTTTTAGACCATCCACCTCCCCAGTTGCATCAGTCTTCTTTTTTGTGAAGGAAAAAGATGGGGGTCTTCGTCCATACATAGATTACATAAGGCTAAATCAAATAACTTCCCCTGATTCCGGTGGCATGTGCATACAATCTGGTTAGAATTAAGGAAGGAGACGAAAGGAAAACTGCTTTTATGACCACTACAGGGCACTACGAGTACCTTGTAATGCCATTCGGTCTCGCAAGTGCACCATCTGTGTTCCAGGCATTCATAAACAATGTATTAAGAGACATGAATGGCAAATACATGATCGCCTTTATCAACGGCATTCTCATTTATTCACAGTTCATGCTGTGTCGAAACATCTTTTGCAAAATGATTTATGTTTAGGGGAGAAGTGTGAATTCCATCTCTCTGTCATAGAGTTTTCATTATGTTATCATTTGCCATTCTGTTTATCATTCTGGACATCTAAAATTTCTTCATACAAAAGAGTTGAAACTATGAAGTTGTAGAGCAGTAGCATCATAATAGAATCAGGTTATTCATGTATTTACAACAAAACTGGTTTTCTATTCATGAAAATAGCAATTCCAAACTTTTGAATGGTAGTGTAGAAATATAACTGCAAGGTAAATATACTGTAAGACATTGCAGAACTTTTGTGTTTTGGACCTCTTTTTGATTTATGAATTGATCTTTTCAACTTCATTCAGTAACTGTCAAGCATATCAAAAACTGACATTACAGACAAATCTATACATACACTTTACGAGGACTGCTGTTACTGTTGACTTCAAACTAAAATAATAAATATTCCATGCTGGTAAAAAAAACAATGTATACATACTGTGTAGGCAGCAGAAGGCTTTTACATCCAGGAATAGTCAAGCAAAGTAGGAGGTCTGATTCATTTAACACGAGAGTCACCTTTATGTTTTCATACATTAAAATTTATGCTAATTTCAGTAGCAAAGCATATTTTTTGTTTTCCTCAAATATGATATTCATGTGTAAGTCAGAATTTTAGCCTAAATCCACACACAATTATTGTCATCATCAATGAAATAGAAAAATTATGAGGTGATAAAACTTATCATTTGCTGATGCTGCAGTGGAAAAGTACATCAATCATCTGTCAGTATAAGAACTGAAATGTGTTAGGCTTTCTTCTCTTTTTGAATCATTTTGGTTTAAAAATAAAAAGCTAAAACTTTCCTCTATTTTTTTATCATCACATATTTTATTCCATTATATCCCCTTAAAACCAAATGGATTTGTATCAGTTCTCTATATGCATTATCATGTCCCTTTCCAATTAGTCTTTGTGAGAGATGGTCCTCCAGAGCATCTGTAGCTTATACTTCGGAGCAGACTGGATACAAAATGTAACCATCTTGGCTGTAAATATGTATCAGTATTTGCTAAGGTACTAATACAGGCTAAAAATATAATATAAATGAAAACACAGACTTACTTTGCTCTGCTTTAAGCTTTAGCTCAGCTATAGCTGCTTTTCTCGCATCTCCAGCAGGAAACTTTTCCACAAAGCAGAACAGTTTCTTGTAAAATGTCTCTCTTAGATTTTTTATGTTGCTGAAGTCAGCTTTTCATTCGCCAGCTTCTTGTTCAGATTTTCCTGTTCCACCTTAAATAGTGCCTGAGGCGGTAGAATGTAACTCCTGTGCCATTTAGGGTGGAAAGGAAAATTCGAATGAGAAGCTGGCAAATGAGAAGCTGACTACAGCTTTGCAACTTTTTGATAGTTTCACATTGCAGATTAAACATATCAGGAAACAAACTGAGAACGATCAGCAGAGCTTGATTTTACTGCAAAGGAGGATTATTTTACTTCTTTTAAATCTAATTTAGCTGTGGAGCCGCAACAGGGCAAGAAAAGAGCCTCATGTGGATCTGGAGCCGCATGTTGCTGACCCCTGCCCAAGCGGATGTATCTGATAACTGCGACTGTTGAAAGAGTGTTCAAGAGAACTCATTCAAAACTTGGTGAAGGACGTGTCTCTCAAAGATGTAAGTGAGTTATATACTACTGTTATCATATCTTCATCAGTATAATGTCAATTGTGAATTTATTTAATTTTAACAAAAACACTCTTGCATAATGAAGTGGAAAGTGGAAAGAAGAAAATCCATAATTTGAGGAATATAATTGGCCTGAGGTGACATCAGGTTACGCACCAATCCAAGTTAGTAATATGCATGTCAGTGACTCACAAAGTGACTGCTCTCCTGCTGCTCATAGTCCCAGACAAAATTCACAGCAAGTTGGTTATTTAAGCTTTTCTAAATTTGCTAGTGTTGCTTGTCAGTAAGGTTTATTACACTATTGTTTGTAGAATAGCTAGATGCCGTATCCTACTTGCATTAGCCACTGCCTCCAGGATCCTGCTATAAGCAGTTGACTTCATTTATAAGAGTGCACTGGCTAACAGCCTGCTTTAACTGTAGGAATAAAAAGTTTTCTAACATTAGCAAAATGTAAATAGATATCTAAAATGATCATTAAACAGCTTGTTCTTCGTTTTGAACTTTTTACTCATTATTTAAAGTGAAGCGGTCTATTTTTCTGTGGGAGAGTATATATCACAATTTTTTTTAACATTTTAAAATATTTTAACAAGGGCTTTAAATCATGAGTTTAATCACACAATTTTTGATAGTTGCAATATTAAATTGAAATTTACATCCTTTAATTTGTCCCCCAAGCATTTTACATAGAACATATGTTAAGTAGTTATATTGTAATATAATAGGTTAGATGCCAACCATATTATTTCAAAAACACAGTCAGCATGATCAGAATTCTATTACTTCAATGAAATATGATTGCAGAACATTTTGGAGACCAGTGTTGGATTTCCAAAATGTTGTATGTACACAAAAGGCTGCCCAAAAGCAACTGTCATTGTGAGAGAAACACCAATAAACCAGAATGGTTTGGTAAAGACTGGCTGGTAAAGACCCATAACAAAGCCCTGCTAAAAACAGAGTAAAATTAATAATCATGGCCACTGTGACAATCAGAATAATATCCTTATACTCTTCTCTCCTGGCCCTGGATGCTTCAGAGCCCAAAGGATGGTTAAACAGAGGAACAATTTAATGGAGAGAATAAGGAAGTACTCAAGGAAGAGCAAGTACTGTGGCAGGACAACACAAATGAACATGTACAATTTATTTGAGGATAACATAAACATGAAAAACACGCCAAAGCCAGCCACTATCATCCACACAACAGCAGAACATGCCAGCCTCTATCTCAGAGGCTTGAATTTGAAATAAAGACATAGGATGTCCAGTGGTGCTCTTTGTAAAAATGCAGCGGTTTATTTCTCAGCAGTAGTGGAGAACTAATCAGTGAAATTCATCTCTTTTGACCTCTCAAGTAAAATATTCCATTTTAGTCAATGGAAGGACCAAAAGCACTCTGGATATCCTAGAGAAGAACATGACAACACACACATTCATTGTCAAGCTGATTAACACCATACTTAGACAGCTGCCAATAACAAGTATACACCAATTGTCCCCCTTTGTTATAATAATTTGTGTAATAATTTAATTATAATAATCACCATTATTTCTGATACAGTGATCTCATGAACAGATATTGTTTAAATAAATCAAATATTTTGTGCAATTCAGGAAAATTAGATATACCTATTGTTCATAAACAGATGCAAGTTTTGTTCCAGAGGCAGATGAGATGAGCAAGATGAATGGTCTATGTCAAATGTAATATGTCCTCAATGCTTCTTTATGTTTACACATATTGAAATTTTTTTCTGATTTCCCTAGCAAATCACCTATGGTCTCATCAATCAGCACAATTATCAAACAAGTGTGGTATTGCAGATGTTTGAGCATACAGCATTAAGGACAGGAATGAATGAAGTAATAACTGAAGATATTTATTTAAATAATTTTACAATAAATTTAATGATCTCACTAATATTCCTCACTTTAACATTCAAAATACTGGATTAGGATTTATTGTTTTGTTCATTTATTTTAAAATTTTATTTTCAAAATGTTACACTGTAAAAATGAACCTTTAGGTTTTAAAGTCTTCAGTAACTGAATTTAACGTTTAAGCACTTCATATTGTTTAAGCATAAAAATAACCTCAGATAAATATAATGTGATCCCTCGTGATAACATGTATTCACTGGTAATATGATGTTACAATTAAACATTCCTGAGACTTGGGCACTGTATGCCAAGTTGAAAACATCCCAACAGTGAAGTATGGTGGAGGGAGCATCATGATTTGGGGCTGGATTGCTTCCTCTGGGCCTGGACCAGTTGTCTTCATTGAGGGAAAATGAATTCTCAAGTTTATCAAGGTATCTTATAGGATCAGACAGCCACCCTAACATGATTCACCATCTTCTGCAAATCCCCGATTATGGTCCTTGGAGAACTTATTGCCTTTCTGACCAAGTGTCTGGTAACCATGAGTCTGGTGTTTTAAACCAATAATCCATTTGAGGCTGTATGATACAGTGAATTTATCACAGACTGAAGCGAAGTAAAGTACCTGGAAAGGAAGAATAGAGTTATGACAGACCCAGAGAGTGCCCACCAAAGAGTTACCAGTTCAGAGATGACCTACATTTCAGACAAGCCAAACTCCTCCTGGGAGTGAGGCAACATATAGGAGCCACAAACAAGCAAGAAAGAACCCTTTGCATGATTTTTTTGCATTGTGAAAGAGTTCGTCAGATTGATGGAGAATGCGCTGTAGATGGTTCTATATAAGACTTATAAGGTCTATGAACTTATAAGGTTCTATCTGACAATTTTGTCAAAATTGAGTCATTCACATATTTTTTAATATTATGTGAGGTATTTGTTTTGAGTTGTATGCATTTTTACACTCTTTATATAGAAAACAAAATGATTCTATCTTAAAATCAAACTCTAGCTTAGTTCTTTAAGTTTCTATTTGGGAGCCAAACAGCACTTCAAATACATACAAGAGGACCAATTAGGGTCTGCTTCCTTGTCAGGTCACAACGGGGAAAAGAAAGAAAGAAATATGAAATGAGAAAATGTCACACAACGTAAAGTTTATGAGAAACCTCAAGATACAGGATTTCATTGATGATCTCATGAAGGACAACAGCACAAATGACAGGCAAGTTAAGTCTTTTGTAATTGTTTTAGATCTTGCCGAGGAGTTTTATTTTCATTGTTAGCTACCACACTGGCTTGCTAATGGGGCCACACCAGTGGAGCCAGCAGTTTGCAGACAAACAGTATTATAGTGCTTTGTTGAAAAAAGAATCTGACAACAGGATAAGTTGGAGGCATTTTATGAAATTGAGATGAAATTGATTTTTTGGATTATTTCCTTGTTTCTTCCCAAATTAAACGTGTCCAATTCCAGCCACTAGTTAGGACTCCGCCAGTCACATAATACCACCAGCGCTAGGAGGGAACCTGTGAAGTGCCACCACATGTTTGAACTGCCAAAAAGGCAACGTCACTTGACAGCTGATGGGGGATATACATATATGTGTGTATATGAGAAGGTGATTTAATATCAAACATCAAGATCTGCATTATATTTCCACAACTGGAAGATGACGTTGATGGACTGCAGAAGCTGAGATTTCTGAAGAACCCTGAAATAAAAGAGAGGGCACCAAGCTCAGCTAATGATACATGGTTTAGGTCACTAAAACTACTGGACTACTGTTAAAAACTCTACAGCCGAGAAAAAGAAAGAAAAAGTAATTGAAAATGCGTTTAAATTTCACATAGAATGTGTTTACACTGGTGCTGGAATTTGTTATGCTGCATATGAGTCATTAAATGTGCAGTTAAATGTTATCAGAGATTATTTATTTTGAGTATTATAGTTATCAAAGATTATTTATTTTGAGTATTATAGTTTTTGTGAACAGTGACTTAAAAGGTACACAAATAACAAAAATAACAAACAGCGTTGTTGAATTTACAAACTAAAATATGTTGACATTAAATAAATATATTTTGTTGAATTTAAGTAGCTTTCTGCCCAATGACTGCTGAGATAGGCTCCAGCTCCCCCTGTGACCCAGAAGGATAACCAGCTTAGAAAATTTGTGTGTGTGTGTGTGTGTGTGTGTGTGTGTGTGTGTGTGTGTGTGTGTATGTGTATGTGTGTGTATTTAAGTAATTTAAGTAACTTTTCTATGAATTAAAACACCAATTGAACTTTATGCTGAGGTACCAAAGTCTGTGCATACTGACTCTATTTGATTTAATGGAAATGTGTGGAATAATGGAATTGAGCTTAAAATGTACAATTTTGGGGGAAAATGTGGGAAAATCTCACTTTGGTGCTTGAAAATACTGAGAACACTTTAGTATATCAGTTTCTGTATAGACCCTTATTCCAGTAATCTTAAGTAATCTCAAAATCTCAAGTAATATAAACCTTAAAGCATGCATAGTCTGTGAACAGAAGAATGTTTTAAGTCCCAGAGCAGACAAGGTGATTTACCAACCAACCTGTCGGTGTGGTTTGCCCAATACACATACACTGACATATATACTAATTTCCATGGCAAGTAAAGTGTGGTTGCATTACACATATGCAAAGACATTTAAGTGCCAAACATAAAATTGTATTCTGGTGTAGAGCCGCTTCAGTATTATTATTTGATGCTAATTTATCAAATGAAGAAATTACATATATTCAATTTTTAAAAAAATATATATTAGACTTACTTAAATCTTCATATATAATTAACAAGTAAATACAGTTACAAAGAGCTGTGTCTACTTACAATAAAACAAAACCTAAGTTACTGATCATTAATGTTTCTGATTAACAAATGGTTTTAAACATTGAGTACAAATGGTATTATATTGATCTACAAAAATGAAAATTCAAATAAAGATAATATATAATCATATGCATTCAATTCAGAGCTAGTATGTTTACAGTGATCATGAAATAAGGTACAGAAACATTCTATTATTTTTATGGAATTGTCTATCTATGGTACATTTTCCCAAATGATAAAGTGGAGCCAGTTCAGCAGTCAAGTCTTACACCATATGATGTACTCAAATGCAAAATATGCAAATACATCACCAACCAAGTACAAATGTGGAAACACCTGAGCTGTCAAAACTGTACTGATTCTTATTTATTTAAGTCAACAATGCTAATGCTGCCAAAAATGAACGAACATGGTCAGTGATTGCTTTATTCTCACATTATGTTAATGGGTAATGCTTTCATTTTTTAGGCATTTCATGCATTATACAGTTTCTGCCAAGAATGCATATTAAGGACTGTGCATATCAGACATATTATGTAGTTTTTTAGTGTTTGACAAATGAGTAAACTTGGACTTAACTTTTATGCTTGCTCTGTTGAGTGGTTCCACCATGTTCCTTTGATTTTTGCCAAAATGAATTCAAATGCAAGTCAACAGTGCTGTTCCCAAAAGGGCTGGATCACATTCATTAATTACCTAGGAAAGCAGTACTTGATTTCAGACAGACCACCAAAATTCTTAGCTCTGCCAGCACAGTGTAGCAGTCAGACAGTGTTTTAGTATATTTGGCTGAGCACAGAGTAGATAGAGAGGTGCAATAATGTAGTAATAAAACAGCTGTCTGAAATAACACAAACTTCCCAAAAACAACTTAAGTTTAGAGGTACAAAAGTAACAGTCAAAAAATTAAGTACTACTTAAATACTGAGTAACGTACAGAACTTAGGCAAAACTTGTTTTGACATCCAGTATCTATCAGCACAGAGATTGATGTTTGTTAGGGCTTTATTCTTCTCTTCTTTAATTCTTTTGGTCAAAGTTAGTGGTGACCAATTACAAAAAAGCAATCATACATATGCTATTACCAATGTAACAGAATATGTTAATGACTAACTTGTAACTGAGGCAATAAAGAGGAAATGAAAAGGATGTTGAAAAATACTTGAGAGTACAAATATATCAAAGTTTGGATTGGAGTACGTGTAACTGAGTAACTAGTTACTACACAAATCTGGTGGCTCATATTACTTTTGAAATTTCACTTTGTTCATCCACACCTTATGTTTAAGCTGCACTATGTAAGATTTGGGGATTTGGAGACCTCTCTGGTGAAAATATGCAATTGCATATAATATGCAAATGAAGATTTACATTTGTAATGTTGGCTGTGCTTCAGACCCCTTCCTTCAGCAGATAAATCTGATGATTTCAAGTGCGTTGAAAGAGAATTGAAAGAGAACTCAGTCAAAATTGGTGGAGGATGTAACCTCCACGGATATGAGTGCATCATCTACTATTGTCATCACATCTTCATCGGTAGAATGGTGATTTTGCATTTGAGAGCAAAACATCGAGCCGGGCTATGTTCTTGTGCCTGTGCGAGTGATGTTAATACGTTAAGACGTATTATGTGATCCGAAAAATCCAACCTGACATCTAGACTTTTAAATTAATATGTCAGGCTTTAAAGGGCAACTCGCAGCAGCGCATGCAAAACATCGACTCAGTAATGATAGTTCTTTCAATTCTAATAAAAAATCTTGCTGCTTTAATTTAAATTACAATTTTACTAAAGCAATAGAAGGTAAAGAAGAAGGTGGCCAATATGACATAAAAACTTTTTGGGTGAGATGCAATTTTGTATTTTCATGATAAATTATCTGCTAAAATTTTCTCTTCATGTGCGTCTATGTGTGACTGAACAACCACTTGAGAAAACATAATTTCTTGAAGTTGTTTGTTCACTTTATTTAAGGCATGCACACATTTTGTAAAGCTGTAGAGCATCACATTGGACTTGCTCATTGAATTCATTTTGGAAAAATAGTATTTTTACTGAGAATAGGTATGTAGTTTGAGTTTCAGACATATATTTACATTTTAGATATCATATTTACAGTGTACATGTTAAATAAATCAAATAACAACAAAGAGTTACACTACATGCACACTTAAATAGTAAATATGCATTCCTTTGAGTGAATGTAAGCAATGATGATGTCACACAGTCTTGTGTTTTTTTTTTCATTTAAAAAGAATAAAATATCACACCAAGCAATATCTGGCACTGTGGGCCAGTTTTAGAAGAGAGAAAGAGAGAGAGAATGAGAGAGAAAGAGACTATTATAAACCTATTATATTATAGACCTATTATAAACAATGACATTGACTGCTAATTTGAAAAGTGAAAAGACTAAGGTGATGCAATACATTGGACACTTCTTAAGACTTCGTAATAATTATCTTTTCAAGAATATTCCAAATGTTATAACGCAAAATAATGATTGACAGCCCTCTCAGCCAATCACAAGCATCTCTGAGTGCTACTTCTTCTGTCAAATGAAGAAAACTTCTGACAAATCTTAGAAGAAACCTGCACTGAGGTGGCAGTAAATTAGTCAGAATAACTAGGCTAAGAGCAGAAACATGCTCAATGCAAATGCGCAAACACAAATGACAATGGCCAGCCGATGCATTGCAAACATCCTTCTGTACAAACTTAATGTGTATTCTTCTGTTACTGTGGCAGTTAAAGCACAGCACTCAAAGAGTAAGGAGGTGATGATGTATGAAATGTTCAAACTAGTGAACTTGTTCTGTGAGGGACTCAAACGGCTGGTCTGCTATGAAATTTGACTGGATGAAAGTACACTGGCAGTACAAGACAGCTTGGCCAGGGTTGGCTGTCACTACAGTGCCCATTTCTGCAACTGTAGTGTAGCTTGCACTTTCATTGCATTATGAATTGCATAGTGACACATGGTAGAATGCAACAAAGTGCGAAACAGTGCTTGTGTAGCTCAGATGATCTACTTGTGTGAAGTACGCTTCTGGCCTATGAGAGACACAAAAGTCTCTTTTGGAAACTTGTAATTCAGACACATCAATGTTTGCTAAAAGTCCTCATGAACTTTTTCAGTATGTAAGGTCACACCGACTAGCTCTAGTGTTAGCTCTGAAAACCTGCTGCTTTAACAGCCAGCAGCTAAAAGATTTCCCTAATCTGATTAATGTAAACATCTTTTTTTGCTTTGAATTGGCCTACATTCATATTGTCATTTCTCAAATATTTATGTCTGCACAGAACATCTTGTCAATCCAATTTTTAGCCTGTTAGCTCAATTGCCGGACCAAAAGCTTGATGGACGTAGCAACAGTAACTAAAAGAGGTGAGACTTTTGCAAACGGTCAATCAAGAATACAAAACATTAAGTGGAAGATGGAACATGGAAGATTTCCAACCCTATGCATGTAATGGAAAGGGTGCATATAACCAACAAACAAAGAGATGACACAAGTAATGGTCCAGATTATTTTATAGTACACCGATGAGAGAGCACCAAAAAGAAATCTTATTAAAAACATAGGGCTATATTGAATAACCATGGCCACTGTGAGTGTGAGAATGACAGTAACTGCTCTTCTCTTCATAAGATTGGCCTTCTCTTTCTCCTTCCCTTTCTGTCCTGGTCCTGAATACTTCAATGCCCTAACTATGGCAAAACAGCAGAACAATTTAACACAGAGAATGAGAGTGTACAGTGTCACAACAATGCAATTAAAGATGTACATGTTTTTGGTGGAAGCTACTGAAACACAGAGCCCACTTAAACCAAGAACTGCCACCCAAACTACAGCAGAACATGTCAGTGTGTACCTCAGAGGTTTGAGCTTCAGGAAGGTGACAGGAAAGAGTACTGCCACATACCACTCCACACAGATCAAGCAGAGAAACAGGGGACGGCCAAAGAACGGTAGTCCTCCCACATAAAATGCTAATAATAATAGTTCGGGAAGTTTATCAGTGAGAATGTAGAGCAAACCACCCAGGCAGAAGACCATCTCACAAAAAGTTAGATTGAGGCTGAAAAACTCTAACACAACTCCACTTCCTTTTCCCATGAAAATAAGCCAGAAGACATAGGAATTAAGTGGTAGGCCCAAAGTGAGATTGATGATATAAACTGAAGTATAAATCCAGTAGATGGGGAATCCTGTCAAAGAGCTGATGCTTGTAGCATTTCTGAATGGGTTAGGTGTGGTGGAAAGCTCATCTGAGAAGGTCATCTTCCAGCTGTTCTTTGGGTCTGACCTCAAGATTAAAATGAAAAATTATGAACTAAATATGATGAGCAAAACGTATAACCATAAAACCATACCATCAATGTTGGACCAAAATCTTGCTTCTCAAAAATAGTAGCTCTACAGCAAACATTCTTAACTTTTAATTGAAGTTAATATAACAAGGTTTTTTCTGTCCATATTTTCAGTCACATTATGTTTTTGCCATGGCTGCCAATTTCACATCCTAGTTTAGCAAAGGCAAGCACTCGCCTCTGATGAAAGATATAAACCAAACAATAGCATTTTTGGTGAATGTTACTCATAACCACTACACTGTTGCAGCTGACAGCATAACATACTCTCAGCATGTTTTATATGTTTTATGTGCAACCAGAGGTAATCTTTTGGCAAAAATTGCAAAATATATCAAGTAAATAGTGTTATTTGAAATTTTTTGCACTCTTCAAATGCCTCTGTTTCAGCTAAAAATGTCATGCGAAGCATTAACCCAGTGTGGGAATGTGAGTGTTCAGCAACACTAACATTAAGCATCTCATAGAAGTGCTAGAAGAAATTAGCATTATTTTAAAAAGCAATATATTGGTTTTAAATAAATTGAAAGACAAAAAACTCGTTTGATGTGACATATTGTAGTCATCATGATAAAAAGTTTGTTACTAGAAAGCGTAATTTATATTTTATTGATGATGGAAGGGTGGCCATTCTTCATGCTAGGGTCGCCACACCTTGGCTATGCCTCTGCTTTAAACAGTGCAGTAAAATGTATTCTGCAGCATGTGTATGATAATCTAAATAAATGTTAAAAATTCAATAATAATGATAATAAGGAGTCTAGCACATGAAATATATTAATAAACCGAATTCAATAGTCAAACCACTTGTTATGGTCCTGTTATGATCACTCACATGTGGTATGAAAATATACAGTATTATGGCCATTTCTTCTAATTATTGAGTTCAGGTGTTTCAGTCACACTCATTGCAAAATAAAAGTAAACTCGACTAGAGTGGTGTAAGGCATGCCACCACTGGATTCTGGAAGAGTGGAAACATGTTTTCTGGAGTGATGAATCACGCTTCACTATCTGGCAGTCTGATGGATTAATTTGAGTTTGAAAGATGCCAAGAGATCTACTGGAATGCACAGTGCCAACAGTAAAGTTTAGTAGAGGAGGGATAATGGTTTGCGGCTGTTTTTCAAGATTTGGGCTCGGTCCCTTAGTTTCAGAGAAGAGTAATGTTAATGCTACAATGTACAAAGACATTTCAGATAATTTTATGCTTCCAACTTTGTGGCAACAGTTTGAGGAAGGCCCTTTATTGTTCCAGCATGGCTGCGCCCCTCTGCACAAAGTAAAGCTCCCCCACAAATTTAGTAAAGAGGAACTCCAGTGGCCTGTCCAGTGTCCTCAACTTCAATGAACACATTTGGGATGAATTGGAATATCCACTGTTCTTTTTCTAAATCAGTGCCTGACCTCACAAATGCTCTTTTGACTGAATGGGCACAAATTACCACAGACACACTCCAAAATCTTGTGGAAAGCCTTCACAGAAGAGTGGAGGCTGTTATAACTGCAAAGGTGGGGCCAACTTATTATTAATGCCCATGGATTTGTAATGAGATGTCTAAATAACATAGAGTTATGATGGTGAGGGGTCCACATACTTTTGGCAACATAGTGTATAAAACACGCACATAGTTTATATGTATACATACCAAATTTGCACATAATATATTCACAGTGATTCTGGATGTTCATTTTGTTGGTACTTTATTTCTCTGTCATAGGGTTTTCATTAAGATGTCATCTACAGCTCTGTTTATCATTCTGGACACCTAAAATTTCTTCATACAAAATAGTTGAAACTATGAAGTTGTAGAGCAGTAGCATCATAATAGAATCAGGTTATTCATGTATTTACAACAAAACAACACTAGTTTTCTATTAATGGAAACAGCAATTCCAAATTTGAATGGTAGTGTAGAAATATAACTGCAAGGTAAATATACTGTAAGACTTTTCAGAACTTTTGTTTTTTGGACCTTTTTTTGATTTATGAATTGATCTTTTCAACTTCATTCAGTAACTGTCAAACATATCAAAAACTGACATTACTACACAAATAGACAAATCTATACATACACTTTACAAGGACTGCTGTTACTGTTGACTTCAAACTAAAATAATAAATATTCCATGCTGGTAAAAAAACAATGTATACATACTGTGAAGGCAGCAGAAGGCTTTTACATCCAGGAGTAGTCAAGCAAAGCAAGAGGTCTGATTCATTTAACACGAGAGTCACCTTCGTATTATTACACATTAAAATTTATGCTAATTTCAGTAGCAAGGCGTGTTTGATAGAATTACTTATTTTTTGTTTACTCAAATATGACATTCGTGTGTTCTCTATGTATCAGGTGATAAAACTCATCATGTGATAATGTAATGCTGCAGTGGAATATTCTAGTACATCCATCATCTATCAGTATAAGAGCTAAAATGTGATAGGCTCACTTCTCTTTTTGGATCCTTTTGGTTTAAAATAAAAAGCTAAACCTCATCAATTTTTTAACATCACATATTTTATTCCATTATATCCCCTTATACAAATCCATTTGGTTTTCAGTTTTCTATATGCATTATCATGTCCTTCCTCAAGTGCAGGGGTCAGCAACCCAAATGTTAAGAAGAGACATTCTGCCCTTTCAACAAAAATCAAATCTCCTTGGGAATCACAATATGTCCATTTCACCCTCTTGCCTGTAAATATGTCTCAGTATGTGGTAATGTCCTAATACAGGCTAAAAATATAATATAAACAAAAACGCAGACTTATTTGCTCTGCTTTAAGCATTAGCTCAGCTATAGCCACTTTTCCTGCATCTCCGGCAGGAAACTTTTACTCAAAAGTAGAACTGTTTCTTGTGAAATGTCTCTCAACGTTCGATTTTTTACGTGGCTGAACGTCAGCTTCTCATTCACCAGCTTCTTACTTGGATTTTCCCATTCCACCTTAACAGCAAAATTCTAAGGAGAAGCTGGCAAACAAGAAGCTGACTATAGCTTTGCCACTTTTTGACAGCTTCAAGTTGCAGATTAAACGTATCAGGAAACCAGCTGGAGTGCTTTTAAGTGCGAATAAGTCCATTAGTCTCCAAATGATCGATGTTCGTCTTAAATCTTTAGCTACTAGCTAGCCCGAGATTGTTGTCGTTGCTATGGTGACCAGCAGTCTGCCAATCTTCAGGGTTAAAGGGTGAATTAGCAGTTGTACATAAACTCCAACGTTTAAGACAGTTTATTGTTAAAACTGTGTTAGAACGATCAGCAGAGCTTCATTTTACTGCAAAGTAGGATTATTTTATTTTTACCTAAAAACCTAATTCTGCTGTGGAGCACCAACAGGACAGGAAAAGAGCCTCATGCGGATCCGGAGCCGCATGTTGCCGAGACCTGCCCAAGTGGATGTATCTGATGACAGTACTGCGACTGTTGAAAAAGTATTCAAGAGAACTCAATCATAACTCGGTGAAGGACGTGTCTCTCAACGATGTGAGTTATCCATTACTGTCATCATATCTTTATCAGTATAATGCCGATTTTGAATTTAATTTGAGAGCTAAACATCGAGTCGGACCTTCTTTTCAAGCCTGTGCATGTGACTTTTATATGTATGGGTGTATGATGTGGTTTGGAAAAACCCACAAAATCAGTCCCGACACCTCTGACTTTTTAAATAATTATTTGAGGCTTTACGTGGGTGACTCACAGAAACCAAAACTCTTGCATAGTGAAGTGGAAAGTAAAAATATCCATAATTTGAGTTTTAAAGCCCTTGTGTATTAAATTTCATGATTTTTCTGTAACTGTCTGTAGTTTTTGTCATATTGTACTATGAATTGGCAGAGAAAAAATGATGTTAGTCTTTCCTGTTAGGAGATTTTTGAAATTACTGCTGTTTTCTTCAGTTCAATTTGTGTTGAGCCTTTATAATTGGCCTGAGGTGACATCACGTTTGCCAAAGTACCAATCAGAGTTTGTAATATGTATGTATGTGACTCACATTCATCTCCCTGACATAAAGTGACTGCTCTTCTGCTGCTCATGGTCCCAGACAAAACTCAAAGCAAATTGGTTATTTAAGCTTTTCTAAATTTGCAATAAACTTCCAGGATCCTGCTATAAGCAGTTAACTTCATATATAAGAGTGCACTAGCTAACAGTCTGCTTTAACTGTAGAAATAAAAATATACTTTAGTTTAGTAATATTCTACTTCTCCAACATAAAACACAATATGTCCTTGATCTACCCATCATAAGATCAAAGCCTGAGTTCTCTAACATTAGCAAAATGTAAATGGATATCTAAAATGACCATTAGAGAGCTTGTTCTTCGTTTTGCACTTTTTACTCATTATTCAAAGTGAAGTGGTCTATTTTCCTGTGGGAGAACAGAATTATGTCTTTCTTCTTACAACAAAATCAAAAACAAAATTAAAATATGTCGACAGGGGCTTTAAACCATGAAATTAATTGCTTCAATTTTTGACAGTTGCAATATTATATTGAAATTTACAGCCTTAAGTTTGTCCCCCAAGCATTTTACATAGAATATATGTTAAGGAGTTATATTGTAATATAATAGGTTATGCCAACCATATTATTTTAAAAACACAGCATGATCATAGTTCTATAACTTCAATGAAATATGATTACAGAACATTTTGTAGACCAGTTTTAGATTTCCAAAACGTCGTATGTACACAAAAGGCTGCACAAAAGCAACTGTCATTGTGAGAGAAACACCAATATTCCAGAATGCTGTGAAATCTTTTGCTGGTAAAGACCCATAACAAAGCCCTGCTAAAAACAGAGTAAAATTAATAATAATGGCCACTGTGACAATCAGGATAATATTCATCGCTCTTCTCTTCGTGTGGTTGGTCTCCACTCTCTGCTTGGCCCTGGATGCTTCAGAGCCCGAAGGATGGCTAAACAGCAGAACAGTTTAATAATGAGAGCAAGTACTGTGGCAGGACAACACAAATGAACATGAACAAGTTATTTGAGGATGAAATAAACATGCAAAACACACCAAAGGCAGCCACTATCATCCACACAACAGCAGAACATGCCAGCCTGTATCTCAGAGGCTTGAAATTTAGGAAGGTGACAGGATGGACTACAGCCACATAACGCTCCACACAGATCAAACAGAGGAACAAAGGATGACCAGAGGCAGGAATTACTAACATAAAGCTTAGAAATTTAGGATATATTGAAAAGGAGCGAACACTAAAGGCTATCAGAGTGCCCAAGCAATAGAAGATCTCACAAATAGCAAGATTGAGACTGAAGAGGTCTGACACAAATCTAGTGCCTTTTCCAGTTAACATGAGCCACACTATATAACAATTGGCTGGTAGACCCAAGATGATATTTACAACACTGAAGTAAATAAAGACATAGGATGTCCAAGTTGTGCTGTTTGTAAAAATGATGTGATGATATTTCTCAGCTGTAGTGGAGATCTCAGTGAACTTCATCTTTTTTCACATCTCCTTTGACCTCTCAAGTAAAATATTCCATTTTGGACAATGGAGGGACCAAAACCACTCTGGATATCCTAGAGAAGAACATGAAAACAAAACACACACATTCACTGTCAATCCGATTAATACTATCATACTTAAACAGACCATTGCCAAGTTATAAGTTAAACTGCTATTACTTCTGATATAGTGATCTTACAAACAGATATTGTTTAAATAAATCAAATATTTTATACAATTCAGGAAAATTACATATACCTATTGTTTGTAAACAGATGTAGGTTTTGTTCCAGAGGCAGATGAGATGAGCGAGATGAATGGTCTATGTCAAATGCAATATGTCTTTAAGCCTTCATTATGTTTACACATATTGAATTTTTTTTCTGATTTCCCTAGCAAATCACCTATGGTCTCATCAATCAGCACAATTATCATACAAGTGTGGTGTTGCAGATGTTTGAGCATACAGCAACGAATGAATAAAGATATATTTAACTAAGTAATTTTACGATAAATGACACAATTATCTTATTAGTATTCATTATTTTAACAGTCAAAATACAGGATTAGTTTTTTCATAGGACTTGTTCATTTCTTTAATTTGTTTTTCATAATCTTACACTGTAAATACAAACCTTTAGGTTTTAAAGCAGGGTTGGGGAACCTCTGGCCCATGGGCCATGTATGGCCCCCTACTTAACGATATATGACCTGCCAGATATTTCCTAGATTTTATTGCCTATATGCTTGGGATTTTTGCAATGGCCACTGGTACTCTGCAACTCACAATGAAGCATATTTCAAATGAACCAGTCAGCTGCGGGAACCGTGACTGTAGGTTCATCCAATTAGCTGCATCGTTCTGGCAACAAGTAGGTCTGTTCAAGTTTGCAAAATTGGGGCAGTGCAGAAAAGTCAATAATGAGTATCAACAGATTTCTTTCTCAAGAAAACAATATTGAAAGACATCACACCACTAATCACGCCATTTCTACCACACTGCAAGGGAGGGTACAAGCTGAGAAAATTAAGGAGCTCAAGAATAATTTATACAATAATTGTACAGTAAGCTTCTTTCACGAGACCCAAAAATGAACTAGACACTGTGACCAAGGCGAGTCATGTGGTGAGTTAGCTGATTGCAAAGCGACTGAGGCCTTATTCTGAAGGCGAGTTTGTGAAGGTGTGCATGGTTGCTGCTGCGCAAGTGCTAACTCAAGAAAAGCTAAAACTGTTTCAGAATGTTAGTCTTTCTCATCTGACCATGTCTGACCACATTGGTGAAATGGCACAGGATATTAAGTCTCTGAAAGTTTCTTCCACAGATTTTGAGTTTTACTCACTGGCTTTAGCAAATAGGAGCCAACTGATAATTTTTGCCTGTGGAATTACGGTGGATTTCGAGACAAGAGAAAATGTACTTTCATGGGTCGGCATGCATGATACAACCAAAGGTGAGGACATTTTTTGAGAAGCTAATACTAGTGATGCAGTCCTATGGTTTATCACTCAACTGACTAAGTGGAGTGACAACAGGTGGTGCACCAGCTATGTTGGGGACACAAAAAGGGTTGGGGCACTTCTGAAAAAGGACATGACACATGCAAATTGAAAGGGTCAATGTTTGGCATTTCCCTACTCTTTGTGATCACAAACCTGTGCCAAATAGGACAATAGAATATGCAAAACAATGAGCTCATTTGCTAGAGGTGTTTAGTCAAAAAATCCAAGATGTGAGGGCAAGAGAACAAGATCTCAGTATGTTTGCAACACCATTCAATGCAAATGCAGTTGATGTGCCGGGTTGCAAGCAGTCAGAGGTCACTGAACTTCAGAATAACTATCAGCTAAACAAACAAAACATAAGTGTTCATGAATTTTCAAGCTTGTTGAAACATGCACTTAAGATGGCATCACTGTTTGGAACCACATACTGCTGTGAACAGTTCGTTTCAAAGTTGTTGCTAGCAAAATAACAACTTCGATCAAGCCAAAAGGCTTTAACCTGGACAACTACTTGCCACAATGACGTTGCACCCAGACATTCCACAGCTGGTCAAGCCTTGCACTGAAATTGTGATAAGGTAAAATTGAACTGCTTTATTTATTTATTATGCCCATATTGACTGTATGTTACATCATTGCATCATTTAAAAACCTAAACATCTTGATTTACTGTGTAGTTGTAACTAACTGCCATGTGTCATAGCAACACACATGCACAATCACAATAACTCTGTTGCATGCAAATAATCAGATTGGGTGATACACTATTGGCTGGTTTCTGAGACATGAATTAAGCCTAGTCTTAGACTAAACTGTACTACCAGTTTTAGTTGCAGTATTGAAATTTCTCTTTTGTTTATAGGCTTAAACTGGTCCTATATTTTTCAAAAATATCCAGACTTTCTAATTAATGAATTCAGCTACTTCACACTCAAATAGTGGGCAGCAGATGCAACAGACACAAAAAAGTCTGGCAAAAACTCATGGCTCAGCGGCTGGTTCTTTTATACAGTCTAAATCAATAAAAGCTGGGGAATGGGACACTGAAATGAAAAAAAAAACAAATAAATAAACAACAAATAAACTGCTAAGCTATTGTGAAAACACTAAAAGAATTTCACAAGAGGATTGATAAAGGGAAGAGGGGAGGTTAAGACCATACAAAAGAAACGCCAGAGCAGCGTCTTCAAACTAAAGAGAGTTTTAGAAAACTAAATGCAATCACCAAAAGGACACTTTTTTCCTTTTTTCTTTTTTTTATACTTATGCTGAGAGATACTCAAGAAACCAGTACTCAAGAGTGGAACCAATTACCAGCTTAGTCTGAGACTTTCATGTAGCAGCATGAACTCAAGACTGAGCAGAAAACACCCTTTAAGTAGGATGCCCACAGCTGTTACTGCTTACCCCTTATTACCCCTTATTGGTGCCTTGTCTCCCCTCTGGCCCATATCCTTACCAGTCCACCAAATACTGAGTACCTCCTTGTATTCACCAGGAGTCCAGCAAACATTAGACCATGTAAGCAGGAGACCCTGCGATTAAACACCTTTAAAGGGCCTGTTTAACGTGGGGCAAGTTTTCTGGACTTTAAGAGGTAGATCTTTAGTGGAGAGCCATACTTGCTGCCTGGGCAAAAGGAGGGACGACCGTGGCAATCTAATTGGCTGAGGGGAGTTTTGGTAGGGTAATAAACCTACAGGCCTTGAAAAATTGATCAACCATGACCATAATCACTGTATTGCCCTGAGATGCTGGCAGACCAGTGATAAAGTCCATGGAGATCGTAGCCCAATGCCTGGATGGAATGGGCAGGGGTTGGAGCAAACTTGCAGGTTCTTGGCTCCTTGTTCTGAGCACAGACCTGGCAGGCTACTACATAAGCTTGCACATCTGTCTCTAGGTTGGGCCACCAGAAGCATCTTTTCAGAACCTTCTGTGTCTGGGATCCTCCCAGATGACCAGTAAAGGGGGAGGAATGCCCCCACTGGAGAACCTGGGCCCTAACAGAGGACAGAACATACAATCACCTAGAAAGTCCACCCCCAGGGTCAGGCTCAGCTTTAAGTGCCTCTTGGATGGTGTTTTCTGTATCCTAGCATAACAGGGCCACGATTTGTGCTTGAGGTATTATAGTTTCAGGTGATTGCTTCATGGAGACATGAAGCAATGGAGACGTGTTTCACTGCCTGGATAGGGCATCGGGCTCAATGTTCTTCAAGCCAGGCCAATAAGAGAGGGCAAAATTGAAACGACTGAAGAACATAGCCCAACTGGCCTGGTGCGGATTAAATTGTTTGGCCTGCTGAATGTAGGCCAAATTTTTATGATTTGTCCAAACCAGGAACAGATATCTGGCCCCCTCCAGCCAGTGTCTCCATTCATCTAGAGCCAACTTCACCACCAGCAACTCATGATCCTTGACATCATAGATGCTTTCGGCAGGAGTGAGGCGGTGGGAGTAGAATGCTCATGGATGTAGCTTGTGGACATCCTCTGGATGCTGGGACAACACCAGCCCTACGCCCACATCAGAGGCATCAAACTCCACTAGCAGCGGTAAAGTATGGTTGGGGATCTGCAAGACCAGCGCCAAGGTCAACTGTCACTTGAATTCTTCAGAAAGATTTGAACTGAGCGGAGAGATGTGGGGTGTGGCCCTTCTAAGATGGACTGAGTCTTAGCTGGGTCCATGCTCAGACGGTTCTTGGAGACCACAAACCCAAGAAAGTGAACTGACTCTATGGAAGATGAATTTCTCTAGCTTAACATATAGATAGTTCCCCAGCAGGAGCTGGAGTACTCAGAGAACATGAGCTACGAGTTCATCTACAAAGTGAATATAGATGAGGATATCATCTAGGTAGATGAACAACTTGTAAATAAAGCGCTGGAACACTGCAGGGGCATTCATGGGCCTGAATAGCATTCCGAGATAGTAGTAATGACCAGATGGAGTAATAAGTGGAGTGAGTCTTCAACTCACCTCCCTGGCGCACCCTAATGAGGTTATAGGCACTGTGTAGGTCCAGTTTGGTAAAACCGAGGCCCGCTGTAGTGCCTCAAATGCTGAGGTCATCAATGGCAATGGGTAGTGGTCCTAACCCGTAATTTTTTTAAGCCTCTATAGTCCATGCAGAGATGAGGAGCCCAATCCTTCTAAAGAAATCCTGGTAAGATCTGGGCCCCTCCCTTACTGAAAACATCTGACAGGTTGTGATACTTGGTGGGGACTCGTGATAAGTTGGAGTTGAGCAGAGGTGTGCTCCCCTGACTAGCGACTGTTGCAGGGATTACAATGCATGAATCCTAGCACTGAGGTCCCCAGTGCAGTTGGTTGTTCAACTTGAGAGCCTGCTTAAAGAGCTCTTTCAGTGAATTTGGTGCATCATGGGTGGCCAGCTCATCCTTGACCTTACTGCTGAGGCCTTATTGGAAGGCAGCCTTCTCTCTGCTTTCCAGCTACTTTCTGCTGCCAGAATGTGAAACTCAATGGTGTAGTCTGCCACTGAATGTTTACCCTGCCTTAACTGGAAGAGATGAGAGCCATCCTTTCCCCCACAGACTGGGTAATAAAATGTGAGCTCTAAGGAGGAACATGTGGTTACATCATTCTCCAACACGGGGGTAGCCCAAGCCAAGGCTTGGCCCATAAGTAGTGAGATGACATACACTATTTTAGAATGTTCAGTGGGGTATCTAGAGGGCTGCTGCTCAAATGCCAATGTGCACTGTTTGAGGAACCCCCTACAATGTCCAGGGTCTCCGTTATACCTTTCTGAAGACGGCAAATTAGGTTCTGCTCTGGGAGCTTATACATTAATTGGATTAATTTCAGGAGAAGGATCCACTGCTGGCGGGGCTGGGAGTTCTGCCAATCTGGCTTCAGCAAGGGCACTTGCCAAGCCTTCCAGTTGAGCTAGAATCTGCTGCAAGGCCTGTTCATGACAGCCAATAGCTGAGCCCTGATTGGCTAGTGCATTTTTCAGCTGCCCCTGCCGAGTCCATATTCTGGCACAGTCTTGCTGTATTGTGATGGCTGGCTTACACCGAGTGGGGATCGAATTGGCAGTTCCCTTGTTTAGATATCAGGATGCTATGAGTTAAGCCACTGGCCAAGCACAAAAGGTGGACTCAAGTGCAGACCAGTACAGACTCAAGAGCGTGGAAAAAAGAAAAATGAGAGTCTGAGACATGCTTGTAGCAATGTGAACTAAAGACTGATCAGAAAGCAGCATGTGAGCACCTCTTAAGTAGGGTGCCCACAGCTGTTATCGCTCAGCCCTAACTACCCTTTAGTGGTGCCTTGTCTCCCCTTAGCGGCTGTAGGTGGCCTAGCATGAGGCTGGGACATTACAAAGTGACCGCTGAACTTTAACAGGGTGTCTCCTTCCTCTACGGGGTCTAAAAAGGGGGGAGGCTAGAGAAGAGAAGTTATGACTATGTTGAGGACGCTCCTCAGCCGCCAGCCAGCCTGTCTGTTTTGGGGTGATAGACACAGGTAGGCAGGTGTTGCACCTGGAGGAGCTTACAGAGGTCTGCCATCAGCTGGGAGACAAAGGGGGTGCCCTGGTCTGTGATGATATCCTTAGGGATGCCCACATGGCTGCAGAACAGGAACACTTCCCTAGCGATTGTCTTCCAAAGGTGATTGTCCATCCATCACCAAGATATATTAGTCCCCGTGGCCTGATTTCAATAGCAATCCCATGATGTCTATCTCTATCCCCTTGAATGGCATTACCGATAACGGGAAAAAGTTATTTGTTAACAAGTTAATAGTTCTTAACCTCACTCTGGATGGATGGCTAGTGGAAGTGGGGTGTGATGTGGGCCAGGGTATTCTTAAAGGCTAGGTGGCCACCCAGAGGATGGTGGTGTGCCAGGTGCCTTACTGTATTTATATGAGTCCTGGGAGGATTGAACACCTTGTGCAATCTGTCCAGAGTCTTCTGTACTCGATAAAGCAACTTATGTTTGATGTGAAAAATGGGATATGGAGTGGCTGGTTGGAGCGGCGCCATCAATCATCATCGTGTTTTCCATGGGAAAATGTTTTGTGAACTGATAAAACTAAGGTTGAATTGGAAAGAACACACAGCATGCATGATGTAAAAAGGGCACTGGACACCAAGATGAAAACGTCATCCCAACAGTGATGTATGGTGGAGGGAGCATCATTGGGGCTGTTTGCTGCCTCTGAGCCTGGACCAGTTTCCATCATCGAGGGAAAAATGAATTCCAAAGGTTATCAAAGTATCTTAAAAGATCAAGTCAGGGTGGTTGTGAAAAGGCTAAAGCTCTGTAAAAGCTGGTTGATGCAGTGGGACAATGACCCTAAGCACTGAAATAAATCTACTACAGAATGGCTTCAAAAGAACAAAATCTGCCATTTGAAGTGGCCCAGTCAGAGTCCAGACCATAACCCAGTAGAGATGCTGTGGAATGACCTCAAGGGAGCCGCTCACACAGACGTCTAAAGAATATGACTAATCCGCAATAGTTTTTAAGGAGGAGTGGTACATTGTGATGGTCTGATCTGAAGCTACAGGAAGTGTTTGCTTGAGGTTACTGCCAAAGGAGGTTTTACCATATTAATAGTCTTTTGGCAGAGCACCTGCTAGGAGTGCTGTCATGTTAAAGCTTGGTTTGTGATAATGCCAAATCAATTGTTGAACCAAAATCTTCTTCCCACAATCTTTTAACTTTATTATTATTGTCCATATTGGTATTACTAAGCTCACTGTACAACCTTTTTGTCACAAATCTTACTTGTTTTGTATCTCTTAAGAGTAGTTCTACCGGGGAGATAGCGAAGCCACCTGTGAGCAGCTTCAACCTTGCACGTCTGAAACTCTGAATCTGTAAAAACTTTAGAACATCATACTTTGGTATACCAAACCTATCTCTGATCTGCTGAAAAGAGAGGATATCACCATCCTGTACTATGTCTCCAACAACCCTGACACCCTTGAGCCAGAGTTAGGTCCAGGGGGAAATCTGGATTTCATGCAGGGGGGTTAATAAAGAGAAGCAGTTACTGAATCCTTCTAATTTCTTAACCTGTTTCCAGATAGAGAGGATATTCCTTAGTATGATATTATTTTTTGTTAGCTCTGCAGCCAAAGCTGGTGATATATAAAGAAGATTAGGGAGGGGAATTTTCTTCAGTGATGCAGCTTCACAACTAATCCAGGTTGAATTAGGATCATCAATAATCTATTCTAAAATAAATCTTAGCTGAACTGACAACTGATAGAGCTTCAGTGAGGGTGCAGATAAACCTCCCAGCTTTGAAGGCAAACTAAAATAGCGGTATCTTAACCTAGGTTGTTTTCTGTGCCAAATAAATGATATGATGGCACTGTTCATGTTCATTTTAATTAAGTGAATACGACCCAACAATGATAAGGGTAAGCTACCCCATTTTTCCAAGTCATTTTTTGCAGCCTGAAGAAGAGGAGCAAAGTTGTGCTTAAATAACTTACACAGTTTAAGGTTCTGCATATTATTTGCATCGGCTGAAATGAATGCACCATGAAAATGGCAGAGGTGAGAGGGCTTTTCAGACAAAAGATAATTTATGTGTAGTACATCAAATATATTTTTGAATAGGTGTGTCCAAAGGCTGACAGTGAAACCTAATTCTGCCACACATCATTGACTCACAGGATGGAAAGAAGTCAAAAGATAAAAAAAATGTCTTTGTGGTTAATTATCTCAATGTCACACTGAAAATATAAGACAAGTCTGACCTTTAATTGAAGTAAATATTGCCTATAAAACAATAACTCATCAAAATATGTTTTTAACAAAACCATGTGTCACAGTTATTGGCACCCTTTCAATTTAGTACATTGTGCAACCCTTCAAAAAACAGGAAAGAGTCTTCTTCTATAATGCTTGATGGCATTAGAGAATACAGAGTAAATGATCTGACCACACCTAAATACATAATCTCTACAGATCCTACAGGGTCCTGGGCCCTCTATTTAGAGCTCTTCTGTTCAGTGTACTTCAAAGATTTTCAATGAAGTTCAGGACAAAGGATTAAGATGGTTATGTCAAAAGCTTGATTGTATGTTTATTTAACAATTTTATCCATGGATTTAGATGTATGTTTGGATCCTTGTCCTTATGGAATGTCTAACCATGAAACAGTTTTAATCTTTTGGCTGCAGCAGCCAGATTTCTTGGTACTTCATAATGCCATATCCTATCAAGATTCCCAGAGCCTTGGAGGAGAAACAGCCTCAAAACATCACAGATCCTCCACCACACAGTGGGCATTAGGCTAGTTTGTGTATAATTAGCCTTCTTGTTGTGCCACACAGATCATGAATGTTTGCTGCCAAAAAGCTTTATTATCTGGCCATAGAACCTGGTTCTAGTGTAAGCACAAGTAGCATCTCGCAAACTCAGGCACTTATATTTGTGGTTAGATGAAAGAAAAGGCCTTCTGGCATGCCTTTCATTGAGTTTGTTGATAAGTCATTGTCTTGAGATACTTTCAACTACTGAACATTATATCATAGGATATTTGCAAATAGCCTTTTCCAGAATGGACCAAACACATATAGAACCTTTTGTAAACCCATAATGGAATGGAAACTTCACCACACTGTTCAAGATTCAAACTCTATTATCCTAAACACTTCAATACATAAAATTCATATAAATATAAAGGCAGCTGTTTCATTGTAATATAGTGTGGTACAGTGTTCTATATACCTTTTTTTTGGTCATATATTTGCGCAGATTTCATGAAGCAGATCGATATCATGAGCTTGTTGAAAAAAATATATCCAGATGAGCATTATGAAGAAATATCAAGAGGTAAGCACCAGCATAGGTTAATTTTATAGTATAAATCTATAGTTCTAAATGCTCATGAGAATTTGGAAATTTATTATACTATGTAACACAGGGGTACATTATTGTCACTGTCGGAACAAAATCTTAAATCATTCATCAAATTATTAAATTTCATGATGGATGGACCATTAGAAATGTATATGTATCACTGTTGTATATTGTATGTTGTATATATAATGAATGTTCCATGTTAGCTTTTTCCATTTATTTTTTACCTAGAGATGCAAATTAAATCCTAAATAATACACAATTACATGGGCAATGCAATTGTAAATACACAATTTAATGAGCATTTTCCAAATTTATATTTGATTTTACAGGAAGTACAGAATGTGCTTCCACCCAAACCGATCGTGGCAGGTGTGAAGGAGCCTTTAGTTTAGCAAGGCAGCAGTAAAAATAATAAAATAGTTTTTAGGAAATTCACATTGTATACTAAAAAACTGTGATCAAGAATGTTCATTTGGATATCACAGTAAAACAGTTTTTACTGGATTAGTGAGCTGCAGCTCCAATCGTTGAACATGAACTTAGAAAGGATTCACCTGCAGCTGTAATGGAGATTTGATTGGTTCTGACATTGACTCTGTCTGTTTGTGTCTATTCGTCAGTACTCCATGCATTTTAGTTTCTTTCTGATGTAAGCGATCTAAACTCAGCCAGTTACATAGTGGTGGGTCACATGTTCACTCACCCCTGTGATTCTGGAAGCCCTGTCTGTGTGCAAGAGCATTTGCACTAAGAATGGGTATTGGCTGAAGGTAATGTATGTGAAAATGTGTACTAATGTTACACCAATGCTATACCACTATACTTAACAACTATACTTGTGCCTGCATTAAAAATGAAAAGCCTTATAACTTCACTGAAATAAAACTATGGAACATTCTAAAGACCAGTGTTAGATTCCCAAACCGCTGTATGTACATAACAGGTTGCACAAAAGCAACTGTCATAGTGATGGTAACACTAATTGTCCAGAAAACCAAAAAATCTTCTGCTGGTAACGAACCATAACAAAGTCCTGCCAAAAATAGGGGGGTATAATGGATAACTATGGCCACTGTGACAATCAGAATAATATTAATCGCTCTCCTCTTCATGCGGTTCGCCTCCGCTCTCTGCTTACCCCTCTCTCCTGGTCCTGGATGCTTCAGAGCCTGAAAGATGGCTAAACAGCAGAACAATTTAATGATGAGGAAGAGCAAGTACTGTGGCAGGACAACACAAATGAACATGAACAAGTTATTTGAGGATAAAATAAACATGCAAAAAACACCAAAGCAAGCCATTATCATCCACACAACAGCAGAACATGTGAGCCTGTATCTCAGAGGCTTGAACTTCAGGAAAGTTACAGGATAGACTACAGCCACATAACGCTCCACACAGATCAAACAGAGGAACAAAGGACGACCAAAGATGGGTATTACTGATATGAAATTCAGAAATGTTTTAAACCCTGTAAACGAGTAAAAACTAAAAGCTATCAGAGTACCTAAGCACAAGAGGATCTCACAAACAGCAAGATTGAGACTAAAGAGGTCTGAGACAAATCCAGTTCCTTTTCCTGTTAAAATGAGCCACACTATATAACAATTGGCTGGTAGACCCAAGATGATATTGATGACATTAGTAGAAAAATAGAGGTAGGCTGTCCAAGTGGTGCTGTTTGTAAAAAGGGCAGGATGATATTTCTCAGCTGTAGTGGAGATCTCATCAGTGAAATTCATCTCTTTTCTTGCCTCCCTTTTAACCTCTCAGGGAAAATATTCTTCAGTAGAGGAACCAAAAACACTCCAGATATCCTAGGGAAGAACATGAAAACAAAACATACACATTTACTGTCAAGCTGATTAACACCATCACACTTACACAGGCAGTTACCTGTAATGAGTATTTTCCCCTTCACTTTAGCATTTAAATTTGACTCAAACCAGGTTTTATTTAAATGACATAAATTAATAAATCTTTTTTTTATTAGTAAAGTAATAGCTGAAGCTATACCTATTATCCATAAACAATATGAAGGTTGTATTCCAAAAGCAGCCGAGGTGAGCAAAATGAATGTTCTATTTCACACGCACTATATCTGTCTGGCTGTTTTTTTTACACATATTGAAATTTTTCTGATTTCCATAGCAAATCAAGTATGACATCATCATTTATCACACAGGTATGGTAAAAGTCATGTTTATGCAAACACCATTAAGCACAACAATGAATGAATGATGAGTTAGATTTATCTCATTGAAAGTATAGGATCATTAATATTAATATAAAGTTATGTCAGATTCACTGCTTGAGGTTATTGCCAAATGACAAGTTATTTAGTCCAAGTGTTCACTTAGTTTTTCACCAGCACTGGGAATGTTTAATTGGTGTGCACAATAAAGACATGAAGAATTAAAATGATTGCATTATTAGCTTTAGCACATTGTGTTTGTCTATGCTTGTGACTCATATGAAGAACAGTTCAATTAATGCAGAAAACTGGGTAATTTCAAATGGATTCACATACTTTGTCCTGCCACTGTATTAATATGTTTGTGGCAGGGCTCCTACTGGGAGTGCTGTTAAGTTACAGCTTGGTTTTTGTTAATACCTCAGATGTTGTATTTTTTACTTAACCTTTTTCATATCATTTCTTTGCAAGTGTGTTGTGTTTTTGTGTTATGTAACTTGTGCATATTATTTGCATCGCCTGAAATGAATTTGCCATGAAAATGGTGGAGGTGAGAAGGCTTTTCAAACAAAAGACAATTTAACTCTAGTGCATCAAATATCTTATTTTAATAGGTGTGTACCAAAGCTGTAAGTGAAACCTAATGCTACCACACATTCTTGACCTATATTATTGACTTCATTATAATACATGCAGAATATATGAGAATTATTGAGAAATATCAAGAAATGAGCATCAGATCATAATATAAATCTATTGTTCTACATACTGTATGACATTTAGTGCCATGGGGGATTTTATTGTACTATGTACACTACATGTATATAATTGCTGTTGGAACAAAACCTTATATTCCCACTTTTGATGGCTTTTGCTTTTTTACACAATTTAAAAACACAACATTATAAAAAATTTAATGATGGGAAAAATAGAAATGATCCTAAATTACTACAAATTAAATCTTTTCACAGTAACTTCTATTAAAAATTCAGAATGATTTGCCCCTTTCCTGTAAAGTTCCCATTTTGAGTACAACAGCCTCCATTTATCTGGGAAGGCTTTTTGCAAGATTTCAGAGTGTGTCTGTGAACATTTGTGCCCAGTCAGTAAAAAGAGTATTTATGACGGGAGACACTGATGTAAAGTGAGAAGGCCTGACTTGCAATCAGCATTTTAATTCATCCCAAAGGTGTTCAGTGGGGTTGAGGTCAGGGCTCTGTGCAGGCCACTGGAGTTTCTCCACACCAAAATCATCAAAATATGTCTTCATGGACCTCTTTTTGTGCAAAGGGGCACAGTCATGCTGGAACAGGAAGGTGCCTTCCTCAAACTGCTCCCACAAAGTTGGAAGCATAATTGTCTAAAATGTCTTTGTCTGCTGTAGCATTGAAATTACCCATCACTGGAACTATGAAGCTAAGCTCAAACCCTTAAAAATATCCCAAGACCATTATCTCTTCTCCACCAAACTTTACCGTTGGCGCTATGCATTCCAAGAGGTAGCATCCTCCTGACATCCGCCAAGTGAAGCCTGATTCACCACTCCAAGGAACATATTTCCACTGACCAGAGTTCAGTGATAGCATGTTTTACACCACTCCAACCGATGCCTGGCATTGTGCGTAGTGATCTTGGGTTTATGTCCAGCTGCTCAGCCATGGAAACCCATTCATGAAGCTCCTGATGGACAGTTTTTATGCTTATTGCTTCCAGAGGCAGTTTGGAACTCTGTAGTGAGTGATGGCTGATTTTTATGTGCTATGCACTTCAGCACTTGGTGATTTTGCTCTGCAAGTTTGGTCTACTGCTTTGTGGCTGAGACTTGTTGACACTTCCTAGACACTTGCATTTTGCAATTATAGCAAAGTTATAGTTGATCAGGGCAGATCTAGCAGGCAGTGTCATCCTATGACAGTGCCACGTTTAAGTCACTGAACCTTCAGTACAATCCATTCTACTCCAGTCTATCGTGATTACATGGCTATGTGTTTGATTTTATACACCTGTTAGTAAAGGCTAAAACACCTGGACTCAATAATTAGGAGGGTCTTCCACATACGTGTGGCCAAAGAGTGTATAAAAGGCTACTCTGGAAGCTAGGTTGCTGCTTTTTAGATTAGGTCATTTTCTAATTAAGCTGGATATTAGCTAGCCAGCTAACAATCATGAACAAGATCAGGAAGGTAAGTTAGCTAACTTAGGTATTTCATTATCAAGCAGTGATCTCCTGAGTGATCCATGAATTCAGATTTAAGTAAGTTAGCTCCCTGTTTTGTAGACATAATAATTCAGCTGGCTGGCTAGCAACCTGACTAACTTTAGCAAACAAAAAATCAACATAATCACTGAAGGCTGAAGAATCCAAACCCGCTCCAAACCAGGGAACTCAATCTGTTGTCTGGACAGGTGAAGTTTATTCGTTGTGCATGCAGGTTCCAGACATACAGCCAGCCCGTAATACATTGGACTGACACAGTTTTATAACTGGACTGATGCCAAGATTCGAGCCAGCTTATACAGGACAAGTAACAGGTGTGACAAATATGACCATATAAGGAGAAACACAAAATAGGCAGCCTAAAATACAACTTCAGCACATTCACACACAACACAGCACATTTCACAACAATAAATTCCTTCAAGGCTGAAAGAAAAAAAAGAAAAGAAATGAAAGCAAATTAAACAAAATAAATTAATTGTTGCGCCAAGCACTGGGGTTCATTAATAGCAGGCTATGTTTGTCAAGCAGCCTAACAGTCTAAATATATTTAACAACACAATGGTTCGTGGCACATTACCACAGAATTCCATTGCTGTGTGTGGTCATATGTGTGTGTGTGTTGTTTTTTTTTCATCACAGCTTCAGCTGCAGGTCAGATAATCAAATTTCAGAACCAGAATCAGATTAATTAAATTTGTTTAGAGATATTCTATTGATTCTCTTAATTATATGCTGTTCTGAATGTGAGAAGTTGCAAGAGGCTGCAAAGATACCACTGCACTGGTGCATTTTAAACGTCAAACCTCCTGTTGCAACAGTCCGTGCATGTCAGTACAGGCACTGTCATTTCTTACCAACAAAACAGCAACTGGGAACAAACAGGTCAGTCAAATTAACAATAAAGGAAATAGAGGCCTTCAATGAAACTTCAGTGAGATAAGTCTGTGGAACATTCTAGAGATCAGTGTTAAATTCCCAAACCGCTGTATGTACATAAAAGGCTGCAAAAAAGCAACTGTCTTACAGATGGCAACACTAATCGTCCAGAATGCCACAAAATCTTCTGCTGGTAACGAACCATAACAAAGTCCTGCCAAAAATAGAGGGGCATAATTAATAACCATGGCCACTGTGACAATCAGAATAATATTGATCGCTCTTCTCTTCATGCGGTTCGCCTCCGCTCTCTGCTTACCCCTCTCTCCTGGCCTTGGATGCTTCAGAGCCCGAAGGACGGCTAAACAGCAGAACAATTTAATGATGAGGAAGAGCAAGTACTGTGGCAGGACAACACAAATGAACATGTACAAGCTATTTGAGGATAAAATAAACATGCAAAACACACCAAAGCCAGCCACTATTATCCACACAACAGCAGAACATGTGAGCCTGTATCTCAGAGGCTTGAACTTCAGGAAGGTGATAGGATGGACTACAGCCACATAACGCTCCACACAGATCAAACAGAGGAACAAAGGATGACCAAAGATGGCCAATACTGATATAAAACTCAGAAATCGTGCATTATCTGAAAACCAATTGCCACTAAAAGCTATCAGAGTACCTAAGCACAAGAGGATCTCACAAACAGCAAGATTGAGACTGAAGAGGTCTGAGACAAATCCAGTGCCTTTTCCTGTTAAAATGAGCCACACTATATAACAATTGGCTGGTAGACCTAAGATGATATTGATGGCATTAACAGAGATATAGATGTAGAATGACCAAGTGGTGCTGTTTGTAAAAAGGACAGGAAGATATTTTTCAGCTGTAGTGGAGATCTCATCAGTGAAATTCATCTCTTTTTTTTGCCTTCTTTTAACCTCTCAGGGACAATATTCAGTTTGGTTCTTTTGCTGAACCAAAAACACTCCAGATATCCTACAGAAGAACACGAAAACAAAACACACACATTTACTGGCAAGCTGATTAACTCCATCATACTTACACAGACAGTAGCCAGTAATGAGTGTCACATATTTTTCCCTTCATTATGATAATTTAAATTAGTATTCCAAACATACTCACCTATAAACAGGTCTTATTTAAAAGACATAAATAAATGAAACGTCTTTTCAAATCAGTAAAGCAACAGCTGAAGATATACCTATTGTTCATAAACAGAACAGTATGAAGTTTGTATTCCAAAGGCAGCTGAGGTGAGCAGAATGAAGGCTCTATTTAACATCCAATATATCTGTAAGGCTGTTTTACTTCGTTTACACATATTGAAATTCTTCCTGATTTCAATGGCAAATCAAATATGGCATCATCAATTATCAAACAGGTATGGTAAAAGTCATGTTTATGCAAACACCATTATGCACAAGAATGAATGAATGCATGACTAGAGTCACATTTATCTCATTAAAAGTATATAGTTATATAATTATTAATAGTAATATAAAGTTATATTTTGTCAAAACGTGTGAGTTATATGAAGACCAGAGCAATTAATGCAGACAACTGGGTAATTTCACATGAATTCACATACTTTTTCTTGCCACTGTATTAATAGTCCCATGACAGAGCTCCTGCTAGGAGTGCTGTTGAGTTACAGCTTGGTTTCTGTTAATACCTCTGATGCAGTATTTTTTACTTAACTTTTTTCATATAATTTGTTTGCAACAGTAATGCATTTTTAAAAGACTTTAAACTAGGGTACGCTTTTCAAATTTTGTGTTTTATAACTTACATAGCTTAAGGTTCTGCTTATTATTCGCATTGCCTGAAATGAATGTAAGAAGTGAGAAGGTGAGAAGGCTTTTCAAATAAAAGACAAATTTAACTCTAGTGCATCAAATAACTTATTTTAATAGGTATGTCCAAAAGCTGGCAGTGAAACCTAATGCTACCACACATTATTGACTCATATGATTGACTTGATTAAAAAATATGTAAAATATATGAGAATTATAAAGACATGTCAAGAAAAAAGCACCAGATCAGTTTATTTTCAAAGTTTAAATTTATTGTTCTACAAATTCTGAGACTTAAATTCCATGGGGAAATGTATTGTACTATATACACTACATGTACAGTACTGCTTGAAAGTTTGTGAACTCTTCATCATTTTGTGAATTTCTACATAAATGTGACCTAAAGCATGATCAGATCTTCAGTTAAGCCATAACAATAGATAGAAATAACCCAATAAAACAAATAACACAAAAATTCTACAGACTTTCATCCATTTATTGAACAAAGTGGTCCAACATTAAATGTCTTTGTAGGTAAAAGTTTGTGAACCTCTAGAATGATCAGTTTGGTACAGGTGATAATTCAGGTTAGGAAGTTCAATCAGTTGGATGACAATAAGGTGTGAGTGTGTCTGACCCTACACTATTTAACAAACATTATCCTGAGTCTTCATCATAAAAGTCTGGTCTTTGCCACACACATTTGTTTGTGCATGCCATGTCTCAGTCAAATAAGATGTCTGAGGACCTCAGAAAAACATTTGTCGATGCTCATTAGACTGGAAGAGGTCCCAAGACTAGTTCTGATGAGTGTGGACTTCACCGATCCGCTGTCAGACAGATAGTGTACAAATGGAGAAAACTCAACACCCCTGTAACCCTTTCACTGGAGTGGTCATCCAACATAAAGTCCAAGACTAAACCGTGGAATATTCTGGGAGAGCACAAATAACCCCAGGGTAACATCTAAGGATCTGCAAGCCTCTCTTACACTAGCTAATGTCAGTGTTCATGAGTCAACAATAAGACAAACACTGAACAAGAGTAGTATACATATAATGATAGTATGGAGAAATCCACTACTCTCCAGAAACAACTTTTCTGCCTGTTTAAAGTTCACTAGAGACCACCTAGATGAGCCAGAAGGCTACTGAATTAATATTATGTGGACGATAAAGCAAAAATAGATCTTTATGGCTTATACGAGAGATGTTATGTTTGGCAAAACCAAACACTGCAACCTACCATAAGAACCTCATCCCAACGTTGAAACATGGTGGTGGCAGTATCACAGTTTGGGGCTGTTTTGCTGCTATTGTACCAGGGCAGCTTGCCATCATTTGATGGAGCTATGAATTCTGGATTGTATAAAGAAATTGTACATGAGAATGTTAGGTCATCCATCTGTGAACTGCACCTCAACGGTAGGTGGACCTTGCAGAAAGACAATGACCCTAAAACCACCAGTTAGTCTTTGAAGAACGGTCCAGACCTTAATCCAGTAGAAATCTTTTGGCAGAACCTAAATTGTGGCCAATCAACAAAACACAGTTGAAGCAGTTCTGTAAGAAAGGAATGGGCCAAAATCTGTTTACGTCAATGTGCAAGGCTGATCAACAGTTATAGGAACTGTAATCTTGTGATCTTGGGCTTGTGTACAGCTGCTCAGCCATGGAAACCCATTTCATGATGCTCCCGATGCACAGTTCTTGTGCTACTGCTGCTTCCAGAGGCAGTTTGGAACTCTGTAGTGAGTGATGTGTGATTTTTATGGGCTATGCATTTCAGCTCTTGATGACTTTGCTCTGCGAATTTGACACTAGACACTTCCATGTTTAATGTGCACAATAAAGACATGAAGTATTAAAATTATTGGGTAATTAGCTTTAGCAAATTGTTTTTGTCTATACTTGTGACTTTTATGAAGAACAAATCAATTAATGTAATGAATTCATTCCAAATGGGTTCACATACTCTTTGCCACCATATTAATAGTCTTGTGACAGGGCTCCTGCTGGAAGTGCTGTTAAGTTACAGCTTGGTATGTGTTAAAACTTCAGATGTTGTTATTTTTTACTTAACTTTTTTCATATAATTTGTTTGTAACTGTGATGCATTTTAGGGTTTTTTTGCCACTTTCCAGGGAGGTTCACTATAGCTCTGGTTGTTCAAAACTTCTTAAACTCTTAAATGGCCAGCATCCACCAGTGGGCCCAAAGTTTTTTAATATTACAATTAATTACAATTATTACACACTTTTATAAGCTAAGAGTAGCTCAGCCAGTTTGCACTGAAGTCCCTGCAGTTGCTGAATAATAAGTGTGTAAGTATGCAATAAGCTTGAGCTTTTCAGGGGCTCATTTTCAGCCTAACAGGAGATTTGGGTATATTCAGGTGTGTTTCTTATAGATTTCACATTGATATTTTAGTAATAAATATAAAGCTGACATAATTGACAACAAATGTGTTTTCTGTCTTATTATGCACATGTGAGCTCTTGAGGACAGAGCATTTATATTAGTTTTTTTTTCTCTATGATGGCAATAAATTTGGTGAGTTTGGTATTTCAACGCAGCAATCCATTTGAGGCTGCATGCTACAGTGAGTTTACCATGAACTGCAGTAAAGTCAGTGTAACACAACCTCAAGATGCTTACTGCTTTTCAGAGGTGTGGACTCGAGTCATGTGACTTGGACTCGAGTCCAACTTGATTTGCAAATTTGATGACTTTAGACTTGATTTGAAAAAATCGAGAAAGACTTGGGACTTTGACTTCAACACCAATGACTTGGACTTAAGCCAAGTCATTGAGCCAAGTCATTGAGATTTGGAAAGACTCGAGACTCAAAGTGGAAGAAACATGGAGAGCCTGACTGCAGATGGGACTCTATACAGTCGCCCATATACTGCTAATATGCTGTCATTAAAAGGCTATAGTACTGTTACCTTTATTCAGTGTTATGGCCTTAAATTAGCTGAAGAATGCAGACTGACTTGTTTAGGACTCGAAGATTTGGACAATTGAGAGGGTAAGGATTTGGGCAGGTGAGAGGATTAGGTTTTTGGAAAGGTTGGGTGAGGTTAGGTTACATATTAAGTGTGCTTCATGTAACATATCAACAATACATCTACTTAATGTAAGTGATGTATCAACAGTACTTAAGATATGAGATAGTATCTTAAGATATTTACCTCAATGTATTCAAATGCTGCACTTCTGATACTTCATTATGTAACTGTTACTCTATTAAGAGTTTATTAATCATCTACAAATGACCACTCAAAATTGTGTCACCCAAAACTCTTGAATGTAGTACAATCACCTTTCATATCCTAACAACAAACAAAGTCCTTGTCTTGAGATACTTTCTGGGATACTTTTCCAGAATAGATCAAATGCATATAAAATCATTTAATTCTGAAAGCTCTCTCTTAAGTTTAGAATCTGTGAATAAAACACATTAGAATGGAACTTTTAGATCACTAGCATGAGGTTGTTGATTCAAATATATGCAGAAAATATTAGAATTGTCAAGAAATATCATGAAATAAGCACCAGATCTTTTCATAATATGAATCTATTGTTTTACATACTGTATGAGAAGTTAGTACCATAGGGAAATTTATTTATACTGTGTACACTACATGTACATCATCACTGCTGGAACAAGACCTTATATCCCCACTTTCATTGTTTTTTACGTTTTCCTTTTAACTTTTTTACATAGTTTGAAAACACAAACTGCTCTTTGCATTACAAGAAAATTGCATGATGAATGGAAAAATGAAAATGTTTTCAGATTACTACAAATAAAATCTCAACTTCTGTTACAAATCCACAGTGATTTGCCTCTTTCCTCTAAAATGTCTTTGTATGCTGTAGCATTGAAATTACCGTTCACTGGAACTAAGGGGCTGAGCTCAAACCCTTTAAAACAGCCCCAGACCATTATCCCTCCTTCACCAAACTTTACTGTTGGCACTAGGTTGTGTTCTCCTGGCATGAACCATGTGAAGCCTGATTCATTACTCCAAACAGCATCTGTTTCCACTGCTTCAGAGTTCAGAGGTGGCGCGTTTTACACCGTTCTAGTCGACGGTTGGCATTGTGCATAGTGATCTTGGGCTTGTGTCCAGCTGTTCAGTCATGGAAACCCATTTCATGAAGCTCCTGACACACAGTTCTTGTGCTAATGTTGCTTCCAGTTGGTTCATTAATAGCAGGCTATATTTGTCAAGCAGCCTTAGTGTCAAAGTTCATTTAACACAATGGTTTGTGGCACATTAATGCAGAATTCCTTTGCTGTATGTGGTCATATGTGTGTGCATTCATACAATTCTTTTTTTTAAGATATTCTATTGGTTTCTTTTCAAGTATCTGATGTTTTTAGAGCGAGAAGTTGCAAGACGCTGCAAAAATACCACTGGACTGGTGGATTTTGAAAGTCATATCTCCTGTTGCAACAGTCCATGCATGTCATTGCAGACACTATCATTTCTGACCACCAAATAGCAACTGGGAACCAGCAGGTCAATCAAATTAACACTACACCAGCACCACACCACTAAACTACACTTGCACCTGCACGAAAATACAACCTTATAACTTCATTGAAATAAGACCATGGAATATTCTAGAGATCAGTGTTAGATTTCCAAACCGCTGTATGTACATAAAAGGCTGCAAAAAAGCAACTGTCCTACAGATGGCAACACTAATCGTCCAGAATGCTGCAAATTTCTGTGCTGGTAAGAAACCATAACAAAGTCCTGCCAAAAATAGCGGGGTATAATTAATAACAATGGCCACTGTGACAATCAGAATAATATTCATCGCTCTTCTCTTCATGTGGTTGGCCGCTCTCTGCTTACCCCTCTCTCCTGGCCCTGGATGCTTCAGAGCACGAAGGATGGCTAAACAGCAGAACAATTTAATGATGAAGAAGAGCAAGTACTGTGGCAGGACAACACAAATGAACATGAACAAGTTATTTGAGGATAAAATAAACAGGCAAAACACACCAAAGCCAGCCACTATTATCCACACAACAGCAGAACATGCCAGCCTGTATCTCAGTGGTTTGAACTTCAGGAAGGTGACAGGATAGATTACAGCCACATAACGCTCCACACAGAGCAAACAGAGGAAAAAAGGACGACCAGATATGAAGAATACTGATATAAAACTCAGAAAACCTGCATACTCTGAAAGCGAATAAACACTAAAGGCTATCAGAGTACCTATGCAAAAGAGGATCTCACAAAGAACAAGATTGAGACTGAAGAGGTCTGACACACGTCCAGAGCCTTTTCCGGTTAACATGAGCCACACTATATAACAATTGGCTGGTAGACCTAAGATGATATTGATGGCATTAACAGAAATATAGAAGTAGGTTGTCCAAGTGGTGCTGTTTGTAAAAAGGACAAGATGATATTTCTCAGCTGTAGTGGAGATCTCATCAGTGAAATTCATCTCTTTTTTTTTGCTTCCCTTTTAAAATCTCAGAGAAAATCTTCAGTTTGGTTCAATGGACGAACCAAAAACTCTCCAGATATCCTAGAAAAGAACATAAAAACAGAACACACACATTCGCTGTCAAGTTGATTAACACCATACTTGCACAGACAGTAGCCAGTAATGAGTGTTACATAGTTTTTCCTGTCACTATAGCATTTAAATTAGTATTCCAAACATACTCAACTCTAAACAGGTCTTAAAAGATATATATATATATTTGAAACTTATTTTAAAAGGTTTCTTTAAACAGGTCTTATTTAAAAGACATAAATAAATGAAACTTCTTTTCAAATCAGTAAAGCAACAGCTGAAGATATACCTGCTGTTCATAAACAGAATGATATGAAGGTTGTATTCCAGAGGCAGCTGAGGTGAGCAGAATGAATGCCCTATTTCCCATCCAATATATCTGTAAGGCTATTTTACTTTGTTTACACATATTGAAATTTTTCCTGATTTCAATAGCAAATCAAGTATGATATAATTTATCACACAGGTATGGTAAAAGTCATGTTTTTGCAAACACCATTCAGCACAACAATGAATGATTAGAGTAACATTTATCTCATTAAAAGTATGTACGTATAGAATAATTAACGTTAATTTATGTTAAATTGATTGCTTGATGTTGCTAGGAGGTTTCACCAGTTATGAAATCCAAGTGTTCACTTAATTTTCCACCAGCATTGTGAAAGTTTAATTAGTGTGTACAATAAAGACATGAAGGATTAAAATTATTTGTGTTATTATTGTTACATCTCCCCTCCTCTGGGAAGACTCGACTTTGACCTCTCTTGGCTCCACCCACTCTCCTCATCTCCCACACACCAACTGTTCACTCCAAGGAAGACTTAATTCCATTACGACTCCTACTTATACCCCTTTGTTTTCTCTGTGAGTTTGCAAAGTCTCTGTGTTCCTCACCTGAATTCTGAGCCTGTTTACTGTGTTTTGGTGTTACTGGGTTTTGACACCTGCTACTCTGTATGGTGAATTTAAAGTGATTGAAAAACAATGACCAACGTGCCTGACGGGGAATAAGTCGCTTAGTGGAACAAACATATTCCAGGTTCTTGTGATCAGTGAGCACGTGAAATGGATGTTTAGCCCCCTCTACGCCACTCCTCAAATGCTAGTTTCAAAGCTTGTAATTCCCTCTCCCCAGTGCCAAAGTTACATTCTGTCCAGGTGAGCTTATGGGAATACAAAGCTACTGGATGTGACTTTGGCGGTGAACCCACATGCTGAGAAAGAATGGCTCCTACTCCAATATTGGAAGCATCCACCTCAAATACAAAAGGCTTAGTAGGGTCCGGGTGTTTGAGAATGGGAGCATAGGTAAACAAAGACTTTAAAGAGTTCAAAGCGTTCTCAGCTTGGGGGTTCCAGACCAGCTGTTTAGCATTACCCTTGAGAAGAGCTATTAATGGTGAAGCAATACTGCTATAACCATGAATGAATCTATGGTTAAAAATAGCAAATCCAAGAAAATGCTATAAGCCCTTGACAGAGCTGGGTACTGGTTAATTCAAAACTGCTTCAACCTTGGAGCCATTACTCCCTGTAAACTAATTATATAGCCTAGAAATGATTGTAAGTGGATTGTAAGTAACATTTTTTACCTTTACCTTACAATTTTTTTATTTATTTTTTTTCCCCTTCCTGGATTGGGGCCTCGTTGTGGCAGAAGGGCTTGTGTGGTCTAGGGATCTTCAGAGCTAAGTTGTCAGGAGCAACATGCTCCTGGTAGGGTCTCCCAGGGCGAACAGGTCTGGAGTGAAGACCCAGACTAACTCGATCCAAAAACCTCCATGAAAAACGGACACAGAAGATCGTGTACCCTGCCCGGGAGAGGGTCACCGGGACCTACCCCTGGAGCCAGGCCTGGGGGTAGCGTCCCTCGGTGAGCGCCTGGTGGCCGGGCAGCCCACGTAACCCGGCCGGGCTCAGCCCGAAGAGGCAACGTGGGGGGACCATGTGGGCCCACCACCCGCGAGGTCCAGCATGGGGGAGTGGTGCAGTGCCGTACAGGCAGTGGGAGATTGCAGGGGGGCCCTTGGTGGCCTAGGCCCCTGCGGCAGAAACTGGCTCTTGGTACGTGGAATGTAACCTTACTGGGGGGGAAGGAGCCGGCGCTTGCGCGGGAGGTTGAGAGGTACCAAGTAGATATAGTTGGGCTCACCTCCACCCACAGTATCGGCTCTGGAACCAAACTCCTGGATAGGGGTTGGTCCCTCTCCTACTCCGGGGTTGCACAAGGTGAGAGGCGCCGGGCGGGTGTGGAGATACTCACGAGTCCCCGGCTGGCGGCAGTGCAGTTGGAGTTTGTCCCGGTGGACGAGAGGGTCGCCTCAATGCGTATTAAAATCGCAGAGAGGAAAACACTGACTGTTGTGTGTGCTTATGCACCAAACAACAGGTTGGAGTATTCGGCCTCCTTGGAGCAAGTGGGCGGGGTTCTGGAAAGGGTCCCACCTACAGACTCCATAGTCTTACTGGGAGACTTCAATGCTCATGTTGGCAATGACTGGGAGACCTGGAGAGGTGTGATTGGGAAGAACGGCCTGCCCCATCTAAACCCGAATGGTGAGTTGTTATTGGACTTGTGTGCTAGGCATGGATGGTCCATAACGAACACCAAGTTCCAACCCAAGGATGTTCATAAGTGTACGTGGTACCAGAGCTCCTTGGCTGAAAGGTCAATGATCGACTTTGTTGTCGTTTCATCTACTCGGGACCGTATGTTCTGGACACTCGGGTGAAGAGGGGTGCTGAGCTGTCGACTGATCACCACCTGGTGGTGAGTTGGATCAGATGGCAGGGAAGACTAATGGTCAGACCCGGTAGGCCCAAGCGAATAGCGAGGGTGTGCTGGGAATGACTGCCGGAGGCCCCTGTTCGGAATGATTTAAACTCCCACCTCCGGGAGAGCTCTCTCATGTCCGGCAGGAGGTAGGAGACATGGAGTCTGAATGGACCCTGTTCAAAACCTCCATTGTGGAAGCTGCCAGGCATGGCTGTGGCCAAAAGCTTGTGGGTGCCTGTCAGGGCGGTAACCCAAGAACCACCTGGTGGACACCGGTGGTGAGGGAGGCTGTCAAGCTGAAGAAAGAGGCCTTTAGGGACTGGATGGCCCGAAGGACTCCCGATTCAGCAGATACCAACAGGCAAAAAAGGTGGCAGCTGCAACGGTGGCAGAAGCAAAATCCAGGGCATGGGAGGAGTTTGGTGAGGCCATGGAAAAAGACTTTCGGGCGGCCTTGAGGAGGTTCTGGACAACTGTCCGGGGACTCAGGAGCGGTCGGGGTGGCTGCGCCCAGGCTGTATTCAGCAGGGGTGGAGAAACTCTGACTTCAAATGAGGATATTGTCAGTCGGTGGAAAGATCACTTTGAGGAACTCCTTAATCCAGGAGACATGCCTCCCTCACAGGAGTCTGGCATGTCAAGCTCCATTTCCCTGGTGGAGGTCACTGAGGTAGTTGGCAAGCTCTTCAGTGGCAAGGCACCGGGGGTGGATGAGATTCGTCCAGAGATGCTTAAGGCTCTGGATATTGTGGGGCTGTTGTGGCTGACACGCCTCTGCAATGGTGCATGGACCTCGGGAACAGTACCCTTGGACTGGCAGACTGGGGTGGTGGTCCCTATTTTCAAGAAAGGGGACCGGAGGGTGTGTGCCAACTATCGGGGTATCACACTGCTCAGCCTCCCTGGGAAAGTCTATGCCAAGGTGCTGAAAAGGAGACTTCGACCGATAGTTGAACCTCAGATTGAGGAGGAACAATGCGGATTCCGTCCTGGCCGTGGAACAATGGACCAGCTTTTCACCCTCTCACGGATTGTTGAGGTGGCATGGGAGTTTGCCAATCCAGTCTACATGTGTTTTGTGGATTTGGAGAAGGCTTACGACCGTGTTCCCTGAGATATCTTGTGGGAGGTCCTCCGGGAGTATGGATTGCCGGGGTTACTACTCGGGGCCATTCAATCTCTGTACGCCCGGAGTGAGAGCTGTGTTCGTATACTTGGCATTAAGTCGGACTCTTTCAGTGTAAGTGTTGGACTCCGCCAGGGTTGTGCCCTGTCTCCACTCCTGTTTGTGATATTCATGGACAGGGTGTCAAGGCGTAGCTGGGGTCAGGAGGGCATTATGTGTGGAGGCCGGAGGGTGGCGTCTCTGCTATTTGCAGATGATGTTGTTCTTTTGGCTGGATCACATGGATGCCTCCAGCGCACACTGGAGTGGTTTGCAGCTGAGTGTGAAGCGGTTGGTATGCGGATCAGCACACATCAGTCTCCGAGTCCATGGTCTTAGCCCGGAAAAGGATGGTATGCCCACTCCAGGTAAGGGGAAAGGACTTGCCCCAGGTGGAGGAGTTTAAGTATCTCGGGGTCTTGTTCACGAGTGATGGGAAGAAGGATCGTGAGATCGACCGCAGGCTGGGACAAGCGGCAGCAGTAATGCAGTCGCTGTACCGGACTGTAGTGGTGACTGTTTACCGATCGGTCTACATCCCGACCCTCACCTATGGTCATGAGCTGTGGGTAATGACCGAAAGAATGAGATCGCGAATACAAGCGGCGGGAAATGAGCTTTCTTCACAGGGTGGCGGGCTACACTCTATTTGATAGGGTGAGGAGCTCGGCCATCTGGGAGGAGCTCGGAGTAGAGCCGCTACTCCTCCGCATTGAGAGGAGCCAGCTGAGGTGGTTCGGGCATCTGATCCGGATGCCCCCTGGACGCCTCCCGGTGGGGGTGTACCAGGCATGGCCTACCGGAATAAGACCCCAGGGTCGTCCTAGGACCCGCTGGAGGGATTATATCTCCAAGTTGGCCTGGGAGCGGCTTGGGGTCCCCGGGAATGAGCTGGAGGAAGTTGCGGGGGACAGGGTCATCTGGGATTCTCTGCTCTCCCAACTGCTACCGCGACCCTATCTGGACTAAGCGGTTAACGATGATGATGATGGTGATTACAATTTTTTCTCTAACAATCTGGCTAAGACTTGACAGACATGACTGATGTGTGTAGGAAGATCCAAAGAGTAAATCAGGATATTATCAGTGTAAGTATTGATGAATTTGCCTAACATGTCTCTAAGCACATTGTTCATGAACGCCTGAAAGATGGAAGAAGTGTTTGAAAGGCCAAATGGCATCACTAAGTACTCACAATGCTAAAGGCAGTTTTCCACTGGTCACTCTCTTTAATTCTGACAAAATTGCAAGCATTGCGTAGATCTGTTTAATGAAAATGTCGGCACCTCTAAGCTGTTCCAAAGCTACCGGGACTTGTGGGTAAGGATATGAGTAGCTTTTAGTAACTTGATTAAGTCCTCTGCAGCCAATACAGTCTTACAGTCTTAGTCCTCTGTCCTTCTTCTTCACAAAAAAGAAACCAGCAGCTGCGGGTAAAGTAGAAGGACGGATGAACCCCTGAGCCAAGGCCTCTTGAATATACTCCTGCTCTCTCACTTTCTGCATGATTGTTTTTCTTTTTTTGAAAGACGTGTGATATATCACTTTTCCTCTTTATTTTGGAAAGAACTATAGAGCAAAAAACAAATATGATGTCTGCACTATGATTTGATTTTTGCGTTAGCTAGCTAAGTTAATGTTAAACATATATGCATATAATGTACTACGCAATGCAAAACATTCTGAAGAACGCTAGCCACATGACTTTTAGAATTATACAACAAACATAGCACACTTAGATAGACAGCTTTGACAAACATTTTACTCACTTTTACTTCTTTGCTTCTCTGTTTATATACTAGTTGTCCAACTTGCTATGCAGGGAAGCACTTTGTACTCCACGAGGGGAACTTGGCGCACCACGCTTGAATGGGTTTGAATGGAAAATGTGTTTTTACTTTGTTGCTGTGTGTTTGCAAGAGTGAGCTGACTCACTTCTCATTTAGGGGGGCCATAAGGGGGACCAAGCTTGTGGTTACAGGGGCACTGGCCCCTGCTAGCCCCTCCAGAATCACCACCGTGGGACCTCTATTTATAGTTGTCCTCTTCAGCTTACCTCACACGTTTTTCAATGAACTTTAGAACAAAGAATTGGGGTGGCCATGTAAAAAGCTTGATTATGTGCTTATTTAACCATTTTATGTGTGGGTTTAGATGTATGTTTGGATCATTGTCCTTCTGGTAGATCAAACCTTGACCAGGTTTTGCTTTTTGGCTGAGGCAGCCAGATTTTCATTAAAAATCTCCTGGTGCTTCATAATGCTGTATAGTCTAACAGGGTTCCCAGGGCCTTTGGAAGAAAAACAGCCCCAAAACATCAGAGAACCTCCAGCACACTTAACAGTGGGCATGAGGTGCTTTTTTATATAATCATCCTTCTTTTTTTGCCAAGCCCAAGAGTGTTTGTTGCCAAAAAGCTGTTATCAGACCATAGAATCTGGTTCTAGTCAATGCACCAATAGAATCTAGCAAACTCAGGCGCTTAAATTTGTGACTAGATGAAAGAAATGGCATTAATTTGGCATGCATTCCACACAGTTTGTTGGCATGGAGGTTATGTTTTACTGCAGTTTTGGTAACTTGCTGACCTAGAATTGCCACCATTTTCTGCAAATCTCCAAGCATTATCGTTGGAGAATGTTTTGCCTCTTTCCAGGGAGGTTTACTACAGCACTGGTTCTTTAAAAAATTTTAACCCCTTAAATATTACAATTGGTTATAATTATTACACACTTTTATAACCTAACAGTAGCTCAGCCAGTTTGCATTGAAGTACCTGCAGTTAGTGAATAAAAGTATGCAATAAGCTTGGGCTTTTAAGGGTTTATTTCACAGTGGATATGGGTATTTTATGTTTCTTATAGATTTCATATTGAAATTTTAGTAATAAATATAAGGCTGACATAACTCACAACAAATGTGTTTTCTGTCTTGTTATGCATGTGTGAGCCCTTGAGAACAGAGCAATTATCTTAGTTAATTTTTTGCCTGTATGATGACAATAAATTTGGTGAGTCTGGTATTTCAATGCAGCAATGCATTAGAGGCTGTATGTTACAATGAGTTTACCATGAACTGAGTGGAATCACTGTAACACAACCTCGAGATGCTCATTACTTTTACTAAACTGCAACTGTACCTGATATGATGAAACATCAATGTCTGAAAAATAATAATCACAATAAACAAATTGTGAACAAGCATATTAGTTATAATATTAATAATAACAACTTGCTGGAATTATAACAACTGGAAAAGCCCAAAGTGCTTTACAACACCAAAAATAATATACAGGAAAGTACAGGGGAAAAAATAATTACTAACATCAGTAGTAAATCATCAGCTTAGAATTATGATGTTATATCTGCATTAGGTGCAGTTTTAAAGATATTAAAAATAGAATGGAAAAATATTTTCAAAATAGCAAAACTCTGTGACACGATTCTGAGTAGTCCTTTTTTAGATAAAACAAACATTCAGTGTTTATTTAACGGTCAATATTTATTTAACAATACAATAGTTTGTTGCACATTAACACAGAATGCAGTCTTTTTATCACAGCTTCAGCTGCAGCTCAGATAATGAGATTTGAGTGTGAGTGCAGACACTGTCATTTCTGACCACCAAAATAGCAACTGGGAATAAACGGTTAAAATTTGGAACAAACAGGTCAACCAAATTAACAATACACCAACACCACACCATTAAACTACACTTGCACCTGCACGAAAATACAGTCCTATAACTTCTTTGAAATAAGTCCATAGAACATTCTAGAGATCAGTGTTAGATTCCCGAACCGCTGTATGTACATAAAAGGCTGCACATAAGCAACTGTCATAGAGATAGCAACACTAATTGTCCAGAATGCCATGTAGTCCTTTGCTAAAAGAGAACCATAAAAAAATCCTGCCAAAAGTACAGGACCATAATAAATAACCATGGTCACTGTGACAATCAGAATATTATTCATCGCTCTTCTCTTCATGCAGTTGGCCTCCTCTCTCTGCTTACCCCTCTCTCCTGGCCCTGGATGCTTCAGAGCCCGAAGGACGGCTAAACAGCAGAACAATTTAATGATGAGGAAGAGCAAGTACTGTGGCAGGACAACACAAATGAACATGAACAAGTTATTTGAGGATAAAATAAACAGGCAAAACACACCAAAGCCAGCCACTATCATCCACACAACAGCAGAACATGCCAGCCTGTATCTCAGAGGCTTGAACTTCAGGAAGGTGACAGGATGGACTACAGCCACATAACGCTCCACACAGATCAAACAGAGGAACAAAGGACGAGCAAAGATGGGTATTACTGAAATAAAATTCTGAAATTTAAAATATGCTAAAAATGGAACAACACTGAAGCTTATCAGACAACCTGAACAATAGAGGATTTCACAAACAGCAAGATTGAGACTGAAGAGGTCTGAGACAAATCCAGTGCCTTTTCCGGTTAACATGAGCCACACTATATAACAATTGGCTGGTAGACCTAAGATGATATTGAAGACCTTAGTAGAAATATAGAAGTAGGTTGTCCAAGCAGTGCTGTTTGTAAAGATTACGGGATAATATTTATCAGCTGTAGGGGAGAACTCGTCAGTGAAATTCATCTTTTTTCACCTCCCTTTTAACCTCTCAAGGGAAAATATTTAGGTTGTTCAATGGAGGAACATTCCATATAACCTAGAGAAGAACATGAAAACACACATATTCACTGTCAAGCTGATTTACACTATAATACTTATACAGGTAGTTTTCCACATTCATTATAGCATTTAAATGATTATAACAAACATTCAAAAGAGGTTTTCTTTAAAAGAAATAAATCAAACTTTTTAAAAATAACAGCTTAAGACATACCTGTTCAAAAACAGAAGAATACAAAGGTTTTATCCCAAAGGCAGCTGAGGTGAGCAACATGAATGCTCTATTTCACAGGCAATATATCTGTAAGGCTGTTTTACTTTGTTTACACATATGAAAATTTTTCCTGATTTCAATAGCAAATCAAATAGTTATCACACATGTATGGTAATAGTCACATTTAAGCACACACCATTAAGCACAAGAATGAATGAATGGTTAGATTTATCTCATTACGGTATAGAAATGTATATTTATAAATATTAATATTAGATTATGTTAAATTGATTACTTTTTAATATAGAATGAACAGTTTCCAAAGTTCACGACAGATGGAACAGGTATATGGTTTGCCCTAAATGTTCTGAACAAATGTCAAGTTTTCTGTGTCTAATAACGCAATGCATCAGTTTCCATTTTATCAACACATTTTTTAACTGGACACTGCACACAAAAATAATAATAATATTGGTATTAAATTTCTTTTGTTGCGTTTATTGTTTTTTTTATTTATTTATTGCTCTAGTCCACCTTAATGAGCATGAAGGAGATGGGGAAAGACCAAACATTGGTGTGATCAAGGGCTGGGAGGTAGACTGTGGGGCAGGACATAATGTTCTGGTGTCCTTACTTCATTGAGGGGATGGCAGGGTGCAGTGGACTCGGTCAGCTCCCTACCTTCCAGGATGAGAGCACACATTCTCTATCATTGTTTCATCGGCCTAGGGAAGGGAGTCACACTGGCTGGGAAGCCAAATGAGAACCCAAGAATATACAAATACAGACCAGTGTGGGTGCTCAAAAAAGCGTTTATTTATAATTAAACTCAAGATTAACTAAACTTAACCAACATATAGGCTGCACTGGCTGAAGTCACACAGTATCCAAACAGTCTATTTCAGGCCAGCTGATTGTTTTGAAGAGTTTGTGCACCTTCCCCAAATTTTCAGCCAGCTTGTGACCAGGGAAAAAGCAGCTCTGCCTCCCAGTTGCCACAAAGCTTTCTGTGACACCCTTAGTTTTGAGGAGAGTAAGAACACCAGAGGCAGGAGAGACAAACACAGAGCTTTCTTAATGTGAAATTTAGAGTGTGCACGCTGTTCACCAACCTTTTTTAGGCTTTGACTTTTTATGTCTTTCAGCTGCTTGCTGACTCTGTGTGGCAGAAGCTCTCTCTCCCTCATTACCAGCATAATAATAATTTACTTGAGTATGGTGTGCTGAATCTACACAGACCTGATGTTTTATGGGGCTTTGAGAGAGCATTCAGTGCCATTTAAATCATCTCTTTAGACACCTCCCCATTTGGACAAGATTCCCCCTTACATCTCTGCCAAGGACTTCAACCTTCTATTAATCAAAAACTTTGCTGCTGTAAACACACCCTCTGGGGTTTCCACCTTTCATCCATGTGGATCTCTGTTTATCGTCAACTCTCGTATCTACTTGCATTCCCACAGTGGCTGAAGAATGTGGGCATTTGGTGGACATAACTATGGTTTAGCAAAACCTCCATCCCTACAAAGGCCAAGAGACACTCAGGATGAATCAACTAATCCAATACATATTGGCAACAATGCAAGACATCAAGATGTGATGCAGGAAATGGCTTGCAGTCTAGAGCAGGTGATCAAGGATCTCTTAGCTTCCACAGGTGTTGCCCATCCTCTCCCTATAAAAACAGTTCACCAAATGCTGACCAAGCTTAGTCCTGATCGCAGCATGGAGGTGTACTTGTATACCTTAAAAACCATCGCTGAACATATGGGACAAAGAGGAATGGGCAGAGATCTAACCATCTCTTATCTCACTAGCAAAGTGCAGCTTACCTATTCCACCTTGCATCCTGACAAAACTACAAGGACTTAAAGGAGGAGATTCTCTCCAAGGTAAGGTTAGATCTGGCCATTGCTGCCAATTACTGCAGGTTACGAGGAGAATATCTGAGTGACCATGGAAAACTTCCTTTGAGCCCTCCTTCAAACTGAGCAGAGAAGTGGGCTTGAAAGGAATAAAGATTCATAACAGAGGGAGCAGCAGATGGTGGAGGTCACTGAATGTAAAAGGGAAGAGAGCTGCACACACACCTCTGAGCAATTTCCCTATGGTATGGAAAGACCTGGACAGAGAGAGACCACTGCCATCGGTGGACCCCCAACCCCAGCAAGAATATGCAGAGCTTGGCAATCTCTGGGACAAACCAATGCATACTGAGCTGGAAATCCATAGACATTGCTGTCCCTCTAAGGGTTGCTCTCCTACATATTAAAGGATTGAGATTGTTGATGAAGATTTTAAAAGATTGTATTTGTTGATAAAGGTATTATTCCTCTGGCATCTATGCTGGCTGTTTCTATAAAGGACTTTTAAGGTAGATTCAAGGGCATGACAATCTTGTAGGCCCCTTACAGTCATAATACACATGTCATAATTTAACCTTAGTGGGTTCACTGTTGTGCAGCAAAGCACTAACAAGTGAGTTGGGTTGAAGGCTTTCCACAAAGACTTTGAAGTGTATGTGGGAATTTGTGCCCATTCAGTCAAGAGAGCATTTGTGAGGTCAGGCAGTGATGTTGGACAAGAAGACCTGGCTCACAATTGATCATCCCAAAGGTGTGCGGTTGGGGTTAGGGTTCTGTGCAGGCCTTTGGAGTTCCTCGATACCAAACTCGTCAAACCATGTCTTTATTGACCTTGTTTTGTGCACAGGGGCACAGTCATGCTGGAACAGGAAATGGCCTTCCACCAAGTGCTGCTACAAAGTTGGATACATATAATTGTCTAAAATAGTTTGGAATTCTGTAGCATTAACATTAAACTTTACTCTAACTAAGGGACCAAGTCCAAACCCTGAAGAACAACTCTAGAGCATTATCCTTCCTCCATCTTTACTTTGGCTATGAAAACCTTGGTGATTTTTATGTGCTTCAGCACTCTGCAACCCCACTCTGTGAGTTTGTGAGGTCTGTCATTTTGTGACACCATCAGTGGATAATCCAGTTTGAAAATTTACCCAGAATTTACTCCATATCCTTTTATTATTTCTGTTTTGAGTCTTTATAAACATCACATTCTGCATGTGTTTTGGTCTGGCACTTCTTCTTGTGTCTCTGATTGAGAGTGATCCAAAGCACTATGAATAGTCAAAGCATTCAGAAATCCTATATTTGTTCCTAAAAATCCCCAGCATCTCTTTTTCACCGGAGTGATTTTAGCGGTTCGTAATTAGGAATGTGCCCAGCTGAAACCGATGACTGACAGAGGTAAGCTTTAGGACATGTTTACCGCATTCCTTGTTGTCAATGCATCTCCAAATATAATGTGAAAGGGGAAAGGAAAGATACTTAATGGAAATGAGAAACAGGTGACTACAGGATTTAGCTCAAAATTAGCTAAAATTATCTAAAGGCCACAAGTAGTTATGTGTTCATACATTGACCATTGATGAGGGGCTGGAGGATGGCTAATACAAAGATGTGCTAGAGTCTCTGTATCCATACCCAAACAAGGTGGACCTGCAAAGTATAGGTTGCTAACAAAGTGACCAGTCAGTATCAGGACTCTCTGGAATGGCAACAGTGGATTCAGTAAAAGGGTAATATTATTCACTGGAATATCATTAAATTAGATAAAGCAGTCTTATGACAATGTACATCTCAATCACATTCCAAGCAAAAGGTTGCCCTATACTGTAATTCACTGTAATTCATGACCTGAATTGAATTAATCAGACTTTGTGTGGTCTATTCAGTGATCTTTATCACACGCTCAGTACTTCTGACATTTGAAGTTTGAATTTAAACTAAGAATATAAGACACAGACAGGGGTTTATGAAATAGGCAACAACTTTTATTTGACATTGCTTACACGAGCAGTTTATTTCATGCAGTGCTATCATCTAAAACAGTTTTACATGCTACACAGGCTTATATTCTTTTGACTACTAGGAGCCTCCATTGGGCAATTGAGGCCTTGAGAAATTCAACATGGTGGCAATAAACTTTGTCCCACCATCACACACACACACACACACACACACACACACACATACACATATATATATATTCAAACAATCTTCAACAAATAATTTTTCAAAGAAACAGTGCGTGTTTATTAACCATGGCATGTAGCAAACCTGCTTGTTAGATGAATTCTAATGAGGTGGCTTTTTTACAAACACTGAGGTTTAAAGCCTGAGAAGACTAATAAATTAAGGTGATGAGCCAGGATGATCAAACTAATGAGCAGCAGTAGACTGAAGCAGGCAGCAAGAGAGGCAAAAAAGTAGACAATTTTTAGAATTCAATCAAATTATTAGTAAATGTTTCATGAAACATACTAACAGATTAATTATTATCATAAAGAAAGCTGCCAACCAGTAACAGTGAGGAACAGTGTGAATTAAGTAAACAACAACAACAAAAAAAAGAATACCCCTCTGCTTACCAAAATGTGTTGTACATATATTCTAAATGAATTCTGAAAATGTTACAATTTAAGTATTGTCTTAAATCATAACGTATGGGTGAAAGGAAGCTTTCCAGCCCTACGCAGACACAGGAAAGGCTGTACAAGTCCAGTAAAGATCAACATGTAGGTGTATATTGACATGCCGTGCCATCTCTGGGAGTCAGACAAAGAATCATACGAAAATATAAAGATGACCACTGGGAAGTATGTGATAAACATGGACACTAGGATGATCACAAATACCCAGAGAGCTTTTTTCTTCATGTGGTTGTGCTTCTGCACACTACATTTCTCTCGTGAGGCTCAAAACACAACTGTCATTAATGCTGAAAGATGTTTACACATTTTGGAGCAATCTGTTTAACAGCTCAACAATAGTTTTCTACACAGTTGAGGCTTGTGGTCATCTACTAGTGTGTAAGCTAAATTGCTATGCTCACTGGGGCAATTCTTGCTTCTTAACGGTGTTTTAAACAACTGTGGTTGAATTATGAAGCAGTTCTGATTGATTCATGCTGTGGTTTCAGCTTAATGGACTACTTATTGAGAGGCGACAGATTCCAGATGCAAACATAACATCTAAAATGAACTCTAGACCTTTTATCTGCTCTCTGGTGTATGAATTAATAATACAATGAGACAAAGTTGTTTAAGGTCTTGTTCACAATCGGTAATATCATTTGTCTTGAGTGATCTGATCATAAGCGGACAGTGAGACAGATAGCTGTATATATGTGGGGTGATACAAATGTTTAGATGACATAGACTGCTGATGCAACACTGAACAACTTGCAAGCAAACGGGAGAGGAGATGAAGAAATTATGGAACTGATTTGGTCTCTGATGTGTTGATGCAGTTCATTAGGTGCTTCTATGATGCTGCTGGAGACACATACTATGTACAAATACTATGTGGTCATTAGTTGGTTATTTATCTCCTAGATGCATTGAACCCTCTTCACACCTGTACTTTGCACTGTATTTATAATCAGATCATGTTAACACCGTATGTAAACAGCACCCAAGATAAAACTGCACAGCCCACTGTCCAATTACCTCTTGTTCTCTTAAATGGCAAACATATGTATAAAAGGACTGTAATTCATAGGTGGTTCCCTCAATGTGGATGTAAGTACTGCAGGTTGTTTGTTCTTTCCTTACTCCACTGAAATGGAAAGGTTTCCGTTCAGAAAGAAAGTTCACTGCTTGGATAAAATTATTGACTTAACTGACAGCAAATTATTAAATGTATTACTAATTGTTATATGATAAGATGTAAAACAAGCCCAATTTGGAATGGAAATGGAAATGGAAATGCATTGAAATAACAAACTAACAGATGATCAGTTTAATTCACTGAAATTGTTCATGGCTACTGCATGGACAAAACCAGATAATCTCATTAAAGAACCTTTAGAGATAGCCTGAGGATTACAAGGCTGTAAACAGTAATGTAAATAGTTCACAATTGCTTAACTCCATTACATTAATTACTTTGATCTTGCCCCATTACAGTAGGCTCAAATATGCTATAATACAGAGCCAAATCAACACAAATCATGCTACTGTTGAAATTCTTACAGACAGCACTGTATGTCCATGAGTTAAGCACTGGAGGTAACTATTCTACAGTTACTTTGCAATATCTTTATATCATAATAAAGTTCACACTGTAAATGTTTTTTGAATATAATCCATGGACTGAAATTTGTTTATGCCTATACTGGTATTGCACACTATCCAAAAAAAAATTAACAGAAGATAAATAGTTCTGACCTGTGTAAAGTTTGGATTTTTTTTGGTTGTCTGCGAAAGAAAAATGGACACTATTGGAGTGGAAGGTTTCTGTGGGTGTACAATTTAAATTGCTGATGATGGCATAATGATGAAAGACCATGTCAGCCCATTTCAGCTGACAGTTGAAAATACTACCATAAATCAAACGATTCTATAAAGAAACTTAACATACTTTTTAAACTGCATTTACCTGGTACACATAATCAGTTAATCAGTTACTATTTGTCAGAGCATTTTAGATTTGGAGCTTTTAAAAACACTGTTTTGAGTATTTTTTCATACTCTGTCTAATGGCAGCCTTCGGTTTTTAAGTGATAATCCTGTTGCTGTTGCTCAGGCAATTTGTCTACATAAATGTGTTGATGTAGTTTGATTGTTAGGCATAGTCTCACAGTGCTACAGTTATATGTCATTTGTTTTAAAAACAGGTACTAATCGAATCAAGTTCAGTTGCATAAAATAATGCAATGTTTGAAAGTGAAGTATTTAAGTGAGTTGTTTGAACACTACACTCCACTACAACTGGAAAGTCTAAGGGATAGATTTGTGATATAAATCACTTCTCTGCCTGTTTTTAGAGTGTAAAAACATGCAAAAACCTTGTCCATATTTGCAAGAACCAATCATTAGTGCATAAATCAAATTGTTTTTTTGTCCAACATGAAGTATAAGAAAATTCTAATACATTATTTCTACAAGTTTTCTGCATGCTGAATTGTCATTTGAAAAAATTTAATTAAGTATACAGGGGGTGTACAAAATAATGGAAACACCACATGAAATACCCACTGGTCTTTTTATCAGGTACACCTATCATAAATCAAATGATATTTCCAAAGACAGAATCCTTACAGTAGTCTTTTCCAACTCTGGTCTTGTAGTCCAACTGCACAGCACAGTTTTTTGTTTTTCCTGTGCCTTAGTCACATCTTTGGATAATGATCAAGCTCTCTTGGATCTAAATCAGTGTGTTAGAGCAGGAGAACACAAAATTATGCAGTGCAGTGTGGTACAAGACTTTAGGAGGGAAATACTATATTGTAGATTCTTTCCAAGACACCAATATTGACCCAGAGCATTTACGTATTCCACACTATGTGTATTAAAAATATTCAGCATTTTAGCATTTTTTTTAAGTATTTAGAAACTATTTTAGGACAATGAAACATAAAACACCAACCAAATATGTACACATCACTCTTTACAGGATGCTCTCAACAGTGATCTGAGGATGGGGAGCTTCACACCAAACCTCTTTAGCCTTCTGAGCAGCGACGTATGTTTTACTGCTCAGACCACCTGACTCATCATATGATAAGAGCTTTATACTAATTTATATTATTGTTAGGACATTTAAACGTCTGGTTGGCAGTTAACAATTATTTAACTAGGGAAAAAATACATTAAAAGGGCCATAGAGAAGACCTAAAGAGACTGGGGAAAAAAAAACAAAGAGCAGTATTTATTCACATTAAAATAAACCTACTTTATTGATCCTAGATAAACGTAGTAGCATGTAATTTTAAACACTGAGTACAAATGGTTTGACATCTAACCACATACATACATAGATGAATCATATTGAATTTACATATCAAATTCACTAATCAGAACCAGCAAGTGTACACTCATGTCTGGAATCAAGTCCAAAGGCAAAGTCCTGCCAATAAAGCTACTTTGAATTTGAAAAAAATAAATAAATAAAAATTGACATCAATTAAACATTAATTATATAGAAAACATCAGTCATCAACATTACCAATATTAGTTTGAATTTCTTGTGCAATGCATACAAGACTATGAACTGGGGCCAGTTCAGCAGCCTGTTCTTACATCATATGGTGCACTTAAAGCAAATGCAAAACAGAAAGCATGCAAATAAGTCTCAAAACAAATACAAATGTAGAAGTACTTGAGGTGTGACTGGTAATGCATTAAGTAATATTATATTTCTAAAGCAGCCTGAATGAAGTTAGTCAATAGTGCTAATGAATTAAAGCAATCAGCTATTACTTAGCATTGTGCTCACATTATGGTAATGGGTGCCATTCATTATAAGCCATGGAGGAATGTTTGGACAACAGAACAAGTGTCCAAAACACAGGAAACCAAGAAACAAGATTACATCTCAGAAATGTACCCAGGAACTGCAAGACCTTCCACAGAGGAGACACACACAATAGTGTGAGCTAATGAGTCCAGGAATAAGATACATATCTGGTCCTTTTTACAGGCTTGGCATTTCCGAACAAGTACTTGAATGAACTTGAATACTTGCTTTTAAAACCACCTTTAAACAACAAAATATTTACATTTCATTATTAATCATAATTTTAAGTAATTAATAAATTTGGTTGTTCAAATGCAGCTTTTAGTAACTATCACTTGTAAAGTGTCATATATCACCATCATGGTTTTAGGTTTGTTTTAATTGTTTTTATTTATTTGATCAAGTTATTTGAATAGGCTAGTTCACCGTATTGTATCATGGAAAGCAGAACCAAGGGTGACATGCTGGCAAGCTGAGTTCAGTAATAGCTCAGATAACAGAGAGTGGAGTGAGCCTAGTGATACTTGAATAAGTGTCACTATACTTCTATATTTTAGATGATTTTACTGTTGTGACAATGGTCGTAATAGTCTTTCTATTGGCCTGACACTAGACTGGGTCATATCACATTAAACTTGACATGCTTACATAGTATAGTCTCTTGTTGCAAATGTTCTGATTCAAAGTGCTGAAACTTTAGACTTTTATGTGACCTGCTGTCATATATGTTAATGGTATCAGGAAATGTCTATATAAATTTTGTGCTGATGAGCGTAGCCTATTTATTCACTGTGCCAGGCTCGAGCAGCAATGACAGCAGACAGCAGCTACACAAATGCTGACCTTCAAGCACTGTGGAGAGCCGCCAGAGGCAGGTGTGAGGACAGTGGCCAAGCTCTGAGCACCGATGAGAGTTGCAAGAGATGGTGTAAAGATGGTGCTGGAGCCCCAAGCACCATAGAAAGCTGCGAGAGACAGAATGAGGACGATGCCTCAGCCTCAACCACTGACAAGAGGAACCGGCATGAGGACAGTGTCCAAACCCTGAGTACTGATGCGAGCCACAAGAGCCTCTTGCCTCCTCAGACCGGTTTGACAACGGCCATATGGCACTGGTGGCCATCCTGAAGAGTGGAGCAGATGAACAAAAAGAGCTGAAAAGCTCATGCTGGAAACAAGGTTTCTGAAAACTCTATGCTTTACTGCAAAGTAGCAGTTCTATATATATTTGAGATGGTTTTCTGATTGTGTAAATAAAAAAATTGTCTGAAAAAAATTGCTGAAACCACAGCCCTTGTCTCAAGCATCCTCCCCCACTCCTGGGAAAAGCCCTACCATGCTACATTCACATAATTCAGTTGCTGCTGAGAACTCTGAAAAAGTGAAACATCAGTAGGGTTGAGGCCAAAAACAAAAAGCTGTATTGAACAATTACTATCTACTCTCTATGACTTCAATTCAAAAACACTTTTCCAAATGGTGTTGACAAAAAAATGATCATTTCTGGATACCAAAATAGCAATTAGGCACAAATGGGCAAAACATAGCACTAAACTGATCTTGGCAGGCTGGGAAATAGAGGCTCTCAATGGAACTTGAAGAAAAGACTGTGGAACATTCTAAAGAGCAGTGTTAGATCCCCAAACCGTTGTATGTACAAAAAAGGCTGCACAAAAGCAACTATCATACAGATGGTAACACTAATCATCCAGAATGCCATAAAACTTTTCGTTGGCAAAGAACCATAACAAAGTCCTGCCAAAAATAGCGGGGTATAATTAATAACAATGGCCACTGTGACAATCAGAATAATATTCATCGCTCTTCTCTTTCATGTGGTTGGCCGCTCTCTGCTTGCCCCTCTCTCCTGGCCCCGGATGCTTCAGAGCCCGAAGGACGGCTAAACAGCAGAACAATTTAATGATGAGGAAGAGCAAGTACTGTGGCAGGACAACACAAATGAACATGAACAAGTTATTTGAGGATAAAATAAACAGGCAAAACACACCAAAGCCAGCCACTATCATCCACACAACAGCAGAACATGCCAGCCTGTATCTCAGAGGCTTGAACTTTAGGAAGGTGACAGGATGGACTACAGCCACATAACGCTCCACACAGATCAAACAGAGGAACAAAGGACGAGCAAAGATGGGTATTACTGAAATAAAATTCTGAAATTTAAAATATGCTAAAAATGGAACAACACTGAAGCTTATCAGACCACCTGAACAATAGAGGATCTCACAAACAGCAAGATTGAGACTGAAGAAGTCTGACACAAATCCAGTGCCTTTTCCGGTTAACATGAGCCACACTATATAACAATTGGCTGGTAGACCTAAGATGATATTGATGGCATTACTAGAAATATATACATAGTACATCCAAGCAGTGCTGTTTGTTAAAACGTTGAGATGATACTGTTCAGCTGTAGTGGAGAACTCATCAGTGAAATTCATCTCTTCTTCGTCTCCCTTTTGACCTCTCAAAGGAAATATTCAGTTACTATAGATGGTGGGACCAAAAACATTCCAGATATCCTAGGGAAGAACATGAAACCCACACTTTCACTGTGAAGCTGATTAACACCATTATATTTACAGAAATAGATGCCAAAAATGAGTACTTACCTGTTTTTCCACTCGTTATTAGCATTTAAATTATTCTTTCTAATAGGGTAATTTTTCACTGTTCAAGAAAATAACAGATATTGTTCATAACCAAATGCAAGTTCTGTTCCAGGGGCAGCTGAAGAAGATGAATGGTAGTTCACATGCCATGCATGTGTGTGTCTCTGTTTTCAAGTCTACATATATGTTTCCTGATTTTAATAACAAATGACGTATGGCGTCATGAATTACATGGTAACAGCATAGTACTGCTCAGGGTTAAGCATACAGCATTACGACAAGAATGAATGCATAACTTAATAGTTATATTTATCTTTATTAATGTAAATCATTATAAACATTGTCATTTTATATGAAATTACATGTTTTTAATATTCATTTATTTAGCTTAACAATCAAAATCTAGTTTCTACTTTTAAACCCCTTTCTGTAACTATTTTTAATTGCATCACACTGTTGTTTAGTTAGCTGCTCCTGTAGTTGAGAACAAATACATTTTTACCAAATTTGTTTGATATAATCATCAGACATTTCAGCTGATTATTTTTTTATTGTCTAATTTGGATGGGGTTATATTTATATGTAGATTTATATTTATGTATGTATCTGATGCTTACATGTAGTGGTGGGAAACTCATTCAGACAGTTCCTGGATGAATTATGTTTTCCCTGTAGTTACAATGCACATTTACACATTTACATTTTTACAATCAGCGTAAATAAAGAGTGTAACTATAGTTGACACACCCCGTATAGTTCAGAAACCCTGTAAATGTTATACAATGGCATAAGCTCAATACAAACCAGAGAAAAAAACAGTTTTTTTTTCAATTACACCAGTGCATGCTCTGCACTTCACCAGTCACATGCCCATATCTATAAACACTGCACAAACATAAATGTCAGTCATGGCGTCCTCTTATGTAATCCTATCCAGTATCCTGAGTGTTATGTCTTTTAAATATTATAATTTTGGATCGTACCTCTCTAAAACTGACTCACTAACTATACAGAGCGCAATCTGGCAAAGGAGTATTGACCATTCCAAGGTGGCTGTGCCATTGTCTGGCTGAACTAAATGTGGCATCTGTGTTTGTATATATGGGTATGCCCACATGCCCACTTTGTGTAAGTGAGATGTACCCTGCCATTCATCTTCCAGCATCTGTCTCATAACGCCTCACACAAGTAGGGAGGGGGCGCAGTACCACTTACTATCTACAAACTTAGACTAAAAAAGTTTGAGATTGGCTGATTCATCCCATTTTACTTCACTCTAATTCTTGAGTGTGTTACTTTTGAGGGGAGCTGTATTTTTTTCATTTTCTTAATTTACAAACTCAGTTTGAAAAAAGTTGTGACGAGAAACAGCAGTAATTTATAAATCTACTTTGACCTGTATTTGAAAAAAAAACAGCACAAAGACAAGATACTTAATGTTTTGATCAACTTAGCTGTTTTTTATAAATATTAATACATTCTGAAAATGATGCCAACAACACATTCTAAAAACGTTGGTGCTGTGGCAATTTAAGACTAGAAACATTGTGAAATGTTTTCGAAAATAAACAGGTGATACAGTCATGCCTAAAGTATAAAAGGAGCACACAGGCAAGGTGTAATGCTTTCTGAGCAAGGATGGGTCTTTTAGAATATATAGGGAAATAATGGACATTCTGTTCTGTGGGCCAAAGAAGAAAAAGATCTTCCAGATTGTTACCAGTATTAAAAAGCTGGCATCTGTCATGGTATAGGGATATTAGTACAGAAAGAGAAAGAAAAAGAAACTGAGATATTGCATGGACGTTGAATATGTATGATATGGCTGAATTTAAACAATGATAAATGATAAAATAATATATATTCATGATCAATGTCACACAACTTACATACATGTTCTATTTGTTTAAGTGCTTCAAAAAAGCACAAAGTTTCTCAATATTCACAATCTCCACACAGGTGAAATATTTTTTGACTGCAACTGTTTTTTTTTTATTCTCCACCTGTAGAGCTTTGCAGTTCTGGGTAAAACTGAGGTGAAATACGGGGCCTAGTGTCACTACTATTTTATTGCAAAGAGGATACAGAACTGAGGATACAAAGAACTGAGGATACAAAGAACTGAGGATACAAAGAACTGAGGATACAAAGAACTGAGGATACAAAGGATACCAAAACATTCACAAACTTTTCATTAAAAAATAGAAATTAAATTAAACTTAACCGCTACCACCTTGTCTGTAAACACTGAAATAAACACTTTCTGGGTGTTTACACTCATCCATTACATGCCAACAAACTCCTTCCTATGGCGACAACATTTTATGAAACCTCTTTTTCAATATTACCATTATACAGGAAGATTCACCTGAAAGAGGCCCTGAATATTCTGTAATAACTCTCTCCAGGACGAAGCAATCTGAATAAAACAACATGCAATGTGTTCCTCAGTATATGGAGCTTCGAACAAGCCAGGATGTCTCTGCATCGGAGCAATGAGGTAGGTGCCGGACAGCCATTGCAACATTTAACCTCCGTTTGCAACATCCAGGTGCATACCCCCGTACCCCTTCATGTGTCTGGCAGAAAACAGAGATCACTTCCAGCATAACATGTAATGCAAACAATTACACATGGTATGTAGCGTATTTTTTTGGTTCAGATTGCTTCATCCTAACGGGAGTTACAACAGAATATTCGGGGCCTCTTTCGAGTGAATCTCCCTGTAGTATTGCAGGAGAATACATTTCATCTACTACTGATAAGATAAAAAACAGAATTAAAAGAAAATCACAGAATGCGCTCTGTTGTCTTGAACTCTCCCAGCGATCTTGCTTAGTTTTGTCTCCTCAAAAAGAAAAAAAGGGTGCTGCATATTTTCATCTTCCATGCTTGTCCTGCTCTGAACAGCTTCTCTTTTGCAGCCAGTTTTGCAGGCATCTCTGTTCACACAATAGGAAACAAATGAAATTTGGACATATATCAAAATTATACTCCCAGAATCCAGATGTTTCTGACACATTTAGGTTTCGATATTTTTTTTTCTAATTTAAAATATTTAGAAAAAATGGATTCCACTAGTTGACATTTACCTCTAGATTTCTGTAATGTCTGAAGCTGCGACAGTGGATGTCCTTCACTTCCTCATCACCTACACTAAACTTCTTACACACTTTGCAAAAGAAGCTGGACTTTTGTTCAAGGAATTCGGTGCCTGTTCAGAAAAAAATTTTGATCAGTAGAAGAATCATGATAGAATTAAAATGAACATAACAGGACTTTGGATTTGTTTGCACCACAGTAAGCCCAAAAGTTAAACTGCAATAAACCTAAGGCCTTCACTTCATTAGAAAAGCACACCCATGTATTTTTTATAGATAATATAGACTTGGTTAGGGCTGTCATGGTGGCAAATTGCAATTTTTGGGTGTCAGTGGTGGTTGGGCTAGCATACATTCAAAACTTCAATATTAAATACTTTTTTTGCATTAGGCTAGCTTAGTTAAACTCTGAAGGGACAAGTGGCATTTTTTAGGTAAAACTGGTGAGCACTGGATACTATCAGGGGGGCACCAGATACTCAGTGGTGAGCACCAGATACTATATGGTGAGCACTGGACACTATGTGGTAAGCACCAGATACTATGTGTCGAGCACCAGGTACTATGTGGTGTGCATCAGATACTAAGTGGTGAGCACTAAATACTATGTAGTGAGCACCATACTCTCAGGTGCACAACAGATACCATCAGGTGAGCACCAGATACTATCAAATCAGCATCTGTATCTGCTGCTTACCACATAGTATCAGATGCTCACCATATCGTATCCGGTGCTCATAACATAGCATCCGGTGCTCACCTGATAGTATCGGGTGCTGACCTGATATTTACCTAAAACATACACCACACGTCCCTTCAGGGACTCTGTAATGACCTGTAACCATTTGTGTAAAATGGACATATTTACAAGAATTTAATCACAAGGATTTTAAGGATTCACATCAAGTACTATCATCTCACCTACAGGACATTCTGGGTTAAATGGCACAAGAGAGTATCCCTCAGGGAAATCAGGCCTGGTAATATTCCTCTTCTTCAGAAAAGGTCTTTGCTTTTTCCAAAAGACACTTCCTTCTGTGTATTAAGCCTAGAGCAAAAACAACAGAGACAAACAAAGGACAAATTCAGCTTGAGAACCTCTCTGAAACCTATATTTGGACTATTCTGTGTTTTGTGTGTTCTCCATTACTTGCTTATTAATATTCTATATGAACTTCTTACATATCTCTTTCATACCTGATCTGTCCACTCTACGATGTTCCACTGCAGTGTAATGACATTTTCAGAAATATTTTACATACCAAGAATTTACTTCCACACCAATGCTCTATCTCATGCCTTTTGTTCTGGAAATATAGTTAAATGCAAAAATTTGAACACCCCAATCAAATTATGTGTTGTGGAGTTTAATGAACTTAAAATAAATAAACGTAAATATGGCATTTTCTGCAAATATGCAGAGTTTAAATATTGAAAAAAGAAAAAAACATATACATATAATATATATATATATATTATATTTTTTTTTTTTTTTTTTTATTATAACATTTTAGCATTTTCACCCTAACCTTTGCATATGACTGAAGGCATTGCAGTTTACACTACTTTATCACCCTGACCTTTGATTCATTACAATATTTAAAATGTTAAATCACACATCTTTTTGGTTTAGCTGTTTAATGTGCTCAAAGATGAAAAGTATGCCTACTTGCCTGTTACATCATGTTGTTTAGTTTTCATTTGGATTTTGACCTGATTTTCAACCACAGCTGGTAAGTCACTGATATTAGATGAGGTCAACCGCACCTGTTTAAAAACGTCTGATGTTTATGGTCACATGGTAAAGGTCTAATGAGTTTTTATAAATATAGTTGCACAACATTTCCTGTCCCTAAGCACATGCTCACATTGTTCATGGTGCCATCTTGTTGTTTTTGGCCTCTTCTCCTTCCTTTCTTGTTTCTTCGACATTTGGCCCCCTCTTTTGTTTTGCCATAAGTTTGCTTCCCCTCCTCCCCCGAAAAAGGGAAGTGTTGAATCCCCTCTGTGCTTCTGATATCACCTGCCATCTTGGTGTCAGGTCTACGGTTTGGCTGTGTTGATGTGAAAGGTTCAGCAGGCAGAGGGATGACATCATTGACCTCATCAACTGAAACAAAGTCATGGATGTCTAAATCAAAGGGGACATCTTCAACGTCTTCCTAGGACAGGAAAAAATCATTTGTGTCATTTGTGCCACCAAATCAGTAAATTCAAAGGATAGACTTTCATTACAGCATTAGAGCATTTTCATTACAGAAACATTTTCCTCTCTTTATAAATGTACCTGCCTTTAGATACATGTACAATAGAAGAATACAAAAGATCTCTTTAAGTGAATGTGAAGTCACAACCTAAAACTCAACTATGAGAAAAATAAATAAAAATATAGCCGCAAGCGACAATGAGCGGGTTCAAGCACGCAACAGCAGTACGGGCCCTTCTGCAGGTTTAGCCCATTAGGCCTAAAAAGGCCTCAAGCTTCTGGTTTCGCCCATTAGGCCTAAAAAGGCCTCAAGCCTTTTATTATATTAGGCCTAAACAGGCCTCAAGCCTTTGTATAGTAAGTCTTTGTATAGTGAAATCTTTGAATGAATAAGCCAAAATAAAAGACAAGCAGTGCAATTTTTGACATAACATGTAATTAGAAAGTTGTTCATCGTAGGGGACTGAGTCACATGACACCAATTGTTTATATGTGGACCTTGTAATAACATTGTAATAGCATTTTAATTGATTTTTCAGTGTTTTTGAGTGCTAAGGCACACCCAAAGGCCAATCTGGACCAAACTTGGCATACTCTATTCGAATCTCAATATGTATAAATACTCAAAGTTTGAACATGATCTGACCAATGACTGGTGAGTTATAGCTAATCGAGCTAACAATGCCACGTATGCAGGAAATAATTGATTGATCCACATGACCCTGAGTAGAAAAGTGAAAATGTTTTTGATAATTATTTACGTAGAGAGGCCAAAGAATTGTTCTAGACCAATTTTGAAAAGATTGGATCAAAATCCAGAGACTAGTTCGAAAAGTAGGGTTTTGAAACATTTATCTATTACAAAAAAAGGATACAGATTTTTAATAAACATGTATAGGCAAAATTGTTTGTCACATGGTAATACAATAGGTTGTAGGCGAAAATTGTAATAATATTGTAATAACATGTAATAATGTGTCATTTTTTGAAATAGCGCCCCCCAGTGGTCAAATCTTTTGAAACTCGACAGGTTGTTAGAAAGTGGCTACATATAGACACCAGTCAAGTTTCGTCATGATTGGTCAATGGTAAGCCTGTCAAATGGCCTGCTGAATGCTTATTGGCCGATGGCGACCACAAATTTCGATGTATCCAAATGTCCTTCAATGCACACTTGTAGACTGGGGAGAGAATGCTGGATGCAAAGTTTCAGCTTGATCGGATGTTCAGAGGCAGAGAAAATGCCCTGTTTTTGTTGCTCCGCCCCCTAATTACTTATGCGCACAAAAATCGAATGGCTACCTCAGAATGGGCTACTGGCATGGCCTGTGAAGTTTGAAATTTTTTGGCTGAAGGATTCTTGAGTTAGAGATTTTTCAATTAATTCTGAATTATTTTGAATTTATCCAGAAGGGTTCATTTGCATATGGCAGCCATGCTGTACGGAAAACTTGAAATGTTTTTGATAATTATTGACCTTGAGGCTCTTCTGAATTTTTTGACACCAAATGAATGAGGATTGGGCAAAGATTGGAGGACTAGTACACAAAAGTAGGTTTCGCACATTTTGCAGTATTGCGAAAAATCTAAGTGGGCGGAGCTAAATAATCAAAATAGCCAAATTCGTCATGATTGGTCAATGGTAAGCCTGTCAAATGGCCTGCTGAATGCTTATTGGCCGATGGCGACCACAAATTTCGATGTATCCAAACGTCCTTAAATGCACACTTGTAGACTGGCGAGAGGATGCTGCATGCAAAGTTTCAGCTTGATCGGATGTTCAGACGCAGAGAAAATGCCCTGTTTTTGTTGCTCCGCCCCCTAATTACTTATGCACACAAAAATCGAATGGCTACCTCAGAATGGGCTACTGGCATGGCCTGTGAAGTTTGAAATTTTTTGGCTGAAGGATTCTTGAGTTAGAGATTTTTCAATTAATTCTGAATTATTTTGAATTTATCCAGAAGGGTTCATTTGCATATGGCAGCCATGTTGTATAGAAAACTTAAAATGTTTTTGATAATTATTGACCTTGAGGCTCTTCTGAATTTTTTGACACCAAATGAATGAGGATTGGGCAAAGATTGGAGGACTAGTACACAAAAGTAGGTTTCGCACATTTTGCAGTATTGCGAAAAATCTAAGTGGGCGGAGCTAAATAATCAAAATAGCCAAAAGGTTTATTTGGACCCATAGAACCAGGAAAAAAATATGGCTTGTCTGGCAAAAATCTGGTTTAGGAGATATAGACCCAAACGCGTTGGCCTTCACTGTAGCGCCCCCTTGTGGTCGACTGGGCTGATTTCTTGCGCCTGAGTAGCGGGAGGGACTACTACCTATTGACCAAGTTTGGTGTCTCTAGGACTGACGGTTTGGGCTGTGCGTTCCGTTTCAGGGCAGAAAAATAATAATAATAATAATAAGAAAAATCTTGACAATTTCAATACGGTTCAATGCATTGCATGCTTGAACCCTAATAAGAAAAATCTTGACAATTTCAATAGGGTTCAATGCATTGCATGCTTGAACCCTAATAAGAAAAATTCTCACAATTCCAATAGGGTTCAATGCATTGCATGCTTGAACCCTAATAAGAAAAATCTTGACAATTTCAATAGGGTTCAATGCATTGCATGCTTGAACCCTAATAAGAAAAATTCTCACAATTTCAATAGGGTTCAATGCATTGCATGCTTGAACCCTAATAATCTGAATAATCCCTAGACAACTAGGCATTATATTATATAGGCAATTACATGGAGTAAACGTTGAAACATACAGTCAAATCTAATAAAAAAGCTGGATTTTAGCTCAGTAATCATGTTTTTCAGTGCATGTATACTCTTACTCTGATTTCTTTCATTTTTCTCAGTCTGCGCATGTGTGAAAATAGCAAGCAGTATTTAACACAGTACCCACAAGATGGCAACAAAACACTTTTTGAGCGATGCTGAAACCAAATACATGCTTAACAAACTGAAGAATTAAAATATTCTTCATCTTCTAGATGATGTTGTGGAGGAGGGGGTGTGGTCTGATTTTCTGCAGTTATCAGATTCTGAAGTGCATGTAAACTCAGAGATTCTCAGCTGTTGAATGGTATTATTCACTTGCTGCAGTGACTGACAAGGCCTTTCCCCTGGCAGCTCTATAATAACAGTGAGGAACATACAACCCCATTTCCAACAATGCAGTGCAAAATGTAAATAAAAACAAAATGCAATGATATGCGAATCATTTAAACCCTATATTTCATTGGAAATAGTACAAAGACAACATATCAAATGTTGAAACTGAGAAATTTTATTGTTTTTTGAAAAATATTTGCCCATTTTGAATTTGATTCCAACAACACGTTCCAAAAAAGTTGGGACGGGGGCACCAAAAAAAAAGGCTGGTAAAGTTGTGTAATCCTAAAAAACACCTGGTGGATGCAAGGGACAAGGCCAAAAAACAGTATTTGCTGGCCATAATCTTCGGGCCCTCAGGCAGCACTGCATTAAAAACCGACATGATTTTGTAGTGGAAATCATTGCATGAGCTCAGAAACACTTCTGAAAACCACTGTCTTTGAAAACAGTTCATCGCTGCATCCACAAATACAAGTTAAAACTCTAAAACGCAAAGAAGAAACCATGTATAAACAGGATCCAGAAATGCTGCCACCTTCTCTGGGCCTGAGCTCATTTGACTGAGGTGAAGTGGAAAAGTGTCCTGTGGTCTGACAAATTAAAATTTGAAATTCTTTTTGGAAATCATGGACACTGTGTCCTCCGGGCTAAAGACCACTCGGCTTGTTATCAGTGCACAGTTCAAAAGCCAGTATACATGATGGTATAGGGGTGCATTAGTGCACATGGCATGGTTGACGTGCACATCTGTGAAGGCACCATTAATGCTGAATGATATATACATGTTTTGGCAACTTATGCTGCCATCCAGATGACGTCTTTTTTCAGGAAAGGCTGTGATTGTTTCAACAAGACAATGTCAAACCACATTCTGCATGTATTACAGCAGCATTGCTTTGTATTAAAAGAGTCCAGGTGCCAAACTGGTCTGCCTACAGTCCAGACCTGTCACCCACTGACACTTGGCGCATTATGAAATGAAAAATATGACAAAGGAAACCCTGAACTGATGAGCAGCTGAAATCCTATATCAAAAAAGTACAGGAAAATATTTTACTTTCAAAACTACTTTAAGCAATTGGTCTCCTCAGTTCCCAAACATTTACAGAGTGTTATTAAATGAAGAGGTGATGAAACACAGTGGTAAACATGCCCCGTCCCAACTATTTTGGAATGTGTTGTTGGCATCAAATTCAAAATGGGCATATATTTTTCTAAAAACAATAACATTTCTCAGCATTTTATATATTGTCTTTGTAATATTTTTCTTTACAAATATGGTTTACATGATTTGCATATCATTGCATCCTATTTTTATTTACATTCTGCACAGCGTCCCAACTTTTTTGGAAATGGGGTTGTAAATTTTAGAAATTTGAGTGCTAACAAATTGCCCCAAATCCAAGCAATTCTTTTTAGTGTAGTCATAAGGGATACAAAGATTGCAAATGTACCTTTGATGTTACTGAAGGATCTGAACCCCAGACAAAAGACAGTGTGCCCCTGTGTGCTGTGTAAGGTAGCTTTTTCAACTGTTTGTAAGCCACCTTTGCCACTTTAGATGTTATCATTTCAAATATGACCTGAAAAAAATACACAAGATAAGAAAGTACAATAAATAAAAAGAATATCAACACAAAACAGCGTCAAGAACAATGCTATTGAAGACATTTAGTACATTTAATTATGAATGCAGAATAAGGCCTTGCATTTAATAATATGCACTGACATAATTGGTTCCCAAATAAATTATATATTCTTCACATATTTGTGTTTCCTCTACTCCAATACACCTGACCTAGAACGTGAGGAGCTCATTCATGAATGTCATTGCTTTTAAGAAGATTCAACCTTACCATGTTGTTGAGAATCAAGGTATGATTCACTGCACCGTATCTCTGGACTAGTTGCTGCACTTGTGAGATTCCACTAACAGTGTCTGGCACATTACCAGCTGTCAGCAAGAGGTGCGGATCTGTAGCTTTTCCCTGAAAGATGAGTGATATAACAGTAAACAGTCATCATCACTACATGAAATCCAACTTTCTCTCATTCAGTTTTAATGTTCAAACACTTGAGGTAGGACAATACATGTCCACTTGATTTGGGCTTCCATGCTAATGAAAAAAATGTAAAGGCTGCTTTTCCACTTGGTGGAACATTTACCAACATCGCAATTCACAAGCGATTCATTTAGCAGAATTATGAAATTACTATGCAAGAGCATGCAGTGCATAACAATTACTGACATGACGAATTCTGATGGGATTAAAATCGCTTAGAAACACTGGTAAAAATTAACCCATCTCCCCATGTGAAACTAATCCCATCTGAATCACACTTACGGAACAGATCATAACTCTGCTGTCTCAGAAACAGAGACCATTATGTCAAAAATATTGACCTGATACTTACACCAGGATGTTCTGGACCCATAATGACTTGAAAAAGTGACACCTGCAACACAGGATGGCTGTATTCCCATCATTAGCATCAGTGAAATATACAGTTAAAAGCTATGAAGTACAGAAATCATGGCTTTCCTTCAGTGTCTTACTGGTTTATTGATGTCAACTGTATCAGGCAGAAGTTTCATGTCTAGTTGTTTCAAACCAATTGGGATAGCATTATAAGCCACCACCATCTTCTTAGCAGAGTGCTTATCAGGAAGCTCCACCAAAGCCTGAATAACATAACACAGTCGCTAGATTAGATTTACTGACTGATTGAATTTTGAAGTTAATATTTTTATCAGCATGTGTGTATGCACACTCATTTGTATGTATGGAACATTTCATATTTAAATGTTTCTATATTATTCTATATAAGCTATTTAGTTCATAGTTTACAGTATATATCTCAGGGGTTTTCAATTCTGAATAGTTTGATTTTCCTTGTCAAACACACCTGAATCAATTCAGTAGTAGCAGTATTGTGCAAAAGTCAGAGACCACTTTTAATTTAATTTCCGCTCAAAACAGCCACTGCATTTGGAGAAGCCTCAGCCACTAAATGTAACATCAAATTAAGTATTTGTGTCCACTTTTTGTCTTTATTTCCCTCTTTTCAAGAGACTTGCTAGCAGTTTTTCAAAGAAATCTGCAGGGATTTTTTTTCCCACACCTTCAACGTTCAGTCTTAGATGCTGGTTGAATTTTCCGCTTCTCATGTTCCAGGTAATCCCAAACACATTCATTGATACTGAAGTCTGGGATGGTCAGTACACTGTTCTGAGAACACCAGCAACTTTTTCTTTTTGTGTATTTTCTCCTCTTGACAGCTACACAGCCTTTCAGAACTGTAGCATTGAGCTGTCTTCTCACAGTGGAAGGATAGACAGAAAAATCTGTGGATTTTTTTCAGATATGAAGTAAGAGTGGAGTTTGATTTTTTCCTCTCTCTCAAAGATGAAAGCTTTAAGTGCTGTTTATCTGACTGGTGCAGTTTTGGTGGTCTACCAGGACTTGCATGGCTATAAAGAGTCCCTTTTTGTCTGTATCATTTAATAATGTTTTGAACGGCAATTTTGTAAATGCCTGTTTCTCCTTTGACTTTCCCCTTATCCTAGTGGATTATCTGATCTTCGCAAAAATATCTACTGAAAAATTAACTTTTATATAATGACTTTTTTGCCTGAAAGTCAAATAAATTAAGTGTGATCACTGAAATTTGCATAGGACTGTATTTACTAGCTTTAGTTAGTGTGTCTGAGATGGGAAATCACCAAGCTAGATCTGCAGGACTGGAGTTTAACACTCCTAGTTCAAATAGCCATAGAACGACACCATTAGAGAATTTAGAGACGACATGCATGCTTTCTTCCAATGTGGATCATTTTGAGCTACAGGCAGCACAGTATTGTTGAGCAGCTCCAAAGCAACAGTGATGAACACTTCCATTACCATGACTTGATAAAGTTACTGCTGCAAACCTTTCTCTGAGCAGCCGCAATGACAACTTTAGTTGGAACACCATGAGGAGCTGCCATCTGGATAAAGTCATCTTCAGAATCCATAGTTTCAGGAAATCCAGAGATAAGGACCAAAATCCCCTAGAGACATTATTGGTTGGAGTAGAAAAAAAGATGAAATGGACAAAAAGTCTGATTTTCTGTGTATTTGTTTCTGACAGTCTTGATTCTAGTGGGTGCATGAAAAGGATAAACTCTTTCTAAAGGTCTTACCAGCACATAAAATGTATTATTTTGTTCATTTGTATGTTGCGTATGTCCACCTCTATGGTTCTTTGTGCATGTCACTGACATTTACTTTTACATATTTAGTTACTAAAAGAAAATCTTAAAAAAATAATAATAATAAATAAAGAAAATTTGGACACACCTCTACAGATCCATGGATCCACGGACTCATATCATGATGTTTTACTCTGCAGTTCTCATCTGAGGCTAGTCCATTCCAGCTAAGCCAATACAAAGCATTTAGTTTTGAAGATAATGGATTGCAGTATTGAGAAACTCACATATTGTTGCTGTCCAAAAAAAAAAACCAATATATACCTTTTTCAAGTTAATTAACATTTTTGCCTTCTCCTGCAAAGTTACCATTTTGGAAATTATTCTTTAGTCAATATATTTTGTAAAATCCAGATACATAAGTAATTATCTCTCACACAAGTGATGGTCAGTTTACTGAGGCAGAAGTAAAAAAAAGAAAAAAATACCTCTTGCTGCTAGCTATGACCTGTAATATAAAAAAGAGCCATAGCTTAGGTTATGCAACATCACACTATAATGAACCTGAAGTATCATAATAAAAAACGCTGTGTTTATGCACTCACCCCAGATTTGGCTGGCTGAGGTTTAGTCCCCATGGAAAAACAAAGGTGATAATCATACAAAATGCAGGGGGTTTTCTGAAACCACTCACAGGCCAAGGAAACACTCACTGAAGACTTCAACTCAAAGACCATCGTGAGGCAATGAGTGCTCTGATCATCAGATACAGTCTGATCTGTGGCCTTACAACAATAAAAAAGAGGCTTATGATGTTTTTTTAGATTAGATTGTTATTATTCTTTACTCTTTTTCTTGATAAAATATTCTACAGACTAAATAAGATATGAATTTCAGTGATTAGTATTTATTTAATATATATGTGAAAATTGATGTTTACAGTGAATGTAATACATTTACATTTATTAACCATATACAGTCTAGAAACTCATCTGCTTATTTCAGACATGATAAACTGCTAGTAGTGTATTTAACTGAAATTAAATATCTTAGTATTCTAAAATTTTTAAAGAGAAGGTAAAACATATTAAGATGTTTATTTTCAGTGACAGGCAAACTAATCTGCTGACTAATATTGCTGAGCAAAAAAAAAAAATAGAACCAGAAGTGTGTTGCCATGTAATTCATAGAGTACTCTGCTATGGTCTAGTGGGACTTCATGATTGGCCAGAAATGAGTTCTCATGTTTCTCTCTGAGCCTGTTGGGAGCTTTGCTCTTGTTTCTATTTGAAACTGAATTTTTCAAATTGAATGACATTTTATGATTGAATTCTTGATAAATAAATGAATAAATTCTGAATAAATCTTCATCTGAATGAAGCAGTTCATCCTTAAAGGCCCCATATCTTACGACCCTCTGGGCCATCTGGTTTGTGTTGCAGGTGATATTGGGGGGCGGAGCTTGGACCAAATTGGCTACTGAGACACATTTGCGTGCAGGTGTTTGGTCTCGTTACAAGGCTGATGTGGACAGCTGGAGCCCTTTTTTGTCTCTTTCTTTTGCAGGTGGAAATCTCAGGCCATTTTGGGGATCCAGCAAGTTGGATTTAGTAGAGTGGGCTTGGATTACTAGTGATTGGCTCACCTCAGTAGTGCTATCTTTGTGGTTTGCAAAGCTTTTTGAAACAGCTTAATGTGAAAATTAAGAAAAGTTTTACTACAACTTCTCATCATCTCCCTCAGTTATTTGTTATAACCTCATACTTATTTTTTTCCTGAGGTCAACTCGTAATATTTTGGAAGGTTTATGTACCAAATACATTCATAAATAAATTTTTACCTGACCATTTTCCAAACTCTCTTTATCCCTTAGATTTAATCCTCTCAGATCCGCAATGTTGTATGCGACATCAACCGACATTGTAGATAAAAGAAAAAATATTTTGTGAATGCTGCATGCTGGAGACATACTTTCATTTTGACTGGAAAGGGTAGCATTGTTCCGGCAACAAGTCAGGAACACAGCCTCTACCTGGTCAACGAGTAAGGAACCTAGCCTCTGACTGGTCAACAGACTCACCCCAAGGCATCAGTAGATGGCTAACAGCCCAGCTAACAACAGCAATAACTATTTTCAACACAGAGTAATGGATAAATAATCACAGAAGACATTCAGCGTTGGATTTGTCATTATAGATTTATTTTCTACAGTCTCCAAAAAGACAGTGCAGTTCCAGGCTGGATTAAGCTTCTGAAAGGAATACGATCCACGTAACCCTCATTGAAACGACAAAGCACTACCCTTCCATTAAAAAATGAAACTAAGTCTGTCTGTAGCATGCAGTATTCCCAAGATGTGCATTCTTTTATGAACGACATCCATTGATGTTCTATACAACATTGTCCACTTGAGAGACTTAAACAGGCTGTTTTGGTTACTGTGCCTTTACATTTACTGTGTAAATGAACTCTACTTTGACTGGGTGTTCTGTATTGTTGTTTATTCAAAAAGCAGTCCAGGCTGAAACCTTATAACTTCAGTGTGAATAGTCAGAGCTAAATTGCTGTAGGTTGAATTGATGGGTATATGTGTTGGTTTCCGTGACATAACGGGCTGTTTTTGCAGCTTAGTTTCCTCATATGGACTGGGCACTGAACGGTTGAAACTTTGGCAATGTTTATATATGACATCCAAACTCTTTATTTCAAGAAAGTAAGGAAAATTCAGTTTTCTCTGACATGGGTCACTTTAATTAGTAAAAATCTGTGTTCTTATTGCACTGAATATTTAACACAGGCAAGAGGAACCTTACAAACATTGTGGTGTACTGCATAATGGACAAACCTGTGGAGTAAGATAACTATTTCACTATAAATGTCACTAAATTATGGTATGTGAAGTAATATCTTATAAATGAGAGTTTTGAGGTTGAGAGGTTTTATAACCTCATTTTTTTAACAGAACAATGAAACAAAAGGCATGAAGACAAGAATTTTCATTTCAGAACACAGTCACTTACTGACCTTTTCTTCTGGAAGTGCCAACGTTCGGAGCACTTTACTGAAAGGCTGCACTAGGTTGCGCACTTCTGAAGCTATGTGGGGCTGGTCTGGGACATTACTGACCACCAGCAGGTGCTCCCATGGTGTGAGTGAACCCTAAAGAATAGAATGACCCAATTGATTTCTATTACTGCACAGCTCATGTGCATCACCTAGGATACAGATGTAAAGTTCGAATATTTACTGATATGCCACTAAGTTAGCAGTAATACTTACTGTAGGGTCTGTTGGTGCAGTAAAGGCTTGAAATAATGACTCCTGTTATTAGTAAAAAAAAAAAAGGAAAGAGGATTGTGAGGAAATATTGATTTGATAGGACACTGCTTATCAACAACCAACAAGAACAGCATTTCAATATCTCAAAAGTGATCACTCACAGGTGAACTGAAGTCTACAGTTTGGGGCACTAGAGTCACGTCAAATTGCTTTAAATGCACTGGGACAACAGAGTAAACCTGTACAATGTTGAGGGCTGAAAGTTCATTTGAAAAGCACCACCAAAACCTGTAAAATGCACACAGAGACATTTTATTGAGAATATCATATACACTGTAAAAAGTAGATTGTCAGTTCAACCTACAGTACTGAGCAAAAGTTAGAGATCACCCTCTAAATGAGCTATTAAGTACAAGTGATTCATTATTCAGTCTCAGGAAAAAAGCAGGAAACACATACTTAACAAACAATTACAATTGGCCATCCCAGAGTCCAGAACTTAACATCACTGAATGTGTTTGGGATTACTTGGATTGTGAGAAGCACAGAATGCAACCAACTTCTATGACTTTGGATGTGTGGAAAAATATCCCTGCAGATTTCTTTGAAGAACTGAAAGCAAGTCTCTTTAAAAAACAGAAGCTGTAATAAGGGTAAAAAGTGGACACACTAAATACTGAACATTTTCATATTATATTTAGCTGTTGAGGCTTCGGTGTAATTTTCTGTTTTTCCTTTTTTCATCATTAACAGTTTTTATTGGCTTTTATCTTAGATTAATACAAAACCATATATTTGTATTTTTTCAACAACATGACATCTCTTACCCTCCCCCTTCCCACCCCAACTGTGTCGGTACTACATTCATGACCTGACTTAATCCAGCGCAGTACAAGGCTCTGTATTATAAAAATAAATAAATGAATGAGCAAGAAAACTCCAGTAAATGTTTCAGCATACAGATAACCATAGATACACAAGTCTTAGAAATAAATAAATACATAAAATAAAATTACAAAATAAATAAATAAAGTTTACAACAACAACAAAGGGGGTCACAACACAGTACTCATCTTTAAGAACTCTCTATAAATCTTAAATATTTGTCCCAGTTACGTCTGTACACTTCTAAACACATGAACAATTTAAATGATAGTTTTTCATATGCAACTACTTTGCCCATCTCAGAAACCCATTCTTGAAATGATGGAGGACCCGCTTCCTTCCACCTCCTAAGGATGACCTGCCTACCAAGCATTAATCTGGTGTGAATCCATGTCTTTAAATGCTTGTTCCTGGTTTCTAGCACCAAGGGATGTCCTAAGACAAACAATCTTGGGCAGAAGGGAATTTGACTACCTAGTACTTCACAAATAAAATCATGAAGCACCATCCAAAATGCCTGAAATCTAGGGCAACGTCACATAGCATGAATAAAGTCCCCTTCCTCAGACTTGCAGTGCCAGCACTCAGCTGTATCCTTTAAACCAAGCTTATGCAATCTGATAGGGAGTCCAGTAGACCCGATGCAGACGTTATCAGTAGGGGATCCGGCCATGAATGAAGCCCACCTGATCAGTATGTACTAAAGAAGTAATCATTCTGTCCAAATGGACTGCTAGAATTTTTGACAAAAATTTTATATCTAATGACATTAAAGAAATTAGACAGTAACTTTCGCACTCACAGGGGTCTTTATCTTTAAGAACAAGGGTATTCAGCGCTTGTGACAGAGTAGGAGGCCGTTCACCCCTCTCAAAAGCCTCTGTATACATGTCGAGCAAGAGTGGGGCTAGTTCTGAAGCAAAGGTTCCTGGTTCTGGTCCTGGAGATTTACCAGAAGGCAAGGCCCTAATAACTTCAATAATCTCTTCTACTGTTATGGGTGAATCCAGATCCTGTTTTTGCTCCTCTGTCAGTTTGGGCAGTCTGAATGGATCTATAAAACTAAATACCTCCTCCTCAGTAAAGACAGAAGTTGATCGATAAAGATCAACTTTAAAATCTTTAAAACTGTATTGATATCTGTTACTGCAGTTAACATAGTGTCTCCTGGAGATCTAATGGCAAGAATAATGCATGATAATTCCTTCTGTTTTATGTATCTAACGAGCAGTCTCCCTGCCTTATCCCCTGGCTTTGTCCTAAACAGAGAATTCTACTTGCTGGGATAATAAACTGTAATATTGATATTTTAAATGAGCCATTCTGTGAAACCTGACGTTTCAACTCTGTTTCGACCTTTTTAATTTTACTTTCCAAATAAAATTTTTTTTGCACTTTCAGCTTTTTAATATGTGAATATGCCAATTTCTGTTTTTCTGCTTTTTCCTTGACTCTAAAAAATGATTAACTTGTGCTCAGAAGCTGTTTTGGCTGGATATAAACTTTCCGCAGTAGTGTAAAAAATTGTAGTATCAAATAATTTAACTATCTTATTGAACTCTTTGAATGAAATAACGCAAAGCAAAATGAATAGGATAGATGAATAGTGCAATATTTCACATCAGTTCAAACCTTTTTACAGTGTCACAGTTATGACTGTTGTCCATAAATTTAGTTCAGTTTAAACTAAATTGAGCTTACATGTTCTGCAACTAATTCACGAGTAAATAAAATATGAAGTTATTATACCATCTTCCAATCCAGACCATTATCCATGTCAACTTCAGTTGCTATGAGAATCTTGATGGGCTGACCAAAAGGGGTCACCAGTTGGATCAGGTCATACTCAGAGTAATCAAAAGGAATTCCAGAGATACGAATTACACCTTTCTGTGAGACAGGAAAATAACCCAAATGATTTATTGTGAACAATACATATCCTTCTAAGGCTGACAATATGCAATAAATCTACTACAAAAATGTAATTAATGTAATTATGTAATTATGTATGATGTAATTACAACAATGGAACGTAAAGGGTAACAAGGCCTATTTCTTAGATGAAAATGTCAAAATCGTCTTTAAACCTCCTCAAAACACACTTTCTCTTTATTTTCTGTTCATATTTTGACAAAATTGTACATTGTATATACATTTTTAATAATCGTTTAAGAAAATCAACCATGATGCATAATTAATATAGATGGGTGGATACCACTTTTCCAATGTCAATTGTAAAACTCTGCTTTTCTAATATTGATATTGAAACTGTGAAATGGCTGATACTGATCCAATATTCTCTTATTGAAAACTACTAATCTTTAAAATGAGCTTTAAAATGGGGGCAGGAGGCCCCCAGTTCTGGAGATCAGAACTGTCCATCTAGATCCTCCTCAGAATGTATATTCCCTAATGTACTAGTGTATACATGACACATGTACATGACACAATTAATTTGGAAGCCAAACTCTTTAGTTATTACACATTACATGCGATTTAATTTATCTATGAATGTTTTTAACTATACTGTGCTGATGTCCATATGTTAGCAGTGAACAGGCATGTCACCATATCATTTACTGCCAGAAAATAAGAATAAGATTAGGTAAAAGAGAATCCAGATGACATTATTAAAGTACAAAGCAGTTACTGAGATTGACAATACTTTCATGGAATAACATGTTTTATTCGGCTCAAATACATACTTTTAATGACATAATGAAAAGCAGAGTTTTTGATTAGACATATGCAATATTTTACATCAATTTATGCTTTAATACACTTCAAAGTTACCTTTCCCTCGACTTCAGGTGTTGTTATTAAGTTTGGCTCGCCACTTAGAAAAAAGAAGGAAATCCAGATGGAACACCAACACAAAAGGTAAATAGAATTAAAAACAAGCATTTTCAGAATCATCAGTAGAGCTGAATATTGCTACACTGATACACTGAATTCAATTTTCACAGACACTACAAGGCTATTTAGCTTCTTGCGTATTTATTTAAGGCCAGATTTTGACTCACAGTGCCTTTTTACTGCTAAAATTAGTGTTTCCCAGCTCTGGTCTTGTGCCTGCACTACAGAGTTTTTGATTTCCCTGCTACTAGGATGTATCACTTTGGCTGAATAAAAAAAAGTTGGTGGGAGATGGCAAGGAAGTCCTTGGCGGCATGGACCCCTGTGGTGGAAACTGGCTCTTGGCACATGAAACGTAACCTTACTGGTGGGGAAGGAGCTGGAGCTTGTGCAGGAGGTTCAGAGGTATCAACTAGATATAGTTGGGCTCACCTTCACTCACAGTGTTGGCTCTGGGACTAAACTCCTTGAGGGGGTTTGTCCCTCTCCTACTCAGGAGTTGCACAGGGTGAGAGGCACTAGGCAGGTGTTGGGATACTCACAAGTCATCGGCTGGCTGCTGTGCAGTTGTAGTTTGTCCCAGTGGACAAGAGCGTCGCCTCAATGAAAATTAAAATTGCAGAGAGAAAAACTCTGACTGTTGTGTGTGCTTATGCACCAAACAACAGCTCAGAGTATTCGGCCTTCTTGGAGAGAGTGAGTGGGGTTCTGGAAAAGGTCCCGCCTACAGACTCTGTAGTCTTGGTGGGGGACTTCAATGCTCCTATTGGCAATGGTTGGAAAACCTGAATAGGGGATTGGGAAGAATGGCCTGCCTGATCTTAACTCAAATGGGGAATTATTATTGGAGTTCTGTGTCATAGATTGTCCATAACAAACACCAAGTTCAAACACTTGGTACCAGAGCTCACTGGGTCAACAGTCAGTGATTGACTTTGTTGTCATTTCATCTTGGGACCATATGTTCTGGGGTGAAGATAGGTGCTTAGCTGTCAACCAGTCACCATCTGGTAGTTAATTGGATCAGATCACAGGGAAGACTGAGAAGAGGCCCCTATTCAGAATGATTTTTGAGGAACTCCTAATCCCAAGAGACATGTCTCCCTCACAGGAGTCAGGGCCAGAGGCTCCTGGTGTGTCAGACTCCATTTCTCTGGTGGAGGTCACTAAAGTAGTTGGCAAGGTGGATAAGATTTGCCCAGAAATGCTTAAGGCTCTATATGTTGTGGGGCTGTCATGGCTGACACGTCTCTGCAATGTCACATGGGCCTCTGGAACTGTACCCTTGGACTGGCAGACAAGGATGGTGGTCGCTATTTTTAAGAAAGGGGACCGGGGAGTGTGTGCCATTTACCGGGGTATCACATTGCTCAACATCCCTGGGAACGTTTTTGCCAAGGTGCTCCTCGGATTGAGGATTAACAATGCAGATTCCGTCCTGGCTCTGGAACCATGGACCAAATTTTCACCCTCAGGCAGACTGTTGAGGGGACATGGGAGTTTGCCAACACAGTCTACATGTGTTTTGTGAACTTGGAGAAGGCTTACGAACATGTTCCCTGAGATTTCCTGTGAGAGGTCCTCCAGGATTATGGGGTGCCAGGGCCACTACTCTGGTCCATTTGGTCTCTGTGCTCCCAAGAGTTGTGTCCGTATACTCGGCATTAAGTCAAGCTCATTCAGTGTAAGTGTTGGACTCCACCGAGTTTGTGCCTTCTCTCCATTCCTGTTTGTGATATTCACGGACAGGGTGTCAAGGCATAGCCGAGGTCAGGAGGGTATTATGTATGGAGACCGGAGGGTGGTGTCTCTGCTGTTTGCAGATTATGTTGTCCTTTGTTTCCATTGTATGGGTGCCTCCAGGGGAAAAGGGGAAAGGACCTGGCCCAAGTGGAGGAGTTTAAGTATCTCGGGGTCTTGTTCACTGGAGATGGGAAGAGGGATCATGAGATTGGCCACAGGCTGAGACAGATGGCAGCAGTAATGTGGTCATAGTAACGGACTGTAGTGAAAAGGGAGCTGAGCCATAAAGCAAAGCTCTCTGTTTACCGGTTGGTCTGCATCCCAACCCAACAGAATCATCTGGGATTCTCTGCTTTCCCAACTGCTACCGTGACCCCATCTGGATTAAGCAGTTTAAGAAGATGATGATGGTAATGATGATGATGATGATGAAAAAAAAACACTTCTTTTTGTAAACATGCCTACTCACATCACACAGCAGTGCTGCAAAAATCTCTAGGAAGTGATTTTCTGGTTTAAGGACTATTAAAATCCCTTTCTGATCTTGTAATGTGAAGGTGGAAGAAAAAACTACAACCACTTTAGGACACTTGGGGGCAGAATGCATATGTTATCCAGATAGCTAAAATTACTGCTAGGAAGCCAAATACCTTACAATACAAATACCATACAACTGTGTTAACTGTCAATAACTGCTTGCAGCCTTTTGTGATAGTTGTGAATGAGTGCCAGAAAATGTCTACCTTTCCATCAGGACCATCGGTTGCTGCAACGCAATCTTTCCTTGGGGGCCATCTGTGTGCACAACTGGTTTCTGAGAGAATGGAGATGACGTTGAGGCAGAATTTTAGTTTCAGCTTATAGAAAAAGACACATGCATGTACCTATACAATAATGAGGGCCAAACCTGATGATAGGGTACCACAGTGATGACTTTGTTGCAGATGGTTAGATTTTGACATTTAGAAAGGGCTTCAGCATCCTCCTTTTTCAACATATGCAGAAAGGCCTAAAGACAAAATAACAAAAGAAGTAGATGTCTCCTTTTGTTATGACCTATAATTTTTGAGCTAGCCAGAGAAGATTAACAAATCGCATACTTAATTTAAACATATACACAAACAAACAGCAAAATTTCCACACCAACACTTGTGACTGCTTGTCTAGCTGTGGAAAAAACACAAGCTCCTTTATTACTCCAAAGGGTGCCAAACTTCGACAGACATCCTGGTACTTTGCTTCAGCAGGGATGCCCAACAGACCCAGATGAGCTTTATTTAGGCAGCTTTTTGAGGACTGGGGCATAACTGACACCCACGGTTCCTTTGTCTTTTTGATGATGTTCTTTGTCTTTTGCAGTACCTTAATGACAGACAGAGAAAGAACAGACAGAGGCTCTGTTAGATAACTCAACGAAAAAGAGTACCTAGATGATAAATGGTTCTGAAAGATTTCCAGCATCACAAACTTTAATCTGTTTTTGGAATGCCTTGTTATATCTTTGAAACTCACATTTTGTGCTGATGTTTGCTGGGGTGTATGTAAGGAAGTTGAAGAAGAAGCATGATGATCATCTTTTTTCAGTATTTTGAATGAGGGATATCTGCAGTGTGAGTGACTAACAGACAAACAGCCATTCCTTTCCTTAAAATTTCCCTCTTCTGCTTTAGGTCTGGAGATGGAACGTGTCCCTTCTTGGTGCTTTTTGAAGATTTATTTGAGCAAGATGATGATGGGAAAGAAAAGCACCACCATTCTGCTTGATGATGTCCACATGCACATTCTTCAGACTTTTCCTGACAGAAATTATTTGTACCTTTAAGCAAAACATCAACAAGTGTTTGGAGTCATGGGGTGCTCTCAACTAGTCAAATAAATGTGTCCTTTTCTAGTAAACTGTCCTTGGCCTAGTTTGAAAAAGTTCAAATCAAACAGCTCACATAGGAAACGTCTACGCACATAAGATTTTCACTCACTTTCCAGCTGTGTATATGTGATGTGACAATAAACGTGATTTGATTTGATTGAAGATTCATTGCAGAGGTTACAATTAGTATGTGATTAACTGTGAAGTCACAGGTAAGTCTAGTGATTTCTTACTTGAGAAATCTCTTGTTCTTTTTGAAGATCTGTATTCAGAAGAGGAGCCTCCATGTATAAGATCAGAAGGGCTGTATCTTTCAGAGTTGTCTGGGCTTTGTGAGCACCTCTTATGGCTAAGTGGTGGAGGGCTGGGAGACCAGGAGGGTGAGGGTGATATAGACTGTGATGGAGAATGGTGTTCATGCCATTCACTCTGACTTTTATCTCTGTATGCCCAAGACTGATTAGTCTTCTTTGAGCATGCTAAACCTCTTGGTGACTTCCTCCACTCAGACTTCCTTCTTGATTGACCATATTCAAAGACTTTTCCTGATGTATATCTTGAGGGTGCAGCAACAGAGGCAATTCTTGTAGGCTTGTGCTGGTGAACATACTGTATAATCGAGGAAAAAGTCTTAGATGTCAGTTGGGTATCTGGCTTGTGGCCAGGAATACTGCATTATGCCTGAATAATTGGAGATGAGTAGATCAGGCTTTGGCTGTGCCTACCTGGGTTGCAGGGGAGAGCATGGCAGAACTTGTCAGAGTGTGTGTTTTTTGGCTTTCTTGTTGGTGGTTGCAGCTGACTGTGGCAAGTGGTGCTTCATGAAAATCAGCCTGTACCTTTTTATCTTTGCCTAAACAAGAACCTAGTGTCTGCTCCTGCTCCTGAGGTGCACCCATCACCCCAGTACCATTCTGATGCTTGGTGTTAGCTGTCTCCAGCTTATCTGCAGATACTAAAGGGAAGATGCCTGTAGACATCTGTTGATAGATTGTGTCTGATGCAAGGTTACTGGGAGCATGTGAAGTCTTTGGCAGTGGGTATGAAGCAGCTCTTGGTGGCTGGCAGAGGGACAAAGGCGCTGCATTTTGTGACAGATATGTGTGTAAAATACTGGGGAGAAGGGGATTACAATAGCCACTGTGGTCACCAACAGCAATGTTATTTAACTGGTTTAGGACCAGTTGAGCTTCAAGCTGAGCTAGCCCCAAAAGGGCAGCCTGTGTTGGTGCAAACAGCTGAGGACAACTGAACAAAGCACTGTTTAAGTGTGGTGAAGGTGCCAACATGAAATTTATGCCAAAGGGAAGTGCAAAGCTGGGGAGAGAAGAATGAAACAGTAGGCATATTAGTTTTTGAAACAAGTTTGAGATTTGTTGTATTTTATGGCTAAAACAAATATTAAGCAATATTTAATTAATTTAATAATTAAACTGTTTAAAAACAGAAAAAAAAAAACATTCTCAGAACTAATAAATGTCCCACTTGTATGTACCCATACACTTTCAAGCACAAACAAATATTTGTATATCAAGCTAAATACTAGCTTGTCCCTTGTAGCATGCAGTTGGCCAAGTAGTGGTAATACAAAAAGCTTTACTAAACAGACGCACAGATAATAGAGAGGTATAGAGTAGAGTAAGTACCTTTGCTCCAGTGCATTCATTTGTTTTTATATTAGTTGTTAAATTTAATAATAAGTCTTTTGTTATCATGTGGTAGAAGAACTAGTAAATATATAAGTACTATATTGTGGTGGCTGCCACTTGCTCCCGTTCACAGACGGGGCTTTAGAGGCATGCCATGCAGAGCTGTGCAATGTGTTAGTTTAGAGTGAGTGTGCATTTACCGTAGAGTGAAGAGCTATGGCTAGTAGTGACCTTGCCTTCTATCTCTGGCTGTATCATGTGCTTTTTCTGCTGGTTTTAATAAATAGCACTTCTCGTAGCAGAAATCGTGATACTTCCCAGGTCTTCTTCTTCACCAAGATGCTACAATATATTTGTGTATTAAATACTAGGTATTGAAAGGTGTTGCTGGCATCACATTCAAATTGGGCATATATTTTTCAAAAACCAATAAAATATTCTCAGTTTTAACTTTTGATATGTTGCTTTTTGTACTATTTTCAATTGGGAAAAGGATTTAAATGATTGCACATCATTGCATTCTGTTTTTATTTACATTTTGCACAGTGTCCCAACATTTTTGGAAACAGGGTTATACCTGGAGTAACACAAAACCCACCACCATCACATCAGTTTCAACACATCAAAAAGTTATCTTTTAGCACTTGGCATCATGCATATGTAACATGATAATACCCAGTTAATGTTATTGGTTAGTTGGCTATCGTTAGTTAAATTGCAGATTCCTCTGGCTGACCTAGAATAGCAGGAGGCAATAGGCTGTCAAGGCTGTGATGTGAGTTTGCACAAAGAGCACTGCATCTTTTCCAGAACGGTTCCTGGTTTTTGTCTCTTCCTTGGAGTTACCACACTGATATCAGAAGTGGGATGAGTTAAGCTGTGGCAGGCAAGAAGAAGCAAAGACAGAGCCTCCAAAAATGGAAGACGAGGATGGACAGGAACATGGACAGAACATGATGCTATCATCACAGCCATTGCAAGCTAGAGTCATACACTTGGTCTAGGTGGATGTCAGCTTATGCATCCATGAACACTGCTTGCAGTGGGACTGTTTGGCGAAACATGATGGACTACAGCCTGAGAGAGAGCATGTTGAGGACTGTAAGTGGACCATCAGTGGGTACTTCTGGGTTGCCTAAAGGCTAAGATTTTAATGGCCCTATAGTGTGTACATGAAGTTGTTTGTGAACAGTAGCCACCGGAAGTTTCTGGGAGATTTTGCCCCTGTTGGGGTCACTTCAGGTGGAGACCCTGGACGAAACCAGAAAGGGAGGAAGGGAGCAATGGTAGGCCACCCGTTCATCTCCAGCACTTTGTGTTAGAGTAACAAGTAAAATGATTTGGGTTAACAATGCAATGGGATCACTTTGTCAGCTAACCCTATTTGGTGACTGCACTGAGCATGTTTTCAGATTTGGCTTATTTGCAAACCCATAACTGTTTGCTAAAGTATGGGAATAGCAAGGCACATTCTTTTGCGTTTGCTTTTTTGCACCAAAGACATTTGTGTTTGAGATCAAAAGATGAATATGACATGATAGATCATAATTTCACTTTGTATTTTAACCTACCCATTTTAAAATAAGCAAAAATATTGTAACATGTGACTGACATGTGTTTTTTGTTTCCCAGATGAGTCCTGTTAGATTGATTGTTTAAAAAATTAATAGCTCAGAATGTCTATTCTTGGTTTGTGCCCTGGGTTTCACCTGTGAAGGTTGCATTTGTTCTTAAAAAGGATAAAACAAGATGATCAGAGAGCTGTCTATAAGAGAATAGCAATCCATTTTGAAACTGAGAAAAGAGAGATAATTGATTATAGCCAATGTACAAGCACTGGTCATAACCAATACAACAATTTGGAATGTCCTGAAAAAGAAAGAAACCTCTGGTGTACTAACAACTACAAATCAAACAGGCTGATCAGGAAAAACAACAGCAGTTAAAGACAGAAACATTGTGAGAGCTGTGAAGAAAAACCCAAAAACAACAGTCAGTGACAACATCAACAACCTCCACAGGGCAGGAGTGAAAGTACCGCAGTCCACCATTTGAAGAAGACTTTAAAAGCATAAGTATAGTGGCCATACCACAAGATGCTCATGATCTGCTCATGATCCAAAATATAGAAGCTTATTGGTCAAACATGGTGGAGGTAGTGTCATGGCTTGTGCAAAAAAATGAATTAAGACATCTAGAGAAACATTCTGCCTGCCAACTTACAGAGAAATGCATCCAACCTAAGGCAATGACCCAAAACACATTGCCAACACACAAAACTTAACATAATGCTATTTGCACACCTGTGCAGATGTTAAATTTCAGCAAATATTCATATCATTCTGCACTTTTCTGTGTATAATAATTTTTATAGTCATTGCGCCTTCATATGCATAGGTATCTGCATATGTACAGATATTTACACTTCTCTTTAGCCCCACCTTGGTTCTTTATTATTCATTATTCTTTATTCTTTTTATTGTGTTTTTATTTTATTTTCCTTTAGCTAAATATTTGTTAACAATCTGTTTGCTTGTCTGGTCTGTTTAGTATATTACATCATACATGTGTGCACTCACCAAGACAAATTCCTTGTATGTGTAACATACTTTGTGAAATAAAGTGATTGTAATTCTGATTCTAGTTCTGATATCACCTTTTGATCTCAAACTCAAATGTCTTCAGTGTATAGCAAAAACAAGAGTTTGCCTTGCCATTCCACTACTTTCAGAGGAGACTTTACCTATGTCAGTGTGGTACTAACCACTGAATTTGGTGATGTCTGCTGAGGGAAGGTGCAACTCCTAAAAATGCATTTGTACTTGTGGAACAGCAACACACAGTGTTTCGCGTTATGTTTGCCTGTGTGTACACATGTAAATAAACTCTGTATTGACACTGTATGTAAAATATGCTGGCAAAAAAGACCTTTAGGTGAAGACAAATTCAAATAGTAGAAACATCATATCACATTTTAGAATGAAAAATTGAGTTCAGATATGTTGCATTTGCACCATTTGCCAGCACCAAATCGCAAGGTTTACCCGAACAGCTTGTGTTCTAAATCTCTTACTAAATGATCAGATGACACATCCGAGCTACATTTATGGTCTTAGTGAAGGCAGTGATAAAAAGGGAATTCTGGAGGAGGGGGAGTCTAATTCTCAATTACACACTCAAGTTAAATGGCAGACCATGAGCAGGACCCCTGACCTATGGAGCAAGAGTCAGGGTCCTGTGCTCTCAATTTAGGCCCAAATTTTTATTACACACTTTTATAACCTAAGAATAGCTCAACCAGTTTGCACTGAAGTCCCTGTAGTTACTGAATAATAAGCCTTAGTAGGCAATGTGCCAGGATTTTAAGGGGTTAACATGTTTTTGCAGTGGCCTTCCCTCTAAGTGAATAAGTGGACTCAAGCCATCCCCAAAAATGCCCTCCACAGCATAACAGAGCCACCAGACCCACTCACTGTAGAGGTCAAGCATTTGGTATTCCACCATTCTCTTGGTGTACGCTACACATGCACTTGTGGAGAACCTGGTAATAGATGAGCCTCAGGCTCAGCGCTGATGCACAAAATCCTTCTATTCTGATCTTGGATCTTATTGGATCTTAGTGCAACTTTTGATACCATTGATCGCAAGATTCTAATTCACCTTCTTGAATATTGGGTCGGCCTCTCAGGCACAGTTTTAGAATAGTTTTATTCATATTTAGTTAATAGACAGTTCATGGTTTCAATGAGAAATCACCAAAAAATGTATATTTCTTGTGGAGCCCCACAAGGTTCAGTTTTAGGACTTTGATTTTCTCTTTGTGCATGTTACCTCTAGGTGATGTCTTTAGGAAACACAACATCAATTTTCATAGTTATGCTGATGACACACAATTATACATTTCCATTTCTTCTGATAATCAAGAATCAAGACTGTAGACAGGCTTACCAGCTGTGTGTCTGAAATTTCTCACAAAATGTTCTACATTTTGTAAAAACTGAAATACTGATCCTCGGCACTAAGACTCAGTAAAAGCCGCTTTATCCTGCATGTAAACACAGTCACTAAAGTATCGCTAAAGTTCTGCCTTTTCTTTCTCAGAGCAATGCAGAGAAACTTGTTCATGCATTTGTTACAAGCAGAGTTGATTACTGTAACGCTCTTCTTACTGGACTCCCTAAGAAAACAATACATCCTCTACAATTCACACAAAATGTGGCAGCACACATCCTAACAGAAACAAAACAGAAAGGCTACCTGTATCTTTTAGGATAGATTTTAAAGTTCTGCTACTAGTTTTTAAAGCTCTGAATTACCTTAAAGCACAGCTTACATCAGAGTGTGTCTGTCTGTTTATGTTCCAGCATGAAATCTGCGGATACTGACCATCTGAAAATATCTTCTGTAAAATAGAAATGCGGGGAGACACTTTCAGGTATTATGCTTCTAAACTGTAGAACGTAATTTGACCTTTTATTAGACAGTCAAACTCAGTGCACCTCTTAAGAAACATCTAAACACATATCTCTTTAACTTAGCGTTTAATTAATACAATTTCTCTTGGTTTTTATCTTTTTAATTAGATCTGCATCAATTTCTAAAGCATTTTGAGCTGCCACCAGCATGAAAAATACTAAATAAATAAAGATTGTTATTATGATGATGATGATGATGATGATGATTATTATTATTATTATTATTAGTATTATTATTATTATTATTGTTGTTGTTGTTGTTGTTGTTGTTGTTAAATCTTGGTAGGTGTGGATGAACTGTTCACCGTTTGACTACATCCTGCACTGGCATTCTCAGTCACATGAGGAAAAAATACTGAAAGTGTTTCACAGTGTAGGCTAGAGTGTCACAGTCTTTCTAGAGGCATGATATACAAGGTTCGTAATTTCGAGCACATGCATCTAGTGGTGAGGTAATAAACTATTTTGATTCATGTTCTTCCACCATGTTGTCTACATTCCTCAGAGGCACTACATGAAGAGGCATGCAGCGTTTTGGCTGTCAGAGAAGGGCATTTCATTAAATAAAATACTGTGGAGGTTGGAGAGCATATTTGAAGTAATTGCCAGAAATCAAATCTGGGAATTCACAGAAAAGGTCAAAGGCTACATACTAAATTTCACAAGTCATGAGTTGAAATTTTAAGCCAAGTCTCCGTTACAGTTAACTTCTGCAACGAGGCTACGATGGGACATGATGTTCTTAAAAAGTCACAGGCCACTCCCAGATCAGTGTGATCAAATGTGATCTTGTGCTCTGTCATCTGGGTCTGGGTATCAGGTACTCCAGGGTCAATGATACTGTAGTTGGCATGGTGGTGGAGGGTGGGGGGGGGCAATATTAGCAGTGTACTAATTCCAACACTTCAGTTGGTTCAGAAGCTTCAACTAAAGAGCGATCATCCAAAAAACTTGAAAATTATTTAGTTTGTTGATCAATCATAAATCATAGCAATGTTTTTACTTGTTTGCCTTTGCATAATTTCTCTGATTTAGATATCTCTTCTTAAGTAGCTAGCACTTTTGGTATCTTCTAATTGAACACTTCACATGTAGAGTTCATATGCAATTATATCAGGTTTTCTACTTGATTCATTCCTTTAGTGAGAATCTGAATGTTAACCAGTACTTTCAGTCTTATTTATTGTCTCTTTAATCTCAATTTTGCTCAGTTTAAAAATGCTACCTTTACTTTAACCCTTTAATAGGCCCAACATTTTATTACACTCTTCTATAACCTAAGAACAGTCCATGTAGTTACTGAATAATAAGTCATACCATGTAAGTATAATAATAAGCTTTTGTAATGTACATGTAATGGGATTTTAAAGGGTTAATTTCCTACACTCTTAAAAATGAAGCTGCCAGAAAAGATTAAATGCATGAACCACTGTTTGTTTCCCTACAGAACACTTCACCAAATGGTTCTGAGATATATCACTGTGTACAACCCCATATCTAAAAAAGTTGGGACGCTGTGCAAAATGTAAATAAAAACAAAATGCAATAATGTGTCAATATATCAAATGTTGAAACTGAGAAATGTTATTGTTTATTGAAAAATATTTGCCCATTTTGAATTTGATGCCAACAACATGTTCCATAAAAGTTGGGACAGGGGCAACAAAAGGCTGGTAAAGTTGTGTAATGCTAAAAACACATGGTGGTTGATGGCAACAGATCAGTAATATGATAAATATAAAAAGATATATGATAAGTAATATGATATGTATAAAAAGAGCATCCCAGAGATGCTGAGTCTTTCAGAAGTATAGATGAGGAGGGGTTCACCACTCTGTGAAAGACTGCACAAGCAAATAGTGCAACAATTCAAAAATAACATTTTTCAACATAAAATGGTAGAACTTTTGCTTTTCATCATCTACAGTAAATAGCATCATTAAAAGAATTGAAAGAATCTGGAGAAATCTCTGTATGCAACGGATAAGGCCAAAAACAGTATTGGCTGGCTATGATCTTTGGGCCCTCAGGCAGCACTGCATTAAAAACAGACATGATTCTGTAGTGGAACACTTCTGAAAACCACTTCTGTCTGTGAAAACAGTTCATTGCTGTTTCCACAAATGCAAGTTAAAACTCTAAAATGCAAAGAAGAAACTGTACATAAACAGGATCCAGAAACGCTGCCACCTTCTCTGGGCCTGAGCTCATTTAAAATGGACTGATGGGAAGTGGAAAAGTGTCCTGTGGTCTGATGAATCAACATTTGACGTGCATATCTGTGAAGGCACCATTAATGCAGAACAATATATACATGTGTTGGCAACATATGCTGCCATCCAGACAACGTCTTTTTCAGGAAAGGCCTTGTTTATTTCAGCCAGATGATGCCAAACTGCATTCTGCATGTATTACAACAGCATTGCTCCATATTAAAAAAAGAGTCTGTGTGTTAGACTGGCCTGCCTGCAGTCCAGACCTGTCACCCACTGATATCATTTGGCGCATTATGAAATGAAAAATACGAGAAAAGAGACGCCCAATTGATGAGCAGCTGAAATCCTTGATCAAGCAAGAATGTGAAAATGTGTCTCCTCAGTTCCCAAACACTTGCAGAGTGTTGTTAAAGAAGAGGTGATGAAACACAGTGGTAAACATGCCCCCGTCCAAACATTTTTGGAACGTGTTGTTGGCTTCAAAATGGGCACATACTTTTCAAAAAACAATCACATTTTTCAGTTTCAACATTTTATATGTTGTCTTTGTTGTATTTTCCTTTAAAAATATGGTTTACATGATTTTCACGTCATTGCATCCTATTTTTTTTTACATTTTGCACAGTGTCCCAACCCCACATCTCACTCCCTGGGAGGATCTACCTTACTAAATGTTACATTACATTGTATGCTCCAACACACTTGATTCAACTAATGGAGAAGCTCTGCATTGCTGTTGCCCTCCAGGTCTAGATATTTCAAGACATTCTTACATTGTGATATTAACTTTAAAGCAGCGCATTTATACACCTCATACAGGGAATGTAATTGTGTTTGTATTTGCTGTCAAAGACTGACTGATTCATCACCTTCAGTCTTCAGTGGGATGATTGAAGAGAGCCATTTACACAGCTACAAAACCCTGATTTATGTCTTAGTTTCATCACCTGGCATTGAAATGGGCACACAACATGTCACTCATTTATCTAAATCATAGCATCAATTTAAATGATGTTTGCTTGTTTTGTCACATTGGCCACCATGTAATCTTATTTATTTATTTTATTTTGTATCTTGTATCCATGGTACATGATCTCTAAAGAATATGCTCCATGACATTGTTTAAATGACATATGTACTTTTGTACTAATCTGACTAATCTGACGATCCCTGCCCAAATATTGATCTGATTTCCTTTGAAACAAACAGTAACACTTGTCAGATATCTCCAAGAATCAGTGTGCAGAAAAGTGACCAAAGCAATGCCACTGATATTGGTCAAGAAAGAGTCAAGGTTTTCTCAAAAATGCTCGCTCTGTGCACTAATAAACACTTGTGATGCTGGTAAAATAACAGCCATTTGTTTCTGGATAGTTTTACAGAACATGTTCCAAAATGACCTGGAATTCATTATTTTGCCATTAACTTCCTTTTAAAGTGTTTTCCTTCTCCTGTAAAGGTACCTTTTTGGAGATAAAAGTTTTGTTCTGACTGCAATGATATACTGGAATAAGTTTTAGATACTGTTTTTAAGTCTAGTTTTCACTGCCCTTGTCTTCTCACTGAGACTTTATTTTTATGGTCCATGTAGTTGCTTTGTAGATACTCAGTCTGCCTTTAACTAACATACAACTAAACATTTAGTCTGTCTTTAACTAACATACAGCTGAACATTTATTACATGCAACTGAACTTGAAGTTGAGTGTAAAAAGTTCTATTAAATGTAACCCAAAGCGCAGACCTAGTCTTTACCTTACCTTCAACACAAAACTTACACCTACTCCAAAACCTAACCCTAACCATAATGTTGTTGATAATCAACTGAGCATCACCAGAGAGTTTCTTAATCATTTAAGGATGTATAGATCATCTATAGGGGACCATCAAAATAAAGTATGACCAGTTTCTCTATCTCTCTACCATCAATAAATGACTGAAAACGTTAACGACTAGGGTAAGTAAAGAACAAAATTCAAAGCCAGCACATAGCCTCCCATTCAGGGTCACTGGGGGATTTTAAAAAATAAGTGCATCAGATGACCATACTGCCTCACCAACCAGTGCTGGACCATGCAACCAAATCATAAACTTGCATTTGATTTGCTATCCTGCACTAGGGACTACATTTGACAGCTTAAAGGTTGTCTCGTAAATAATCCCCACTGCCACAGCTACAATATTTATCTGCACATATGTTCATAAGCTTAAATCAAAGAGCACCTTCACTGCATCTGTTTGTAGTGAATCCTCAGATAGTGGTGTTAAGATGAGAGGTTTATAAACACTCAGCCAACGCTTTATGAATACATTATTTAATGTTTATATATATGCTATTAAGTTTCTATGTAGGTAGCTTTTACATACAGTGTTACTGAATAACACAACATACAGGCATTTTATTCATCAGTTATTCATCAAAGTTTTACTACACACTTATATAACTTAAGAGGAGCTTAGCCATTTTGCATTGAAGTACCTGTAGTTACTAAATAATAAGCCCTAGTATGTAATAAACCTGGGATTTTAAGGGGTTAAAGATAGTAAACAAACAAAACAAAACATAGTAACTATGAAATACTACCATTCCAATAATGTACATGTGATGATGTTGATATACATTAAAACTCTACTGACAGAAGATGAGGTCGATTTTATTACTTTCAATAGTTATAGATATGATTAGGACACTAAATCAGCTCAAAATGACCTTAACCTCAACACAAAATCTCTGGCATAAGAACACAGAATTGATCACCTCTCTATTAATCTCGAAAATCATGTATTTATTAATTTGAGCCAGTGAACTGCACCTATTTTTCATTCTGCGAACAAACAATGGGGACATGACGCGCATAAAACAGTGATGACGAGTGTGATCCATGAGAGCTGTGCTTGCTAACAGCTGTCTGCACCAAATAAAAAAACTTTTCGGTTTAAGATGAATTGCTAAGCACCACTTAGTTCATAACACATGCCGCAATGCTGAGGATAAACTGACAAACAGTGCTGACAAACTTATAGCTCTTAAATATGTGCATATTAATGTAAAAATTCAGGGTCCATTCCAATTAAAGACTCTGAAAACTGCTTACTTCATATCGTGTGTTTTAGATTTACAACAGTATGTAGTTGTAGGAATATACAAGCAGTTTTTTTCCATTATAATTTCTCTGTTTTTACAGCATGCACTATGCCTGAAAATGACTCTGGTAAGGTGCTGACTTTTTCTCTTCATCCTTACTCACTTGCTTCCTGCTTTGGGTAAAGTGCTGCAGGACATTCCTTTCCAGTGGCCCATTCTCTGGGGCTTGGTCTTCTTATTAGCCTTCATTCCTGGTCAGCATGGGAATCTGAAAATCAAGATTTAGGTTCAAGAATCGAACAAACCTTACTTCAGGTCATTGTCTTGGTCATCAGTAGTTATGGCAAGAAAAGCACACTCACTACATTTGCCTGTAAGTGTAACTATATCCAGACTGTAGATACTTCTAGTGTGACTTATCACTCATCTCTCATCTAATTCATCCCTCTCTTATTCTGCCCACTCAGGCTGGGGCACTGGGGTGCTTGCATGTTTTCCCTTGTTTAGTTCCAAGGACAGCCTTGTACAGCCCCCCCACCCCCAAAAAATGCTTATAATAAAACCAACAGAAAACATATATACTATCTATTTACATATTTACCTAAATGTACTGTCCTGGAACATCACAGTCATTTGTTTCTCACAGGAACTGTGTTTGCCAGTTTGTTCTCTCTCTCCCTTCCCCTGCCCGTCCTCTCCATTTCTCTCACTTCGTACAGGAATCTTTAGTTTGGAGGGGGGGTTTGGAAGCAACAATCTGGTGGAGTCATTCAGCCTTATACTGACCCCATGTGCACTTGGCCACACTCTCTACTAAGGACAGACGGACATGGGTCAGATTACCAGGAAGTCCTGACTGAGTGATCCAAACCACAGTGGTGGCACTGCATCATGCTCCAGGCCATCCAATACAGGAATTTGCTTTGCACATTGAGGAACGAGGGGGAGAGTTACTGAGTTAAGCAAACAGCAGCTGTGCTTTTCTACTTTGAAAGATGGCCATTCAGCATGTCATTTAGTTCCCCTACTAATAATGTCTACTTCTGTAACATGTTTACTAAATTATCCATTACCTAATACTGTGGAGGTTAAAGGACTCATTCTGTCAAAAATCATCAGTTTATATAACTTACCCCAGATGCAGTCAATCTGCCAAGACATGCTTGGTGTCCAAGTTTAGTGCTACTTTAGTTTAGCTACAAAGCTAATGTTTTTAAACACTTGCAGTCAATAGTCACCTGAATCTTTTCTATAAGCACATCCCAAAAACTTCTCTTAACCAGAAAACACCATGGAAGAGTTGAAGGTAACAAAGGAAGAGGACAACCTGCAACAAGATGGATGGATACAATTAGAGGAATCATGAACCAGCTATTCAGAAGCCTGAAGACTCAAACAAAAGATCTGGAGAAACACTATACACATGGAAACAACTTAGCAGCACTTCATAATTATATTGGATGAGTAGATCTGAAATTGGATGATTAGGTCTGAAAATTTGTTTATTACAGAAGGATTTGATTGTCAAAATTGGTGCTAATGTTTTTGGCAAACAAAAATGCTGCAGTGTATTACAATAGCTGCGTTCCAAAGCTTAGGCTGCAGCAGGAAGGCTGCATTTCTCAGCCGCTATGTCATAGAAGGCCATTCCAAATTCAAGGGCCCTTGATATATAGCCTAGAAAAGCAACCTTTGTTCTGAGTGATTTCGAGGATGGAACAGATGTATCCTTCCAGGTGTTCGGTTACCCACTGTTCTCTGCACATTAACGACATGAAGGAAAAAAAACAGCACCATGAAAATGATTGAAAACGAAGCTGTTGGAACAGAGCTTGTTTTAATATGTATGTTGTTTGCATCCTTAAAATCGTCTTCATTACCTTATAATAAATGAAATAACTTATCATATTTTATTTATAAGTGCTCCATTTTCTCTCACCTGTTCCCTCACAAGTTTCGTGCCACAATTGCAAGAGGCAGGACCTTTCTGGTGACGTCACCACATAGCCTCGTTAGGGCTGTCCAATTTGTGGGGCCAATAGGCTACTAAGGTCTTTATAGAACCGGCCCTACCTTAGCTGCAGCCTAGGCTTTGGAACACAGCTAATATTCTACACACGGTTTGAATTTTAAAAAATTAGTGATACATCTACTATTTTTTTAGTGTCTAATGAAGCAAATTTTTATGTTAAAATTTTCCAAAATTTGTTACACATTTATTAGAACACCTTGCCTTAGTGAACATCACTAATATGATAAATAGAGCTACAATTTCCTAAGATTAAAAAAAAGACTAAATAACAAAAATGTTGCTGCTTTAGGACAGGAGTAAAACTCTTTAGGCCATGTTGTTTCGAAAGCTGGGAGCGCCACTGGTCCAGATCTGAGATCCTGAGAGCTCAGATCCTTTCTATGCTTTGCGAGCTATTATAGGCATTTTGTCCTAGGCTTTTTCAAGCTTACTGCCCCACTTTATCATTAGTGGCTTGCCAGTAAAAGGACAAAAAGGACTCTTACTGGTATAGTGTGATGTTCTTTTTCATTTTGTCATCTTTATTTATGTGGTATACATTAATAAAATTGAAATTAAAAGTGAAGTATTAGCACTATGGACACGAACAAGTGTTAATTATGACAGATGTATTTTCCAAGCTCACCCAGGCTGTCCAAACATCAACCCAGCCAGCTGGGATTTTGGTTAGGGAGTGGTTTTACAAGTTTAAAGTGTCAGCTCACACTCATTCCGACCAGGAGAGAAATTTTGCAAGTGCCCTTATCCTACCATTGTGTAATTTGTATGCTTTGCAAACTGTTCTAAGAAGCAGCACATCTCCAGAAAGAAGAAGGAGACAAGAAGGCCACTCACTCCCAACTGGAGGAAGGTCAGAAGGTCAGATTTTGGCATAATTCATTTTAGTGTTACTGTTCCATATTGCCTTACTGTGTATAGTTTATTATTTTGCAAAATTTAAGAGAATGATACGCTGGCAAAAAAGAGTCAAAAATTCAAAGTCAAAGTTAAAAATTCATTTTCAAAGTCAGAAAGTCAGTCTTGGATCACTGATGAATTAAAGATTTAAGTATATGGTTATTTTTACTTAAAAGGCTCATTTCAATATGCGTCATTTGTCACAAAGACTGCTTTTTTGTGTATGTGTCAGAAATGGGTCATGACTTTTTCTAGAAAAAGCAGCCTTTATGACAACTGAGTCTTGTTGGAATAAGCCTTATTATATTTCTGTAGGTTTTTATCAGTCATAAAAGGCTAATGTAATTGTGATGTTGCCTGTTAGTACATATTACCAAAAAATTCATAGTAATCAAGTAAATAATTCATAGTTGTTACTGAGCAATAAGTTATAGGATAAACCGCTGAATAAGCCTGTACTTTAAGGGGTTAATTTAAGAGTCAAGTAATTGATTTTAAATGTATTTAGCAATTATTTTTACTGAGAAATTTGTTGTACTAAGTGAAATTTTTAACATTTTCAGAACTTTGATATTGCCTCCCCCATAATACCAGTTGTTGCTTCATTAGCAATAATTTGAGCATTAGATTGTAAAATAAGCTGTAAAACATTACCCTTTATGAGGCAAAAAACAATGACTGCTTCTGTTGGATGTTCTTTTAAAAGAAGGGAGGGCACTAACACACTAATAAGTACAAAAATTTAAAAAGTAATTCATCATTGGAACTCGCTGTTTTTCATATTTTTAATTTCAAATTTAGGTAACACTTTTTTGGATGGGCCGCTATAGGCTTTTCTTCCAGCTGACTTGCATTCTACTAATTATCTGTTACTTTTACCCTAATTTATCCAAATTCTAAATCTTGACCCAAACCTAACCTTAATACAATTAAGAATCAACTGACTTAACAGATCCAAGATGGCTATCCAAATTTTTTTTACGACAAAAGAGACACATTTTTGTTGAAAAAGTGCTTTTCAGTGCACTTTTGTTTATTCCAAAGATTATTAAAAAAAACAAGATAACATAAACACCAGCAAAACCAAAATGATGTGTTTTTTTTTTCTTTCTTTCTTTATTACAGCATTCGAACAGAATGGTAGTTGCATCTGTAAATGGCAAAAATTCATCTTCACCTCCTCAGAATTTTTTTGACTGCTATGATGAAATGTATGTTGGCAATATTCTTGCCCGCATTGCCATGTCACTCTGCTTCTTCCTGGGAACACCAGCCCATTCTTGGCTCCTCTGGCTCTCAAAACCACAGCCATTTCCAAGGACTATAAGCAGGCAGCACTGAATTTACTTCCTGTTTCCTGTATTAAACCAAAGTTCCTGTGCTGCACTTCCTATGCTGTACACTAGGGGTCGCTATTACACTGGCAGGGCCAGAACAATAACATTCCACATTTTTTCCAATATGTTAAATTCAGTAAATAAACAATGATTGTGCATTAAGGTGTGTTCTCTGTTGAATAAAGGCACTGTATTAAATTTGAATAACCTGTAATAATGACTGTATAACAAGCAGTCTTACCAGGCATCCAGCAATTCTCCAATGCAGAGCAAGTGCAGAGCCACTTTTCATGATAAATACAGCTACAGTTTCTTAAGATTTCCATAACAAAGTATAAAGACTAAATAACAAAAATGTTGCTGCTTTAAGACAGAGGTAAAACTCTTTGGTCCACTGGCCCAGAGCTGAGATCCTGAGAGCTCAGATCCTTTCTATGCTTTACAAGCTTTTATGGTCATTTTGCTCTAGGCTTTTCCAAGCTCACTGCCCCACTTTATCATTACTGGCTGAACTTGTCAGCAATTGGACACAAAAAGGACTCTTATTGGTATAGTGTGGTGTTTTTGTTCATTTGTTATCTTTATTTATGTGGTATACATTAATAAAATATTCTGTGAATTACAGCACTGTGGACACGAACATGTGTTAATTATGACAGATGTATTTTCCAAGCTCACCCAGGCTGTCCGAACATGAACCCAACCAGCTGGGATTTTGGTTAGGGAGTGGTTTTACAAGTTTAAAGAGTCAGCTCACACTCATTCCGACCAGGAGAGACATTTTGAAAGTGCCCTTATCCTACCATTGTGTAATTTGTATGCTTTGCAAAATGTTCTAGCACCTCTAGAAGCAGCACATCTCCAGAAGGAACAAGGAGACAAGAAGGCCACTCACTGCCACCTGGAGGAAGATCAGCTGATCTTAACAAGCTCCAGTAAGTAAGAGTCCTTACTAGAACCAAAGAGTGTGATCTAGTTAGCGCTGTTTCAACACTGCATTGGCCAGTTCAATTCTGCACTGATTTTAAAATACTGCTATTGACATTTAAAGCTCCTGGAATAGCCTCTCCTGCATGTTTTAGTGTTTTTCAACACACCCATTCTGCAAAGGGCTTATTAATGTAATGATTTGTTGGATAGATTTGTTAAAGCAATAAGACAAGAAATGTTGAAAAAGTGTGGAAATTTATATTACTCAGTTTGTTATTTCTGATATTGGCATAATTCATCTTAGTGTTACTGATCTCTATTGCCTTATTGAGTATAGTTTATGATATAGTTTATAGTTTAGTATAGTGCAGTTTATAGTTTTTGCAAAATTTAAGAGAAAGATTTGTTGGCAAATAAGAGTTTTGCAATTGTATTATTAGATCCAAAACAGTTTGATTACAAGACTGAAGTTAAAATTCATTTGCAAAGTCAGAAAGTCAGTCTTGGATGATTTAAAGCTTTAAGTCTATGGGTATTTTTACTCTAGAGGCTTATTTCAATATGCATCAGTTGTCATAAAGGCTGCTTTGTTGTGCAGTCTTTCTGAAGTAAATGGGTTAGACACTTTTCCAGCAAAAAGCAGACAAAAGCAGCCTTTATGACAACTGATGCTTGCTGGAATAAGCCTTTATAAATGTTTATGGAGATTTATGTTAGTCATGAAAGCCTTATGTAGTTGTCATGTTGCCTGTTATTACATATTAACAAATAGTTCATAGTAATTAAGTAATTAATTCATAGTTGTTACTGAGTAATAGGTCTTAGGATAAATAGCAGAATAAAAAGCCTGTACTCTAAGGGGTTAATTTGCAATTGTTTTAACTGAGAAATTTTGTTGTACTGATTGAACTTTTTTAACTATTTTAGAACATTGATAACATTTTAAAATGTGTAACACTTTATTTAGATAGACCATTATAGGCCTATCTTGCAGTTGGCTTACATTCTAGGGTGACACTTTATTTTGAGTGGTCCTTTTCAGATGAAACAAACACCAAACAGACTCTCAGTAGCATGTCAAAAACATATGAGGGTTAGGATTAGGTTTTGGGTTGAGGTTAAGGTTAGGGTTAGGATTAGGACCAGGGTTAGGATTAGGTTTTGCCTAAGGTTGGGTAAGGTTAGGTTTTGCATAATAGAAGTAACATATTAACAATACATCTACTTAATGTACGTAATGTAATCAACAGTAAATCTCAAGATATTTACTTCAGTGTATTCAGATGCTTCACTACTGCTACTTCACTGATATGTTGATGTGTTACTGATAATCTATTAAGAGTTTATTAATCACCTTGACTTAAACCTAACCTTAACACTGTTAAGAATTAACTAAGAGTTAAGAGATTGAAATTAAGAGTTTCAACAGATAGATACACATTTTTGTTAGAAAGTGCTTTTCATTTCATTAAGTATTTCCAAAGATTACTGAAAAAACCCCAGATAACATAATGAACAACATAGACACCACCAAACCCAGAGGAAAAGAAAAACAATAATTTGTGTTTTTTTTTTTCTTTCTTTATTATAGCATTCGAACAGAATGGTAGTTGCATCTGTAAATTCGTCTTCACCTCCTTTTTTTGACTGTTACAGTGAAATTCATGTTGGCAATATTCTTGCTCGCATTGCCATGTCACTCTGCTTCTTCCTGGGAACACCAGCCCATTCTTGGCTCCTCTGGCTCTCTCTTCGTGGGGGTTGGAAAATCAAACCCAACCAAATATTTTGTTTGATTCTCATTGGAGTAGAACTGCTCTACTGCATCCCATTACCTGCTTTAGTACTGAATGGTCTTCTCTTCCACAATTCAAAAGTTACATCTGCAACTTTCTTTTTCTACGGCCTGCCCTGGTTCTACAGACCTCTGCTCCAGATATGTATGTGCATTGAGCGGTATCTGGCAGTGCTCCATCCAGTGATATTCCTGAGATATAAAGGCATGCAGTACAGGATCGCACCTGCCATGGCTGCTTGGTTAATGGCATCAGGATACGGAATGTGTCTGGCCTTCTCAATAATTTCATTCCCAGATCTGCTCTTTGTCTTTGTCTTCTTTACTGGAGTGATTGTGATGTCATTTTGCTGTGTGTCTGTGTTGTGTGCTTTGAGAAAGCCAGGTCCAGGAGACGGAGAGATCACAATGAACCAACAAAAGAGGAATGCCTTTAAGACAATCTTTGGTGGATTGATTACAGTGCTGGTTGGTTATCTTCCTCTTATATCAACTAGCATATTCCGTGTGGTAAAAATAGATGAGATATTATTTAAGTGTGAAATTTTCCCCTTTATGTCCACTTTCAATGTTTACAGTGTGATGGTTCCAGCACTGCTTAAGCTGTTCCATGTCTCAAGAAGCAGTTTAAAGAGACGTGCTTGTCATGTCACATTAAAATATAATCAATAAAAACATTTTAAGTATTGCTGTTCCTTTGGGGCTTTTTCACACGTGGACTTTTGAAGTGGACCACCAAGTCATGGCTTTCTTTGCATACGTGAACACATTAAATGAGCTCAGACCCCTCAAAACAGTCCCAAAAAAGAATTCAAACCCCCTCTTTATATTAAAGGCTGATGCACTGTAGAGTTAGACCCACACCAGAATTAAAATCTCTGTATTGCATATTAGAATGGCTTTTATAAAATGACAATAAAAAATGAAAAAAATAAAAACAGACACCATCCAAAACATCAAGCTTACTGTGGTGAGTTATTCTTAACTCATATTCCATTTTGAACCCTAAATACGTTTTGTCACAAAAGTTGTTATTGTCCATTGTCAAGGCATTGCAAGCTCACGCAGAACCTATAAAACCAAAGTGAAGGCGTCCAGAGGTACAATGCGCTAAACATAATAATAATAAATGTTAATAATAATATTGCATGTTTACTTTGCCAAAACTGAGATTTAACACGTTTAAGTGTTTTGTATCTGCTGCTTTTTAGTTTTACAGTTAGCTCACCTGAAAATATATGAAAAAATACAGGTTTTATCAGAGGTTGCTGTGCTGTGCTCACATTCGACTGCTGTCTGCTACTGACAGTTCTTTACATGCATGTATCAGACAGATTCACCACAGTAGACAGTACAGCTAGCACCCCATTCTGGCTTAGTAAAAATGTAGCAGACCACATTAAAGGTCTCATTAGAGTGGATAACACACTCACGAGAGTTATCGCGAAATAACATCACGGCTGTGATTTGGTAGGCATAGATCATCACAGCCGTGATGTTATTCGTGATAACACACAACCTTGAGTGTTCTATTGCTTTTATACAACAGTTAAATAAATAAAGTAAGAAATAAATAAATTGGGCTGTGAACGTGGCGTTTAATATGTTTTAATGTTAGCAGTTCCTTCTGCCAAATTATAGTTCCTTAACAAGCAGCTGATTGCTACGTCAGAGTAACAAACTCTGCTCACTCGCTGCACAGTCTGCTGTAAGCCTCGCCTTTTGAAGTATGGACTGAGCAATATCAAGTTTAGCTGAAACTGTCGCAATATCAAGTTTAGCTCAGTGTTGTCAATTTTTGCTAGATCAATTTTAATGTTGTTTTGTGCTAGTCCAGCCAGTTTAGGTGGCTGGACTAGTAGTTATAAACAAAGATCCCCATTTATGTATTTTTTTACACACACACACACACACACATATATATATATATAAATGGGGATCTTTGTTTTTAACTACTGTATGACAGTTTGGCATTCAACCAATGTACCATATCTAGAACCATCTACAGCACATTCTCAGTCTGAAGAACTCTTTCATGATGCAAGAATTTACCATTATTTTTATGTGTGTAAAGTGTGTAAAAGTTTAATTTTGTAAGTTACCTGTATTTGTTGAGTTACTTTTACTTTATCAAAACAGCTCAACTGCAGTTTGATTGATATTACGTGTAACTAAAAAAAAAAAATATGACTTATGAACATTCTGTCTGTTTTTGCAAATGAATTCTTCATATAACAGACAGTATAATACATACACTATTCATTCAAAAAATCATAATCAATGGTAAACATTTAATGCTCTCTAATACCTTGGTGCTGTTGGTGTATATTTTACAATAAGTGGTCTGAGATCCCCTCCATGCTAAAGAGAACAAAGTCCACTTTTTTTTTCATTTACATTGTGAACAAAAAAAGCAGTGCAGTCATTTGTAGCTGGTTCCTTTTTAGGTTCACTTCAACAGAATTGAGGGTGATTCATTTAAAAAAGAACAAGTGAAAACCCCCTTAGAGTACAGCAAACATAAACACATGTTTTCTCTGATAATCATAAACTATTTACCAATCTAAAAATACTTTAGATTTTACAGTTTCTGTATAATGTGATTTTTTATGCATTCGTGACAGATAACATTAGCAATTTGCTTCTTCCTGGTCCTATTCAGTCCTATTCAGAGTGTTCATTTACCACAAATGTAAAATATGTACATGTCCATGGTATATACACTGCACATTACAATGAGAAAAGATGTTTTGCTTTGCTTCTGTTGCACTGCTAAATAAAATTGTGCAGAAACTTTGCTGTCTATAAGAGCTGTAAGAATACTTGTTTCTGTAAATCGTAATTCTGCCTCACACTTGTATTGAACTCTTTACCTGCAATGCTCTCCTGTCCATAGTAGTCCAGGTTTGCCAATATGAAGAATAAATAAAACAGTAATTAAATAATGTAGGAGATAAATTCTAAATTTCTAAATAAAATGTATAAAACATTCAATCTTGAAAATGTCTGTAACTTTTGCACATTTCACATTTTGTTGCAATGTTAAATTCAGCAAATAAATGCTAATCCTGCATCGAGGTGTGTTCTCTGTTGATTAAAGGCAAAATATTAAATTTGCATAACCCAAATTTTGTGTACAAAGCAGCCTTACTTTTGCCTTCCTCCACACCTGGGACCTGGTTTTAGCCATTTGCAAGATCCAAAGTGGAGAATCACTGGGCCTCAGACAGGGCATCCAGCAATTCTTCAATGTAGAGCAAGTGCAGAGCATCTTTTCATGCCTCGCTGTTGTTTTGCCCCAGTTATCACACTTACACATTTGCCTGTCTATGACAATAACTATAGGGGGGTATAGGAGATACTTTCCAGCAGTTGAAGATTATGAATCAGAATATGAAGGAGTGATGTTTCACCTCTGGTTGACTAGCGTCTTATCCAATGAAGTAATCTCTTGGAAGAAGAACAGCAACTCCTTGAATACCAGTGAATCTCAGAGTGGGCAGCTTCAGTAGTCCCTGTCCTCAAACCAGGGTGATCTGTAAGAACTTGCAGAGACGTATGTAATTCAGGACCCCAGAACAACACCAATACCAAAGATCTATTAACTAATATATAGCAAGACATGTAATTATGTATGTCAACAAATTGTGTCTGCTGATGATACCAAGATGTATGTGACTATGAATGCAAACAAGAGCCTGTACTCCTGCTGTTGTTTACCATTTGGTGTGTCTTCTAGTCTCACCGTGTTTGAGTGCACAATGGAAAGCATCTTACAAGGCAATCCCCATGTGACAGCATACTTTGCTGACACATTGATGAATAGAACAACACAAGCCGAAAACCTCAGCAACCTGGATGAAGTGCTCTTGGTGAAATTTTATGGTTATGGTCTGATTGGCCCTGTAGGGAGTGAGCCATGGCACTATATGTTTCTTTTACGTTATCATACAACAGATGCAGTGTATTTTCTCTTGTACTATACTTCACAAACTAACTGAATGTTGGAAGAGATGCAGAGATCGAGGCAGTGGTGCATCGAAGTTAACTGATCTTATGCACAACAACAGAAAGAAGGAAGGAAGTACAAGTGATGGGGGTGTATTGTGGGGTATTGTTTCATTACCAGGCAGAGATGCAGTGTTAAAGCAGTTACACCAGTCAAATCCTGGTAAAAATCCAAATTAAAGTGCATCAACTACCTCTGGTGGCCAAAACTAGGTGCTGATATTGAAGTTTTGGTTAAGATGTGTCAGTTAGGTCAGGAATACAGGCATCATCTGGGGGCTATAGCTCCCCTACACACATGGGAAGGGACAGATCTACCATGAAGGAGAATACATGCAGACTATCCTGGGTCATTCATTGGAAAAATGTTTCTGACACTGATCGATGCATATTCCAAGTGGATTGAAAACCTAACCTCACTGGCAAAAGGGACAGAAAACATTTAGCCTTTTCCCATACATTCAGCATTACTCCATTAATCTAAAACATGCAAATTCTTGACATAAGCTCTGCACCTGTTGAATCCTGAACAGTGGTTGATTGGCTTGGACATTGCTGTTTCAACAACAGATGTGCTTTATTTATTTGTTTTGATTTAAAAGCACAGATTTGATCAGAAGTCTTACATGAGCTCCACGTCTACAGAAACAGGTAACATAGTTAATGATTTACTAGGAGACATAGTCAAAGTAACGGAAATAATTAAGCTAAACTCTTTTCATTTTATGTCTAGTGTGTATTTTATGTTTCCACATGTCCACTGGTTTAAAGTAATCATCCAGGTATTATTTTTTTATTCATATTCACTCACTCATATTAACTTTAAGCTGAAATGTTTAAACAGTATGCAGTATTCTGTATGGACAAACAAAGACCTGTTGGTGCCCTTTTACCATTACTACAAAAACATTTTATTGGAATTTTTTTGCCAGACTCAGATTAAGGTAAAGCCGAGACTCCAATGGTAATTCTGCATTGAGACGAAAATCTAATGCAAGATTAAGCTTAATGCACATCTAGAAACCAGTACTTTAACCTACTACCATGGTTCCATTCTTTTTGAGGATGAAAACTATACTGTTATTTGTCCCATGCAAATCACAACTAATTTCTTCATTGTCTGCATTACAGCATTGCTTCAGCATGTTAAACATGTCTGTTAATATTTCTGCAGACCATTTTGGGTTTTACTGTGTAAGTGAATTTCATATTACATTGGAGTGATGTTGTGGTGTTACTTTGCTTCATCTTTGGAACACCAGCTCATTCTTGGTTCCTCTGGCTCTCTTTCCGTGACGGCTGGAAAATCAAACACACCCAAGTGTTCCCCTCTGATTCTCACAGCAATGGATCTTCTTTTCTGTATACATTTATCCTTTGATACATTGAATGGTTTTATCCCTCAAAACACCACAGTTGCATATGTGTTACTTTTCATTTTCGGTCTGTCCTGGACCTGCAGACTTCTGATCCAGGTGTGTGTTTGTATTGAACAGTATCTGGCTGTGATTTATCCAGTTACTTTCTTAAGATATAAAGCTATCCAGTACAGGATTGCATCAGCTGCAACTGCTTGGTTGATGTCTTCAGGATATGGCCTGCTTCTGACCTCAGAAGTAGTCAAATTCCCTGACTACATTTTCTTGTCTGTTTGCTTCATTGGAGTGATCGTGATCTCATTTTGTTGTATATCCATTATTTGTGAACTAAAACATCCAGGACAAGGAGGAAGAAAGACCACTAAAGAGAGAGGTGGAGATGTAGGGAACTGACAAAAGAGGAATGCCTTTAAAACTTCACTGTATTGCTAACTGTGTTGCTGAGCTACCTTCCTATGGCATCAATTTCCATATTTTGTTTAATAAAAATAGATCAAAAATTGATGGATTGTGAAATTGTTCCTGTAATGACCTCTTTCAACATTTACTGTGTGATGGTTCCACCACTGCTGAAACTGTACAAAGAAGGTAATTTAAAATGCCTTAACAATCAATGGAGAAATTAGATAAGACTAGGTACATTCTATCTTTGTGTAGTTTATAAAAGCAGTTGTATTCATTTTATACTATTGGAATTTGAATATATTTATAATATATTTATAATAAATAATCCCTGTAGGAATGTCTAGACTGTTTCTGTAAATTGTCATCCTGACACACACCTACTGATCAGTTTATGTACAATGCTCTTATGTTAATGGAGCACTGTAACTGTCAAAATTAAATAATAAACTAAACAAAAATTTAAATGCAGTAATAAACAAAGTAAATGAATAAATAAAAATATTTAAAAGATCACAAATGTATTTTGGGTTTTATTTTTTTCTTTATTTTCCAACTTTATTTATTTATGTATTTATTTATTTATTCATTAATTTATTCATTAATTCATTCATTCTCCCATATGATATCAAAATTGCTTAGTAATCAGGACCAGAGAGGTAATAATGAGAAATGGAGTTATGTTATAACGTTATAACTGAAGTTTTGTGGGAGGAACATGCCTGAAACCCCCTTCCAATCTAACATCCTATGAATTCATTTCGTCACCTTCTGTTCCCGTGACATAGTGTTCACAATCAGTTGTGAGACGCCAGCCCAGCTACGAGCCACTCTGCCACAGACCTCGACTCTCTCTCCTGAATTCCCTTCGGCTGTCTGCCCACTCCTTCTGCAGATACAGTTCAGCCCACATCCTTTTGAAACCTGTTTTCATCATACCTGCTTCTCTGGCTAGTGACCTCACACCAGGATCTAGGATCTCAATTTCCTTGGCCATGCGTGGTCTCCCTGCCCGGTTCCACCACTCTCAACATGGCTGCAGCACTCAAAACCTCGATGTCTCACACTCCTCCACTCCTGCCCTCACCCTCCGCGAGCGCTGTCCAAACTGCACCCTTGTCTGGGCTGTGACCACACACCAGTGCACCCTGATGGACAGATTTCGTCTCTCATGCTGACTGTCTCACCTCCACCGGATGTAAACAAACCTACTCTCTGCTGCCATTGTTTGACCCCCAGCTCGCATGGCCGCACAAGCCACATGACCATGCCATGCTCGCCCTATGCAATGTCGTCACTCTCTCTTTCTCTCTTGCCCTTTTCATTCCACATCCACCACCCCCTCTCTTTCATCCTGTATCCATCCCGTCTCAGCTGCATTCTGTCTAAACTTTATCTTGTCCCAGCTCCATCTTAGCCCACTCCGTCACAGATCAGCTCCTGCAACCCAGCCCTGCAACTACTTTCTGACTCTACATGGCTCCATCTCAACCCATGTCAGGTTCAGCTCCAATATGTCTCAGCTCTGCAACACCTGACTTCACTCAGGTCCATCTCGAATTGGCTCCATTTTGCTTTGGCCCCATCTTGGATTGGCCCCAACACAGTTCAGCTCTGCCACTTATTTCTGTCTCAGCTCTGCTTTATATCGGATCAGCTCCATCTCAGATCAGCTCCAGCACAAGTGGCTCTGCAACTCATTTCTGACTCAACTGTGCTCCATATTTGATCAACTGCATCTCAGATCAGCTTCAGAACAATCAGCTCTGTGACTCATTTCTGACTCACCATTGTTCCATCTCAGATCAGCTCCAACACAACTCAGCTCTGCAACTCATTTGACTCAACTTTGCTCCATCTCGGATCAGCTCCAGTACATACAACTCTGCAATTCATTTTTGACTCCACTTGGTTTCATCCCAGATCAACTCCATCTCAGATCAGCTCTAATGCGCCTCAGCTTTGCAATTCATTTCTGTCTTGACTTCGCTCCATGTTGGATCAGCTTCAGTACAATCAGCTCTGCAACTCATTTCTGACTCCACCCAGCTCCATCTCGGATAAGCTCCTACATTCCTTAGCTCTGCAACTCATTTCTGACTTCACTAGGCTTTATCTCAGATCAGCTCCATCTCAGATCAGCTCCGTCTTGGATCAGCCCTATCTCGACTCAGTTCCATTGGTTTGTTTGTGAAGATGCTGCCTGTAACCTGCCGCTCTCCTAGTCGTTTTGGCTGTTCTTTGGCCACTGCTGATTTGACTGTTGCCTTCATTCTCATCCCATTTAAGTCTCAGTCCCTGGGAGCCATGTCCTTTTGCCATCGGCAGCCTTTTGGGGGCTAAAATTCCAAGGGAGCAATTCTCATCCAGTGTCATAACTGAACAACCGTGCTGTTGCTAACAGGATTTTCTATGCCAAACTGTCTCCTGCAGTGGCCTGAGCATCGTCCAGCAGCCTCTATCATCGTGCCCACGAACTCTCATATGGGCCAACTACCTTCGAACAGTCACTGCTGTTTTGTGTTTATTTCATTCAGGAGGATGTAATCTGCTTTACTCTCATACAATCCCATTGCCTGCCATGTTTAACTCAATCTTCACAATCGGGTGTTGACCAGAGAGGATAGGTTTCCCTGTTGAGTCTTGCTTCCTCTTAAGGTTTTTTCCTCACTGGGAGTTTTTCATTGCCACTGTCATCCCTTGGCTTGCTCATCAGGGGTTCAGACCCAGATGTCTGTTAAAGCAGCATGCCACCATGACCTTCATAGGCCGTGCCTGGTAAACCCCTAACAGAAGTGGCCAGGGTGCATCCTGATCAGATGCCTGAACTACCTCAACTGGCTCCTTTCAATGTGGAGGAGTAGCAGCTCTACTCTGAGCTCCTTCCGGAAGAGCTCCTTCTGGATGAGCTCCTTCCGGTTTCTCACCCTATTGAGCAGAGTGTAGCCCACCACCCTGCAAAGAAAGCTCATTTCCACCGTTTGTATTCGCAATCTCATTCTTTTAGTCATTACCCAAAGCATATGACCATAGGTTAGGGTTGGGATGTGGACGGACCAGTAAGCAGAGAGCTTTCCCTTGTGGTACAGTGACCGCATTACTGCTGCCGCCTGTCCCAGTCTGCGGCCAATCTCATGATCCCTCTTCCCATCGCTCGTGAACAAGACCCCGAGACACTTAAACTCCTCCACCTGGGGCAGGTTCTTTCCCCTTACCTAGAGCGGGCATGCCATCCTTTTCTGGTCTAGGACCATGGACTAAGACTTGGAGGTGCTGATCCGCAGACCAACCACTTCACCACCCTCCGGCCTCCACACATAATGCCCTCCTGACCTCGGCTACGCATTGAGACCCTGTCCATGAATATCACGAACAGGAGTGGAGACAATGCACTACTTTGGGGAAGTCCAACACTCACACTGAATGAGCTCGACTTAATGCCGAGTATACAGACACAACTCTCACTCTAGGAGCACCAAGACTGAATGGTCCGGAGTAGTGGCCCCAGCACCCCATACTCCAGGATATCTTGCGGAAGACGGTTGTAAGCCTTCTCCAAGTCCACAAAACACATGTAGACTGGGTTGGCAAACTCCCATGCCCCTCAAAAATCTGTGTGAGGGTGAAAAGCTGGTCCATTGTTCTGTTCTGTTCCACAGGAGAGAAACCGCATTGTTCCTCCTCAATCCAAGGTTCGACTACTGGTCGGAGTCTCCTTTCCAGCACCTTGGCATAAACTTTCCCAGGGAGGCTAAGCAGTGTGATACTGCAGTAGTTGGCATACACTCTGGTCCCCTTTCTTAAAAATAGTAACCACCACCCTGGTCTGACAGTCCAAGGGTATTGTTTCTGAGGTCCATGCAACATAGTGCCTTGCCACCAAGGACCTTACCAACTACCTTAGTGACCTAAACCAGAGAAATAGAGTCTGACATGCCAGAAGCGTCTGGCCCTGAGTCCTGTGAGGGAGGCATGTCTCTTGGGTTTAGGAGTTCCTCAAAGTGCTCCTTCCAACAAACAACATTATCCTCATTTGAAATTTGAGTTTCTCCACCCCTGCCGAATACAGCTTGGGCGAAGCCACCCTGACTGCTCCTGGGTCACTGGACCGTTGTCCAGAGCCTCTTTGGAGCCAACTGAAAGTCTTTTTTCCTGGCCTCATCAAAATCCTCCAAAGCAGGGTGCTGGAAAGGAGACTTTGACCGATAGTTGAACCTCAGATTGAGGAGGAACAATGTGGATTCCGTCCTGGCTTTATAACAATGGACCAGTTTTTCACCCTCTCACGGATTGTTGAGGGGGCATGGGAGTTTGCCAACCCAGTCTACATGTGTTTTGTGGATTTGGAGAAGGCTTAAGATCGTGTTCCCCGAGATATCTTGTGGGAGGTCCTCCGGGAGTATGGGGTGTCGGGGTTACTACTCCGGGCCATTCAATCTCTGTACTCCCGGAGTGAGGGCTGTTCGTATACTCGGCATTAAGTCAGACTCTTTCAGTGTGAGTGTTGGACCTCTACAGGGTTGTGCCCTGTCTCCACTCCTGTTCGTGATATTCATGGACAGGGTGTCAAGGCGTAGCCGGGGTCAGGAGGGCACTATGTGTGGAGGCCGGAGGGTGGTGTCTCTGCTATTTGCAGACGATGTTGTTCTTTTGGCTAGATCACATGGATGTCTCCAGCACACACTGGAGCAGTTTGCAGCTGAGTGTGAAGCGGTTGGTATGCGGATCAGCACCTCCAAGTCTGAGTCCATGGTCTAAGCCTGGAAAAGGATGGCATGCCCACTCCAGGTAAGGGGAAAGGACCTGCCCCAGGTGGAGGAGTTTAAGAATCTCGGGGTCTTGTTCACGAATGATGGGAAGAGGCATCGTGAGATCGACCGCAGGCTGGGACAGGCGGCAGCAGTAATGCGGTCGCTGTACCAGACTGTAGTGGAGAAGAGTTTTACTGTTTACTGATTGGTCTACATCTCGACCCTCACCTATGGTCATGGGCTGTGGGTAATGACCGAAAGAATGAGATCGCGAAATACAAGCGGCGGAAATGAGCTTTCTTGCATGCATCTGTCATGCTCCTTTATTGTAGCAATCTGAGTAAGCTTCACTTCACTCTACTGTTTAAGACTGTTAAGGATGTTTAAAAGTGAGGTTGAAAGTGCAATACCTGTGACAGTACTTACAGCTGTCTAACGCAGCCTGTAGTTCTCCTCTGGATTAAACAGAACCCTGCTGAACTCTGTTAGTGATAGCGAGCTAGCTGGTTTAGTAGGTCTAAAAGATGTATTTATTTCATTAAGCCTAGAAAATAGCTTTGACATCTAAAGGTGTACTTCTGTGTCTGTGTGACACATATTTGTGTTTAACTATGGTTGCCATGTTTTCAGAGATTCCAGTTTTGAGCTGATCATTTCTTGGTACTGATGGCTGGAACAGCCCATTCCCTCTATTGCCTCTAAACACATTTGAATTCTTGAAGTAGATAAAATCTCCACAGCACTTTGGCCCAGAAGGTCCCCAGTTTGACATGCCTGGTCTACTTTCAAACAGCAGTGAAGAAAAAGAAGCCAGGTGCTTGGCCATAGAAGCCCATTTCATGTATCTCCTGACAGCACAGCACAGCTAACTCAGCTGTTGTTGCTCCTAGAAACTTCCATTTCACAATAATTGCCATTTAAATTCAGAACATTACCTGCAGGGAGAGAGTGGAGTGATGGTGCCTTGCTTACAATGTATTGAAGAGGTGTAAGATGTGCCTTGCTGGTGGAATCGTTATGTCAAAGGGAAACACAGTCACTGACCAATTTATTTAAATATCAGTTGCCTTGCACAGCTAACTGAGTGAAAGGTGAAGGCTCAGAAGTCCTACCATGATGTTTCCACTACCTTTTACTCAGAGATTGAACAGATGTGGATATGTTGGATACCCCTCTCAGTGAAAGAAAGGCAGCAGGGGCTATTAGAATGGCTCTGTCTATACTTTGTCTATGCTGTCTGTCAAGCTACCTGCCTGTCTTAGTTTGACTGGGATGTCGGAAGTGAGTACAGTAACTTATTTGTTAATTAAATAGACAGTAGTTAGTTATTAATTTGTGTTCAGAACATCCTTATACTAAATTAAGGATCTGTCACTGAGGCTTCTGTGAATCTGAGAATTAAAATTGGATTGTTTCACAAACAAAGCGTCTCGTTTATAGTTTTAGACTCTCCCGATATCCCAGGAATTCTTGGTAACACTTGGCTAGCTTAACATTACTATAATAAAAGCCCCAACGTCGAGAACCCCACAGATTTTCTGTGTTGCTTTCAGCATCTGGCTAAAGTGTTCAGCAAAAAGACAGCCTCACAAATACCCGCTTCCAGGCCCTGGGATTGTGCAATTAATTTACTGGCCAACACTTTAACCTCAAAAGCAGAAATGACCCCTTATCTGTCCCTGAAACCAAAATCCTTAAAGAGCACATAAATGAAGACTTGGGATCATACTGGGGCTTTTTTTTTTGGAATCAAAGGATCATATGAGCACTGTTAGAGTTTCAAAATGTACCATTCACTACCCAGTCCATAAAGTCCATTTATGAAAACTAAGCTTCAAAAACAGCCTGTTTTGAATCCATTGTCCTTGTGATATTATGAAAAGCTAAACAATGTACATATTTGCCTATTCTGCCTACATCAATGTAGCCACGTTCTTGCAGTTATACATGATTCATAACTTAAGCTGTTTCAGCCTGGATCACTTGAGTAATTTAGTGCTTAGTTAAAAAGTACTAATGCATTAATGAAGGAACCGTGATGTAAAACGTTACCATGTCATTATTGCAAATGCACACATTTGGAAGTTTCCTTTATGTTATACAACAGTAAAACAGCCATTGTGAAGAAAGAAGGTTCATAGCTCAGTCAGAAGCTCTCGGCTCTGGTGATGTTGATCTAACGCACAGGTTACCAACCCTGTTCCTAGACTTTTCCTGCTCTAAAACACCCACTTCAGCTCAGGATGGGCTTGTTAATGAGCTGATTAGTTGGATTAGTGTATTGGGAGTAGGGAAAACACTAACATTTGCAGGAGAGGGGTACTCTAGATTCAGGGGAACGACTGATCTGATGTAGTGTTGATCTGAGGAACCACTTCCCCCCAACCCCACACCCTGACCTCCAACCCAGAGTGTGCCCCCTTTCTCCAGCCAATGAACAAGGCAAGAAAAAAATATTTAGCATTTTGCATATTTCAAAATTAATATAAAACATGCAAATTCTTCACTGCACCTGCACAGATCTTTATTGGCTTAGTCATCACTGTTTGAACAGCAGGTGAGACTCATTCTTATCACTTTAAAAGAAGAGAAGCACTCAGAAAGTCTTGCATGAACCCTGAATCTAGAGAAACAGGTAATACTGTCTTGATAATTCTTTACTAGATGACACAACCATAATAATGTAAAATGTTGTTCTTTTCTTGTTTTTTAATATATGTCTCATTCAAGGCACTCCACTGTACTTAGTGAAAGAATAGAAAACCTGTTTAACACATGTGGCAGATTGAGATTAGGACAAAAAATACTAGAATATTTCTTTATTTTTTTACAGTTCTATGCAAGATGCTACAAAATTCTTCACAGGAACCCAGGAAGACCATTTCATTAACACTCATTTTATAATTTCTTTTATCTTTGTGTTGATTTCTACTACCACAATTTTCCATTCTTTTTAAAGAGCTGAATGTAAAATCGTCTAGCCTAACATTAGATTCAAACAAGGTCTCTTAATTAAACTGTCATTTCACATATTTCCATATTTCACAACTAATTTCTATATTACAGCTTTACTTCAACATGTCAAACACATCTGGTGATACCGATGGATTTCCTTTAGAAATTTTTTATTGTATAAAAGAAATTCATGTTGGATTTATTGCGATTCATATTTCGTCGCCACTCTGCTTCCTCCTGGGAACACCAGCTCATTCCTGGCTCCTCTGGCTCTCTCTCCACACGGGCTGGAAAATCAAACCCACTCAAGTGTTTTCTCTGATCCTTACAGTAATGGATCTGCTGTTCTGCTTACATTTAGGTTTTGAAGCTCTTAGTGTTTTCATCATCCAAAACGACATAGTTGCACATGTGTCACGGTTCATTTTCGGTCTGTGCTGGGGCTCCAGACTTCTGATCCAGGTGTGTATTTGTATTGAACAGTATCTGGCTGTGATTTATCCAGTTACTTTCTTAAGATATAAAGCTATCCAGTACAGGATTGCAGCAGCTGCAGCTATTTGGTTGATGTCTTCAGGATATGGCCTGCTTCTGTCCATTACAAAAGTTGAATTCCCCGACTACGTTCTCTCGTCCACTTGCCTCATTGGACTGTTTGTGATTTCATTTTGCTGTATGTCTGTTCTGCGTACACTGAGACATCCAGGACCAGGAGGAAGAGAGACCACAAAAGAAAGAGGTAGAGATGTGGGGAACCAACAAAAGAGGAATGCCTTCAATGCTATTTCCACCGTATTGCTTATTGTGCTGTTCAGCTATCTTCCTCTGGCATTGATTACTATATTTCGTTTAACAAGAATTAACAAAAAAATATTATACTGTGAGATTGTTCTTATAATGGTCTCCTTTCATATTTACTTTGTGATGGCTCCGCCTCTGTTGAAACTGTACAAGGAAGGCCATCTGAAATGCATCAGTAATCAAAGGGCAAATCGGAGTGGATAAAATACACTGTGCAATTTTATTCTTTAAAGAAAAGATGTTTTGAAAAGTGGACAAAAACATCATGTACAAACATGCTGTATATCATATATATACAGTATATATATATATATATAATATATATCATACTGTATATATATGATATACAGCATGTTTGTACATTTAATGCCAACACTGACTTGTATCTACTCCAAAAATGGATTTTGTACTTTCTACTGTGGTCTTGTTCTGTTACTGATTATACAGTGGTGCACTGATGAAAAACTGAATGAAGCAAATCCAGATTTCTTCCTACTGTTACCAAACCAGAAAAAAGAGACCTTAAGCAGGTGAAGTAATCTGGCTCTACAGAGGTACTGAACTAATATATTTTGGTGTTACTCTAAAATTGCTTTGACTTTTAAATTTCATGTTTATAATACCATCAAGGTTTCCTTCTGTCATCTAAAGAACACAGCATGACCCAAACCCTGCCGTACATGCAGCATGCCCATTCTTACTGTTGTGCAACATCTACAGTAGCTTTTATTGTTTTTCAGATCATTCCTTCAGCAATTTATACTATTTGACATTTCTATATTCTAATTATGTTTTAATATTATACCTTTTACTGTAGCTTTTACTTTGCCAAATACTCTATTATTGTTTTTCTCAACGTTTGACTTTTTACGAGGCTGAAGTCGCTTCTCATTCACCAGGTTCTCATTTTTCATCTTCGCGACTTAGTGTTTGACAGTTTCTCGTTGCAGATTAAACTTATTAGGAAACCAGCTGAGTTCTTATAAATGCAAATGAGTCAATTCATCTACAAATTATCAATGTTCATCTTAAATATTCTTATTCTTTTTGGTGATCTATTTGTATATTTGCAGCTTTTCAGTTGTATGTTTCTTTCTGCCACATGATTAAATGCAGTGTCTTGTTAACACTGTCAGTTGGGCTTGTTCGGTGTGTCAGGTGGAGATTCACAAACATTCTGACAATCGTGCTTTGAAAGTAGCTAAAAAGTAGCCACTAATTTTTTTCTGGAAAAGTAGTTAAATTGTAGGTAGTTACAAATTTTGGGAAAGTAGTTACAAAGTAGCTAGCTACTAATTTTTCAGTAGCTATCCCAACCCTGTTCATGACTCAGCTGTTGTTGCTCCTAGACACTTCCATTTCGCAATAATTGCCATGTGAATTCATGAAAATTAGCTGCAAATATGTTGGGCACCCCTCTCAGTGAAAGAAAGGCTCTGTCTAAACTCTGTCTATGCTGTCTTTCAAGCTATATGCCTGTCCCAGTTTGACTGGGATGTCGGCAGTCAGTACAATAACTTATTAGTCAATTGCATAGACAGTAGTTAGTAATTACAGTGTGCCTGTTGTGTTCAGAGCATTCTTGTATTCCCTTGAATAAAGGATCTGTGACTGTGAATCTGAGAATTAAAATTGGATTGTTTTACAAAGAAATCATCTCATTTATAGTTTATAAACTCTCCTGATAACCCAGCCATTCTTGGTTACATTTGGCTAGCTAGTAAAAGACCTAGCATTGAGACCTCCACAGACATTCCATTTTGCTTTCAGCATGTGGCTGAATGTATTCAGCAAAAAGAAAGCCTCACAATTACCCCTTCCAAGCCCTGGGATTGTGCCATCGATGTACCAACCAACATATCACTCCCAGAAGCAGACATTAGCCCTTATCTGTACCTGAAACCAGAACCCTGAAAGAGAACATAGATGAAGGCTTAAATTAGTATCATAGTGAGGTGGTTTTGGGATCAAAACGTTTGATGTAGCATACGAGCACTGTCAAAATTTCTAAATGTACCATTCATTCCCAGTCCATAAAGTCCATTTATGAAAACTAAGCTTCATAAATAGCCTGTTTTAAATGTAGTATTCTTGCGATGTCATTAAAAACTAAATAATGTACAGCCCCATTGCCAAAAAAGTTGGGATGCTGTGCAGAATGTAAATAAACATAGAATGCAATGATATGCAAATCATGTAAACCATATTTTTAAAGGAAAATACTACAAATACTACAAAGACACATTAAGAATTTGATGCCAACAACATGTTCCAAAAACGTTGGAACAGGGACATGATTACCACTGTGTTTCATCACCTCTTCTTTTAACAACACTCTGTAAGCCTTTGGGAACTGAGGAGACTGACTGCTGTAGTTTTAATGGTGAAATGTTTTCCCATTCTTACTTGATATAGGATTTCAGCTGCTCAACAGTTCAAGGTCTCCTTCCTCATATTTTTCATTTCATAATGTGCCAAATGTTATCAGTAGGTGACAGGTCTGGACTGCAGGCAGGCCAGTTTAGCACCCGGACTCTTTTAATACGGAGCAATGCTGTTGTAATACTTGCAGAATGTGGTTTGACATTGTCTTGCTGAAATATTCAAGGCCTTCCCTGAAAAAGACGTCATCTGGATGGCAGCATATGTTGCCAAAACCTGTATATATCATTCAGCATTAATGATGCCTTCACAGATATGCACGTCACCCATGCCATGTGCATGAATGCACCCCTATACCATGATGAATACTGGCTTTTATACTGTGCACTGATAACAAGCTGAGTGATCTTTAGCCCGGAGGACACAGTGTCCATGATTCCCAAAAAAAATTCAAATGTTGATTCGTCAGACCACAGGACACTTTTCCACTTCCCATCAGTCCATTTTAAATGAGCTCAGGCCCAGAGAAGGTGGCAGTAGATCCTGTTTATGTACAGTTTCTTTTTTGCAATTAAAGGTTTAACTTGCATTTGTGGATATTTTCACAGACAGTGGTTTTCAGAAGTGTTTCTGAGCCCATGCAGTGATTTCCACTATGGAATCATATCTGTTTTTAATGCAGTGCTGCCTGAGGACCCAAAAATCACAGCCAGCAAATACTGGTTTTTGGCCTTCTCCCTTGTATACAGAGATTTCTCCAGATTCTCTGAATCTTTTAATGTTATTATGTACCGTAGATGATGAAAAGCTAAAGTTCTTTGCTATTTTATGTTGAGAAACGTTAATCTTGAATTATTGAACTATTTGCCATGCAGAGTGGTGAACCCCTCCTCATCTTTACTTCTGAAAGACTCAGCCTCTCTGGGATGCTCTTTTAATACCCAATCCTGTTACTGACCTGTTGTCAATTAACCACCAGGTGTTTTTATAGCATTACACAACCTTACCAGCCTTTTGTTGCCCCTGTCCTGACTTTTTTGGAATGTGTTGTTGGCATCAAATTCAAAATGGGCAAATTTTATTCAAAAACAAGAACATTTCTCAGTTTCAACATTTGATATGTTGTCTTTGTACTATTTTCAATTTAATATAGGGTTTTAATGATTTGCACATCATTGCATTTTGTTTTATTTACATTTTGCACAGCATCCCAACTTTTTTGGAAATGGGGTTGTACATATCTGCCTATTCTGCTTACACCAATGTAGCCACACTCATGCAGTTATAAGTGATTCATAACTTAAGCTGTGTCAGCCTGGATCACGTAAGTAATTCAGTGCTTAGTTAAAAGTACTAATGCATTAATAAAGGAACCATATGGTAAAGTGTTACCATGTCATTATTGCAAATGCACACATTTGGAAGTTTCCTTAATGTGATACAACAGTAAAACAGCCATTGTGAAGAAAGAAGGTTCATAGCTCAGTCAGAAGCTCTCAGCTCTGGTGATGTTGATCTAATGCACAGGTTACCAACCCTGTTCCTGGAGTACCCCCTGTCCTGCACTGTTTAGTGTTTTCCTGCTCCAAAACACTTCAGCTCAGGGTGGGCTTGTTAACAAGCTGATTAATTGGATTAGGTGTATTGGGAGCAGAGAAAACTCTAACATGTGCAGAAGAGTGGTAATCTAGATCCAGGGGAACCATTAATCTGATGTAGTGTTGATCTGAGAAACCAATCCCCACACCCCCACACCCTGACCTCTATTCCAGAGTGTGCCCCGCTTCTCCAGCCAATGAACAAGGCAAGAAAAATATTTAGCATTTTGCATATTTCAAAATTGATATAAAACATGCAAATTCTTCACTGCACCTGCACAGATCTTTCCTGGCTTAGTCATCATGTTTGCACAACAGGTGTGATTCATTCGTATAACTTTAAAAGAACAGAAGCACTCAGAAAGTCTTGCATGAACCCTGAATCTACAGAATCAGGTAATATAGTCTTGATATTTTTTTACTAGGTGACACAACCATTATATTGTAAAATGTTGTTCTTTCCTTGTTTTTTTTTATGTTTCATTCAAGACTCAATACTTAGTAAAAGAACAGAAAACCTGTTTAACAGATGTGGCAGATTGAGATTAGGATGAAAAATACTAGAATATTTCTTTATTTTTTACAGTTCTATGCAAGACGCTACAAAATTCTGCATAGGAACGCAGGAAGACCATTTCAACATTACTACTTATTTTATAATTCTTTATCTTTGTGTTGATTTACTACCACCTGATCCCATTCTTTTAGAAGAGTTGAAGGTAAAATCTTCTATTCGTTACTACTTCATACAAATAGATGAATAGACAAGTAGATAAAAAGTCTCTTAATTCTCTATAGTTCCACATATTTCCATATTTCACAACCCAATTCTATATTACAGCTTTACTTCAACATGTCAAACACATCTGGTGATATCGATGGATTTCCTTTAGAAATTTTTTATTGTATAAAAGAAATCCATGTTGGATTTATTGCGATTCATGTTTCGTCGCCACTCTGCTTCCTCCTGGGAACACCAGCTCATTCCTGGCTGCTCTGGCTCTCTCTCCACACGGGCTGGAAAATCAAGCCCACTCAGGTGTTTCCTCTGGTCCTCACAGTAATGGATCTGCTTTTATGCTTACATTTAGGTTTTGAAGCTCTTAGTGTTTACATCATCCAAAACGACATAGTTGCACATGTGTCACGGTTCATTTTCGGTCTGTGCTGGGGCTCCAGACTTCTGATCCAGGTGTGTATTTGCATTGAACAGTATCTGGCTGTGATTTATCCTGTTACTTTCCTGAGATATAAAGCTATCCAGTACAGAAATGCAACAGCCATGACTGTTTCAATGATGTCTTCAGGATATGGCCTGCTTTCTGTCCATTACAAAAGTTGAATTCCCTGACTACGTTCTCTCGTCCACCTGCTTCATTGGACTGTTTGTGATTTCATTTTGCTGTGTGTCTGTTCTGCGTACACTGAGACATCCAGGACCAGGAGGAAGAGAGACCACAAAAGAGACAGGTAGAGATGTAGGGAACCAACAAAAGAGGAATGCCTTCAATGCTATTTCCACCGAATTGCTTATTGTGCTGTTCAGCTATGTTCCTCTGGCATTGATTACTATATTTCGTTTAACAAGAATTAACAAAAAAATATTATACTGTGAGATTGTTCTTATAATGGTCTCCTTTCATATTTACTTTGTGATGGCTCCGCCTCTGTTGAAACTGTACAAGGAAGGCCATCTGGAATGCATCAGTAATCAAAGGGCAAATCGGAGTGGATAAAGTACACTGTGCAGTTTTATTCCTTAAAGAAAAGATGTTTTGTTGAAAAGTGGACAAAAACATATATATATGTATATATATATATATATATATTATATATATATATATATATATGATATACAGCATGTTTGTACATTTAATGTCAACACTGACCTGTATCTACTCCAAAAATGTATTTTGTACTTTCTACTGTGGTCTTGTTCTGTTACTGATTATACAGTGGTGCACTGATGAAAAACTGAATGAAGCAAAACCAGATTTTCTTCCTACTGTTACCAAACCAGAAAAAAGAGACTTTAAGCAGGTGACGTAATCTGGCTCTACAGAGGTACTGAACTAATATATTTTGGCGTTACTCTAAAATTGCTTTGACTTTTAAGTTATAATCAACACATTTATTGTGCCATCATGGTTTCCTTCTGTCATCTAAAGAACACAGCAGGGCCCAAACCCTGCTGTACACACAGCAGGCCCGTTCATGCTGTTGTGCAACATCTACAGTAGCTTTTATTGTTTTTCAGAAAATTTCTTTAGGAATTTATGCGATATTTGATATTCCTATATTATTATTGGTTTTTTTTATATTATTTCTTTTACTTTGCCAAGCATTCTATTATTGTTTTTATGTCATTGTATGTGTGTGTGTGTGTGTGTGTGTGTGTGTGTGTGTGTGTGTGTGTGCAGCCTGAAAGGAAACTCATGCTGTAACTCATGCTGTAATCCTGAGATAATAGGATTATTTTTCAAATATAATGACAAATAATAATAATATAATAATAATAAAAAGATTTCACTATTTTATTATTTTTCCTTTTTATTATTGCTGTCATTGTTTTTATAATATATTTTTATGCTATGGTAATAGCATAAATAATTTACAAATTTTTTACAATCACAGGAAAACTGAATGAATAACATATAGGCATTCTTGGCCTTTTCGGGCTTCTTTAGAAAAGGAATTTTAGCATTTTGTTTGACACAAGCATTGCACCTGTACATCTCACAAACAATAGTATACTTGACATCATTCTTTGAACAAATGTGCTTTTACATGTTGTGCATTGAAAAGCCATTATTATGCAGTAGTGTTGCTTAAGATTATTTTAGTTTGAAACTATACTGACATTTTCAAAGACATATTCTTTACTCGTATATTAGAAACTGAGTTCTTGTACTATTATTCTGTTTTTACATTTACAGGGAGAGAGAAAACACAGCTTGTACTCTTTGAATATTCATCTAGTCTGTGTTGCGCCGGTGCGAGTGGACCAACCACAAACTGTGCAGCAGCAGATCAGCTATCGTCACTGACTTTACATCTACAAGGTGGACCAACAAAGTAGGAGTGTCTAATAGAGTGGACAGTGAGTGGACACAGTGTTTAAAAAGGCATGGGAAGGGTCCTAGTCCCTGTCACCGCTGCTTCTTCTGTGGTAACAAGATACTAAGTTAATATCATGTCTAAATCATGCAGCTGGTGTGTCATGCAACTTTGAAAATCATTCCAGTGTTTCAGGCATGATTTTACATTCACAAAGCCGAATCCAAAAAATGGGGCAATAGGTCAAATTTAAATAAAAAACAGACAGCAATGACATTCTAATTCAATTGAAAACAATGCAAAGACAAGATATTAAATGTTTTAACTAAGTAACTGTTTTGGTTTTTGTATACACATATTCTAAGTTTGATGAGGGGACGGGGCACGCTTATCACTGTATTACATCCCCTGTCCTTTTAACAGCATTCAGTAATCATTTAGGAACTAATCACCCTAATTGCTGTAGTTATGAAAGTGAAATATTTTTCCTTTTTTTGCTTAATATCGGACTTCAGGTGCTCAACAGTCCAGGGTCTCCACTGTCATATGTTGTGCTTAATAATAAGAGTGGGGATGCAACAGAAAATAAGTATTGGGAATATGTATTCAGAATACAGAAACTAGGTATCTGAAGGCAATAAAGGCATTTTTAAAGAAGACACCATCAATCCTTGTTTATTAACTATTTTAAAATCAGCACATAGCATGTAAATATATCCTCTAAAGAACAGTGGCTTCTTTACAAACACTGAGGTTCCTACTAAAGCCTGAGTAGATTGATAAATCACTGTGATGATCAGTTATTAATTTCAATATTACTGAGTTCTGCTAAAGCCTGAGTAAACTGATAAATCACTGTGATGACCAGCCATTAATCTCAGTGTTACTGTGCTCTGCTAAAGCCTGAGTAGACTGATAAATCAATGTGATGATCAGCCATTTATATCAGTGTTGCTGAGCTCTGCTAAAGCCTGAGTAGACTGACAAATCACTATGATGATCAGCCATTAATCTCAGTGTTACTGAGCTCTGCTAAAGCCTGAGTAGACTGATAAATCACTGTGATGATCAGCCATTTATATCAGTGTTGCTGAGCCCTGCTAAAGCCTGAGTAGACTGATAAATCAATGTGATCAGTTATTAATCTCAGTGTTACTGAGCTCTGCTAAAGCCTGAGTAGACTGATAAATCAATGTGATGATCTGTTATTAATCTCAGTGTTACTGAGCTCTGCTAAAGCCTGAGTAGACTGATAAATCAATGTGATGATCAGTTATTAATCTCGGTGTTACTGAACTCTGCTAAAGCCTGAGTAGACTGATAAATCAATGTGATGATCAGTTATTAATCTCAGTGTTACTGAGCTCTGCTAAAGCCTGAGTAGACTGATAAATCAATGTGATGATCAGTTATTAATCTCAGTGTTACTGAGCTCTGCTAAAGCCTGAGTAGACTGATAAATCAATGTGATGATCAGTTATTAATCTCAGTGTTACTGAGCTCCGCTAAAGTCTGAGTAGACTGATAAATCAATGTGATGATCAGTTGTTAATCTCACTGTTGCTGAGCTCTGCTAAATAAGGCAAGTACTGATAAAAAAGCTTATTCCATTAATACAAATATCAGACCAGTTGCGTCACCTAGGTTCCACTGTATTGAGACTGTGCCTCTGCCCTGAATTAAATCTAAATCTAAACGTAGAATAACTCAATCAGCCCGTTTCAACAACCTAATCAATATTAAATCATATTCAGATGATAGCAGCAACACCTCAACTCTAAAATTTGGGTTACTCAATATAAGATCACTAAACTGAAAAGCAGTCATTGTAAATGAAATTATAAGTAATCATAAATTTGACGTTTTCTGTCTCACCGAAACATGGGTTAGACAGGATGAATATTCAGCACTAAATGAAGCCACCCCTATAGGCTATAATTATGTACACAGCCCAAGATTATCAGGCAAAGGAGGTGGATTATGTGTAATCTACCAGAATACCCTAGATATCAGTCAGAAACAATGTGACACCTTCACTTCTTTTGAGGTTCTTTCCATCAACATTACAAATCCGTTGGTATTACCCAAAATGTAACAGGGCCTACACACTACTGTAGTCACACTTTAGACATAGTTCTGACACTCGGACTTAACATAGACAGGCTTAATAGCCTACCGCAAACCTCAGTAATCTCCGACCATTACCTAATTTCTTATGAGCTACGTCTTAGCCATAATATATGTACGTCCCCTTGCTATTCTACAAAGCGCGCAATAAAACCATTTACCGCCCTACAATTCGTAGAAAACCTCCCAGAACTAACAAGCCTAGTTTCCACTCCATCAGACCCAATGGAGCTAGATGTATTAACCGACTATTTAGAAAATACCTTTCGATCTACTTTAGAAAATGTGGCGCCACTTAAATTCAAAAGGATAAGACAGAAAAAGCTCGGCCCCGTGGTACAATGATAAACTAGAGCGGAAATGGCAATCAACCAAGCTGGAAGTGTTCCACTTGGCCTGGAAGGACAGCCTTATAGAGTATAGAAATGCTCTCACTGAAGCTCGCTCAGCATATCTGGCCTCGCTGATCGAGAATAATAAATATAATCCTAGAGTACTGTTTAGTGTGATTTCCAGAATTACAAAAAATCAGGCAGGTACTGAACCACAAATTCCGGCGACTCTCACCAGTGAAGTTTTTATGGACTTTTTTAATAATAAAATCGAAAATATTAGACAACAAATTCAACCTACAGTATTAAATCCAACTTGGCTGTCATCTGACGTGGCTGATATAAAACATAACATAGTTGCAGAAGAAAGGCTTGAAACTTTCTACCCACTCACACAGCCAGAATTAGAGAAGATTGTCTCCTCTGCAAATTGCAAAACCTGCACACTTGATGCAATTCCCTCAAAATTACTCAAAGAAGTGCTACCAGTTATCATTAATCCTCTTTTAACTATAGTAAACTCATCCCTTAGCCTGGGCCATGTACCCAAAGCTTTTAAACTAGCAGTTATTAAACCTCTGATCAAGAAACCAAACCTTGATGCTAGTGTATTGTCTAATTACAGGCCTATTTCTAACCTACCATTGATATCTAAGATCTTAGAAAAAGCTGTAGCCCAACAACTTAACATAAGAACCACATATATGAAAAATTCCAATCTGGATTCAGGCCACATCACAGCACTGAGACAGCTCTAGTTAAGATAACAAATGATCTTATAATGAGCCATTACATAGCTCTGCTAAAGCCTGAGTAGACTGATAAATCACTGTGATGATCAGTTATTAATCTCAGTGTTACTGAGCTCTGCTAAAGCCTGAGTAGACTGATCAATCAATATAATGATTTCTCCAGCCACTGAACAAGACAAAAAAAATGTTCGCTGTTTTGCATATTGCTAAATTCACCATTAATACAGAATGTGCAAATTCCTGACGGAAGCACAGCACCTGTACAGCTCTTGAACAGTGGTTTATTGGCTTGGTCATCACAGTCTGAACAACAGTTTAACAGAACAGAAGCACTCAGAAAGTCTTGCCTGAGCCCTGAATCTAGATGAACAGGTAATACAATCTAAATAATATTTATTTACTATCCATAATAATGTTATATGTTATGACTTTTCTTGTTTGCAGTTTGGTTTTCATCATGTCCACTGTTTATAGTAGTCTTGTAAGAGCTGGTGTCTGAGTATTTACAATGGGCATTTAAGGCATTTCCCTGTATTTTATTAAAATACAAAAAACTCGTTCATCTGTATATTCAGTATCTGACCACTAGCCTCTATTATAAATGTGTTTGAATTAAAGTACAGGAGTTGTTGTTTGTGGTACTCAAATGTATGCTGCAGATGTGATAGATTGAGATTTGGATGAAAAATACTAGAATATTTATTTATTTTTTTTATTTATTTTTAAGTTACTGTGACAGTTCAACAGAAACCAGACGCTCGTGAAACAGGCAAAAAAGTAAAAAAACACAGATCAATCAGTAAAGGCAAAAGTACCAGAGGGATGAAGCAAAATACAAAACGGGAGAAACAAAACGGGAGAAACAAAGCAGTGGTCAAAAACACGGAATCAGACAATCAGAATATAAACGCTCAGTAAGTCTCAGGGAAACAATACCTCGGAACGAACCTAACTAAAGCCCGGGCTTATATACTACGAGTTCGCTGTCTCATAAAAATACACACAGGTGAAAGCAGTTAGTATTGCAGTTAGGATTGTGAGCGCTGATAGGAGCGTTCGCGAGAGTCTTTGGTCACGTGAGCCCCCACTGCACTATGGGCAATGGAGTCTCTGTCGGAATCCGAGTCCGCGTTCGATGGCCGAGTCACATGATCTCCCATGGGATTCTGGGAGATGAAGTGTGTTTCACGAGAGCATGCCGTAGGCGTGACAGTTACAGCTAATGTCTTTTTTTCTGTATTACAGCGTTACTTCAAAATGTTGAATACATCTGTTAATAGTTCTGGAGTCCCTGCTGAAACTTTTTATTGTGTGAAAGAAATCCATGTTGGATTCATTTGGATTTGTCTTGCGATGTCACTCTGCTTCCTCCTGGGAACACCAGCTCATTCCTGGCTCCTCTGGCTCTCTCTCCGTGCTGGCCGGAAAATCAAACCCACTCAGGTGTTTCCTCTGATCCTCACAGTAATGGATCTGCTTTTCTGCATACATTTACCTTTTGAGGCACTTAATGATTTCATCCTCCAAAACAACACACTTTTATTGGTGTCACTTTTCATTTTCAGTCTGTGCTGGGGCTGTACACTTCTGATCCAGGTGTGTGTTTGTATTGAACAGTATCTGGCTGTGATTTATCCAGTTACTTTCCTGAGATATAAAGCTATCCAGTACAGGATTGCAGCAGCTGCAGCTATTTGGTTGATGTCTTTAGGGTATGACCTGTTTCTGATCTCAGCAGTGGTTGAATTCCCTGACTACATTTTCTTGTCCACCTGCTTCATTGGCATGATTGTGATCTCATTTTGCTGTATGTCTGTTCTGCGTGCGCTGAGACATCCAGGACCAGGAGGAAGAGAGACCACAAAAGAGAGAGGTCGAGATGTGGGAAATCAACAAAAGAGGAATGCCTTCAATTCTATTTCCACTGTATTGCTTATTGTGCTGATCAGCTATCTTCCTCTGGCATCAATTACCATTTTTCATTTAATAAAAATTGACAAGGAAGTTTTTGAATGTGATATTGTTTATACAATGTTCTCTTTTTATGTTTACTGTGTGATGGTTCAACCACTGCAGAGGCTGTACAAGGAAGGTCATTTAAAATGCCTTAGTAATCAGAAGGCAAATCAGAGTGGATAAAGCACATTGTGGAATTTTATGTTAATATATATATATTTTTGATTTCTTGCATTTTAACTTTTAGGTCTTCTACCTTTGTTTATTTTTTGATGGTTACACTATTCTCTATTTTTACAAAAGCCCTAAAAGTCTGCAGATTTATATGTGTCATTTACTCTATTTTCCATTTTTCTTTTTCTTGACATCTCAAGTTGCTTATGCCTCTTAATGACTCTAGTCATTAAGATGAAAAATGTTGTTATTTTGAGATATAGTGGGATTATTTTTTTAAGATAATACCATAATCAGTTTGAAAAAACAGATTTTCCTCTTTTTCTTTTTTCTTATTGATGTCATTGTCTTTAAAAAGACATTTGTTATCGTATGATAATACAATAAATCATTCAGCTTTCAAGGCTTCAGTACAAAAAATTTCTAATATGCCGGCATTATACCCACACTAAGATATATACAAAATTTGCTGCACTTGTACAACTCATAAACTATAGTATACTTGTTTGACTTCACTCATTTTACAGATGTACTCGTTTTGCCTTGAAAAGACATTATTATGCAGAAGTGTTGTTTTACTGTGTGACAGAGCCATAGTAATGTACAATATTGTGCATTTTTCTTTTCATTTTATATTTCAATATGTCTTCTAGTTTGGTGTAAGCAAGCAGTTGCTGATGTTAGGTGAATCTAAGAGTGAATAATATCCTCTTAAAAAGGTACTAGGAATGGTTCTTTGCGTGATGCCATAGTGGAATCATTTGGTAAAGACTTTCCACATTATGTAAAGGCTCTAGGAAGAACCCTTAAATTGGTACAAAAAAATAAATAAATAAACAGTTTTTCATGCTCACACATTTCATTTGACAAAATGGTTCTTTAGGGAACTTCATTTGGTTCTCATATAGCATCAAAGAAGAGGTGTCCCTTTTCAATGCAGGGAATGCATTTAGTTTAAGCATTTATAATAAAATGTATATGAGTATAAAAATATATGAGTGTAAAAACTTCTCTGATTATTTACAGATATATTTCAATGTAAAAATGCACCAGAGCCAGATATAATATGTTATTTTAATAATCCAGCCTTTGCATCACTGTGCAGAGTAGGTATTTTGCTTGAAAAAGCTCCCATCACACTGATAAAAACATACAGATTTGTGGCCAAAAAGAGTTTAATTTACACCTGGTCACTTTCTGTACCTTGACTATCAGGAGTATATCTTGATAAGCCCAAGCCACATAAAAAATGCAAGTGTAATACACATAAGACTTTGAAACAGATACAAATCCAGACCACATTCAACAACCAAAACCCCTCCCAGTACAACCGAGACTCCTCCCCATGCACCACGTCACCAGATGGAACAAAATGTGGATAGACACTACTGGACAACTAACGGAGATGCATTCAGCACCAAGTGTAAATGCATGTGAATAAAATTCGATCAGGATACAATCCAGATAGTCACATGAAGTAAGCAGGAGTAAATAGGGTCTAACGTCCCAAGATGAAGATCCTAGGCCAACGTAACCTAAGTCCCAATCTGTGCCTGGACAGCCCATTCTGTGGTTTTGAACAAATATACGCTGTTAATAATAAAGGTTCTGTGCAGCTACATTTTATTAAGGTTTAATATCATTTATTAAGGTACAAACAATGTAAATGTACTCTCAAAGGTACAACAATGGTTTTAAGGTCCAATTGTGTACCTTAAATAAGTTTCTCCCAGGTGAAAAGTATGGATTTGTACCTATTCATAACCTAATGTTTTAAAACAGAACAATAAAATAAAAAGCCTGGAGATGAGACACCATTTGTGGAGTGTAGGAGTGTAGGAGAAATTGGTTGGAAGTTTGTAATATTTGCTTGACTGAGAGTGTGTTGTAACTTTAGCCTTGATTTCAAGATGGAAGGAACCTGTCCAAGGAAACTGTGTTTGTTTGTTTGTTTGTTTGAATGTTTGTTTAATTTACATTACATTGCATACTTCTCTTTTTATGGAAGCCCTCAAAGCCTGCAAATCCATATGAGTGATGACAGAGTTCTTTTTATGTGGTACTTTGCCATGACCCTGTCATTAAATGACAAGTGCTGTTATCCTGAGATAATAGGGTCATTTTCTGATACATATTCTTATATAATAGTGTTATATTTTTTATAAAAAAAAGATTTCATTCTTCTTATTGTTTTTCCCTTTTCTTCTTCTTGTTTTCAATGCCTTTTGAATATATTCTAAACTAAATATCATTCAGTCCACATACGTGGATCTCAGAGGATAAAAAAGAGATAAATACAAGAAAAACATAGGATATGGGCTTTTTAAGCATTACTTCGAGAAACCTTAAACATGTATTTACCACAGTGGTTCAAAATTAGTTAAAAAAAAAAACTTTTTGAGCAGCAAATTATGGTATTCTTATATTCTTATATTATATTCTTATAGTCAATAAGTACTGATGCATTAATTAATCAATTACTTAATGTGGGTTATAAAGAGTTGCCTTGTTGTTATTGCCATTGCATGTGTTTGGAAGTATTCTTAATGTGGATAGAGGTAAAGCAGTCATTATGAAGGTTCATGGCTTAATTGGAGGGTGGGCTCTAGGGGTGTTGATCTAAGGAACCAGTCCTCCCTCCCTTCAACTTCCTACAGTGTGCTCCCTTTCTTCAGCCAATGGATAAGTCAAAAAAAAGTTTGGTGTTTTGCATATTTAAAGAAATTTCACCATTAATAGATAGATCTATAACCTGAGATGAAAAAGGCAGTGCAATAACAGCCTATAATGACATCATGCATATCGCCGCTGTCGGAACCAAACCCCGCATCTCTTCTTTGTCGTTTTTTAGTTTTTGGCATAATATAAAAATGCCTGTTGTCCTTTACACTGTGTGTAAATTTCATGATGAATGGACTAAAACAAACAGCCCAAAATGACTTAAAAACTTCTGGTTCCATTGATTTACATTAAAAGTAAAGTATGTTTGTTCTTTCTCCTGTAAAGTCATTATTTTGGAGATACGAGATTTTTATCCGACAACAGCGATATATTGGTACTGAAATAAAGTGTCTAGGTGTGGAGTGTCCAGATGTGCAAGATGCGCGATAGGGGTTACAGAAAGTAATGCAGAATGTGCAAATTCATGACGTAAGCACAGCACCTGTACAGCTCTTGAACAGTGGTTTAATGGCTTGATCATCACTGTTTGAACAACAGTTTAAAAGAACAGAAGCACTCAGAAAGTCTTGCCTGAGCCCTGAACAGGTAATTTACTAGTCATAATACTGTTAAATATTCTGCTTTTCTTGTTGCAGTGTATTTATCGTGTCCACTGTTTATAGTAGTCTTGTAAGGGCTGGTGTCTGAATATTTACAATAGGCATTGAAGACATTTCCCTGTATTTTATTAAAGAACAGAAAATGTTTTCATCTGTTTATTCAGTACCTGCCCAGTGGCTTCTATTATAAATGTGTTTGAATGTAAGTACAGGAGTTGCTGTTTGTGGTACTGATGTATGCTGCAGACGTGGTAGACGGAGATTTGGAAGAATACTTATTTTTCTTTTTAGCTATTTTTTGAGTTGAATTTTTTTTCTTTTCTGTATTACAGTGATACTTCAGCATGTCGAACACATCTGTTAATACCTCTGGAGTTCCTGCTGAAATTTTTTATTGCATTAAAGAAATTCATGTTGGATTTATTTGGTCTCATGTTACATTGTTTCTCTGCTTCCTCTTGGGAACACCAGCTCATTCCTGGCTGCTCTGGCTCTCTCTTCGTGCTGGCTGGAAAATTAAAGCCACCCAGGTGTTTCCTCTGATCCTAACTGCAATAGAGCTGCTTTTCTGCATGCATTTATCTTTGCAAGCACTTAATATGTTCATCCTCCGAAACAACACACTTTCACTGGTGTCACTTTTCATTTTCGGTCTGTGCTGGGGCTCCAGACTTCTGATCCAGGTGTGTGTTTGCATTGAACAGTATCTGGCTGTGATTTATCCAGTTACTTTCTTAAGATATAAAGCTATCCAGTACAGGATTGCAGCAGCTGCAGCTATTTGGTTGATGTCTTCAGGATATGGCCTGCTTCTGATCTCAGCAGTGGTTGAATTCCCTGACTACATTTTCTTGTCCGTCTGCCTCATTGGACTGTTTGTGAACTCATTTTGCTGTATGTCTGTTCTGCGTGCACTGAGACATCCAGGACCAGGAGGAAGAGAGACCACAAAAGAGAGAGGTCGAGATGTGGGGAATCAACAAAAGAGGAATGCCTTCAAATCTATTTCCACTGTATTGCTTATTGTGCTGATCAGCTATCTTCCTCTGGCATCAATTACCATTTTTCATTTAATAAAAATTGACAAGGACTTTTTTGACTGTGATATTGTTTTTATGATGCTCTCTTTTTATGTTTACTGTGTGATGGTTCAACCACTGCAGAGGCTGTACAAGGAAGGTCATTTAAAATGCCTTAGTAATCAGAAGGCAAATCAGAGTGGATAAAGCACATTGTGGAATTTTATGTTAAACATATATATATATATATAACTGTTGCATTATTTTTCATCATTTTCAGCCTTTCTTTCGATAAGGTTTATATTACTGTTTTTATTTTAATTATATATAGTTCTACTTTTGTTCATTTTTTGATGGTTACACTGTTCTCTAAAAAAAGCCCTAAAAGGCTGCAGATTCCTGTGTTATTTACTCCATTTTCCTGTAATATTGCGTTAATTTTATATAAGTTTTATATAAGTTTTCTTGACATCTCAAGTTACTTATGCCTCTTAAAGACTGTAGTCATGTTGTTAATGTTGTTGTTATTTTCAGATATATATTTTCTCAAGATAATGCCATAATCAGTTTGAAAAAAGTGAAACAGACTTTTCTTAATGATGTCATTGTCTTTAAAAAACATTCTTTTCTCATATTTCAGCATTAAACCCATAATAAAAGTGCTGCACTTGTACAAAGTATAGTATACTTGTTTGACATCCCTCCTTTTACAAATGTACTTGTTTTCCCCTTGAAAAGCCATTATTATGCAGATGTGTTGTTTTACTGTGTGACAGAGCCATAGTAATGTACAATATTGTGCTCTTTTCTTTTCATTTTATATCTCATCATGTCTTCTAGTTTGGTGTAAGCAAGCAGTGATGCTGCTGTTATGTGAATCTAAGAGTGTATTATATCCTCTTTAAAATAAAGGTGCCAGGAACGGTTCTTTATGTGACGCCATAGTGGAATCATTTGGTTTCTTAAAGAACATTTTAATAGATTAGTTCCTCAGAGAAGCATTTTTTCATAAAAGAACCTTTTTAAAGTTTAAAGATCTTTCGCATAATATAAAGACTCTAGGAAGAACACTTAAATTGGTTAAAACCCAAACATATGACAAAGTTCTTCAAGCGCACACATTTAATTTATAAAGATGGTTCTTTAGGAAACTTAATTTGGTTCTTCTATGGCATCAAAGAAGAGGTGTCCCTGTGTGGAACTGTAACGTGACAGAATGAGTCACACGCTCGCGGATAAAAAAGGAAGAAGAGGCTTTACTGTAGAAATCGTGATCCAAAATCGTTGTCAGTAAACAGGCACAGGTCAAATCCAAAAAAGACAAAAGGTACAAAGACACAAACATAACACCAGGTGAAATCAGTCCAAAAGGGGTCAGGCAAAAAGGGAGAAGTCAAAATACAGGAAATCAGTCAGAAGCGGGAAATCACAAAACAGGAATAAACACTCAGTGGCTCTAGAAAGATGCAATAGCTCACAACGAACTAGACTAACTAGAGAACAACAGGTGAAACAGATTAGTATTCGGGAGACAGAGAGCGGTGATTGAAGTGTGATGGAGGGTCAGGAGTCACAATCCTAGAGGATTCTGGGAAATGGAGTCCATGGAGATCTCTGAGCCCAATGGATATGTGACAGGAACCTTTTTAATGCAAGGAATGCATTTAGTTAAGCATTCATAATTAATCAATCGGTGTAAACACATTTCTGATTATTTACCAACATATATATATATATAAAGAAAAACAGTTGGTAATCGGTTGCAGTGTAACATGTTGATATGCATATTACGTCCTAGCAAATCGGATTTCAGTCCAACTAACTGGAGATGCATTTGACTACCAAGTGTAACTGCATGTGGATAAATTCTGATCAGGATACCATCCAGATACTAGTCACGGGAAGGGATCAGGTGTAAACAATGTCTAACATGTCAGGATGTGAAGATCCTAAGCTAATGTAACCTAAGTCCAAATCTGTGCTAGAACAGCATGTTCTGTTGTTAAACAAATATAGGAGGGAAACTGGTCTGAAGTTCGTAGTATTTGCTTCACTGAGGGTGTTTTGTAACTTTAGCCTTGATTTCAAGATGGAAGGAACCTGTCCATAACCGTGGAAAGTAGAGGGGCTGGGGGCTGCAGCAGTCCCTATCAGCATGGTAAAATGGTATTTCAAGATGGAGGAAACCTGGGCATAAATATGGCAAGCATGCATGCAGCTCATTTGGGGAGGAGCACCATCAGCATATAGAATGGTGAACACTGGCCTTCTGGTCACAGAGAGAGAGAGAGAGAGAGAGAGAGAGAGAGAGAGAGTGCATTAAAGAGTGTGCAGTAAAGAGTGTGTTGATAGATATGGTTGAGCTGGTTTGTATCACTTATATGTGTAAATAAAGCATGTTCACTTGCGCTCATGTTTTGGTGTGTGTCTCTGAGCCCTCATCTGGTTTCTCGGTCAGTGTGCCACACTGTCTGTTACAGCTAATGGTATCTATCCTGCCTATTGATTCAGTGCCACTGAGTGCGTGTGAGACTGCACTGTTTCCAGTTGGTTTCAGTGGGAAAAACACATTTTTCTGATTGTTTTTGCACACAACATATCTGACATTGCTGCACCCTTGGCAGCTGCATCTTATGCAACTCTGAAAAAGTTGAACTCAAGGTGGTGAAGTAGTCTACATTATGAGTATTTTGTCCGCAATGACCGATGTGATGAAGGCAGGCTTTCAATGACAGTGTACAAACATGGAGGAGAGACTAGTGGCTGCAGTTGTAGTATCCCAAGATCATTAAAGATATGACTCTCGTAGGCTCCCGAGTGGCGCAACCGTCTAAGCGTTGGCCCTATCATCAGGAGATCGCGAGTTCGATCCCTGGTGATGCTACAGCCATCTGTAGCCGGGAGTCCAAGAGAGCACAATTGGCCTCGCTCTCTCTGGGTGGGTAGGATGGCCCTCCTTCTCCCCCCACCAGCGATGCAGGCGTCTGTTAGCTGATGTAGCAGATCTGGCTTTCCCCCGAGCGCGTTCGGCTGTCCCATGACGCTGCGTGAGCGGCAGTTTGAAAAAGAAGCCTGTGTTAGCCTTCACCCTCCTAGCATTGATAGCATCGTGTGATTGGGGGAGTCCTGAGTAGCAGGTGGAATTGGAGACGATTAAATTGAGGAGAAAATGGGGTTGATAGATTGTTTCCAATCTATGTTATAAGTATGTTATATTAAATATTTGCTGTTCATGTTTTTGTTTCCACATTAAAACATTCAAAATGAAAAACTTTGGAACAAAAACATCATCATCATTGTCATCGTTATCTGCATAATCCAGACAGGATGGCAGTGCTATTGTTGACATATCAACATGCATGGCTTGTAATAGGATGCTATGTGAATACTGTCTCATGGCTTTTGTGCTAACTGTGGGTGGTTATATGTTTAGCCATTTCATTCTCTGTTGACGAAAAACACATTCAAAACAATTGTCTACCATCAGAAAACATTTTCAGTGTGGCTATCTGAAATACACAACTCTATTTTGGAAAGGAATGTTATGACCCAGTCTATGGTCAGGCCATAACAGGGAAAAAAAATGAATGTGTGTTAAGATAACAGCGATATGGGTTTAGAAATAGAAAACACGAGTCACAGTTTATATAACGATGAAAATATATTAAATGTAACAGTCAGTAAATGGCAAACAGACTTAAGAAGTGACCCAGGCCAAAAGAACAAACAAAAGAACCCACTAACTACAAAGACAATCAGTTACTTATGTGCACACATTAAACACAATAAAAAAAGACAAAGCCTATCTAAACAAAAACAAAGACTGAACCCAAGTCCCAAACAACACAGCAGTCACTGCCTACAATTGATGCACTATTTACAGTATACAATATATACAATAACTAACAGTCCAAAAAGGGGGTAAAGCGAAATCGTAGTGAAGTTCAAGTTAAGTCACACAGCACACAAACAAAGAGACAAAGTGTGCGTATCTCCTGCCGCCTTAGCCACTGCATATCATTTTAAATGAGACGAGCAATGAGACAGAAGCAAGTGGTATCCCAGAGTGGAGAATTTGAAACTATGCAAAGGGAGGAAGTGGGATCACAGGGGAGACTATATGAAATCACAGAATGGGAGGAAATGGGATCCCAGAGGAGAAGAGATGAAACCATAGAATGGGAAGAAGTGTGGAGGAGATGAAACCACGGAACAGGAGAAAGTGGGATCCCAGAGCTGAGGAGAGGAAACCATGGAATGGGAGGAAGTAGGATCCCAGAGCTGAGGACATGAAACCATGGAACGAGAAGAAGTAGGATCCTGAAGCGGAGGACATAAAACCACAGAATGGGAGGAAGTGGCATCCCAGAGTGGAAGAGATGAAACCATGGGACGGAAGGAAGTGGGATCCTGGAGCAGAGTAGATGAAACCACAGAATGAGAGGAAGTGGCATCCTAGAGCAGAGGAGATGAAAACACAAAAAGTGAGAAACAGGGATCCTGGCACAGAGTAGATGAAACCACGGAACAGGAGGAATTGGTATCCCGGAGTGGAGAACATGAAACCAGGGAAAGGGAGAAAGTGGGATCACAGAGGAGATGACATGAAACCATGGAACAGGAGGAAATGGGATCCCAGTGTGGAAAAGATAAAACCACAGAATGGGAGGAAGTGGGATCCCAGAGTGGAGGAGATGAAACCACGGAACAGGAGAAAGTGGGATCCTGATCCTGAAAGTGAGGTTTCTGTCAGTGTGTTTCTTTTGTGGGTGGGAGTGGACTTACCAGTCTTGGCTGAATTGTCTGGGGAAGCCCAGTCCACTGTTGACTTATCTTGTCCAGTCTTAACACACTCCCAAACCAAAACTGGTATCGATCCACTACCTTTTCTGTCTGATAGCCTGTTTGAGGGTGGTAAAAAGGGTGCAAAAAAGTCTTGTCAGAAACGACATCTTGAAAAAGCTTTAAGATTAGCCAAACATCCACCACAAACCACACGTCCTACCACTTGTCAATGGCAGGTTCCCACAAACATAGACAATCTTCTGTGAACTTCCTTAGCCCCATCTTGAATGGAATGATACCAAATTGGGCATGCATTTGTGGAAACCTTGTGGAAAATTTGTGGGAGACTATTGACTTTCAGTGTTTGTTAACAATATTACTCTCATAGCTCCAGTTCAAACTTAAACTAGCAAAATTTTGACACCAAAAACATCTTATTGCATTAGGGGTCAGTGGGAAAACATGTATATTTGAATTTTCAGCCAAACTACTCCTTCAAGGTCAACATGGCTTGTTGGAGACTGTTTGGAAGGGTCTGGTTTGAATTGGGTTAAGAGAGCAGATTGTAAGACAGTTTATACAGTTTCCACACTTCTTCAACAGTGAGTGATTTGAAGGTTAGAAGAGTTGAGTTCTGTGTGCAGGATGCTAGCAACTAGGTTGTCCTTGTATATGGGTTTGGAATGAAAGGAATGCTTTAATAGCAAAAGAAAGAAGGTGAGCTCACAAAGAGAAAGATAACTTCCTCCATTTTTTCTCTGCTCTGCAAAGCACCTTTAATTAATATTATTGATTTATCCATAAACAGTAATAACAATAGCAATGCCAAAAACACAAGTCTAAGCGTGCAAAGAAGAAGTGTGGAGTGGATGTGGTTGGCAATAAAAATCACTTCTCACATTACATATTATATTAGACCATCGGTGTGATGCAAATTTGGTGTGGTGTAAATTTCTGACAGAGGCACTATAAATAATGTGGTGATTTGAAAAGCATTTTGAATAGTAAGTGTGCTGCATTCTCATTGCTTTGATAAACTACCATTGCAGAGAACCTCTTAGAAGACTTGTCTGTCCTAAGAAACAGGTAACAAACATATGTTTTTTATATGATGGAGGCAACCTTTTGATGACAGCTTGTGTAATTGCATTAACTTCTCTGAGATTGTTTGTAGAAGAGGCAGCTGAGTAAAATTTCAGTATAATGGGACATTATAATGCCCATATAATGCCCTAAGTAAGCCTTATCAAACCAGTAGCAGTAACTAACTGGCTACTCATTACTGTTTTATTAAACAATAACTAATTAAACATGTTCCAGAGCATTTTTATTTATTATGCATCATGATCTTGTGCATAATCCTTACATAACCATTGTGTCTATGATGTGCTATTTTTAAAAGCTTAATAATAAATAAGTGTTAATAAAAACAATAAAGACTGTTTTTTAAATAATTCTAATAATTTAATAATTAATCATTTTTTCTTTTTTTTAAATCTTATGTGGTGATTTTTAGTTATCACCTAACATAGTGTTGACTTCTGCTGTATAGGCTTTATGTATCTGTATAGGCTGTATGTGATCTATATGAACTGTGCTTATTAACAGAGCTTATCGTCAATACCTTGTAACTTGGTCTTCATATCAGTTAATGTTGTGCTAAAGTTAAATAAGTATTTATAATCTTTTTTATCTATTTTATATCTTATTTCTTTACGTTTTAGTATTATATGTATTGTCTATAAAGTAACGAGTAACAGACTGTAAAAACCTTGTAGTAATTAAAAAGTAATTCCCAAAAATGGTAAAAAATGGTAAAAAAGATAATGACATTATTAATTGAGCTCTTTCAAAGCATTTTGCTGAAATGTGGGGCGATTATATTTAGTCATATGCCTTGATCATGAGGCTTGTGCTGTTTTCCAGTGAATGTAAAGTTCATAGCTTTTCATCCTTAAAATAAACACAGCCAATCCGAATACAGACTCAGACTGAGGTGTTTATATGCACACTCTATTCAACAATCTAATGGAAAATCTTCGTTTACATGCTCACTACAAGTAATCCGATGCAAAATGACATGCATGCGTGGAGTAGCGCTTAGAGTAAACGTCACCATGACAGCTAACATCACGTGAGGTCCAGTCGGCGTGAGATGAGTTTCCAGTTGGCGCGCTGTCAGACTCAGAAAAACGTCCTTCACATGTACGTATAAAGGAAGCGGCGAGATGAAGACGTCGTGCTCTGAGACACATAACCTGGACGTCCGTCCCACTGCCGTCTTTTAAAGATCAGAGCATAAACTTCGTCTCCTCTGCAGACCAGTTTCTGCTCCCGCCATGTTGAGCGTTATAAACTTTCGCTATGATGGGACACACATGCGCTTACACATTCCGATTGGGATGTAATCAGATTCGGGCGTTTATATGGCTATTATTCTCCTATTTAACAGATTATTTTGAGGTTTACCCACCTCGTTCAATTGGATAGAAATTATATTCCCGAATGGCCTCAATCGGACTAGACTATTCCGTGTTTGAGATATAGGCTGTATTACCGTTTTGAATTCTGGGCAAAAAAGCTCCATTTTTGTCTCATGTGACAACAAAACCCGCGGTAATGGTTTCTTCTACCCACCCGACCTTACAGGTCCGTTGGGTGCAAAGTGATTGTTGGCCTGTCTGTGGCTGCTCTCACAAGCCGTCTTCTTGCTCTGATGTTGAGTTTTGAGGGACAGCCTTGTCTACACAGTGGCTGGGTGGTATGGATGGACCTTCTGTTTACTCATAATTGATCCAGGAGGGCTCGCTGGGATATCCAAACACTTTCCTATTGTGTGCACATCTGTAACTTTATCTCTCATCTCATTAGAATCCTCTTTGGTCTTCATTTTCACTGCTTTCTTTCAGATTCATGGTCTGACCAATGATACTTGAATTAAGGGGGACTTTTATTCAAAAGGTGCCCTTTTTTTAATGATTCACATTATCACAAGCATTAGAATTATTTTTAGTTTTAGAAAGATAAAAGAAACAAACAAGCTGTTGCAGGACTAGAGAACTAGTCGACAGATAAGATAATTAAGTCTTGTTGGAGAATAGCCAGAACAGAAAGAGGCAAAAGAAATGGACTCATAGTTTTATTTGATTTTTTTGTGGTATTTGATGCTGCACACATCTACAGTTCTCTCTTTATTAACCCAACCAATAATGTTTCTTCAGTGACAGCTGTTTTTTTTTAAAGAGAATTAAAATGATCATTATTTTCTTTACAGTGATTTCTCAAACTGCTCCTCATGTAGGAGATGGGACTTGCCTCCTCCGTCAGAAACACCAGATCTTCTACTGAAATTTTAGCTTTTTTCTGTTTTCTCTGTCTACAACTGGTTGAAGCACGCCCTGTGTAGGTTGGTTTTAGCACCTCCGCCATGTAAACTTATAAAATTGTAGTATATGATACTTTTTACTACATGCATATGTCAATTAAGCACATGCCGCATGTTTTGCAAGCCCCTTAGTAAATTTGGCCCATAGTTTTATGCAACTGGGGTAAGTATGACACATAACTACAATTGTAATCTGATCTCAACCTGAATGAATTTTTGTATTTTTCCAAGTCTTTGTAATAATAATTGTCCTATTTTCATCACTACAGGATTTCAGGCATGTTTGAAATGAACAAAACTTCCTCTTCACATTCTCTTGGTATTTTCCAATGTCTGGAACAGATTCATTTTGGATTTCTTCTGGCTTTCATTACTACATCACTCTGTATCCTACTCGGAACACCAGGCCATGCTTGGTTCCTTTGGCTGTCTCTCCGTGCTGGCTGGAGGATCAAACCCACCCAAGTGTTGCCCCTGAACCTCACTCTGTTAGAAATCCTGTTTTGCATATGTTTATTTTTTCAATTAGTAAATATCTTGTGCTTCCAAAACGCCGCAGTCCTTTTTTCAACATGCTTAGTTTTTGGCATGTCCTGGACTTGCAAACCTCTGATCCAGACCTGTATTTGTGTTGAGCAGTATCTGGCAGTGCTCCATCCAGTGATATTCCTGAGATATAATGGTATCCACTACAGGACTGTATCAGCTGCAATTGCTTGGTTGATGTCATCAGGATATGGCTTGTGTTTGTCCTTGTCAGTAGTTCGGTTTCCTGATTTCATTTTCATTTCAGTCTTCTTCATTGGAGTGACTGTGATCTCATTTTGCTGTGTGTCTGTGCTGCGAGCCCTGAAACACCCAGGACCAGGAGACACGCAGATCACAATGGAGAGAGGTAGAGATGTGGGGAACCAACAAAAGAGAAAAGCCTTCAAGAATATCTTTGCTGTTTTGCTTTCTGGGTTGTTCAGCTACCTTCCACAAGTATCACTTGTCGTATTTACTAAAGTCGAAATTGATCCATTGATCTTACAGTGTGACATTGTTCCCTTTATGACCTCTTGTAATATGTGCAGTATACTGAGTCTTTTACTGCTAAAGCTGTACAAGCAGAGTCATGTAAAAGGCAGATAGTTTGAACAGTGACCCAAAAACTAGGAGTAGAGAACATTCTTGGGGGGGTCGCAGGATGGTTATTGATGGTTGTTTTTTCTTCCACACCAATGATGCTGTTTTAGGTTTTTTTTGTTGTTGTTGTTATTGCAAGCTAAAACACAGTGGCAGTGAAAGTGATACTGTTGTAGTCAAGACGATAAGAGGCGAGTCCAAGTAAAGACCAAGACCTGGACACGTTGAGTCAGATTCAAGAACGAGACCAAATTTTATAGAATATAAAACAAATAAAAGAAAAGAGAACGATTTAATTCTTAATATAATGGAGTTTATTACAAATTGTAGTTTATTGTAAATTCACTAATACTCATAATACTCATAAATGATACAGAATATATTAATAAGGTAATGCTTATAATTGTAATCCAACTATGCATCATAACTTTTGGAAGCAAATAATGATGAGATTATTCTCTCTTCTTTTCTGTAAAACTCTAAAGCTTATTTAGAATCACCCCCTAAAACCAACCAAATATAATCCAAACAGCATACATCTATATTTATTATTAAATGAAAACATAGTAATGACAACATTCTGGTTTGCCCTCAGGGGATTTTTGAATTTTGGAACCAATAAATATCAACAAATAAAACTCAGTTAAGCCACATGGAAAGAATCCATTAGACCCTCAACCTGCAGTAAATAGATTTTATTTAACCCTCTGGGGTCTAAAGTGTGGTGGACACCACCTGGGTTCAGTTTACAAGATCTTTCCACAACCCCAAAAGCTAAACTTTAGGGTTTTAGAGCTCCTGCCAGGAATCAGGCCCTGACCCAGTAGTGGGTTTATCAACACCTCCCATCCATCACACAATGGGACAATGAAAGAGTCTGTCTGGATGCCAGCAGTATGACTTAAACCAGAACCCTTTGAGTAACAGAAAATCAATTTTTTAAAAGTTAAATCAACATCAATGATCAATGTTAACCACATATCCTGGTTTGCTGCAAGAAGACTGGACATACCAATAATGAGACTGTTGTGACATTGTAATACGAAGTTATTTGTTTTTATATTTCAAACATGGACGGATAGCCTCATAGAGGGGGAGGCACTCATAGACTGTACCAGCAATCAGAATGGGAGACTGTGAATAGCTAAAAACACTTACGTTAAGAGGACCTAGCAGTACTCTGGGTTTACCCTAAAAGGTCATGGCCAAAAGCCAGAACAAACTTGAACAAAAGAGACTTTTAGTTAGTTAGAGAAAAGGCAGTTAGGGACAACAGGAGAATGACTTTAAGCTCACACCAGCCTTGGCTCATATTTAGAACATTCACTATCCGATCTGAGAAACTTGTCTTTTTTCATTTGTTTAATGTCCACCTTAAGCCTGTTCAAGCCATGCTTAGAGATAGAGTTGAAGAAATCTGTTGCATGGTCAACTTTTCTCTTAGCAAAACCGAGAAAGTTAGTTGATAGTTAGTATCACGCAGGTTGATAATCTAAGCATATCCAGAACCATCAACCTGCTGAGCCTGAAAAGTCCAGCCGGTCTCAAAAACTTAAGAACTGTATCTGGAGTACTGCCACATGACCTGCTGCTTCACCTACTAACGCACCAGTTGTCGCAGACAGAACCACCACCTGGGAAGCAGTGAAGCTCTCTTTCTTGAGCCACTCAATATACAACACACTGACGGAGGTCACTTCAAACATCTGCCTGCTCCACTGCTGCAGCAAAGCTGATCCTGATGATGTGGAGTACACCCACAACTCAAGAGTGTCTGAGGATCCTTTCCACACCACTGGAGAGGTCCAGTTCAGCTTCTTAACTCAAAGTAAGGCAGCGGTCTCTTTCACGCGCCCAGATGTTGATGCTATTTAATCCATTAAGTTTAGACCCTATATATATCGCTGTTGTCAGAACAAAACCTTGTATCTCCAAAATGGTAACTTTATAGGGCAAAAACCTACTTTAGTTTCAATGTAAGTCAATGGAACCAGACGTTTTTCTGATTTTAGGTCATTTCTTTTGGTCCATTTATCATGAAAGTTACATATAATGTAAAGGCCAACAAGTATTTTCAAATTATGTCAAATACTGAAAAATGTCAAAAATGGAGATACGAGGTTTTCTTCTGACAACAGCGATATATATATATATATATATATATATATATATATGATATATAATATTACATGTGCATACATATATCAGCTCACTTAAGATTTCCCTTACATTCATGCTTGAAAGTTTCCAAGTCACCCTTCCACTCTTCCCTCAGAAGGAGTAACTTCAGGACTTATTGCTTAATCCCATCCCAATGGTTGATTACAATATCTGAGTTCTGTATGTTTCTCCTTTAATCAACTATATCATTGAATGTAATTTGAATCTTGTTATTTGATATTAAGCCCAATAAATTGCCTCTTGACTGAAGCATCCTTCATGTGAGTGTGTTTACTTACTTACTGTGGTTGGTTTGGGATATACGATTCGGGTTACCCTAGACTCTCATCTGAGGTCAAAGTAATAATAAAATAATTGAATTGCTCATGTCCTCTACAGGAGTTTCTCTATTTTTGCATATCTTCTTAAATTTATCTTTAAAGGCACTTGCATATAACATTCTGCTCACATTCTAGGTTTCATATCAAAATGCTCCAGTATCTTCATCGCTACTTTCCAAGACTGCTGCAGCAACTTCAGCAGCAGTAAAGTGTCAAAAACTTCAAATGAAAAATAGACAACTCATTTAGCATGATTGCTAAATACACCATCTACAAGGTGGACTGACAAGGTAGGACAAGGAGACTTATAGTGGAGCCAGATGACTGTCCTGACTGTTTCCCAGAAGCACCTCGTGGAGCACTTTGGTAGAATGGTCTAGCAGCTCATTGGCAAAAGATACTCTGTGATGTGGCATGGAGTGGAAAAATAATCGACCATTCCAGGAAAATTACAGATCATGAACATTCATTAACTTTTTTGCAGTGTTTCACAAAAAAGAAGATTGAATAAAAAATTAAAAGTTTTTTGTGGAGTTGACTACCTAGAAGAAGGGCTAAGTGGTAGTAATTTTAATGTGTAATTGTTAGTATTACTAACATGTAATTACTAAAATGTACGATATGTACGAATGTAAAAACATTCTCCATCAATCTGAAGAATGCTTTCACAATTCAAAGAACCTTTTAATCATGCAAAGGATTCTTTGAGTGTTCATGGATCTACATAGAATATACCCAATACATTTAGACAAAAAGCTGATCTCCAAGCTATCATAGGCAGCACATTCATAACCACTTAAATGTAGTATATTTCTATGAGGGGGCTTTAAGAGGTATTCAAGCATGTGGTGCTTATCCACTTGGAGCAAATTCTGACATTAAATGTTCAAGTGAAAAGGAAACTAATGATGCCTCTTTGATTCTTTGAAATGTATTCAAAGAAGATTGCAGGTGTTTTTCATACAATATGACAACACTGTACCAGTGATATGCAACATGCAAAATTTTGACACATGCAAAATGCCTTTATTTCTCTTGGATATCACAGTTTGAATAGCATTATGTATTCTGTCCTCATCACCTTAACGATCACTTCAAGAAATTTTGGTGTTTCCTCACAACTTTGCAATTCTGCAGACAAAAACGGTCCACATTGCCATTTCATAAACTATACAACACAATTCCTCTGTCTCTTCACTTGTCTTGCTTGAGAAAAGATTTTACAAATAAAAAGATAAAAAAGTAAGTAGTGACAAATAATTTGTTTTAATTTATTTTATTTTTAGGTACATCCTTCCCATTTAAGTGTTGAATAACGAAGAAAAAGCTGCTTTCAATGTCATCACAAAATTATATTAATATGTAAATGTACACATATGCTGCACCTATGCAATACATGCACAGTCCATTGGTTTAAACATCATTTGTGTTGCTTCTGACAAGTAGTGCAGTCTGTTTTGTATTTCATCATTCACATTATAAAGGCCACGTCACACCGGACGCACCACATCATGTTGCGCAGCATCCAAACATTAGAAACTCTTCTTTGTAATGGAGGTCTGCACACCAGTGCTCCGTGACTCATGTTTCATGACCACAAGTATTGATCACGTCCAAAAGAGTAAAGATTCAATTCCTGTTTTTACCTGGCTAGTTCTGTCTCATTACACAAAAAAACATTATACATGGAGCTCAGGAAAAGAAATAAACACAAGAAAAATGTAGGATATGGACCCTTTAAGCGATTGAGGAAACCTTAAACATGTAGTAATTATTAATTATATTAATATTAATTAGTGTGGATAGAAGTAAAATAGTCATTGCGAAGAAAGAATGTTTGTGGCTCATTGGGAGGGTGAGCTCTGAAGATGTTGATCAAACGTAATGTTGATCTAAAAAATTACTGCCCCCCCCACTCCACCCCACAGTGTGTCTCCTTTCTCCAGCGACTGAACAAGGCAAGAAAATGCTTGGCGTTTTGCATATTTCCGAATTTCACCATTAATACAGAACATGCAAATTCCTGACATAAGCACAGCACCTGTACAGCTCTTAAACAATGGTGTATTGGTTTGGTTTCACTGTTGTTGTAACAGTGCAAAAGAACAGAAGTACTCAGAAAGTCTTGCATGAGCCCTGAATCTAGGGAAAGAGGTAATACAGTCTGAATAATATTTCTTTACTAGACATAATAATGTTAATTATTCTGCTTTTCTTGTTTTCAGTTTATTTATTTAGTTCTCATGTCCACTGTTTATAGTAATCTTGTAAGTGCTGGTGTCAATGAATAATTCCAATGGGCATTCAAGGCATTTCCTTGTACTTAGTAAAAGAACAAAAAATTGTTCACCTGTATATTCAGTGCCTGCCCACTGACTTCTATCATAAATGTGTTTTGAAAGAAAGTTCTCTAAGTACAGAAGTTGTTGTCTGTGGCAGTCAAATGTATGCTGCAGATGTAGTAGATTAAGCTAAAAAATGCTAGACTATGTCGTTAATGTTGCCAGTAAGATGCAAGATCCTATAAAATTCTGCGTTTGAATGCAGAAAGAGCATTTCAGCATTACTACTTAAACATTTTTATGACATTTCTAAGTTCTATATGTATTTCCTACTACAGCATAATTACATTCCTTTTTAATAGTTGAAGGTAAACCCCTCTATTGTTTTATTACATCATGTGAATAGATTATATAAAAGTAGGTTTAAAAATGTCTCTTAATTACACCACAATTCCTCATATTTCCATAGTTAACAATTAAGTGACAGTTAATTTCTTCTTGTACTATATTACAGCATTGCTTCAACATGACAAACACATCTGTGAATACCTCTGGAGTTCCTGTTGAATTTATTTATTGTATGAAAGAAATTCCTATTGGATTTATATGGCTTTATGTTGCGATGTCACTCTGCTTCCTCTTGGGAACACCAGCTCATTCCTGGCTCCTCTGGCTCTCTCTCCGTGCTGGCTGGAAAATCAAACCCACTCAGATGTTCCCTTTGATCCTCACTGCAATAGATCTGCTTTTCTGCATACATTTACCTTTTCAAATACTTAATACTTTCATCTTCCTGAACATCACACTTTCATCAGTGTCACTTTTCATTTTCAGTCTGTGCTGGGGCTGTAAACTTCTGATCCAGGTGTGTGTTTGCATTGAACAGTATCTGGCTGTGATTTATCCAGTTACTTTCTTAAGATATAAAGCCACCCATTACAGGATTGCAGCAGCTGCGACCATTTGGTTGATGTCTTCAGTATATGGCCTGCTTCTGATCTCAGCAGTACTTACATTTCCTGACTATGTTTTCTCATCCTTCTGCTTCATTGGACTGTTTGTGATCTCATTTTGCTGTATGTCTGTTCTGCGTGCGCTGAAACATTCAGGACCAGGAGGAAGAGAGACCACAAAAGAGAGAGATAGAGATGTAGGGGAACCAACAAAAGAGGAATGCCTTCATTGCTATTTCTACTGTATTGCTTATAGTGCTGATCAGCTATCTTCCTCTGGCATTGATTACCATATGCCGTTTAATATATATTAACAAGGAATTATTTTACTGTAATATTAACTTTGTATTGATCTCTTTTTATGTTTACTGTGTGATGGTTCAACCACTGCAGAAACTGTACAAGGAAGGCCATCTGAAATGCCTTAGTAATCAAAAGGCAAATCAAAGTGGATAAAGAACATTGTGGAATGTAATTGTTTAAAAAAGGAATGGATTATGGCAAAGTAAAAAACAAATGTAAGTAAAGAAATAAATATAGTTAACCATCCTATTATGTTGTGGGTCAATTTGGCCCCATTCAATGTTTAACATCTCTAAAAAAAAAATAATTGACATCTGGCAAAGAATCCAGACACATAAACTTGGGTAACAATTTTTTTTGTAATCATTACTGGAGGTTTAAATTGCTGACCCCAAGGATAAAGATGTTGAAGGAGGGATATGTTTAAACATGATTTATTTAACACGTATGTATGAATTCTTTAATATACAGTATATTCATACTCCAGTTAATATTATCACCTGCATGTACTCCAAAAATATATATTCTACTCTGGGTCATGTTCTGTCACTGATTTTACAGTAGCACGTTGATTAAAAACTGAATGAAGCAAAAAAATCATTTTCCTTACTGGAAGTAAAGGTAGAAAAGCAGGCTGGGTAATTTGGCTCTACAGACAATTAGTGAACTAATATTTTTGGATGTTTTGCTTTTAAATTTCACATTTATAACACCACTAAGTTTTCCTCCTGCCATCTAAGGAGCATGACCCAGAACTGTTGTACATTTGACAAGTCCATTCATGTGGTGTACACTCTCTCCTTAAAACACAATACAGTAGTTTATATTGTTTATCAGATCATTCTTTTAACGTTTTTTATTTTACATTTTATCCTTTTTAAATTTGATGTTTGCTTTATTTCTGGCTTAATGCTTTTATTTTTATGTGCTTTGTATTATTGTTTTTTATTTCATTATACTTTTATTTTTTATTTCTTGTTTTTTTAACATCTTTTCTTTTCACAGTTACATTGTTCTCTTTGTACGTAAGCCCTACTAGGCTGTGGATTCACATACACTGTTAAAAATGAATTTCTTTGCAATGATTGCATTGCTTTACTTGAGTTTGCTGAAATTGAGACATTAGAGGACATTAGAGTTCACCCAACTCAGAATTCTTAGTTTGAAAATTCAAAAATTCTCCAAACTTTCATTTTAAAGTTTTAGTATCTCAATTCATTAAACTGTACAGAATGTATGTTTTTTTATTGAATTTCCCCAATAGCTGGACCACCAGGCATCACCAGCGTTCAAACTCAGAACTTCTGGGTAGGGGTGAATGCTTAGTCTGTTTGCACCTCTTATAAGCTCCCGGAATTGCTCAGATTTCTGTGTCCTTAAAACATTAATACACTTTAAAATCTTCTTCTTGTTTTAACTTTGAAAAGTTGTATATTAACATGTGGTACAATGGTCTAAGAATTCACCCCAACATCAGCTGCCCATATCTCCCATGCGTCAAACACAAGAAGCCAAAGAAGCCTGACTTGGCCCACATTATTTTTAATTTCTTTTAATATTAGCTTGTTTCACCATGTGCTGCACTACAGTCCCCAGCATGCACTACAACATAATGTGCACTCTGACCCCCTTCCCCCAACAACAATCTCTGGGCCAGCAGTTACCTTCCTCCTGGGGACTTTTAAAGATGTTTAACAATTATCTGCAGCTAATGCAGTCTATTGTTATATATAAAACAATTTGTTTGGTCCAATGATTTGTTGAGATTTTTTAATATGGCCCTTTTAGTGGTTAAGGTTGACACCCTTGCCATATTTGGAAGCCCAGAAAAAGAAAATGCCAGGTGGGATTGTGTGATAGAAAGAGTCTTGGCTAGTGGGGAGTAACAAATTCTATGTCTTCTATACTGAGACGTTTCAGCTGGGTGAACATTAGTGTCCTCAAGTTACATTATCATTACATACTTTTTCCTTTTTCTTTTCTTATTGCTGTCATCATCTTCAAAAGACATTTGCTATTTTGTCTATTTTTTTACAAATTAAAATGAACCTGTAATGATGGCCTTTCAGGGCTTCTGTAAAGGATTTTTAGCATTTCTCATATTTTAGCATATATTCAGAAACAATAGTATATTTGTTTGACGTCACTCTTTGAACAAATGTAATCACTTTGCTTTAAAAAAAGTTATTATGTAGACGCGGTGTAGTAGCCCCACATGTAGAGAAACAGACCTGACTTATAATATTTTATCATCATCACTTTTATTTGTATAGGGCCTTTCTACTGGTCCAGGCAGCCTCACAGCTGTAGTGCAGCGTCAACTAAGCAGCCAGCCCAGGTCATGCGATGTCACATCGATCAGGTCCCCAGTCCAGAGAGCCCCGTGGCTGCACCACAGCGTCACCCAAGCGGCCGGTCCAGGCCGCATAATAGCTGCGATGCAGCAACACCCAAACAGCCAGTCCAATAAGCCCCCGAGCCACAGTTGGAAAACCACTCTCAGCCACTATCTCAGTGGATATGATGGCAAACCTCTCAGGCAAACATTAAAATAAACACACAAACAAAACAAAGCTAACAGAAAACCAATGTAAAGCGATGTAAAGCCATATTGCGCCAGCGTACTTACAGCGGAACACACACGCGTACACACACACACACACACAAACCTTTTACTAAGTAATAGCCATAGTGATGTAAAATAGTGTGCTTTTTTCTTTTCATTTTATATCTTATTATGTCCACTTGCAGATGCTGAAGTCATTTGACTTTAAGAATGAATTGTTTCTTAAAAAGAAAGGTGCCAGGAAGGGTTCTTTGTGTGATGCCATACAAAAGCCATTTTCGTTCCTTGAAGGACCTTTCAACAGATGGTTTTTCAGAGAACCATTTTTGTGATTGAGATCTGTTAATGTGAGTAATCTTTTTAAAGTTTAAAGAACTTTGAAATAATATAAATGTTCTAAGAAGAACCCTTAAAAATTGGTAAAAATAAAAAACAATAAAAGTTTCTTCGCCCTTACAGATTTTTTAGGGAAGTAAAATCAAAGAATCCTGTGTGGCACCTTTTTGAATGCAGGGAATCTGTATAGTTCAAGAGTTTTATTGATTGAGTGACTGACTGATTGATTGATTAAAACATTTATGAATGTAAAAACATCTGTGATCATTTTAAAGTTTATTGCAGTGTGAAAATGCACCAGAGACAGATATTCAATAAGTAAGTTGAAAAACCTGGCTATTTCCATCATTGTACAGAGGAGGTGACTGCATTTTGTTTGATAAACAAAAGTTTGTTTCCCATCAGACTGATAAAAAAATACAGAAGTTTGGTTAGCCAAAGAGAGTGTAACTGAGATTGGAACATACCAAGATGTGAAGAATTGCTTTGTAGTTTTAAAGAAAAATTGGAGTGAAATTGGTCTGTAATATTTGCTTGACTGATTGTGTGTTTCCTAAATAATGGTGTAACTTTAGCCCCGATTTAAAGATGGAAGGAGCCTGTCCATAACCATGTGAATTAGAGTGCTGCAACCCCCCAGCACCCCTATGTCCAATGGTAAAATGAGATTTTAAGGAGCTTGTCCAGAAACATGGGAAGTAGAGGTATTTAAAAACATTTAAAATGTGGCCGGAAAAGTGTGACAATACTGATTTTGTTCCCCAAGCTTTATATATAGATGTACAACAGAATGTGGCTTCTTAAAATTTCATAAACATGAAGCAGTAAGTCGTCCATAAAGACACAACAAAACAGAAAACATCAGCAACATCAAATCCACCCACCCCAACACTGCTTCACAGACTAACGTGCGTTCTGGAATGGTGCATTTACTGTACATTATTATCATTGGATAACCTACTGCCACGGAGGAGAGGCAGAATAGTGACCTTTCTCACCAGCACATCAGCATATAGACTGGTAGACTGGCCTCACACAGAAAGAGAGTGCATTAAAGAGTGTGAAATACTCTAAAAAAACAACTGACATAAGTAAGATTGGTGATAGACGTTGAGTTGAGGTAGTTTATATCTTGTTTATAGAAGTATGTCTGATTTATAATTTGTAAATGAAGCATGTTGGTTCATGCACGCTGGTGTTTGGGTGTGTGTCTCTGAGCCCTTGTCAGGTTTCCCGGTCAGTGTGCCACACTATTACAGCTGTTACAACTAATTGTATCTATCCTGTCTAATGATTCAGTGCCACTGACAGCACAAACAAGGCTGCACTGTTTCCAGTTGTTTTAGTAGGAATATTATATTATTTTATATTATATCACTGCTTCTGTACCCAAGGTGCCTCACATTGCTGTGCCCTTGGCGGATGCATTTTGTGCCATGCACTGAGCTGAAAATTTTTAACTCAAAGTTGTAAAGAAGTCTACATTAAGAGTTTTTTTCTGTGATGATCAGTCCCATGAAGGTAGGCCTTTAGTGACAGTGTAAAAATGACAAATGTTAAAACTGATCAATTTGATTGCTTTTTAAAAGTATATGCACAATTTTAACTTGATGCCAGCAACACAGAGCAACAAAACACTGGTAAATTTGTGTAATGCTAAAAAAAATGGTGGAACATCTCACAACCATTGACAACAGATCATTAAGATGATTATATATAAAAAGAGCATCCCAGAAAGGCTGAGTCTTTTAGAAGTAAAGGTGGGGAGGGACCACCACTCTGTGAAAGACTGCGTAAGCAAATAGTGCAATAATTCAAGAATAATGTTTCTCAGCATAAAATAGGAAACGACCTTGGGGATTTCATGATCTATGATACATGATATCATTAAAAGATTCAGAGAATCCAAAGAAATGTCTGTATTCCAGGGACAAGGCCAATATTGGCTGGTCATGATCTTTGGACCCTCAGGCGGGACTGCAATAAAAACAGACACGATTCTGTAGTGGAAATCACTGCATGAGCTCAGGAACATTTCTGATAACCAACACAGTGAACACAGTTCGCTGCTGCATCCACAAATGCAAGTTATAAAATGCAAGTTAAAAGTCTAAAATGAAGAAGAAACCATATTTAAACAGGATCCAGAAACACCACCACGTTTTTTGGGCCTGAGCTGATTTAGGATGCACTGAGGTGAGGTGGAAAAGTAAAAATGTTATTTTTTTGCCACTTGGACAGCACAGAAAAAGAAGATGAGCTTACGATGAGAGTTGGATCTCTTCCATTTGTTCTGCATAGCACTGTTAATCAATATCATTGATTTATCCATAATCAATAACAATGAAAGTGCCAAAGACATAAGCGTGAGTATGCAGAGGAGAAGTGTGGAGTGCATGTGGTTAGCAATAAAAATAGCCACTTCTCATTTTACATATTATATTAGACCATTGGTGTGATGTAAATTTGGTGTGATGCAAATTTCTGACAGAGGTGCTGTAAATAATGTGACTTGAAAAATAATTTTTGAATAGGGGCTGTGCTGAAATTTCATTGCTCTGATAAACCACCATTGCACAGACCCTTTTAAAAGGCTTGTGTGAGTCTGCCCTAAGAAACAAATAGCATATCTGTTTTTCACCAGATGGAGGCAACCCTTTTATGACAGCTCATGTAATATCATTAACTTTACTGAGATTTTTTTGTAAAAGAGACAGCTGGGTAAACGTTCAGTATAGGGGATTTTATAATGCCCATATAATGCTCTTATTAAGCTTTATCAAGCCAGTAGCTGGTAAATAACTGGATTCTTATTACTATTTTGTTAAGCAATGACTAGGCTGAATTAAGCATCTTCCAGAACACTATAATTTGTGTATTATACTTCAAAGTATTGTGTACAACCCTTATCTAACCATTGTGTCTCTATTGTGCTATTTTCTATTTATTCCTATCAATAGCTCAAATTAAATCATCAATTAGTGCTAAATCAAGACAATCAGACTCTTGTTATGTCCCTACTAAAATGTAAGGGACTGAAGCAAGCGCCAAGCAGGAAATGAACCACCAATCTCAGGAACGGAGGTCCAGTATAATCTGTCTACATCACTGGAAGAGACAAGAGAAAGTGCAAATATGAAACAGAAACAACAGCTATCAGGGAAGAGAGCAAAAGGGGAAGGCAAACCAAAACAAGTTTTCTAACAATAGGAGGGAAAAGAGAACAAAGAAAAACAAAAATACCAAGAAAGAAACCCTGGCATGGAGGGCAGATTTTATTTTTTTATTTTTTTTTTTGTGGGTGTTGAGGAAAGAACTTGATTAGAGGTATCAGAGAGACCCTAAGAGAAACTCCAGATGGGTTAGGTCTGACATAAGTAAGAGAGGCAAGAAGTTAGAGAGAAGTAGGAGTAAACTCAAAGAGCTTCACCAAATTACCAGCTAGCCTTGCACAGTGCTCTAAAAACATAACTCAAGAATGAGCATGGAGGTTAGAGTGAGCCCCCCTTAAGTAGGGGCAGACTGGCTCTGTGCCTCGCTCTGGTGGCCAGAGCTGGCCAGAGTTGACATTCCCAAACTTATGGCACGGTCATGCCAGAAGGCCCTCATCACTCTGGGACCAAGATGTTGAGAGCGGGTACCCACAAGTGTTCCTCAGGCTCCTACCCTTTCCGGTCCACAAGTTATTGGGTGCTGCCCCAAATCCCCCGAGAGTCCACGAGGAGCCTAACAGTGTAGGCCAGTGACCTTGCTACCAGGTGCAGGGCCAGGCAAGGGTATTGCAGAGTATAGGCTTCAGACGTGACACGTGGAACATGGGGTTGATGTACAAAGAGCGTGGAAGGAGCAGGCAATATGAGACTGGGTTAACCCAGCCGATGACTTTGAAGGGGCCCATGTAGCATGGGGCCAGCTTTTGGTACTCCACATGGAGAGACAAGTCCTTAGGAGAGAGCCAGACCTGCTGCCTTAGTCAGAAGGTGGGACAGGCTCACCGTCTCTTGTCTGGACATCAGAAGTAGCCAGGACAGTAGTTGTACCACAGGACACTTTTCCACTTCGCCTCACTCAATCTTAAATGAGCTTTGGCCCAGAGAAGCCGACGGCATTTCTGGATCCTGTTTATATATGGTTCTTCTTTGCGTAGTAGTTTTAACTTGCATTTGTGGATGCAGCGACAAACTGCGTTCACAGGAAGCGGTTTTTGGAAGTGTTCTTGAGCCCATGCAATGATTTCCACTATAGAATCGTGTCTGTTTTTAATGCAGTGCCACCTGAGGGCCCAAAGATCACAGCCAGCTAATATTTTTTGACCTTGCTCTTCATATACAGAGATTTCCCCAGATTCTCTGGATCTTTTAATGACATTATGTACCATAGATTATGAAATCTTAGTTCTTTGCTATTTTATGTTGAAAAACATTATTCTTGAATTGTTGCACTATTTGCCCGCACAATCTTTCACAGAGTGACGAACACTTCCCCATCTTTACTTCTGAAAGACTCAGCCTCTCTGGGATGCGCTTTTCATACCAAATCATGTTACTGACATCTTGTCAATTAACCTTTCCGTCAGTGATTGGACGGAGGCGTCTCGTGGCCGTCTGACGGTGGAGCTTGGGCAGCCTTTCGATGGTCGATCTGTTCACAGATCAGTGCATGGCTCTGGGTGCGATGCTGGGTCTCCGTGGCGTCAGAGCCGCTCCCACTCCGCTGGCGAGGTTCAGGTTGCAATCAGGGTTCTGAGGCTGGTGATACTAATTTAACTAACTACCTCTCTTTAGCAGAATCGAAAGTTATGGATATATCCTCCCGGGCCAGACAAGAAATATCCACCTTCCTTCTCTGAGGGTGGTTTAAACTTAAGGTGTGTAGACGAACAGGCAAGTTACAAAACAAACAAAGGTTTCAGATCTGAAAATTTAGCGTCCTAATACTTCTGACCTGTCTTTCTGACCTAGGCCGGCACAAACTTAGAAACTTTTGTTGTGAAAGCAGGAACTCACCCAAATTTGCGGTGCACTCTGGTTTTGCTCGGCTGGAGGCCCTACCCTTTGGAAGTGGTGCCAGAGTGCTGATAGGTTCTCCTAACCTAAGGTCAACTAGCTCCTCATTATTTTCAACTCTGATTGGTTGTGCATAATTTGAGGAATGCCTTCCCCAAAATCACTGCCTCCTTTGTTTCAGCTAGTTTAAACAAAGAAAAAGAACATTTCTATATCATCCAATTGGTTTAACTTTCAAAATCAAGGAATGAACAATTAGGATATTCAGGAATGTTTCTAAGAGAGAGTTTAACCCTTGTTACCTGATACACAATACATGTCAAAGAACACAGGTAATATTTGCCTATCATCTCTGAACATGAGCCCAATGCATGAAAAAAAAATAAAATCAACAATAAAAGGAAAGGAACAAAGGAAAAAGGCCCTTAACTTTTTGGGTAAACACTCTGCTTGAGGTAAAGTTTCAGCCAGTGTTTGCTACATTTACCAGTCTTTTATTGCCCCTGTACCAACTTTGTTGCTGGCATCAAATTCAAAACAGGCATATATTTTTCAAAGAACAATAAAATTTCTCAGTTTCAATATTTGACATATATTTGGTGGCTGTGGTAACTCTTTTGAAAACATAGGTCTTGATTTGTGTGTGAGGTCTTTGGAGAATATTTATGTGAACTTAATGAAAATGTGTTTTATATGAAATTATTAGTGGTTCAGATCACTTTATTGATTGGTTTGTAGAAATATGGAACATGCTGAAATGATACTGAATAACTGGACACAAATGAACACTGTAATGCCAATTTCAACAGTAGGGAGTTTTCTGTGTACACAGTTAGAGTTGTGTGCCAAGTCCAATTCTTATGATAAGCCTCTAATTTTGATGTGCACACATTGACCATACAGTTGAAAAATGAATAAACATTGATGTACCTCATCCAGGCACATTAAAGAGGAATTCCATCAGTTCTTTGAAATTTCCACACAATTCAATGTCGATCTGTATCAGTCATTGAGCGTGATGTGAAACAGTGCATTGTAGTGAAAATTACCAACTCAGATTTCTTTAAAATGGTGAGGAACCATGGGTCATGATGTCTACAATGCACATATTGCCATTTTATTTGCTATCCATAATGACCAGTGAATTTATACGTCTTCTTCAGTTTTTTGTTTAATAATGATGATGGTAAAATAGAGGGTTTGGGTACTATTTGCTTTACAACACCCTACACATACCTCTTCCCCCATGAATGTATTAAAAAATACATTTAGGCCAAAAGCTGATCTCAAAACTATCATAGGCAGCACATTCATAATCATTCAAATGTAGCACATTTCTGTGAGGGGGCTTTAAGAGGCGTTCAAACATCTGCCGCTATTCCAATTTGAGCAAATTCTGGCAAAGGCTATGTATAAAGCTACAACTGTATAATATCAGACCTGCTTGGGACTAAATCAAGACAGACTTGAATCACTTCGAGGCCCTAGCATCAAACCATTCAAGTGAAAAGGAAACATATCATGCTTCTTTGACTCTTTGAAATGTATTTAAAGTAGATTGAAGGTGTTTTTCATACAGTATGACAACACTGTACTAATGATACCCAACATGCAAAATTTTGACACATGTAAAGTGTTTTTATTTTTCTTGGACATCACAGTTTGAATAGCATAGTGCATTCTGTCCTCATCACCTTATTGATCACTGTTGCACAGAACCTCTCACAAGCTGTTGGGACGGTGCATTTCATGAACTGAAGAGCCTATATAAAACATTTCCTCTGCCTCTTCTCATGTCTGGCTTGACAAGATGTTTCACTTTGAATATATTTAATATCGTCAACTTAATTGACTGCTTTGCTTTGTAAATGTTCAACTATTAAAGACAGTTTGCCTTTTATTTGCCCTAAATCTCACTCTCTTGCATCTGCTCTTCTTCATACAAATAGGTATTTTGTCTGTAAAGACCCCACAAGCTATTACATTGCACTTATTTTGCTTTTCCTGGGTTGGCAGTCCACCCAGGACCAGCAGACACACATATATCAAAAGACACACATGGTGATGTGGGGAACCAACAAACACAAAAGGATTCATGAATGGATTATAGTAGTGCAGAGTCTTGTGTTACACCAGAAATATAAGCATTTATTTGAAAAAAAGCTTCTGTTTGGTTTTGTGTCCAAACTTTTGGCTGGTACTGTACTTACCAATTCACTGAGGGCTGAAGTGGATATACGTAAAACTGGGAAACAAAATGAAAAATGGAATGTATAAGCTAATGAGGCAAACTAGGGAGTGCAATGCAAGTGCAATTTAGTTATTTCTTTAACTTCATCCAAGAAATATATCGACTCTGGCCATCTGTCCAAAGAAAAACAAGTATCTCTGAAATAGTAACTGTACAGGACAGGGCAAAATGTTCTTAACTTTTAATGTAAGTCAATGGAAAGAGATTTTTTTTCTAAGCAGTTGTGCAGCATTTCTAGTGGTCGATTCACCATCAAATTTTCACACAATATAAAGAACAGCTGCTCAAATGATGTAGAAAAATAGAAATCGTCAAAAAAGGAGATACATGTTTTTCTTTGGACAGCAATGAGATATATATATATATACAGATGTGTGTGGGTGTGTGTGTGTGTATGCAGATTTTGAAAATGCCTGCTGGCCTGTACACTGTGCTAAAATGTCACAATGAATGGACCAATACAAAAGCTGAAAAATTACTTAAAAATTACTTGTTCTTACAAACACAAACACACACACACACACACACAAATATATATATATATATATGTATATATATATATATATATATATATATATATATATATATATATATACATGTGTGTGTGTGTGTGTGTGTGTGTGTGCCAGTCATGCCATTCATACAAACTAGTGTCTTGAAATCAACCAGTTCTAGACTTAATGCTTCTGTACCGCCTGCAACTCAGCAGTAGCAAGAAAAGATGGGTGGGTGGAGTCCTTTACAATCATCCTAGTCCTCTATAGACAGTGATTAGTGTATAACTCCAAGAAATGGAAGCTGAACCCCAGTGATGTGCTGGGCTGTCCACACCACCCTCTGCAGGGCTTTGCATTTAAGAGCAGTGTGGTTGTACAGGGATTAGTGTGATGTTCATACATTCTGTCCACTGAAAAGCACTCACAGATCACAGAAACCTTTGGACAAGGTCACCACTGAGCTGCAGATTGTAGAACTGACAATGAATGATGGGACAGGACTTAATGTGGGATGGGAGACTATTCCAGAGCCAGGTCACCTTTGGTTTTAAAACATGAGTGTGGGGCTAAAACGAGTTGTTGTGAGGATGACTTAAGTGACCTAGAAGCGGACTATGGAAAAGCAAATTAGTGATATATTGCGGAGTTGATCCATTGAGGGCTTTAAAAAAAAATAGTAAAATGTTAAAATCAGTTCTGTATTTCACAGGTAACCAATGTAAGTGAGCCAGAAAGGGAGTGATGTGTTGTCTTTTCTTTGTTCCAGTTAAAAGTCTAGCTGCTGCATTTTGAACCATAAGTAGACGAGAGAGGGTGGAATGGGTCAACCCCATATAAAGGAATTACAGTATCCCGAAAATATCCCAAACTTTTTGTCTTTTAGCAGCTGGGACTTCAGCTCTTATCAGTAGCAGACCTAGAAAGTTGGGGTGGCAAGCTCGGAGGCAGCACGGAGTTTTGAAAAGGTGCTCATACAGCACGTGTCTATTTAGTACAGATTTATACGGCGAATTATTAACACATTAACACCACCCCATGACCACTAAGCAAACTTCAAACAGCAACCAACAAGTGAATTTTTTTTGGTCTGCTGTGTTTCCGAAAAAAAAAACAGCTTACCTAGATTCAACTGTTCTGTATATTCCCAAGTATGTCTGAGAATCAGAAGTAATAGTAGTAGTCTAGATTACATTGGCTGTATTAGATACTACAAAGGCTATATGAGAACTAAAAGAATTTTGTATGCTAGCCCAGTAGTGTAGGCAGAAACAACTTTTTGTGTAGGCCTCTGATAAAGTGGGTAGTCATCATTATACCTATTCTAACACAACAGCCAGACTATTATATACTAGATTTATTGCTAAAAATTATATAAACACAGCCAAACCTGCAACACCCATCTCTATGAATCCTTAGCACAATGTTTGCCCAGTAGAAATGACATATTGCTGTGTCATTTTTATGTGTCATCTTTTGACCACAGCTGGAGCTTTAAATTCAAAATAAATGACACACAGGTGGCTGCTAAAGAAGCAAAAGGCAAAGGAACTTCCAGCAGAAGTCTGCTCTGACACATATCTCACCAAAAGCAAAGCAGCCAAGCCTTCACATTAAGAGTGTTTGTCAGAATAAACCCAAAGAATAACTGCTGCAGAACTATTACTAAATTAAGATGCAGAACATTTCTCGAACATGCTACATTACTTTTAACAGCCATTTCATGATTCATGAATGTCAACAAACTATTTCACAGGTGTACTTTGTATTCTTTGCCATGCATTTGGTTGACTGATAGGAGTATTACAATATCTGCATTAAAAATGACAATATAAATACATGTAAATGAAATTTTGTAGCAATTTTAGGGTACATTTCTCTTGTATATACAGTGTAAGATCATTACAAAACACTCTTCATAGCCTTTTGCTCATCTTTACCTGATGGCATTGCAAAATGCAAATATTCACATTTAAAATCAACATTTCAACATTTAAATAGCAGGTGTGTTTTCATCGACTCAGTGAACCACTATCATAGTGGAAATCCCAGGCAACTTGAAAGATCCCAGAGACGCGAGCAGGCAGGTAAAAAAGCCAATACTACATGATGTTCCTTATCTTCAGAGACAAAATAAGAACAGTGTAATAAATCTACATAGAACGCATGGGTTTATTTTCTCTTGTTTATTATATTTTAGTCAGGATCTGATGGTATTTAAGCAGACGACTGGCACAACAGGATCCTCATTATGTATGCCCTCACTGACGTTGCATATCGCAAGCATATTTTAACCTTTTATTAGTGACTTGATTGCATATCTTTCAAGACATAATTCAGGGTTATTTCTCTATTTGCACAGTAGATCTGAAGTGTGAAGATATTAATTTTGTATTGTTTTCTTTTCCATTACTACAGAATGTTCAACACATCTGGAACTGACATAAATGCTACTTCGGTTCCTTTCACTTTTTTCGACTGTGGGAAAGACGTCTTTGTTGGTATGATTTTTTCTTGTGTTCCAAAGTCACTCTGCTTCTTCCTCGGAGTACCAGCTCATTTGTGGATCCTCTGGCTATTTTTCCACGACGGCTTCAAAATCAAACCTTACCACATGCTTCCTTTGAATCTGTCTTTACTGGAACTGATCTACTGCACTTATTGTGCCGCAGACATGTTGAATATGTTTCTGTTCAACAATAACGCGTTCATGACAGTGATATATTTTCTTTTTCGTCTGTCCTGGATTGGTAGATCTCTGATGTATATCTGCATTTCTATTGAACAGTTTTTGGCAGTGATCTATCCAGTAATATTCTTAAAATTTAGAGGTATTAAGTACAGGTTTGCATCAGCTGCGGTCGTTTGGCTGCTGACAGCTGCTTATGCCTTATATGAGATGTTTCAAGATGGTTACCGTGACCCCATTTTCAATGTTGTCTTCTTCACAGCAGTGACTGTGATCTCGTTTTGCTGTGTGTCTGTGCTGCGCTCCCTGAAACACCCAGGACCAGGAAACACACAGATCACAACAGAGAGAGGTAGAGATGTAGGCAACCAACAAAAGAGGAACGCCTTTAAAACAATCCTTCTAGGATTAATCTTAGTCTTAGTTATCTACCTGCCTCAGGTAGCACTTTCTTTATTTAATGTGATAAAAATAGATAAGAAATTGTTATTTTGTAATATTGCTCCAATTATGAGCTCTTTCAACACTTTGGGTGTGGTGCTCCTTCCTTTGCTAAAAATTTATAAGGATGGTCATCTTAAACCCTTAAGCTGTCAGAGGAAAATAAAAGGGAACTCGTGAGTTGACTCTCATGGTTCTCCCGAATTTTATACAGCACCAATCAATTTACATACAGCATAGTACAATGTGTTAGTCTAGTCATAATCTCCAAATTGTACTGAATAGGAATTCAAATTACAATCAGATAACTTAGTTATGGGGTTCTACCAGTGATCTTGTTTTATTTGAGGAGGCTTTTACTGGGTTAATATCATTTTAACCAGAGGTGAAATTGCAGGTGTAATTCAATGCAATCAATGCAAAGGTACATGGATGTGTTTTCCCACAAAAATCCGATCAACGCATTTATATGCACTTGAGTAATCAGATAATGTGAAAACTCAGGGTCTACATGAGTCAGACAGTAATCGGATTTCTGTTTTGCAACCAGCCAATAAACCCACAGAAGAAGACGTGACATAAACGTAATGCAAAACTCAAACTTCATGCTGCGGCTAAACTTTACCTGAAAATATGGACATGCATCATCTAGAAGATGAAGAACATTTAAATCCTTCATCTCATAGAGAATGTAGCTGGTTTTAGCGTCGCCCCAAGAGTGTTTTGCTGCATCTTGTGGCAAAGCTGCTTACTTATTTCCGGTACCGCCGTATGTTTTCACACATGCGCAGACTGAGAAGTCTGAAAGAAATCAGAGTAAGAGTTTACATGCACTGAGAAATCTGATTACTGAGCTGAAATCTCTTTATCAGATTTTTTTAATCAGATTTCTAGACTTTACTCCGATCTAAGGAATCAGAGTAAGCTGGTTACATGACCATTTGAATAATCAGAAAACTGCAGAAATCTGATTATGATCAGATTATTAAGTGCATATAAATGCATTCATTGCTTCTCCTGTTTTTCTCCTTTTCCGTGTCTTATACTAATGGTCAAACCTTATTCTCTGCTGTTACTGTTTGCTATGTGGTTTTGACCAGAGGAGGATGGGTTCCCCTTTTGAGTCTTGGTTCCACTCAAGGTTTCTTTGGCTTTCTCTTAGGGAGTTTTTCCTTGCCACTATCACCATTGGCTTGCTCACGGTGGCCTGGACCTGTTTTTTTTTTTCTGTAAAGCTGGTTTGTTACAATGTCTGTTGTAAAAAAGTGCTATATAAATAAACTTTGACTTTATCTAATTACCCATAAATAAAATGTTACATTTCCAGTTTATACAAAAAAGCAAACATACAGTAAAAGTGAAAAGTGAGCAATATTGTACAAATAGTCAGTCATTGTATATTTACGTTTATAGGGATACGATCTCCAGCTCTTACAGAATAACATCTACATAATCAACATATCACTCCAATGCTTTTTGAATCCCTGTGCAATTTTATAATATTAAGGTTATTAAAACAAAATTAATTTAAGGTAACAACCTAAAACGCTAAAATTATGTGGTATTAGAGCTGTGAAATACTGATTCACTTGTTTCTGTTTTATTTCTTGCCCGTTATGTTTTTTAAATAGTGAGGCACAGCATTATATACAGAGACAGTTACATGCCATAATCACAGTGAAGCTAAATGATATTGTAAAATGCAAACTTACTTCTTTTCATCTGTTTTTCACAGGTGATATTCATATAAGGTGAAAACATAAGCTCTTCAGAAAAATGTGGCCAGTTGCACTAAACGAATCACTAAATTACTGCATTATAATCGCTCATGATTGTTTTTTACTTTTACATGAAGGTCCACCTGTAATAGACAAGTAGTTACCCAGGAACAGATGAGGTAAATATATTGAGATCATACAGACTCAGGGCTGGAAAACACATCACATGTTCCTTTTACCTGTTAACAAAACCCTGCTGTCATAAAGCACAGATCTGGCAAAAGGCTCTGAAATGAGTTCAAAATGCACATCACATTTATTTTTATACAACATGTTTATCTTTCTTTTATTTTTATACAACTTGTATTCTTTCAATGTAGTACTTCCACATTTGTTTTTCAAAAAGTTGTACTATACAAAACCTCATGGGTGAAGGTCATAAAATGTCATATTTTACTTGTTTGTACGTGTTTTGTTCTGTTTTGATTTTACATAAACTGGCACCAGTGTAACCAACTTCTTTAGGCTACTTCACAAATAACAACTTTTAGCACAACATCAAACTGATGGTAGACTCACTGGAGCACATTTACCAAAAGAGGTGTAATAACAGACAGTTGAGCAAAACTTTGTGTCTGTGGGGGTGGCTAATTTAGCAGGTTATTAACTTGCACACATTCTGTTGAAATCAATGTATGTGCAACATCGTCATTAACAAATGAGCAGCGCAATATAACTATGTGTTTGACTCGTGCTTTTCGTTTGGAAGCCCATGTCCACTGGGTAAGAGAAAAAGGCACAGTTTCATACTGGTCATAAAGTGTGATATTTGGGTGTAAAAGCAAAAATTTTAGAACTCACATAGTGCAATATATAGGGAGGAGTGAGCCATTTGCAAGCAAGCAAGCAAGCAAAGTTTATTTATATAGCGCTTTTTACAGCAGGTGTTGTCACAAAGCAGCTTTACAGAAAAATACGGGTCCAAGTCCCCATGAGCGTCGCCAGTGGCAACAGTGAAAAACTCCCTAAGAGCAAGAGGAAGAAACCTTGAGAGGAACCACGACTCAAAAGGGGAACCCATCCTCCTCTGGTCGACACCGGATAGCAAATAGCGTTAGTATAAATTGTTATAGTAGCAATGGTTAATTTGATTAGTTTTAGTTTATGCAGCAGCAGTAGCAGCAACTGCATCATCGGGAGGGTCTGTTCATGAGGGTGAGGGTTGCACAGCGTTGTACAGCATGAAGCTCAATGGTGGTCAAGCTAGTCCTGAAGGCTGGCCATCAGTGGGCACCCGATCAAGGCAGAAGAAGCAACAGCATCAGACACACAGGATGGGCAACTGTTCAACTCGGCAAAGAAAGGAAAACGCACAGAGAGTTAGTTCTGTAATGAGTGACTGATCACAGATTACAGTATTAACAGAGCAGCAGAGACTCCGTCAGGTCTAGTTATTACAGCCCTTTACTAAAAGGGAGAAACCAGAAGTTAACAGAGACATGAGGCTCCCTGAGATGTCGGCACCCCACCGCTCCACCATGAGCAAACTTGAGTGAACGCATGAGAGCAGCAGGACGACAGCACCAACATTCCCAGTTTACCATAATACTCTATGACCATGAACCCCCAGATCTGCACCTTTTATCTGACAGGGAAAACTAATTATATTGCTGTGTCTGAGTCCCGAACACTGACTGGAATATTATTCCAAAGCTGGGGGGCATTGTATGAGAAGGCTCTTCCCCCTGATGTAGGTTTATTAATTCTAGGTACAGATAGTAAGCCAGCACCTTGCGATCTAAGTAGGTGCGACGGTTCACAGTAGGAGAGAAATTCACTCAGGTACTGAGGGGCGAGTCCTTTTAGAGCTTTATAGGTCAGTAAGAATGAAATGGCTTTGTTTATATCTCAAACATGAAAGGACCATTTGGCTTTTGCCAAAAAACAACGTTTAACTAAAAAAATCAATAGTTTAATTTTGTAAGTTACCAGTATTTTGTTGAGTTATTTTTACTTAATCACAACAACACAGCTGCAAAATGGAAATATCTGTTTTTGCAAATGAACTTTTCATATATTGCAGCATCCGCTGCTATTAAAAGAGACACCGCTTTCACTGTTGGCCACAGTTACACCATACATATACAGAGTTTTCTATTCGCTGGCAGCTCATTCGCGACCCAGCTCACGTCTCTCTGGTCTCTCCCTCACACAAACTCCGTGGGCAATTTGCTAACCCTGCTCTCTACTACAACGGTACACTACTATAACCCCATTGCAATAGATGGTGCATAACCTTAAACATGCAAAAGCATTTCTTGAACATGTTACACTATTATTTTGACATAATAAATATCATTTGGTGGTTTCAGCTTGAACCTAAACTTGAGTTCTTGAGTGCATTTAGAATGTGTGGTACTGTAAATTCCTTGTTTAATTTCACTAAGCACTTCCTGCTCGAAGGAACACTGCATGATTTAAACTTGTGGAGAGCATCTTAGCTATGTGCAGCACTTTAAACCGTGCCTGTAACATTTCTGTACAGAAGCCACAGTGCAAACAAAGTTAGCTTTACTAACACAGTGACTGTAGAGGCAAAAAGAGCCATTGCCCCTTTAGCAAATCGCTTCACCACTTTTTACACCAAGATATGATTAGCAGCATTGAAAACCATTGGTAAATCAATCCCTTTGTGTAGAGAAGGCCTGGACAAGCTCCAACCAGACAGCACTAACTTTACTGTAAAGCACAGAAATAGAAATGTCAAAAAAAGTCTTGGTGAGTTTGTGTTTGATGGGAACAAATGAAATTGCTCAAACCATAACAATCTAAAACAAGCCAGCCAGCATTGAAAAACAGCGTCTTCAAAAGGGAATTACGGTCTTGTTTAAAACAAGTGCAGAACTTATAGAATGTAATACATTTTGAAGTATAGTGTAAGTGTTCAAATACTTTTTCAAGCCACTGTAATGAAAAAAATGCTATAGCACAAACTGAAAAAGCATATTATAATTTTTTTTTATTTTTGAATGAAACATACTCAACATTTTGTTAGCTTACAATTATAAAGTTTGATCTGTGTTCAGGGCAAAATTCATGGGCTTACAGTTTAGCCAGATGAGCTTGGTGCAAAGCAAATAAACCTCTACTGGAAGCAAATTTCTTTTGACATTTTTATATGCTTTCCAGTTAATGTGAAATGGCACTGTTTTTTCTTACCACCCCAGGCCTTATTAGCAAGCTGCTTACTAAATGTTTTTCTCAGACATTGAAGTTTTCTTCATAATTAGCCGACTACTTGTTGGAATAACTGTGTGACTAGTAAAAATTAATAGTCATGCAATCCCTAGTGCTCAGGTGCCTAAACCTTTTTGCAAAGTACTGTATTTGCTATTTGATTTCCATCACCTAATGGAACACAAGCTGAGGGCACTTTATTATGAAAATATTGACATGTCCATATTGTTAATTTGAATAACATTTAAATAACAGGTGTGTTTTCATCATTTCAGTGAATTACTGTCATTCTGGAACTCCAGATGACTTGCAGGATCCCAACTACCACCAGGTAAACAGCCAACTATAACCAATGTTCTGTTACTCAACATGTTAAATAAATTCATACAGAGGGTGTGTCATTTATTTTGTTTCTTATATTTTATTCAGTCCATTAATGATCAGTGAATTGTATCTTGTTATTTGGGTTGAGTCTTGCACCATATGTTATGTATCTTTAAACTGATGTTAATTTAATGCATATTTTCCTGTTTATTTACTGTTTTGACCCATGTCAGGGTCATTTTTCTATTATCACAGTAGCAACTTAGCTTTGTCTTGAAATGTTCCAAGCCAACACTAATTGTCTGATTTTCTTTTCACATTACAGCATCACTAAACAAGTCTAAGCATCTGTGATGGATCTTAATTCTACTATTAATTCCACTTTATATTTTTATGACTGTTTTGAACAAATTCATGTTGGAATGGTTGTGTCCTATATTGTAACATCACTCTGCCTCTTCTTGGGAACACCAGCTCATTCTTGGCTGCTCTGGCTCTTTGCCCGTGATGGCTGGAAGATCAAGCCCACCCAGGTGTTTCTTCTGAATCATACTGTACTGGAGCTGATGTGCTGCATTCACAGTGCTTTTGAAATACTCAATCTGCTGATCTTCAAAAGTGAAACATTTTTCAGAAATGTGTACATTGTTTTTGGCATAATCTGGGTCGGCAGGCCTCTGATGCAGACCTGCATTTGTGTTGAGCAGTACCTGGCAGTGATCCATCCAATCATATTCTTGAAATGTAAAGATATACAGTACAGGGTTGCATCAGCCGCAGTAGTCTGGCTGGTGGCGGCTGTGTGTGCTCTATTTTGGGTCTTTGCAGATACGTTCCCTGTCGTCATTTTTAATATTGTCATCTTCACAGCTGTTACTGTGATCTCGTTTTGCTGTGTGTCTGTCCTGTGTGCCCTGAAACACCCAGGACCAGGAGACACACAGATCACAACACAGAGAGGTAGAGATGTAGGCAACCAACAAAAGAGAAATGCCTTTAAAAGAATCCTTTCAGCATTGCTCATAATCCTGATCACCTACCTCCCAGTGGTGTTACTTGCAATACTTGTTATGACAGAAATTGATGGAATATTGTTAAACTGTGATATAATTCCATTTATAAACTCCTTAAATTTTTTGGGTGTGATGATCACTCCACTGCTGAAAATATTCATTAAATATTAAAGATCAAATTATTGTCTGAAGTGCTTAAACGGAAAGAGAGATTAAAGAGAATTCATGAGTGGATTATGTGGTTTTCATATGCAGCACCTATTACAACTCTGCATAGTTTACATCAGGCACAGTAGAATGTGCTAGTAGATCCTGAGTAGACCATAGGCTATTCAAATATGTCATTATTTGATGTATACACGCTAATAGAATGTTGATATCCTTATGAATTTAGTCATTTTTGATCACAAATGTACTTTTTTAATGTTTTTGTTTCCACAGATTTTGCTTAAACAGTCGACATGTCAGATATAGTTTAGACACTGCTGTGTCAGTGAGCTGTAAAATACAAGAAATGTGATGATGGTTCATTAAATGGCTTATAACTGTGTCAAATATATATGTTTAGCATAATGTGACCACATTTAATTGATATTTTGATCCATTATGAGTGCTAATGGAACGTTTTTCTTAAGGCCAAGTTTTTTTTTATTGTCATTGACAGACATTTCTTATTACATGTTTATGAAAGTTGAAGTTAAATAAAATTGACAGATAAGCCTGAGTGTTATTCATTGTTTGTTTATTTACTATTATTCATCATTAGTTTATCTGTCCAGTTGCAGTCTGAGCTGAAGTTATTGTGATGGAGTGGCCCTTGTCAGTATTCAAATGCACCCCTGCTACCTAATGTGCTATACATTAGTTCCGAGTCTGTACTGAATGTCTTACTTTGTAATTAAGAATTCCAACTAAAATGTCTGAAAACTTAGAATAGAAGCCAGTTGTCTTAATTTACTTGAGGTGTGTTGCTTCCACTAATTGTCAGTGTTCATTAAATTGTAGTTTCTGGTAAATGTACACTATATTTCCAAAAGTACTCGCTCGTCTGCCTTCACACGCATATGAACTTGAGTGACATCCCATTCTTAATCCATACACTCTAAAAAATGATTCAGAGGGTTAGTAAATAAAACTTGATATACAACGTGCATTCAACATAAAAAATAACGTGTTACATTTATTTCAAATTATACATTCAACCAACTTGGAAATTTCATTTTTATCTAGATCCATTGTTTTACCCCTTTTGAATGCACAATTTTGCGTCAGTGCAACAAAAGACACGTTTTGAGTTGAGTCAACAAAATCATCTGAGCTGCTGGAACGAAGGGGGGAAGAAAATATCCTTTAGGTCTCCCTTTAGGAGACCAACACGAGGTGGGTAACTTGCATTTTTCCTCCTACACCTGCTGATATAAACAATTGTTTTTGCATGATGTTTCACGCTGAAAATTAGCCTAGTATTATTAGAGGGCATGCTCTGTCACGTCAGGTTTATGTCAACTGGATTTTAACGTTTTATCCCTCCCTTGTACGAGAGAAGCCTGCTTGGGAAACGTTAGCAGATAGCTAGCCCTAGTAATAGACAGCATTTTAGTTCAAACCGAAGCTGCTTTGTAAACCCACTGTAAGAATATACGTTTTGTAGATATTTTTTTAGATTGAGAGGTTATGTTTGAGTCTGAGCTGATGAATGCACCACTGCTAGCTTGGCGCTACGGGTGCTCATCGTGCGTGGGCCATTAGCCGAAATTAGCATTAGCTGACACAGTGTACTTCAACAGCTATTTACAAGGTGTCTTCTTTAAACTTTGCATTTCGGCACTACCACTTGTTATTTTTCTATATTTAATTAAGTTATATTTCTACCTTTAGGACGTTATTAGCATTTAGCTTTGCTGCAAGGTCTGCCCATATTTTGAGCAGGTCATACATTGGCAAAGTACTGCCAGAAATAAAGCTGCACCAGTGATTGCTAAACAGCTAGCTAAGGTAGCTAGTTTAATTAAAATGTGACTACTCAAACATTTAAAAATGCATTGGTGCTGTAAAATTTGCAAATTTAAAACGACAAATAAGACTGAGCTCTTAAAACATTATAGACTATGCCATTGGCATAGTGGACAAATTTTGCCTTGTCTTTATTGGGAATGTTACTGGAATGTTACGACTTCAAGGGTGAGTTTTTGCAAACAAAAAGTGTGAATCCTTTAAATACAGGGGATGATCTTGATGAAGAGGAAGATGTTCAGAGTGCTGAGGTGGAGAGTGCTGAAGTTGAAAATGATGACATGAGAGAACTGCCTAACCTAATTGAAAAGAATATAGCCCACCTGCTGCTGAAGTTGGAAAGTATATTTAATGTACCCAACAGATGCATTGATCAGGTGGTGGAAGAACTAAATTCCATTTCTCGCACAGCTTCAGGGCCTGTCATAAGAGAGATTTTACAGTCATGTTTAAATAAGCACAGTTGTCAGTTAGATGGTCTAGTAGTCTCTGAGATTGTGATGCAGCTCTGTGAATCCAATCCTATTAGTTTAGCACTGGGGAGTGATGGCCCTCTTGCCACTTCTTACAAGCGAAGGGAGTATTTTAAAGAGCATTTCTCTGTGGTGCAACCCATTGAATATGTGCTTAGTGCCAGTGAGCAAAGAAGTTTCCAGTACATACCTATTCTGAAATCTTTACATGAGGTTTTGAAAAAGAAAGAGATCCAGGATTTTGTCTTTAGCAGTGAGGGGGAAAAGCAAACCAACTCTAAAACTCAATACAAGTGATTTCATGATGGCATATTCTTTAAAGCCAACACATTGTTATCAGGACATGACCCAGCGGTTGCTCTTATTGTGTATGTGGATGAATTTGAAATCTGTAACCCAATTGGAACATCCAGAAAAAAGCATAAAGTCACTGCTGTGTATTGGGTTTTAGCTAACGTTGCATCTTTGCTCTGATCATCACTTACTTCAATCTATTTAGTCATTCTCTGTAAGATTGAGGGTGTAAAACGGTTTGGATATAGTGCTGTGTTAGAGCCCCTACTGAACGATCTTGTGAGCCTGGAAGAGGAAGGAATTTATATATCTTCTTTAAGCAGACAGCTGAAAGGTACTGTATTTTGTGTTGTTGCAGACAACCTTGGTGCACATTCCATTGGGGGATTTGTTGAGAGCTTCTCTAGTTCACGTTTTTGCCGATTCTGTCTTGGAGAAAAATCGCAGTTTCAAGTAAATGAAGTTAGAACAGGAGTATTTTCTTTTAGGACAAAACAAGTGCACAGAATGCATGTCCAGACTGCACAGGAGAATGCGGAGTAAAGAGACAGTGTCCACTAACAGACAAGCTAAAACATTTTGATGTTATATCTGGTTACCCACCTGATTTGTTACATGACCTTTTTGAAGGTATTGTACCTTTGGAGTTAGCATTGTGCCGTAATGCTTTAATCTGGGCAAAGTATTTCACTCTTGAAGAGCTGAACACATTAATCAGAACCTTTCCGTACAGGTGGGCAGATAAAAAAGGATGCACCACAGCCAGTTCCTCTACATTTTGCTTCAAGAAGAACTGTTGGTGGGAATGCCCATGAAAATTGGTCTTTGCTGCGCCTCCTTCCACTAATAGTTGGAACAAAAATACCTGAGTGTGAGCCAACATGGCAGCTTCTTATAAACCTTAAGGAGAAAGTTGAACTTGTCTCCAGTTCATACTGAGGAGACTATTTGTTTTTTAGACAGTAAAATATCAGAGCAAAAAAACATCTTTTGGTAAAATGACATAGTAGTCCATATTAATATCATGTAAAACATGTATAGTTTACAAATGTTGATTTAAGCATTCATGAACGTGTTTATGTAAGGTGATATGAATGTGTATGTAGACACCCTTCAAATAAAGTGTTACCGAAAAAGTTCCATCCAGTTTGCACTGACTCTACTGTAAAGCACAGAGGTAGAAACGTCAAAGTCTCAGTTGTGTTTGTGTCTGATGGAATCAAATGAAATTTCCCAAACTGTTACAATCTGAAATACATCAGCCACCATTAAAAAAACACTTAAAGTCTTTTTTTAAATAAATGCTACTTAGTTTAACCTTTTGCTTCCTACAGCGATGAACGTAATACATGTTGAAGTATAGGGTGAGTGTCCAGTAATGCTACAGTAGTGCAAACTTTAGGCGAGTATCACGTTTTTCTTAATGAAACATATCTGTAGCATTTTTTTTGCCGTACAATTATAAATTCCATCTGCATTCAGGGCAGTTCTGAGAGACTGAGGATTAAAGATTTCACTTTTAAAATAGCAAAACTCTTCAACTTCAATCACCCCAGACTGTGGCCTTGATGGGGGGTGGTTTTGGAAACCATGTAGTGGTAGTGACATTAATGTTAACAGCTAGCTAGTTAACTAGTTTATATTTTGAAACTTTTTTAAATATTAAAACAGTATGTCCACTGAGGAGCAGTCCCTGTATTAAGTTTTTTTTTTTTTGTTGTTATAAAAGAAGCCACATCTTGCTGTATCATTTTCTTTTGACTTACACTTCTAAACTTGTGAATTCATGGGCTTACAGATTAGCTAGATGAATTTTAGTGCAAAGCAAATTCAACTGCTACCGAAAGCAAATTTATTTTGATGTTTTGCATCCTTTCCAATTGTAGTGAAGTGGATTTGATTATTTTAGTGTATAGTTTACATTAGCCGGTTTGTGTGCTTCTGTGAACAGAGCGCCTCAGGCATGAAATGCATAGAAAATTTCTCCTTAAATGCACATCAGTCACCCAAACCACAGCATCTGCCACCCCAGGCTCTATTAGCAAGCTACTAACAAAATGGCCCTCAAGTTATATTCACAACTAGCTGACTGCTTTTTGAATGGCTGGTAATCTAGTAAAAATTAAGAATTGTGCAACACTTAATGCTCAGGTTAAAAAGATATATATGATTCCCATAAGTGAATGGAACACAAGCTGAGTGCTATTTTATGCAAATATTGACATGTACATATTGTTGCTTTGAATAACATTTAAATAGCGGGTGTGTTTTCATCATTTCAATGAATCACTATTGTTCTGGAGTTCCAGAAGATGTGTAGGATCCCAAGAGACGTCTATCGCCAGGTAAATAGGCAATAATAAACAATGTTCTCTTACTCAGCTTGTTAATCATGTTATATCAGCATTTATCATGTTATATTTCATTCAGTCCATTCATTGTCAGTGGATTGTATGTTGATATTAGGGTGGAGATTTGTGCCTTATGCTATATAGCTTTTAACTAATGTTGATGTAATACATGCTTTCCTGTTTATTTACTGTTATGACCGATGTCAGGGTAATTTTTTATTACCACAGTAGCACCTTAACTTTGTCCCGAAATGCTCTAAGGCAATACTAATTGTCTGATTTTCTTTTCCACATTCCAGCATCGCTAAGCATTGTTAAACATCTGTAATGGATAATAATTCCACTATTAATTCCACTTTCGACTTTAATGACTGTCTCAAACAAACTCATTTCGGAATGGTTGTGTCCTATGTTGTAATGCTGCTCTGCTGCTTCTTGGGAACCCCAGCTCATTCTTGGCTACTCTGGCTCTTTGTCCATGATGGCTGGAAGATCAAACCCACTCAAGTGTTTCTTGTGAATCATACTGTACTGGAGCTGATCAGCTGCATTCAATGTGCTCTTGAAATACCCAATCTGCTGATCTTCAAAAGAGAAACACTTTTGAAAGAACTGTATATCCTTTTTGCCATAGGCTGGATCGGCAAACCGCTGATGCAGACCTGCATTTGTGTTGAGCAGTACCTGGCAGTGATCCATCCAATAATATTCTTGAAGTATAAAGATATACAGTACAGGATGGCACCAGCTGCAGTAATTTGGCTGGTGGCAGCTGTATATGCTGTATTTTGGGTGTTTGCATATAATTACTCTGGCCCAATTTTTTTCATTGTCTTCTTCACAGCTGTTACTGTGGTCTTGTTTTGCTGTGTGTCTGTGCTGCGTGCCCTGAAACACCCAGGACCAGGAGACACACAGGTCACAACAGAGAGAGGTAGAGATGTAGGCAACCAACAAAAGAGAAATGCCTTTAAAAGAATCCTTTCAGCATTGCTCATAATCCTGATCACCTACCTACCAGTGGTGCTACTTTCTGTATTTTATGTGATAAAAATAGATACAAATTTGCTTAGTTGTGAAATCGTTCCATTCATAAAATCTTTAAATTTTTTGGGTGTGATAATCACTCCATTGCTGAAAATATACAACAATGATCATCTGAAGTGCCTCAACTATCAAAGGAAAATTAAAGAGAATTCATGAGTGGATTGTGTGGTTTTCATATACAGCATATGACCCAGCATAGTTTAGATCAGGTACAGTAAAATGTGTGAGTAGACCCTAGGCTATTCAGATATGTCATTATTTGACAAATACATGTTGATATGTTAATGAATGTAGTAATTTTTAATAAAAATGTAATATCTCCATTTTTGACGTTTTTGAGTTTTTGATATAATTTGAAAGTGCCTGTTGTTTTTTACACCGTGTGTAAATTTCATGATGAAAGTACCAAAAGAAATGGCCCAAAATGACTTGGAAAAAACGTCTGCTTCCATTATATTAAAAGTACAGTAGTTTTTTTCCTTCTCCTGTAAAGTTACCATTGTTCCGACAACAGCAATATATATATATATATATATATATATATATGTATGTGTGTGTGTGTGTATACAGTATATGGTTCATTATATAGCTTATTACTGTGTCAAAACATATATGTTTAGCAATATGCGGCCACATTTGATTGTATTTCTGTTCTCTTGGATCCATTTTGAGTGCTAAAGGAATGTCAGATGGATCCAAACACTTGGCGGCAGGCAGTATGTGACCGGGTTAATGTGCCGATCCACCTTAAAGGACCCTATATAGCAGGGTGCCAGTTTGCAGGATTCCACCCAGAGCAGGAGATCATGGGTGGAGAGCCAGACTCACTGCCCAGGGCACAAGGAAGGTGCAAAGTGCTGTTTGCAGTCAGCGACCTACCTCCTGGCTTCTGTGACTGCCTGGTGGGAAGTACAGGCCTTCTGCCAGGCATGGAGACAACGTCGCACATAGTGTTCAGCTGCCGGGACCCCAACCTCTCTCTCGTGCTCGGAAAACATGGGTGGCGGGTACCAAATTGGCAACCAAAGGGTGACATGCCCAAGGACGAAAGGGTATTATGGGTATACCATGGCAACTTCTCTACCCAGGAGATGGGGTTCGTGAACGTCAGGCAACTTAGTGTCTGGGCCAGATCTTGGTTGACCCGCTCACATTGGCCATTGGACTCCAGAGGACAAGCTTACAGTTTCCCCCATGAGCTTGCACAAGGCCTTCCAGAATCTGCTAGTGAACTGGGGTCCTTGGTTGGACGTCACATCGGAGGGCATCCCGCGCACCCTGACCATGTGCTGGAGGAGGAGTTCCACTGTCTCTTGGGAGATGAAAGTTTGGGCAATGCCAAAAACTTACATGCCTTGGAGAACTAATCCACGATGACCAGGATGACAGTGTTGCCATTAGATAGAGGCAAGCTCCTCACAAAGTCTTGCGCGATATGTGAGATATATGACAGAAGCGCCTCCAAAGGAACTCCAGGGTCCTGGTGACCCCTTGATGCCCAGAAAATGGGGAAGCAGGCCCCAAGTGTATAACGTGTTGAGGGACCACCGTGGAAACATACTGCCATAACAGTGGTCCGCCCTCAGGGTCGGCTCCTGCAGAAGTGCCCTTTCGATGGCATTTTCAGTAACCCAATGGAGGGGAGCCAGGGTCTGAGGAGGGGGGATGATGGACTCTGGTGAAGGATCAGGGCCCAGAGGTTCCCCTTGCCTGGACAGATCATCTGGCTTGACATTTTTCAAACCTGGCCTGTAAAACAACAGGAAGTCAAAGAACAGCGCAAATCGGGCCAGTCGAGCATTGAGCTACTTTGCCTGTTGTATGTAGGCCAGGTTCTTGCAGTCAGTCCAGACCACAAAGGGGTGTTTAGCCCCTTCCAACCAGTGCCTCCGCTCCTCCACTCCTTCTGATAGCCAGAAGTTCCCTGTTCCCTATGCTGTAATTCTGCTCTGCTGGGGTGAGCCTGTGTGAATAATAAGCACAGGGGTGGAGCTTCTTGTTGACCCCTCAGCAGAGTACCGCTCCTGTGCCTGTCTGATCCATCTACCTCAACGACAAACGGTTCTTCACGGTCAGGTAATTGAAAAACTGGGGGCAAGGTAAGTTGCCTCTTTATCTCCTCAAAGGCTCTCTGAGCCTCTGTGGTCCAGTGAAAGTGCCCTGAGGTCTTCCAGGTAAGAGTGGTGAGGGGTGCTGCCACAGAACTAAAGCTCTGTATGAACCCCAGAAAACGCTGGACCTACCCAAGGGAGGCAGGGCGTGGCCACTCGGTGACTGCCTTGATTTTGTCCAGGTCCATGCAAAGAGTGGCCCTCAATATGATGAAACCCAAGAAGGTCTCCATCCTAGCATGGAACACCGACCACCAACATCTCCAATTTAACAAACAGGTGGTTCTCCAACAGGAGCTGAAGTACCCATCTGACATGGGCTATGTGCTCCTCAAGGGTCACTTTGTAAATGAGGATGTTGTCAAGGTAAACGTAGACATACTTGTTGAGTGCCTCTCTCAGCCCCCCCACCTTATGCAGATGAGATTATAGGCGCTGTGCAAGTACAGCTTGATGAATAAGGAAGCTTGCTTCAGTACCTCAAAAGCAATTGGCGTAAAGGGGCAGGGGGTAGCGGTCTTTCACCATGATGGCATTTGGACCCCAGTAATCAATAAAGGGGCGGAGACCCCCATCTTTCTTCTTTACAAAGAAGAAACCCGACCCCATGGGAGAAGAAGGTGGCCATATGCTGCATGTTTGTAGAAAGTACATGTCCATGACACTGTTATTAAAATTAAAAAGACTTTACTATAACATGGCTGTGGACAAAAGACAAAGAGGAATCTCCCTGATAACAGCTCATGCTGAAATGTGTTAAGAGACTCTTCATCTTTTGTACATTACTATTAAGTGCAGTCAAGTTGAGTCTGACTCCTGGAGACTATATGGACAGTGTCTCTGCAGTATATCCTGTCTTCTGTTTGGGTCTTTAAGCTCCGTAATGGCGTCTTCTGATTGTATCCATCCATCCAAGAGAGGGCTCATCTGCAATATCTGACTTTGTATGTGTCTTCATTAGGAGTTAATGATGATCTGGAATAGTATTATAAAGTGAAACCCATAGTAACTCATTATTAATGAACTAGGAGGTAATGATAATCAGGAACTTTATTATAAACTGACATAAATGAGAAATAATACCACATAAAGAAATTATGTACTGTGTTACAAGAATATTAATACATAAATTAAAACAGTAAGAGTAAATAAGTTGTTTGAGTCCTTTTTTTATTTGTGAATAGTCCAAATGTGAAAACATCCCTGAGTCAGCCAGCTATATCATTGAAAATAACACACCCAAACAAAATGAAATCAAAATCTGTGATTACTACTAAAGGAGAAAGTCTGAGAGCTGAGACTGATCACAATATGTTCTGCTAGTACATTAATTACACATCTTTCTGTTTCATATCTGAGGCACAAAGTTTTACTACATATTACCTTAGCTTACATTAGCTAAATTAACTACCTAGCTAGCATGCACTCATAACAGAATATCAGCAGCAGCTTTAAGTTTAATAAAGCACTAACATGTCCTTATAATTCTGAAAATACACAGCAAAACAGAAATTGTATCAGAAGACCGAACCTACTTGGCTCAACTTAGTGAGTCAGCTAACTACTTCTATTACAGCGATAATAATAATAATAATAATATAATTATTATTATTATTATTATTATTATTATTATTATTATTATTATTATCATTTTTTGTACCAGGTTTTTGTAGAGAAGACCACCTGGCACTTGGCTCACAGACAATTTGACTTTAGGACCTTGTATTTTATATTTTATTTCAAATAAAGGCTAATTGATCTTTCCATGACGGCTTAACTGAGCAGTTTAGAATGTTTTCGTTTAATAATAAAAATGTGTGTATGTTGTTTGGTTTATATTTAGTTGACCTTAGGTAGTGATTCCAAATAGATTTTAGAGAGGAAGGGACAGGGAATAATCTACCATCAAAGTTATAATGCAGAATTGGACTAATATTATCATATAACAATCATATAAGGAACCTTTTAGAGGTTTAAGTGTTTTTTCTCTTCTTTCTTTTTATTTTTAAATTCTGAAAAATCTTGTCTTGGTCTCACCACTCCTGTTGTTTTTTTTTTTTTGTTTTTTTTTGTAGTAGGAGTATAAGAGAGTCTGACATTTAAAATAATAAACATTTTAGAGTTCTATTGAATTAACATTAGAGTTGCACATGACTCTTATTATGATAGCTTTGGTGTTTTGGTTGAGTGCCTTGAGGTTTTTGCAAGTGCTGGTAAAGGAGAGCAGTTAATTCTGCAATCTCAGTGGATTAGTTTGATAATTCTGTTCATATTTTAATTGCTGTATCTCCTGATATATGATGAGTGAATCACACTCATGGCAGAACCCCAGGCCACTAATGTGAGAATTTTGATTCAGATTCAAGGTTTTATTCAGACTGTAGCACAAATGTAGAGACACAGTTAGCTGATTCGCTAACTAATCTGTTAGCTCGCTAACAATAGCTGTTTTGCTATGTTGTTTTGGAATTATATGCACATGTTAGTACTTTTAAACCAGCTGCTGATGTTCTGTTATGGGTGCATGCTAGTTAGGTAATTAATTTAGCCAACATGAGCTAAGTTAATAGGCAGTACCTAGCTAACTCAGGACTGTTTTCACATTTGGACTGTTTACAAATAAAAAGGACTCAATAAAGAACTTCATTACTCTTTTTTCAACATGTCTTTATTCATATTTTTGTACTACAGTACATAATTTCGTTGATTTTTTATTTCTAATGTATATCACTTTACAATACTGTTCCAGATCATCAATAACTCTTAGTTCATTAATAATGAGTCACCATGTGTTTCACTTTATAATACTGTTCCAGATCATCATTAACTCCTAATTCATTAATGTTACCATGTGTTTCAATTTATGCTGTTCCAGGTCATTATTAACTCCTAATTCATTAATAGTGAGTTACCACATGTTTCACTTTATAATAGTGTTCTAGATCATCATCAATTCATAACACCTTTTCAAGTATTACATGCAATTACTGTACATAAATTGACTCTGCTAGAATAATAATGCCAAGATAATTTGAAACTCAATCTTCAGCTGCATGTTTGTAGAAAGTAAATGTCTGTGACACTGTTATTAAAATTAAAGAGCTGTTATTATAACATGGCTCTGGACAAAAGACAAAGAGGACTCTCCCTGATGAAGGTTCATGCTGAAATGTGTTAAGAGATTTTTAGTCATTTGTACATTACTACTAAGTGCAGTCAAGTTGAACCTTATTCCTGGTGACCATGTGGACAGAGTTTCACCAGAATATCATATCTTCTGTTTGGGTCTTTAAGCTCTGCAATGGCATGTTCATGATTCTTCTGATTGTATCCATCCATCTTGTTGCTGGCCATCCTCTTCCTCATTTACCTTCAGCTGTTCCAAGCATACTTGTCTTTTCTAATGGACTGGTTCTTCTTATAATACATCCAAAATAAGATCAAAGATTTATTTGTTCAACAAATTTGCCAACCAAGCTGCTCTAAAAAGTCTTTGCGAACACCAAAGTTTGAAAGCATCAGTGTTCTTCCTGTCCTACCTTTTTATTTTCTAGCTTTCACATCCATAGAGAACCACAGGAAAGACAATCCTGATCTTTCTTCATAGAGATAAATCATTACAATTGAAGGTCTTCACATGCTCCTTCAATCTTATCCTGCCAGGTGCCAAGCTGTGTTGTATTTCTCGACAACTGGAACTTTTGTTTTGTAATAATTGATATAAATAGGCAAAAGCTGTCCACTACTTTTACATCTTGACTATAAGTGCACAAGTTAGCACATTTTTACGTTGTTTAACTGCTGTTTTCCCATCGTTGTCCCATCTTTTCATTCTGTTCTTTAATCTTCCTTTTAAGAGCCTTTAGGTCTTCCTGATTCTCCACTACTGTCATGTCATTGAGAGATAGAGAAACTTCAAAGTCTCTGTGATGTGAGCTTGTGTTTGATGGGATCAAGTGAAATTGCTCAAACCGCAACAATCTGAAAAACGCCAACTACCATTGAAAGAGATCTTTACCAAAAAGGACATTATAATCTTGGAATGGTCAGATTAAAATAAATTCTATTTGCTTTATATTTTGCTTCATAAAACCATGTATATTGAGTGTCCAAATACGTTGAGGCCACTGTAATGAAAAAAGTGCAAGACAAATTATTGAGGCAAATCTTATTTTACTGTGATGTAACGTACTTGTAACATATTGTGAGTTTACAGTTATAAGGTTCTGTCTGCATTTGAAGACACTAAAGATCAAAGATTTCACTTTCAGAATGACAAAACCTAAACTTGGGTCATGCTGGACTGTGGCCTGACTATTTTCTTTGCTGGAGTAGTGGGTATGGGTGGTCCTGATGTGAGGTGGTTTTGGAAACCATGCATAGTTCAGTGAACAGCTATTGCAAGCTAGGTAACTAGTTTATATTTGAAACTCTTTTTTCACAAAAATATGAAGTCGAATTAATCAAAATTATCCATTATGGAAACACAAATTTTATACTCTTTTTAAACACTACTTTTTTGGTTGACTAGTCAACTTTTAAAAATTAATAGCCATACAACCCCTAGTGCTGGAGTGTTATGCAGTTCTGTGTTTCCTATTTGATCCCCATCACTCAATGGAACACAAGCCGAAGGCACTTCTTTATGCAAATATTGACATGGACATATTGTTGGTTTGAACAACATTTAAACAGCAGGTGTATTTCATTATTTCAGTGAATCACTGTCATTCTGGAACTCCAGAAAACTTGCAGGATCCCAAGACACGTCTGAACCAGGTAAAAAGCCAATAATAAACAATGTTCTGTAAATACATCCATATAGACAGTATAGCATTCATCAGGTTTGTTGTATTGTACTCCATTCATGATCAGTGGATTGTATGTTGTTATTTGGGATGAGACTTACACCTCATGCTATGTATCCTTTAACTAATGTTAATGTAATGCATACTTTTCTGTTTCTTTATATTTTGATCCATTTCAGGATAATTTTTCTATTTGCACAGTAGGACCTTAACTTTATCCCAAAATGCTCTAAGGCAACATTAATTGTCTGGTTTCCTTTTCCACATTCCAGCATCACTAAACATCGTTAAACATCAGTAATGGAGACTAATTCCACTATTAACTCCACTTTCGACTTTAATGACTGTTTTGAACAAACTCATGTTGGAATGGTTGTGTCCTATGTTGTAATGCTGCTTTGCTTCTTCTTGGGAACCCCGGCTCATTCGTGGATCCTCTGGCTCTTCGTCCGCGATGGCTGTAAAATCAAACCCACCCAGGTGTTTTCTTGTGAATCATACGGTACTGGAGCTGATCAGCTGCATTCACTGTGCTTTTCACATGCTCAATCTGTGGATATTCAAAAATGAAACGTTATTCCGAAGTTTGTATGTTGTTCTTGCCATAACCTGGGTCGGCAGACCTCTGATGCAGATCTGCGTTTGTGTTGAGCAGTACCTAGCAGTGATCCATCCAATAATATTCATGAAATATAAGGATATACAGTACAGGATTGTGTCAGGTGCAGTAGTTTGGCTGGTGGGGACCGTACATGCTGTATTTTGGCTGTTAGCAAATTTTTACTCTGACGCCATTTTTTACATTGTCTTCTTCACAGCTGTTACTGTGATCTCGTTTTGCTGTGTGTCTGTCCTGCGTGCCCTGAAACACACAGGACCAGGAGACACACAGATCACAACAGAGGGAGGTAGAGATGTAGGCAACCAACAAAAGAGGAATGCCTTTAAAACAATCCTTTCAGCATTGCTCATAATTCTGATCACCTACCTACCAGTGGCGTCACTTCCTATATTTACTGTGATAAAAATAGATGAGGAATTATTCTATTGTGAAATCCTTCCATTCATATGCTCATTCAATTTTTTGGGTGTGATAATCACTCCATTGCTGAAAATATACAACAATGGTCATCTGAAGTGCTTAAACCATCAAAGGTAAATTAAAGAGAATTCATGAGTGGATTGTGTGGTTTTCATATACTCTATTATAACTCTGCATAGTTTAGCTCAGACACAGTAGAATGTGAACCATCGGCTGTTCAGATATGTAATTATTTACATTTAAGTGTTGATATGTTTATGAATGTAGCCATTTTTGATCAAAAATTTATTTACATGTATATGTGTGTGTGTCGGGTGGCACGGTGGCACAGTGGGTAGCGCTGTCGCCTCACAACAAAAAGGGCATGTGTTCAGTTCCCTGGCTGGGCAACTGGGGTCCTTTCTGTGTGGAGTTTGGAGTCAGGCTAATTGGACATGCAAAATTGCCCCTATGTCTGAATGTATGTGTCTGTCTGCCTGACGATGGACTGGTGACCTGTCTAGGGTGTATCCTGCCTTCCACCCAATGACTGCTGGGATAGGCTCCAGCTCCCCGCCGCGACCCAGAAGGATAAGCGGCTTAGAAGGTGTGTGTGTGTGTGTACAGTATATGGTTCATTATATAGCTTATTACTGTGTCACAATATATATGTTCAGCATGTGGCAGCCACATTTTATTTCTGTTCTCTTGGATCCATTATGAGTACTTTTATTATTGTCATTCACAGACATTTATTATCACCTGTTTGTAAAAGTGGAAGTCCAATGAAATTGAAAGATAAGGCTGAGTGTTTTTCATTGTTGTTTTCCTTATTATAATACATATTATAGTTTCACTCTGAGCTGAAGTTACTGTAATGGAATGGCCCGTATATTGAAATGCACCCACTGTTACCCAACACCCCTCCCCACCCTGCTCAATTTTATGTATAGTGTTTTATATATAAGCTCCAACTCTGTACTGAATATTGAACTTTGAAATTAAGAACTCAAAGTAAAATTTGAAAACTTCTTGAATTTACTCAAATCACAGAAGCCAGTTGTGAATGTAAAATAAAAGGCAAACCTGGTTTCTTATTGTTGCTTCCATTAATTGTAACTATTCATGACAATGTAGTACCTGCTAATTTATGATACATTAAATATGGTTAATGATATGGTCAACAAACATTTGTTTTGTATAAAATGTCATGGGTGACCCTCTAATTTCATGGTTTATGAAACTCAAAAGCCCTTTGTGTCATCTCTGTAGTTTTTGATGTTTCTCATAGTCAATAGTGACTGATATCTATTTTTCTAAAGATACAGAGGGAAAAGGAACATATGTAATTTAGATCATGTTTGAAATTATTTCTAGGGATGCTGACAAAATAAATGTGTATTTTACTTCTTGAATCTTGAATCCTCGATCATCTTTCACCACTAATCCTTCTTTTATTATATTTTCAGCATAGAAGTTGAACAATTATGATGATAGTATGCAAGTTCAGGTATAAGTCCAAAAATAAATGAATGTGATTTACTCTCTCTTTCTTTTCTCTCAGCAACAAAAACAGCGGCCACGTTACTGGCAAAAATAATACAAGCTTACTGGGCATGACGTAAAGCACTAAGGGTGATACTTCACAGTCTCAGTGATCTTGTGTTTGATGGGATCACATGAAATTGCTCAAACTGTAACAATAAACCAACTACAATTGAAAGAATACTTCACCAAAAAGAAAATCACCGTCTTGGAGTGGTCTGTTTGAAATAAATGCTGGGCTTACCAATTTGCTTCCTAAAACTATGAACTTAATGCATTTTGAGATATAGTGCACGTGTCCACTGTGATGAAAAAAGTGCAATAGCACAAAGTACAGAGGCAAGTATTACTTTTTTAATTATACATATTTCCAACATATTGTTGGCTCAGGATTCTAAAGTTGTATCTGCGTTCAGGGCAGTTCTGAAACACTGAGGATCAAAGATTTTCACTTTCAAAATGGCAAAACTGGGGTCACCATGGACTGTGGCCTTAAAAAGAGGTTAGTATGGGTGGTCCTGATGTGAGGTGATCTTGGAAGCCATGTATAGTTAACTAGTTAGTTAGTCAACTAGTTTATTTTTTTGCAACTTTTTTTCACAAAAACATTATATCGACTAAGGAGCAGCTCTTTTTTTAAATTAGATACCACATCTTGCTGTCTCATTTTCTTTTGGCTCACACTTCAGAGATTCATGAATTCACAGACAGTTTAGCTGGATGAACTTGGCGCAAAGCAAAATTAACCACTAACAGAAGCTCATTGTTTTGATGTTTCTGCATCCTTTTTTTCTAGTGTGCAGTTCACATCAGACAGACTGTGTACTTTTGTGGGCACAGTAATGAGGCTGAAACCTACTGAAATACAATAACAATACATCTGAAATGCACAGTGCCAGACCAGACCAGGCTCTATTAACAAGTTGCTAACAAAATATTTTTCGTAGAAATTCAAGTTGTTTTCATAACTAGCCGACTACTTTTTTCAATGACTAGTCAACTTTTAAAAATTAATAGTAGAGCACCCTCTAGCGCTCAGGTGCCTAGGACTTTTTACACAGTACTGTATTTGCTATTTGATTCCCATCATGTAATGGAACACAAGCTGAGGGTATTTTATTATGCAAATATTGACATGCTTATGATGTTGATTTGAATAACATTTAAACAGCAGGTATGATTTCATTCTTTCAATGAATCACTATCATTCTGGAGCTCCAGAAGATTTGCAGGATCCCAAGAGACGTCTACCTCAAGGTAAACAGCCAATAATAAACAATGCTCTGTTACTAAAAATGATGAATAAATCCTTATAGACGGTATGTCATTGATCAGTTTTATTATATTGTATTCAGTCCACATCACCACATAAAAATCATCTTTTCTGACATAATTAAAGTGTAATAAAAGTGTTTTTTTGTGAAGCCCCTTGAAGTTTTACATTTGGTTTCATAAAATAGACTCTGTTAAAATAATAATGCCAAGATAATTTGAAACTCAAATTTCAGCTGCATGTTTGTAGAAAGTAAATGTCCGTGACACTGTTATTAAAATTAAAGAGCCTTTACTGTAACATGGCTGTGGACAAAAGACAAAGAGGACTCTCCCTGATGAAGGCTCACACTGAAATGCATTAGGAGACTTTTCGTTGTTTGTACATTACTGTTAAGTGCAGTCAAGTTGAGTCTGACTCCTGGCGACCATGTGGACAGTGTTTCTGCAGAATATCATATCTTCTGTTTGGGTCTTTAAGCTGATTGTATCCATCCATCTGGTTGCTGGCCATCCTCTTCATCATGTTCCATGCATACTTGTATTTTCTAATGAACTGGTTCTTCTTATAAAATGTCCAAAATAAGATCAAAGATGTATTTGTTCAATGAATTTGCCATCCAAGCTGCTCTAAAAAGTCTTTGCGAACACCAAAGTTCAAAAGCATCAATGTTTTTCCTGTCCTGCTTTTTTATTTTCCAGTTTTCACATCCATAGCGAACCACAGGAAAGACAATTCTGATCTTTCTCTGTAGAGACAAATCATTACATTTGAAGATCTTTACATGCTCCTTCAATCTTATCCTGCCAGGTGCCAAGCTGTGTTGAATTTCTAGCAGTTTTTTACATTGTATTAACCGCTGTTTTCTTCATATTGAGTTGAAATCCCATCTTTTCATTCCGTTCTTTAATCTTACTTTTAAGAGCCTTTAGGTCTTCCTGATTCTGCACTACTGTTGTGTCATTGAGAGACAGAGAAACTTCAAAGTCTCTGTGAGCTTGTGTTTGATGGGATCAAGTGAAATTGCTCAAACCACAACAATCTGAAAAAGGCCAACTACCATTGAAAGAGTTCTTCACCAAAAAGGACATTCTAGTCTTGGAATGGGCGGATTAAAATAAATTCTATTCGGTTTTACATTTTGCTTCGTAAAACCATGTATATTGAGTGTCCAAATACTTTTTGAGGCCACTGTAATGAAAAAGGTGCAACAGCGCAAAGTATTGAGGCAAATCTTGCATTGTTTTAATGTAACAAATTTGTAACAGTTTTTTACTCCGGCCCAGTTTTTTTCATTGTCTTCTTCACAGCAGTGACTGTGATCTCGTTTTGCTGTGTGTCTGTGCTGCGTGCCCTGAAACACCCAGGACCAGGAGACACACAGATCACAACACAGAGAGGTAGAGATGTAGGCAACCAACAAAAGAGAAATGCCTTTAAAACAATCCTTTCAGCATTGCTCATAATCCTGATCACCTACCTCCCTATTTTTACTGCGATAAAAAATGGACAAAAATTTGCTTAGTTGTGAAATCCTTCCATTCATAACCTCTTTAAATTTTTTGGGTGTGATAATCACTCCACTGCTGAAAATATACAAGAATGATCATCTGAATTGCCTCAACTATCAAAGGGAAATTCATGAGATGATTGTGTGGTTTTCATATACAGCAACTATCATGACTCTGTATAGTTTAGATCAGGCACAGTACAATGTGTTAGTGGACCCTGAGTAGACCCTAGGCTATTCAGATATGTCATTATTTGACATATACATGTTGGTATCTTTATGAATGTAGCCATTTCTGATCAAAATTGTACGTATGATCCATTATGAGTGCCAAAGAAAGTTTTCCTCAAGGCCAAGACATTATTTTTATTATTATCATTGACAGACATTTCTTATCACCTGTTCATAAAAGTGGAAGTCAAATGAAATTGAAAGGTAAAGCTGAGTGTTATTATTCATTACTAGTTTATTTGTCCAGTTTCACTCTGGGTTTAAGTTATTCTAATGGAGCGGCCCTTCTTACTATTAAAATGCACCCACTGTTACCTAACACCACCCCCAACTCAATTTTATGTATAGTCTTCTATACATAAGCTCCATTACTGTATTGAATATCCAACTTTGAAACTTCAAACTAAAATTTGAAAACTGGTTGTTTATTGAAGTCACAAAAGCCAGTTGTGAATGTAAATTATGGCAAACCTGATTTCTTACTGTTGCTTCCATTAACTGTAACTATTTATTCCAATGTAGTAGCTGCTAATTTATGTTACAATAAATACAGTTAAAGACATGATCAGCAAACAGATGTTTTGTGTAAAATGTTATGGGTGACCCTTTAATTATTAATAGCCATTTCATGGTTTGTGAAATCCAACAGCCTTTTGTGCCATCTCTGTAATTCTTTCCCATACATATGAGTGACTAATATTTGTTTTTATACAATAAGATACAATAAGAATAGGAAAATATGTAATTAGATCATGTTTAAAATTATTTCTACAGATGCTGACAAAATGTAAAAGGTGTATTTTTAAACAAATTATCTCAGTGTAGGGTTAGATTAATCTTGTATCAGTGGAAGATCATCATAACACACTTTACATTTTCACATCCACGGACAGAACCACCTATGATATCTTTATCATTGACCTTCAGCTGATCTAAACGTACTTGTATTTTCTAATGAACTGGTACTTCTTAAATATGATCAAAGATCTGTTTGTTTATTTAATTTGCCATCCAAGGTGCTCTACAACTTTTTGCAAACACCAAAGTTCAAAAGCATCAATGTTTTTCCTGTCTTGGTTTTATTTTCCAGCTTTCATGTCCACAGAGAACCACAGGAAAGACAATTCTGATCTTTCTCTGTAGAGATAAATCATTACATTTGAAGATCTTTACATGCTCCTTCATTCTTATCCTGCCAGGATCTTCACTATAAATGCAATAGCAGTTTTTTACATTGTATTAACCTCTGTCTTCATATTGAGCTAAAGTTCTTTAATTTTCCTTTTAAGAGCCTTTAGGTCTTCCTGATTCTCCACTACTGTTGTATCATTAAGAGAGAGTGAAACTTCAAAGTCTCTGTGAGCTTGTGTTTGATGGGATCAAGTGAAATTGTTCAAACTGTAACTATCTGAAAAACGCCAACTACCATTGAAAGAATTCTTCACCAAAAAGGACATCGTAGTCTTGGAATGGGTTGATTAAAATAAATTCTATTTGCTTTAAAATTTTGCTTCATAAAACCATGAACTTAATACATTTTGAAGTACAATGAGTGTCCAAATACTTTTTGAGGCCAATGTAATTAAAAAAGTTTATAGTGGCAAGTCTTACATTGTTTTAATGTAACATATGTATAATATATTGTGAGCTTACAGTTATAAAGTTCTGTCTGCATTTGAAGACAGTAAGGATCAAAGATTTCACTTTCAAAATAACAAAACCTGAACTTGGGTCATGCTGGACTGTGGCCTGACTATTTGCTGAAGTGGTGGGTATGGGTGGTCCTGATGTTAGGTGGTTTTGGAAGCCATGCATAGTTCAGTGAACATCTATTGCTAGTTAACTAGTTTATATGTGAAACTCTTTTTTCACTAAAATATGAAGTCGAATTAATCAAAATTATCCACTAAGGAAACACTACTTTTACACTCCTTTTAAGCACTACTCTTTTGGTTGACTAGTCAACTTTTAAAAATTAATAGTCATGCAACCACCAGTGCTGGAGTGTTATGCAGTTCTGTGTTTCCTATTTGATCCTCATCACTCAATGGAACACAAGCCGAAGGCCCTTCATTATGCAAATATTGACATGGGCATATTGTTGGTTTGAACAACATTTAAACTGCAGGTGTGTCTTCATTATTTCAGTGAATCACTGTCATTCTGGAACTCCAGAAAACTTGCAGGATCCCAAGACACGTCTGAACCAGGTAAAAAGCCAATAATAAACAATGTTCTGTAAATACATCCATATAGACAGTATAGCATTCATCAGGTTTGTTGTATTGTAATCCATTCATGATCAGTGGATTGTATGTTGTTATTTGGGATGAGACTTACACCTCATGCTATGTATCCTTTAACTAATGTTAATGTAATGCATACTTTTCTGTTTATTTACATTTTGACCCATTTCAGGGTCATTTTTCTATTTGCACAGTAACACGTTAACTTTTTCCCAATATCTTCTATCATTGCAACACTAATCGTCTGATTTTCTTTTCCACATTACAGCATCAACAAACATCGTTAAACATCTGTAATGGAGACTAATTCCACTATTAATTCCACTTTCGACTTTCATGGCTGTTTTGAACAAACTCATTTTGGAATGGTTGTATCCTATGTTGTAATGTTGCTCTGCTTCTTCTTAGGAACCCCAGCTCATTCGTGGCTCCTCTGGCTCTTTGTCCATGATGGCTGTAAAATCAAACCCACCCAGGTGTTTTTTGTGAATCATACGGTACTGGAGCTGATCAGCTGCATTCACTGTGCTTTTCACATGCTCAATCTGCTGATCTTCAAAAATGAAATGTTATTCCAAAGTCTGTATATTGTTCTTGCCATAACCTGGATCGGCAGGCCTCTGCTGCAGACCTGCATTTGTGTTGAGCAGTACCTGGCAGTGATCCATCCAATCATATTCTTGAAATATAAAGATAAGCAGTACAGGACTGTATCAGCTGCAGTAGTTTGGCTGGTGGCGGCTGTGTGTGCTGTATTTTGGGTCTTTGCAGATATTTACTCTGACCCCATTTTTTACATTGTCTTCTTAACAGCTGTTACTGTGATCTCGTTTTGCTGTGTGTCTGTGCTGCGTGCCCTGAAACACCCAGGACCAGGAGACACACAGATCACAACACAGAGAGGTAGAGATGTAGGCAACCAACAAAAGAGAAATGCCTTTAAAACAATCCTTTCAGCATTGCTCATAATCCTGATCACCTACCTCCCAGTGGTGTCACTTACTGTATTTACTGTGATAGAAATTGATAAGGAATTATTCTATTGTGATATCCTTCCATTCCTATACTCATTCAATTTTTTGGGTGTGATAATCGCTCCATTGCTGAAAATATACAACAATGGTCATCTGAAGTGCTTAAACCGTCAAAGGTAAATTAAAGAGAATTCATGAGAGGATTCTGTGGTTTTCATACACAGCACCTATTATGACTCTGCATAGTTTAGATCAGGCACAGTAGAATCTGTTAGTGGACCCTGTTAGTGGAGTTTGCATGTTCTCCTCATGTCTGTGTGGCTTTCCTCCCACAGTCCAAGAACATGCAGTCAGGCTAACTGGACATGGTTATTTGCCCCTAGGTGTAAATGTATGTGTCTGTCTGCCTGGTGATGGACTGGTGACCTGTCCAGGGTGTATCCTGTCTTCCACCCAATGACTGCTGGGATAGGCTCCAGCTCCCCCTCGTGACCCAGAAGGATAAGCAGCTTAGAAGATGTTTATGTACAGTATATAGTTCATTATATAGCTTATTACTATGTCAAAATATATATTTTGCGGCCACATTTTATTTCTGTTCTGTTGCATCCATTATGAGGGCTTTTATTATTGTCATTCACAGACATTTATAATCACCTGGTTGTAAAAGTGGAAGTCCAATGAAATTGAAAGATAAGACTGAGTGTTTTTATTGTTGCTTTATTTATTATAATTCATTATTAGTTTATCTGTCCAGTTTCAGTCTGAGCTGAAGTTATTGCAATGGAACAGCCTGTATATTGAAATGCACCCACTGTTACCCAACACCCCTCCCCACCCTGCTCAATTTTACGTATAGTGTTCTATATATAAGCTCCAACACTGTTTTTAATATCCAATTTTGAAATTAAGAACTCAAAGTAAAATTTGAAAACTTCTTGAATTTACTTCAGTCACAGAAGCCAGTTGTGAATGTAAATTAAAAAGCAAACCTGATTTCTTATTTTTGCTTCCATTAATTGTAACTATTCATGACAATGTAGTACCTGCTAATTTATGATACAATAAACATAGTTAATGATATGGTCAACAAACAGTTGTTTTGTATCATCTAATTTTTAATAGCCATTTCAAGGTTCATGACATTTAACAGCCTTCTGTGTCATCTCATGATCATGTTTGAAATTATTTCTAGGGATGTTGATAAAATAAATGTGTATTTTACTTCTTGAATCTTGAATCCTCGATCATCTTTCACCAGTAATCCTTCTTTTATTATATTTTCAGCATACAAGTTGAACAATTATGATGATAGTATGCAAGTTGGAGTATAAGTCCAAAAATAAATGAATGTGATTTACTCTCTCTTTCTTTTCTCTCAGCAACAAAAATATTGGCCACATTACTGGCAAAAATAATACAAGCTTTTTGGGCATGACGTAAAGCACGAAGGGTGATACTTCACAGTCTCAGTGAGCTTGTGTTTGATGGGATCACATGACATTGCTCAAACCGTAACAATAAACCAACTACAATTGAAAGAATACTTCACCAAAAAGAAAATCACAGTCTTGGAGTGGTCTGTTTGAAATAAATGCTACTTGGTTTAACAATTTGCTTCCTAAAACCTTGAACTTAATACATTGTTAATTATAGTGCACATGTCCAAATACTTTTTGAGGTCACTGTAATGAAAAAAGTGCAATAGCACAAAGTACAGAGGCAAGTATTACTTTTTATTCATACATATTTCCAACATATTGTTGGCTTGTAATTCTAAAGTTGTATCTGCGTTCAGGGCAGTTCTGAAACACTGAGGATCAAATATTTCACTTTCAAAATGGCAAAACTGGGGTCACCATGGACTGTGGCCTTAAAAAGAGTTTAGTATGGGTGGTCCTGGTGTGAGGTGGTCTTGGAAGCCATGTATAGTTAACTAGTTAGTTAGTCAACTAGTTTATTTTTTTGCAACTTTTTTTCACAAAAACATTATATTGACTGAGGAGCAGCTCTTTTTTAAATTAGATACCACATCTTGCTGTCTTATTTTCTTTTGGCTCACACTTCAGAGATTCATGAATTCATAGACAGTTTAGCTGGATGAACTTGGCGCAAAGCAAAATTAACCACTACCAGAACCTCATTGCTTTGATATTTCTGCATCCTTTTTTCCAGTGTGCAGTTCACATCAGACAGACTGTGTACTTTTGTGGGCACAGTAATGAGGCTGAAACCTGCTGAAATACAATAATAACATATCTGAAATGCACAGTGCCAGACCAGGCTCTATTAGCAAGTTGCTAACAAAATATTTTTCACAGAAACTCAAGATTTTTTCACAACAAGCCGACTACTTTTTTCAATGACTAGTCAACCAAAAATTAATAGTCAAGCACCCACTAGCACTCAGGTGTCTAGGATGTTTTGCATAGTACTGTATTTGCTTTTTGATTCTCATCACTTAATTAAACACAAGCTGAGGGCACTTTATTATGCAAATATTGACATGCCTATGTTGTTGGTTTGAAAAACAGTTGAATAACAGGTGTGATTTCATTATTTCAATGAATCACTATCATTCTGGAACTCAAGAAGACTTGCATGATCCCAAGAGACGTCTATAATATATAATATATGATGCATATTGTCTTACTCTTAGTTTACTGTTATGACCCATTTCAGCATTCATTGTGCTTCTGACATGCCCACTATGCTGATCTTCAAAAGATGCTATTGAAAAATTTGTATATTGTTTTTGCTGTAACCTGGGTCAGCAGACCTCTGATGCAGACCTGCATTTGTGTTGAGCAGTACCTGGAAGTGATCCATCCTATGATAGTTTTACATTATAAAGGTAAGCAGTAACAGAGGAATGCCTTTAAAACAATCCTTTCAGCCTTGCTCATAACCCTGGTCACCTACCTCCCAGTGGTGTCACTTCCTATATTTACTGTGATAAAAATAGATGAGGACTTATTCTATTGTGAAATCCTTCCATTCATAACCTCATTAAATGTTTTGGGTGTGATAATCACTCCATTGTTGAAAATATACAACAATGGTCATCTGAAGTGCTTAAACCTTTAATGGTAAATTAAAGAGAATTCATGAGTGGATTGTGTGGTTTTCAAATACAGCACCTATTATGACTCTGCATAGTTTAGATCAGGCACAGTAGAATGTGTTAGTTGACCCTAGTCTATTCAGATATGTAATTATTTACATTTACATGTTGATAGGTTAATGAAGGTAGGGCTGTCGCCTCACAGCAAGAAGGGCCTGGGTTCGGTTCCCTGGCTGGGCGACTGGGGTCCTTTCCATGTGGAGTTTGCATGTTCTCCCTGTGTCTGCGTGGCTTTCCTCCCACAGTCCAAGAACATGCAGTCAGGCTAACTGGACATGCTAAATTGCCCCTAGGTGTGAATGTATGTGTCTGTCTGTCTGCCCAGCGATGGACTGGTGACCTTCCAGCCAATGACTGCTTGGTGTTTTGGGTACAGTTCGGTCATACTGGCCACCGGATATTCAACATGGCACCTCATGGCAAAGAACTCTCTGAGGATGTGAGAAATAGAATTGTTGCTCTCCACAAAGATTGGCTAGGCTATAAGAAGATTGCTAAAACCCTGAAACTGAGCTATAGCTCGGTGGCCAAGGTCATACAGCCGTTTTCCAGGACAGGTTCCACTCGGAACAGGCCTCGCCAGGGTCGACCAAAGAAGTTGAGTCCACGTGTTCAGCGTCATATCCACAGGTTGGCTTCAAAAAATATACGCATGAGTGCTGCCAGCATTGCTGCAGAGGTTGAAGAAGTGGGAGGTCAGCCTGACAGTGCTCAAACCATATGCCGCACAATGCATCAACTCGGTCTGCATGGCCGTCATCCCAGAAGGAAGCCTCTTCTGAAGCTGATGCACAAGAAAGCCCAGAAAAAGTTTGCTGAAGACAAGCAGTCCAAGTATATGGAACCATACTGGAACCATATCCTGTGGTCTGACGAGACCAAGATAAACTTGTTTGGCTCAGATGGTGTCCAGCATGTGTGGTGGCACCCTGGTGAGAAGTATCAAGACAACTGTCTCTTGCCTACAGTCAAGCATGGTGGTGGTAGCATCATGGTCTGGAGTTGCATGAGTGCTTCCCGCACTGGGGAGCTGCGGTTCATTGAGGGAAACATGAATTCCAACATGTACTGTGACATTCTGAAGCAGAGCATGATCCCCTCCCTTCAGAAACTGCACTGCATGGCAGTTTTCCAACTCGACCCCAAACACACCTCCAAGATGACAACTGCCTTGCTGAAGGTAAAAGTGATGGACTGGCCAAGTATGTCTCCAGACCTAAACCCAATTGAGCACCTGTGGGGCATCCTCAAGTGGAAGGAGGAGGAGCTCAATGTGTCTAACATCCACCAGCTCCGTGATGTCATCATGGAGGAGTGGAAGAGGATTCCAGTACGAACCTGTGCAGCTCTGGTGAATTCCATGCCCAAGAGGGTTAAGGCAGTGCTAGATAATAATGGTGGTCACACAAAATATTGACACATTTGAGCACAATTTGGACATGTTCACTGTGAGGTGTACTCACTTGTGTTGCCAGCTTTTTAGACATTAATGGCTGTGTGTTGAGTTATTTTCAGAGGACAGTAAATCTATATTGCTATACAAGCTGTACACTGACTACTTTAAGGTATGTCCAGGTTTCATTTCTATAGTGTTGTCCCATGAAAAGATATAATAAAATATTGGCAGAAATGTGAGGGGTGTACTCACGTTTGTGAGATACTGTATATGTTGCTGTCTTAATGTCTTTGGCTTATGCTTCTGAGATTTGTGAATTCATAGACAGTTTAGCTGGATGCAAAAGAAAATTAGCCACTACCAGAAGCTCATTGTTTTGATATTTCTGCATGCTTTTTTTCTAGTGTGCAGTTCACATCAGACAGACTGTGTACTTTTGTGGGCACAGTAATGAGGCTGAAACTTACTGAAATACAATAATAACACGTCTGAAATGCACAGTTCCAGACCAGACCAGGCTCTATTAGCAAGTTGCTAACAAAATATTTTTCACAGACACTCAAGTTGTTTTCATAAGTGAACTACTAAAAAGTAATAGTCAAGCACCCCCTAGTTTTGCTGTGTGTCTGTGCTGCGTGCCCTGAAACACCCAGGACCAGGAGACACACAGATCACAACACAGAGAGGTAGAGATGTAGGCAACCAACAAAAGAGAAATGCCTTTAAAACAATCCTTTCAGCATTGCTCATAATCCTGATCACCTACCTCCCAGTGGTGTCACTTACTGTATTTACTGTGATGAAAATAGATGAGGTATTTTTCTATTGTGAAATCCTTCCATCCATATCCTCATTCAATTTTTTGGGTGTGATAATCACTCCATTGCTGAACAACAATGGTCATCTGAAGTGCTTAAATCTTCAAAGGTAAATTAAAGAGAATTCATGAGTGGATTGTGTGGTTTTCATATACAGCACCTATTATGACTCTGTATAGTTTAGGTCAGGCACAGTAGAATGAGTTAGTGGACCCTGAGTAGACCCTAGGCTATTCAGATATGTCATTATTTGACATATACATGTTGATATGAATGTAACCATTTTTTATCAAAAATGTATTTACATATATACATGTGTGTGTGTGTGTGTGTGTGTTTGTGTGTGTGTGTGTGCATACAGTATATGGTTCATTATATAGCTTATTACCGTGTCAAAATACATATGTTTAGCATGTTGCGGCCACATTTTATTTCTGTTCTCTTGGATCCATTATGAGTGCTTTTATTATTATCATTGTCAGACATTTATTATCACCTGTTTGTAAAAGTGGAACTCCAATGAAATTGAAAGATAAGGCTGAGTGTTTTTCATTGTTGGTTTATTTATTATTATTCATTATTAGTTTATCTGTCCATGGTGAAGACCTATATTTCGCTTTCAGACTTTTGCTGAAAAGTTATCTGACTTTTTAAGGAGACTGGAGCAAACTCTGGCCAAAGTAGTACAGAAAGGAGGCCTTTCAGCTAAAGATACAGACCAAGTGCACATTGAACAGCTTTTGAGGGGAGCAGTGACTTCTGATGTTATGTTGGTACAGTTGAGACTGCATGAGAGAAAAAGTAACCCACCCAGCTTTTTAGACTTACTCAGTGAGATACGCATTGAAGAGGAATATCAAGCTTCTCGGCAGAAAGTAAATGCTACTGTAAGGCAGGTGCAGGCTGCAGGAAAAACAGAGGCAAAAGATTCGGAGGTCCAACGTCTGAGGACTGAGCTGAAGGAGTTGAAGACCCAGTTTACAGAACTAGCAAAAAGTGCCACCTCCTATTCAACTGAGGAGGCAGAGCCAAGCCAAACTGTACCCAGTGTATCCGTGAGTCCTAGTCCTACCCCTGAAGTCACAGCATTGAGAAAATAAGTCAAGAGATTACAACACAAGGTGGAAGGGATAGGGAATAAGGGTGCTGAAATTTCAGCATCCTCACTGAAATTTGCCTCAGCCAAACATGTCATGTCAAACACTAAGACTCATATAGTAAAAGATGCTGATGATTACTTCTGTTACAGATGTGGAGAAAATGGGCACATTGCCACTAAGTGTCAAGCTCCTGAAAATACACAGAAGGTGACGCAAAAATTGATTCGCTCACTTCGAAAAGCTCAAGAAACAAAGATAAAGGACAGTAAGTCGGCTGGCTTTTCATGTTCCATTAAGAAAAGTGCTGTGGCAGTGAGGCAGCAGGGTGACTTCCCAAAAGGCTTGATTGGTCCTTCCTCAGTGGTAAAAGTGAAAGTAAATGGTAAACCCTGCAGTGCATCAATGGACAGTGGGTCCCAAGTGACCATAATTTTTTCAGGATTGGTATCGTTTGCATTTGTCAAATGTGCCTATTCAGCCTGTGTCTGGTTTATCAGTATGGGGGCTAAGTGAATCCAGCTACCCATACTTGGGGTACATCGTGGTAGATGTTCAGTTCCCCAAAGAGCTCATGAAAATCCAGGAAACTGTAACAGTTTTGGCCTTAGTCTGCCCAGGCCCAAAAAGTCCTGACCAAACACCCATTATAATAGGAACCAATGCTCATTTTTTCAAGAGATTAGCAGAATTAAGCAGGGTCAAGTGTGGCACTGACATCTCCAGTGGGGTAGAAGAACAGCTACATTGCACAGAAGTAAAAGCGCTTGAGGAAGCTGCTGGACGGGTGAAGTGGATGGGCCCTGGATCTCTGCTCATTCCACCTACTTGTAGTCGCTGTGTATCAGGTGAGGTAACATTCAATCGGTCTCTGCGTAATGATGTACTAGTTTTGGAACCTCCCACTGAGCCATTACCATATGGGGTTTTGATACAACCTGTCGTCATACCTGCCTCTACTGTGGATATTTCCAGGTTTTCAGTAGTCATGCAGAATGAGTCTATAAAGGAAGTGGATATCCCTGTGGGAACTGAAGTGGGACAGCTTTGTGGTACTGACTCAGTGATGGTTCCACCCAATCCAGATGTCCCAAGAAACATGGACCCAAAGCTTATTCAATTTGGAGACTCCCCTGTTCCTGAGGAATGGAAGGAATGGCTCAGGGAAAAGTTGTCCAAAAGAGCACAAGTTTTCTCCTTGAATGGCTGGGATGTGGGTTTAGCCCAAGGAGTGAAGCATCACATTAGGCTGAAAGACTTAAGACCATTTCGCGAGAGGTCCAGGCGGTTGGCACCAGCTGACATTGAAGATGTGAGGCGTCATCTTCAGGAGTTACTAGCCGCTGGAATAATGAAAGAATCACGCAGTCCATACGCATCGCCAATTGTGATTGCTTGAAAGAAAAATGGCAGTGTGAGAATGTGCATTGATTATCGCACTCTGAATAACAGAACAATACCCGATCAGTATACCACTCCAAGAATTGATGATGCCGTAGACTGCCTAGTGGGAAGCAAGTGGTTCTCTGTTCTTGACGTTTGCAGCGGCTACTATCGAATTGCCATGGCTGAGGAAGATAAAGAAAAAACAGCCTTCATATGTCCGCTGGGGTTTTATCAGTTTTGAACAGATGCCACAAGGGATCATAGGAGCCCCAGCTACATTTCAACACCTAATGGAAAAGGCTGTGGGTGACATGAACCTGCTCGAGGTGCTTGTGTACCTGGGTGATCTGAGGAGGAGCACGAGGAACAACTCTTGAAAGTTCTGGACAGGTTAGAAGAGGTGGGACTTAAAATATCGCTGGACAAGTGCCAGTTTTGCCAGTCTAAAGTGAAATAGGTTGGCCATATTGTTTCAGCCAGTGGTATAGCTACCGATCCAGTGAAAGTGGAGGCAGTCACAAACTGGCCACAACCCACCAATCTTTCCTCGGTTTTTGTGGCTATTATAGATGCTTTATAGCAGATTTTTTGTCAATCGTCAAACCTCTCGCAGACTTGACCAAAGGATATGCTCCATGCCAGAAAACAATAAAGGCCCCTCAAGAAAAAACTCAGTCATACTACAAGGAATCTGACCCTTTCAGAGAGAGGTGGACTGATGAGTGCACAAAAGCTTTCCAACAGATTATCCACTGTCTCACACATGCTCCACTTTTAGCTTTTGCTGACCCCCAAAAGCCTTATGTCCTGCATGTGGATGCGAGTCTCAGAGAGCTCGGGGCAGTACTCTATCAAGAGCATCCTGAAGGTCTGAAACCCGTCACATTCGCCAGCCGTGGCCTAAGTATATCAGAACGAAACTATCACATTCACCATTTAGAATTCTTGGCTCTTAAGTGGGCTGTGGTCAGTAAGTTTCACGACTACTTGCACGGGGCAAAGTTTGTTGTTAGGACTGACAACAATCCCCTTACATATGTATTGACCACGGCAAAGCTAAATGTGATGGGACACAGATGGCTGGCTAAACTAGCACGATATGACTTTGACATTCAGTATCATCTGGGAAAGACGAACGTGGATGCCGATTTATTATCTCGGAACAAGGAGGGTGTCGCAGCTGAAGAATGGAAGGTAATACCCCGTTCAGAAGTGAGAGCACTTTCACAAGGAGTGTGCATGGGAAAGACGTCTCGAACACTGGTGCAATTTGCTGATCGGTTAGGAGTCAGGGCAGAAGGAATCCCAGATGCCTATGTCTTCCCTACACACCTTGACGTAGGTCAGATGGAAAAATCCCTGAGGACAGGTCACTGGCCAACTGAGTTGAGTGAGAAAGATCCTGCTATGTCATTGATGAGACGAGAGAGTGGAAAACTGGCAGTTAAGGACGGACTTCTCTACCGAGTCATCGAGAGGGAGTCAGAGACAGACTCAGCTCAGTTAGTGCTGCCTGAAGTGTACAGACGTACTGTAATGAAATCGTTGCATGATGATTTAGGACATTTGGGGATGGAAAGAGCAGTGGAACAGCTAAGGAAGTGGTTTTATTGGCCAAAAATGGCTCATGATATGGAGCAGTACATTAAAAGCTGTGGAGAGTGTATTGCCCAGTCTACGAGTTGCCCCTTTAAATCAGATTGTCAGTAGCGGGCCTATGGAGCTGGTGTGTCTGGACTTTCTGTCTCTAGAGCCAGATAGTTCAGGGATTTCCAATATTTTGGTGGTCACTGATCATTTTAGCAGATACGCCCAGGCATATCCCACCAGAGATCAGAAGGCACTTATGGTTGCCAAGGTTTTGATTGAGAAATATTTTGTCAACTGTGGCTTACCTGCACATCTTCACTCCGATCAGGGACGGGACTTTGAAAGTCAGGTCATACGGGAACTGCTGCAGATGATGGAAATAAGGAAGTCTAGGACGACTCCTTATCATCCTCAAGGAGACCCACAGCCAGAACGGTTTAACCAAACTTTGTTATCTATGCTTGGAACGCTCCCAGAAGAAACAAAATTGGAGCCGATATGTATGCCAACTCGTGCATGCATATAATTGCACCAAAAGTGATGTCACAGGCTACAGCCCCTACTTTTTGATGTTTGGAAGGGAAGCTCGGTTACTTGTTGATGTGTGTTTTGGAACTTCCCCTGATGGTGAGAGTGAGGTGACATACACGCAGTATGTTAACCGGCTGAGACGTGATCTGCAAAAGGCTTATCAGTTAGCTTCGCAGGCAGCTGACCACAGACACAAGCGAAACAAAGCGGCTTACGACAAGCTTGTACATCATCAAGTCTTGAAAGAAGGTGACAGGGTACTAGATAAAAATCTTGGATTGCCTGGGAAAAACACAAGCTGCAAAGTCGGTGGAATCCACTGCCCTACGTAGTAATGGAGAGAATCTCTGATTTACCTGTATACAGAGTGAAGCCACAAAGTGGTCTGGGTGGTGTGAGGACTCTTCATAGGGACCACCTCTTGGCAATTGGAGAATGTTTGCATACACCATCTTCCACTTGTACAGTGCCTGTGCCTCAAAGACCCCAGACTCGCTGTAAGCAAGCAAGACCAGTCATGCAGTTGCATATGGAAGACGCTGCAGAGAAGGGCCAGCGTGAAGTATATTTAAAAGGAATAGTTTTATAGAAGAAGGAAAAAACACTCTTAACTTCTAGTATAAGTTGAGGTCTGAAGGTCTATGCATCCTGTGTTTGCAGAGTTTGGAATGTTTAAATTAAGGGGGCCCCTGGTCCAAAGGCCCAAATGGAGTAGGCCTCTTACTTTTTCCCTTTTTCTCTCAGTTCCAAATAGATGAGATCATTTTAATAAGGACCATATGTTCTGTCTCCTGTTTCAACAACAAGAACCATATATAAGCAATTGGAATATTCTGTTCTAGGGGGGACACTTTAGAATTGGCACGGATCCTCTCTCAGGTACTTTATAGTGCTTGATATGATACTGTTTTACTTTGTAATAAACATCTTATTCTGGGAAGACAGTGTCAGCGGAGTTTTCCTTCATCATCTTCACATCATCGCCACTTGATAAACAACAAGCGCTATGCAGAATCCCAAACAGATGAATCAGATGAGGATACGCACATACAGTATACTCTGTTGAGAGATGAGGCAAGTGAGAGAACTCTCCAAGTTGACAAACCTACAGAAACAGAGTCCAGTTGGATTGAGAGTCCTGAGAGTGGAGAGATCCATCAAGAGGAGACAGAGGAGAATGACTCTATTGAAAGTGAAATTGTGGTGGAGATGCAAGATGATGGGGAGGAACCTGTCGAATTGCCACAAGAGTATGGTGCTCATGAAGATGTGGGACAAGATAAAACGCTGCTTGCTAAAGAGACACTGTATAGTACCACTGATCCCAGTGTCAGGCCCATGCAAAAAGGACAGTGAAACCAGTGATACGGCTCACTTAAGAACAGCCTGGGAAATCCAGTGATCAGCCCATGACTATTGTACATCGTGGAATAGTGATTAGGTTGGGATAGGTAACTTTTGTTTTGTTTATTGCTCTTCGGAGTGAAGAGGCCAGTTGCCTTATTTTTTCTCGGCCACTACGCACCCGAGCCACGTTTCAGGCCTGCAATGAGGGGGGTAGAGAACTGGTTCAGTTAATTAGTACAGACTCTACCGAGAGTGAGCTGTGCGTGAGAGAGTGTGTGTGGGCACTTTTATTTTGTTTTATTTGTTCAGGCTTTGCCAATACAAATATTCTAAACTAAAATCTACAGTGTTGGATGTTTTCTATCTTTTGCATACTCAGAAGTTATTTGTTAGCATTATAATTATGTTTCATGTTCATATTAAGTGTATATTGCAAACTTAAAGTTCTGTCAGATACATTTATCAGTCACCTACGCCTAACCAAATCTAGAATTTACTGAGTAACCCAGGGCCCCCAGCTATATTTAATCATTTAAATAACCACCTATCTACTGGGTACCTAGCTGGGGCGCTAGAAAAAATGTATGTATGATCCATTATGAGTGCTAAAGGCATGTTTTCCTTAAGGCCAAGAAATTATTTTGTTATTGACATTGACTGACATTATTATCACCTGTTTGGAAAAGTGGAAGTCCAATGAAGTTGAAAGATAAGGCTGAGTGCTATTATTCATTATTATAACCCCAATCCCAAAAAATATGGGACGCTGTGCAAAATGTAAATGAAAACAAAATGCAGTAATGTGTAAATTATTTAAACTCTATATTTAACTGAAAATAGTACAAAAGACAACAAATCAAATGCAAAAACTGAAAAAAAAATGTTTTTTGAAAAATATATGCCCATTTTGAATTTGATGGCAGCAACATATTCTAAAAAAGTTGTAACAGGGTCATGTTTACCACTGTGCTGCATCACCTCTTCTTTTAATAATACTCTGTAATCATTTGGGGACTGAGGAGACCAACTGCTGCAGTTTTGGAAGTGAAATATTTTCCCATTCTTACTTGATATAGGATTTCAGCTGCTCAGCAGTTCAGGGTCTCTTTTATAATATTTCTTGTTTCATAAAGTGCCGTATGTTTTCAGTAGGTGACAGGTCTGATCTGCAGTCAAGCCAGTTTAGCACCCGGGCTCTTTTACTGTAGAACCATGCTGTTGTAATATGTGCAGAATGTAGTTTGTCTTGCTGAAATGCCATCTGAATGGCAGCATATGTTGCCAAAACCTATATATATCATTCTGAATTAATGATGCCTTCACAGATGTGCCAGTCACCCATGCCAGGGGCACTAATGCACTCCCATACCATCAGGGATGGTGGCTTTTGAACTGTTTACTGCTAACAAGGCTGATGGTCTTTAGCACGGAGGATGCAGTGTCCATGATCTCCAAAAAGAATTTCAAATTTTGATTCGGCAGACCACAGAACGCTTTTCCACTTCGCCTCAGTCCATATATACGGTTTCTTCTCTGCATGGTAGAGTTTTAACTTGCATTTGTGGATTCAGTGATGAACTATGTTCACACACAATGGTTTTCAGAAGTGTTCCTGAGCCCATGCAGTAATTTCCACTGCAAAATCATGTCTGTTTTTAATGCAGTGCCACTTGAGGGCCCAAAGATCTTGGCTAGCCATTACTGGTTTTCAGCCTTGTCGAGATTTCTTTGGATTCTCTGAATCTTTTAATCATATCATGTACTGTAGATTATGAAATCCCCAAGTTCTTTGCTATTTTATGTTCAGAAACGTTATTCTTGAATTGTTGCACTGTTTGCTCGTGCACTCTTTCACAGAGCAGTGAAACCCTCCCCATCGTTATTTCTGAAAGATTCAGCCTCTCTGAGATGTTCTTTTTCTATCCAGTGATGTTACTGACCTGTTGCCAATTAACCTTAATATGTTTTTTTTTTTTTAGCATTGCTCGACTTTACCATTTTTTTGTCGCCCCGTTCCAACTTTTTAGGAATATGTTGCTGCCATCCAATTCAAAATGTGCAAACATTTTTCAAAACAATATAATTTCTCAGTTTTAGCATTTCATATGTTGGCTTTGTACTATGTTCAAATAAACATTTGGTTTAAATGATTTGCACATCATTGCATTTTGTTTTCATGTACATTTTGTATGTATAGTGTTCTGTACATAAGCACCAACACTGTATTGAATATCCAACTAACAAATCAAACTAAAATTTGTCAAGTTTATTCAAATCACAGAAGCCAGTTGCAAATGTAAATTAAAAAGCAAGCCTGATTGCTTACTGTTGGTTCCATTACCTGTAACTATTTATCACAATGTAGTACCTGCTAATTTATGATACAATAAATATATTTAATCAGCAAACAGGTGTTTTGTATAAAATATCATGAGCGACCCTCTAATTTTTAATAACCATTTCATAGTTTATGAAATTCAAAAGCCTTTGGTGTCATGTCACCTCTGTAATTCTTTCCCATGCATATGAGTGAGTAATATTAATTACTATATATAAATACTAAATATGTAATTTATATCGTGTTTGATATTATTTCTATGGATGCTGACAAAATGTAAAAGGTGTATTTTTTAAAAAGAAATATTTCAGTGTACGAATAGATTAATCTTGTATCAGTGGAAGATCATAACATACTTTACATTTTCACGTCTACCAACAGAAACACCTATTAGCCTTTCTATTTTAACCCTATTTGTATGGGCACATTACAAGTATAATTAAGAACTAAGGCAGAGGATCTTAGTGTTGCTAGGTGCTATGTGCACCTTGAGTGTATACTTGTGATTCTGCTTGTTCCTAAATAAATTAAAGTTCTTCATGTAGATACATATTTATTAATCAAAGTTCTCCAGGCATACTTGTCTTTTCTAAAGAACTAGTTCTTCTTATAATATGTCCAAAATAAGATCAACGATCTATTTGTTTATTTAATTTCCCATTCAAGGTGCTCTAAAGACTCACAGATCCTGATCTTTCTCTGTATTACATTTGAAGATCTTTACTTGCTCCTTCATTCTTGTCCTGCCAGGTACCAAGCTGTGATGTATTTCTTGACTACTGGAACTTTTATTTTGTAATAATTGATCCAAGGAGGCAAAAGTTGTCCACTACTTTTACATCTTCACTGTAAGTGCACAAGTTAGCAGTTTTTTACATTGTATTAATCATTGTTTTCTTCATATTGAAAGTCCCATCGTTTCATTCTGTTCTTTAATCTTCCTTTTAAGAGCCTTTAGGTCTTCCTGATTCTCCACTACTGTTGTGTCATTGAGAGTCGTGTCATCTGAGTTTAGAAGGTTATTGATGTTTCTTCCACCAAGCTGGTGAAAATAGAACAAGCTTTTTGGGCATCAAATGAAGCACTAAGGGGGGAACTTCAAAGTCTCTGTGATGTGAGCTTGTGTTTGATGGGATCAAGTGAAATTGCACAAACCACAACAATCTGAAAAACGCCAACTACCACTGAGAGAATTCCTCACCAAAAAGGACATTACAGTATTGGAATGGTCCGATTAAAATAAATTCAATTTGGTTTAACATTTTGTTTCCTAAAACTATGAACCTAATACACGTTGAAGTATGATGAGTATCCAAATACTTTCTGAGGCCAATGTAATGAGAAAGTTTATAGTGGCAAGTCTTACATTGTTTTAATGTAGCATATTTATAACAACCTGTGGGCTTACAGTTAGAAAGTTCTGTCTGTGTTCAGAGCAGTTCTGAGACACTGAGGATCAAAGACTTCACTTTCAAAATGACAAAACATAAACATGGGTCACACTGGACTGTAGCTTCACTATTTTCTTTCCTGCAGTGGTGAGTGTGGGTGGTCCTGATGTGAGGTGGTTTTGGAAGCCATGTATAGTTCAGTGAACATCTATTGCTCGTTAACTAGTTTATATTTGAAACTCTTTATTCACAAAAACATTAAGCCAACTGAGGAGCAGTTCTTCCATTTAGTTTATTTTTTATGAGATACCACATCTTTCTGTCTCATTTTCTTTCGGCTCACATTTCTGAGATTTGTGAATTCATAGACAGTTAAGATAGATGAATCAAAATTATCCACTATGGAAACAACTTTTACACAACTATTATACAACTTTTACACGACTTTTACACTAATTTTAAACACTACTTTTTGGTTGACTAGTCAACTATTAAAAATGAATAGCCATGCAAGCCCTAGTGCTGGGGTGTTATACAGTTGTGTGTTTCCTATTTGATCCCCATCACTTAATGGAACACAAGCTGGAGGCACTTTATTATGCAAATATTGACATGGACATATTGTTGGTTTGAACAACATTTAAACAGCAAGTGTGTCTTCATTATTTCAGTGAATCACTGTCATTCTGGAACTCTAGAAAACTTGCAGGATCCCAAGACACGTCTGAACCAGGTAAAAAGCCAATAATAAACAATGTTCTGTAAATACATCCATATAGACAGTATAGCATTCATCAGGTTTGTTGTATTGTACTCCATTCATGATCAGTGGATTGTATGTTGTTATTTGGGATGAGACTTACACCTCATGCTATGTATCCTTTAACTAATGTTAATGTAATGCATACCTTTCTGTTTATTTATCATTTTGACCCATTTCAGGGTCATTTTTCTATTTGCACAGTAGCATCTTAACTTTGTCTCGAAATGTTCTAAGGCAACACTAATCGTCTGATTTTCTTTTCCCTATTACAGCATCACTAAACATTGTTAAACATCTGTAATGGAGACTAATTCCACTATTAATTCCACTTTCGACTTTAATGACTGTTTTGAACAAACTCATGTTGGAATGGTTGTGTCCAATGTTGTAATGCTGCTCTGCTTCTTCTTGGGAACACCGAGTCATTCATGGCTACTCTGGCTCTTTGTCCATGATGGCTGGAAAATCAAACCAACCCAGGTGTTTTTGTGAATCATACTGTACTGGAGCTGATCAGCTGCATTCATTGTGCTTTTGACATGCTCAGTCTGCTGATCTTCAAAAGAGAAACACTTTTGAGAAAAATGTATATTGTTTTTGGTGTAAGCTGGCTCGGCAGACCTTTGATGCAGACTTGCATTTGTGTTGAGCAGTACCTGGCAGTGATCCATCCAATAATATTCTTGAAGTATAAAGATATACAGTACAGAGTTGTATCAGCTGCAGTAGTTTGGCTGGTGGCGGCTGCATATGCTGTATTTTGGGTCTTTGCAGATACGTTCCCTGTCGTCATTTTTTACATTGTCTTCTTCACAGCTGTTACTGTGATCTCGTTTTGCTGTGTGTCTGTGCTGCGTGCCCTGAAACACCCAGGACCAGGAGACAGATCACAACACAGAGAGGTAGAGATGTAGGCAACCTTCAAAAGAGAAATGCCTTTAAAACAATCCTTTCAGCATTGCTCATAATCCTGATCACCTACCTCCCAGTGATGTCACTTACTGTATTTACTGTCATGAAAATAGATGAGGAATTATTCTATTGTGATATCCTTCCGTTCATAACCTCATTAAATTTTTTTGGTGTGATAATCACTCCATTGCTGAAAATATACAACAATGGTCATCTGAAGTGCCTAAACCGTCAGAGGTAAATTAAAGAGAATTCATGAGTGGATTGTGTGGTTTTCACACAGAGCACCCAATATGACTCTGTATAGTTTAGACCAGGCACAGTAGAATGTGTTAGTGGACACTGAGTAGACCCTATGCTATTTTTGATAAATATATATATATATATATATATATATATATATATATATATATATATATGTGTGTGTGTGTGTGTGTCTGTGTCTGTGTGTGTGTGTGTACAGTATATGGTTAATGATATGATAAGCAAACAGTTGTTTTGTATAAAATGTTATGAGTGGCCCTCTAATTTTTAATAGCCAATTCATGGTTTATGAAACTCAAAAGCCTTTTGTGTCATCTCTGTAATTTTTGATGTTTCTCATACACAAAAGTGACTAATATTTGTTTTTCTAAAGATACAGAGAGAAAAGGAACATATGTAATTTAGATCATGTTTCAAATTATTTCTAGGGATGCTGATAAAATATTAAAAGTGTATTTTACTTCTTGCATCTTGAATTCTCGATCATCTTTCACCACTAATCCTTCTTTTATTATATTTTCAGCATACAAGTTGAACAATTATGATGATAGTATGCAAGTTCAGGTATAAGTCCAAAAATAAATGAATGTGATTTACTCTCTCTTTCTTTTCTCTCAGCAACAAAAATATTGGCCACATTACTGGCAAAAATAATACAAGCTTTTTGGGCATGACGTAAAGCACTAAGGGTGATACTTCACAGTCTCAGTGAGCTTGTGTTTGATGGGACCAAATGAAAATGCTAAAACGGTAACAATGAACTGACTACAATTGAAAGAATACTTGGACAAAAAGAAAATCACAGTCTTGAAGTGGTCTGTTTGAAATAAATGCTACTTGGTTTGACAAATTGCTTCCTAAAACCTTGACCTTAATACTTTGTTAAATCTAGTGCGTGTCCAAATACTTTTTGAGGCCACTGTAATGAAAAAAGTGCAATAGCACAAAGTACAGAGGCAAGTATTACATTTTTGTTTATACATATTTCCAACATATTGTTGGCTTGTAATTCTAAAGTTGTATCTGCGTTCAGGGCAGTTCTGAAACACTGAGGATCAAATATTTTACTTTCAAAATGGCAAAACTGGGGTCACCATGGACTGTGGCCTTAAAAAGAGATTAGTATGGGTGGTCCTGATTTGAGGTGGTCTTGGAAGCCATGTATAGTTAACTAGTTATTTAGTCAACTAGTTAATTTTGTTGCAACTTTTTTTCACAAAAACATTATATCAACTGAGGAGCAGCTCATTTTATTGTATGCGACACCACATCTTGCTGTTCCATTTTCTTTTGGCTCACACTTCAGAGATTCAGAGATGCATGAGTTTTTTTCATAACTAGCCGACTACTTTTTTGAATGACTAGTCAACCAAAAATTAATAGTTGAGCAAACAAAGCGCTCAGGTGCCTAGGACTTTTTGCACAGTTCTGTATTTGCTATTTGATTCTCTTCACTTAATTTATCACAAGCTGAGGGTACTTTATTATGCAAATATTGACATGTCTAAGGTGTTGGTTTGAATGAAATTTAAATAGATGCTGTGATTATTTCAATGAATCACTAGATCAAGCCCACCCAAGTGTTTTTTGTGAATCATACTGTACTGGAGCTGATCTGCTGCATTCAATGTGCTTCTGACATGCTCACTATGCTGATCTTCAAAAGAGAAACGCTGTTGAGAAATTTGTCTATTATTTTTGACGTAAGCTGGGTCGACAGACCTCTGACGCAGACCTGCATTTGTGTTGAGCAGTACCTGGCATCCAATCATATTTTTAAATTATAAAGATAAGCAGTGTAGGATGGCATCGGCTGCACTAGTTTGGCTGGTGGGGACTGTATATGCTGTACTTTGGGTGTTTGCACATTTTTATTCTGGCCCCATTTTATACGTTGTCATCATCACAGCAGTGACTGTGATCTCGTTTTGCTGTGTGTCTGTCCTGCGTGCCCTGAAACACCCAGAACCAGGAGACACACAGATCACAACACAGAGAGGTAGAGATGTAGGCAACCAACAAAAGAGAATGCCTTTAAAACAATCCTTTCAGCATTGCTCATAATCCTGATCACCTACCTCCCAGTGGCGTCACTTCCTATATTTACTGTGATAAAAATAGATGAGGATTTATTCTATTGTGATATCCTTCCATTCATAACCTCATTCAATTTTTTGGGTGTGATAATCACTCCATTGCTGAAAATATACAACAATAGTCATCTTAAACCTTTATTGATAATTTAAAGACAATTCATGAGCGGACTTGTGGTTTTCAAATACAGCACCTATTATGACTCTGCATAGTTTAGATCAGGCACAGCAGAATATGTTAGTAGACCCTAGGCTATTCAGATATGTCATTATTTTCATTTACATGTTGATATGTTTATGAAGGTAGGGCTGTCACCTCTCAGCAAAAAGGGACTGGGTTCGGTTCCCTGGCTGGGCGACTGGGGTCCTTTCTATGTGGAGTTTGCATGTTCTCCCTGTGTCTGTGTGGCTTTCCTCCCACAGTCCAAGAACATGCAGTCAGGCTAATTGGACATGCTAAATTGCCCCTAGGTGTGAATGTATGTGTCTGTCTGTCTGCCCAGTGATGGACTGGTGACCTGTCCAGGGTGTATCCTGCCTTCCACTCAGTGACTGCTGGGATAGGCTCCAGCTCCCCCCCGTGACCCAGAAGGATAAGTGGCTTAGAAGGGGTGTGTGCACACTATATGGTTCATTATATAGCTTATTACTGTGTCAGAATATATATGTTTAACATGTTGCAGCCATATTTTATTTCTGTTCTCTTGGATCCATTATGAGTCCTTTTATTAATGTTCGTGACAGACATTTATTATCACCTGTTTGTAAAAGTGGAAGTCCAATGAAATTTAAAGATAAGGCTGAGTGTTTTTCATTTTTGGTTAATTTATTATTATTCATTATTAGTTTATCTGTCCAGTTTCACTCTGAGCTGAAGTTATTGTAATGGAACGGTCCGTATATTAAACCCACTGTTACGCAACACCCCTTCCCATCCTGCTCAATTTTATGTATAGTCTTCTACATATAAGCTCCAACACTGTATTGAATATCCAACTTTGAAATTAAGAGCTCAAAGTAAAACTTGAAACTTCTTGAATTTACTTTAGTCACAGAAGCCATTTGCGAATGTAAATTAAAAAGCAAACCACAATGCAGTACCTGCTAATTTATGATACTATAAATATGGTTAATGATATGATGAGCAAACAGTTGTTTTGTATAAAATATCATGGGTGACCCTCTAATTTTTAATAGCCATTTCAAGGTTCATGAAATTAAACAGCCTTTAGTGTCATCTCGTAATTTTTTATGTTTCTCATACACAAAAGTGACTAATATCTGTTTTTATAAAGATACAGAGGGAAAAGGAACATATGTAATTTAGATCATGTTTGAAATTATTTCTAGGGATGCTGACAAAATGTTAAATGTGTATTTTACACTACTTTTAGAATATCATGTCTTCTGTTTGGGTCTTTAAGCTCCGTAATGGCATGTTCATGATTCTTCTGATCGTATCCATCCATCTTGTTGCTTGCCATCCTCTTCCAAATTTTAAATCTTGAATTGTTTTAATGTAGCATATTTGTAACATGTTGTGGGCTTACAGTTATAAGGTTCCGTCAGACTATTGCAAGACTAGTCAACTATTAAAAATTAATAGTCATGCAACCCCTAGTGCTGGAGTGTTATGCAGTTCTGTGTTTCCTATTTGATCCCCATCACTCAATGGAACACAAGACGAAGGCACTTCATTATGCAAATATTGACATGGACATATTGTTGGTGTGAACAACATTTAAACAGCAGGTGTGTCTTCATTATTTCAGTGAATCACTGTCATTCTGGAACTTCCAGAAAACTTGCAGGATCCCAAGACACGTCTGAACCAGGTAAAAAGCCAATAATAAACAATGTTCTGTAAATACATCCATATAGACAGTATAGCATTCATCAGGTTTGTTGTATTGTACTCCATTCATGATCAGTGGATTGTATGTTGTTATTTGGGATGAGACTTACACCTCATGCTATGTATCCTTTAACTAATGTTAATGTAATGCATACTTTTCTTTATATTTTGTCCCATTTCAGTGTCATTATTCTCTTCGCACAGTAGCATCTTAACTTTGTCCCAAAATGTTCAAAGGCAACACTAATCATCTGATTTTCTTTTACCACATTACAGCATCACTAAACATCGTTAAACATCTGTAATGGATTCAATTATTAACTCCACTTTTGACCTTAATGACTGTTTTGAACAAACTCATGTTGGAATGGTTGTGTCCTATGTTGTAATGCTGCTCTGCTTCTTCATGGGAACCCCGGCTCATTCGTGGCTCCTCTGGCTCTTTGTCCGCGATGGCTGGAAAATAAAACCCACCCAGGTGTTTTTTGTGAATCATACTGTACTGGAGCTGATCGGCTGCATTTGCAGTGCTTTTGACATGCTCATTCTGCTGATCTTCAAAAATGAAACGTTATTCCGTTTGTATATTGTTCTTGCCATGAACTGGGTCGGCAGACCTCTGCTGCAGACCTGCATTTGTGTTGAGCAGTACCTGGCAGTGATCCATCCAATAATTTTCTTGAAATATAAAGATATACAGTACAGGCTTGTAATGGCAACAGTAGTTTGGCTGGTGGTGGCTGTATATGCTGTACTTTGGGTGTTTGCACATATTTACTCTGACCCATTTTTTACATTGTCTTCTTAACAGCTGTTACTGTGATCTCGTTTTGCTGTGTGTCTGTGCTGCGTGCCCTGAAACACCCAGGACCAGGAGACACACAGGTCACAACACAGAGAAGTAGAGATGTAGGCAACCAACAAAAGAGAAATGCCTTTAAAACAATCCTTTCAGCATTGCTCATAATCCTGATCACCTACCTCCCAGTGGTGTCACTTTCTATATTTACTGTCATAAAAATAGATGAGGATTTATTCTATTGTGATATCCTTCCATTCATATCCTCATTCAATTTTTTGGGTGTGATAATCACTCCATTGCTGAAAATATACAACAATGGTCATCTGAAGTGCTTAAACCGTCAAAGGTAAATTAAAGAGAATTCATGAGAGGATTGTGTGGTTTTCATATACAGCACCCAATATGACTCTGTATAGTTTAGACCAGGCACAGTAGAATGTGTTAGTGGACCCTGAGTAGACCCTAGGCTATTCATATATGTGATTTTTGATCAAAAATTTATTTACATAAATATATATATATGTATGTGTGTGTGTGTGTGTGTGTGTGTGTACAGTATATGGTTCATTATATAGCTTATTTCTGTGTCAAAATATATATGTTTAGCATGTTTCGGCCACATTTTATTTCTGTTCTCTTGGATCCATTATGAGTGCTTTTATTATTATTATCATTGTCAGACATTTATTATCACCTGTTTGTAAAAGTGGAAGTCCAATGAAATTGAAAGATAAGACTGAGTGTTTTTCATTGATGGTTTATTTATTATTATTCTTTAGTAGTTTATCTGTCCAGTTTCACTCTGAGCTGGAGTTATTGCAATGGAACGGCCCGTATATTGAAATGCACCCACTGTTACCCAACACCCCTCCCCACCCTGCTCAATTTTACGTATAGTGTTCTATATATAAGCTCCAACACTGTATTGAATATCCAACTTTGAAATTAAGAACTCAAAGTAAAATTTGAAAACTTCTTGAATTTACTTCAGTCACAGAAACCAGTTGTGAATGTAAATTAAAAAGCAAACCTGATTTCTTATTTTTGCTTCCATTAAATGTAACTATTCATGACAATGTAGTACCTGCTAATTTATGATACAATAAATATGGTTAATGATATGGTCAACAAACAGTTGTTTTGTATAAAATGTCATGGGTGACCCTCTAATTTTTAAAAGCCATTTCAAGGTTCATGAAATTTAACAGCCTTTAGTAATACTAATATCTGTTTTTATAAAGATACAGAGGGACTAAAATCTGTTTTTATAAAGATACTGAGGGAAAAGGAACATATATAATTTAGATCATGTTTGAAATTATTTCTAGGGATGCTGACAAAGTGTTAAATGTGTATTTTACTTCTTGAATCTTGAATCCTCGATCATCTTTCACCACTAATCCTTCTTTTATTATATTTTCAGCATACAAGTTGAACAATTATGATGATGGTAAAATGAAATTGCTAAAACCGTAACAATAAACCAACTCCAATTGAAAGAATATTTCACCAAAAAGAAAATCACAGTCTTGGAGTGGTCTGTTTGAAATAAATGCTGGTTTACCAGTTTGCTTACTAAAACTATGAACTTAATACATTTTGAGATATAGTGCACGTGTCCAAATACTTTTTTAGGCCGCTGTAATGAAAGTGCAATAAGACAAAGTATATATAGAGGCAAGTATTCCTTTTTTAATGAAACATATTTGCAACATATTGTTGGCTTGTAATTATAAAGTTGTATCTGCATTCAGGGCGGTTCTGAAACACTGAGGATCAAAGATTTTATGGTAACACTTTTTATGAATGTCACCTTTGTAAGCATTTATAAACACATTCATAACATGTTATAATGCCTTCATAAGACATTATAAACATAGCTATAAATATTTATAAAAATGCATTATATGTTATAGCCATGTTTATTATGCATTATGAATTGTTAACATAATACATTATAAGTACTGATCATAACAAATTATAAGAGCTCATAAGTCGTATTCATCCACTCTAAGTAAAGTGAAGCGTACTGTACTAAAGCCTCCTCCAGTGTTAAGAGTGAGGCTTCAAGTTGAAGTATTTACTGAAGAATTTACTGAAACACTAAAACATCATAATAAAGCACATTACAGGCTTCAAATGTCAGAGTTTAAACTAGCGCTGCCATCAGTGTTTTACCCAATGTGGAAAAGTCAATGTACACCACCGTTAGCTTGGTATTTGTCTTTACGCTCTCCAAGCTGGAACTGACTTCTTTGGCACTGACAGTATAACTTGTTATTAACACTATTTATAAAGCATTATATTAACAATTCATAATGTACAATAATCATGGCTATAAAATGTAATTCAGTGTAATTCTTTTTTATAAATATTTATAACCTTGTTTGTAATGCCCTATGAATACATTATAAAATGTTATAAATGTGTTTATAGATGCTTACAAAGGTGACATTCATAGAAAGTGTTACCGATTTTACTTTCAAAATGGCCTTAAAAAGAGTTTAGTATGGGTGATCCTGATGTGAGGTGGTCTTGGAAGCCATGTATAGTTAACTAGTTAGTTAGTCAACTAGTTTATTTTTTGCAACTTTTTTTCACAAAAACATTATATCAACTGAGGAGCAGCTCTTTTATATGAGATACCACATCTTGCTGTCTTAATGTCTTTGGCTCACACTTCAGAGATTTGTGAATTCATGGAGAGTTTAGCTGGATGAACTTGGCGCAAAGCAAAATTATTCACTACCAGAAGCTCATTGTTTTAATATTTCTGCATCATTTTTTTCCAGTGTGCAGTTCACATCAGACAGACTGTGTACTTTTGTGGGCACAGTAATGAAGCTGAAACCTACTGAAATACAATAAAAACACGTCTGAAATGCACAGTGCCAGACCAGGCTCTATTAGCAAGTTGCTAACAAAATATTTTTCACAGACACTCAAGTTGTTTTCATAACTAGCCGACTACTTTTTTGAATGACTAGTGAACTATCAAAAAGTAATAGTCGAGCACCCCCTAGCGCTCCAGTGCCTAGGACTTTTTGTATAGTACTATATGTGTTATTTGGTTCCCATCACGCAATGGAACACAAGCTGAGGGTAATTTATTATGAAATTATCAACATGTCTAAGTTGTTGGTTTGAATAGCATTTAAATAGCAGGTGTGATTTCATTATTTTACTGAGTCACTGTCATCCTGGAGCTCCAGAAGACTTGCAGGATCCCAAGACACGTCTACTACAAGGTAAACAGCCAATAATAAACAATATTCTGTTACTAAAAATGTTGAATAAATCCTTATAGACGGTATGTCATTGAGGAATTTTGTTATATTGTATTCAGTCCACATCACCACAAAAAAAAACATCTTTTCTGACAAAATGAGAGTGTAATAAAAGTGTTTTTTGTAAGCCTCTTAAAGTTCTTCGTAGAAACAAATCATTACAAATGAAGGTCTTTGCATGCTTCTTCATTCTTATCCTGCCAGGTGCCAAGCTTTGTTGTATTTCTTGACAACTGGAACTTTTATTTTGTGATAATTGAAGCAAGTAGGCAAAAGCTGTCCACTACTTTTACATCTTCAATATAAGTGCACAGGTTAGCAGTTTCTTACGGTGTGTTTTCTTAATTTTGAGCTACAGTCCCATCTTTTCATTCTTTTTTTTTATTTTCCTTTCAAGAGCCTTTAGGTCTTCCTGATTCTCCACTACTGTTGTGTCATTGAGAGATAGAGAAACTTCAAAGTCTCTGTGAGCTTGTGTTTGATGGGATCAAGTGAAATTGTTCAAACCATAACAATCTGAAAAATGCCAACTACCATTGAAAGAGTTCTTCAACAAAAAGGACATTATAGTCTTGCAATAGTCTGATTAAAATAAATTCTATTTGGTTTAATATTTTGCTTTATAAAAAATCTATATTGAGTGTCCAAATACTTTTTGAGGCCACTGTCATGAAAAAAGTGCATGAGCACAAATGATCAATCTTACATTGCTGTGATGTAACATATTTGTAACATATTGTGAGCTTACAGTTATAAAGTTCTGTCTGTATTTGAAGACACAAAATATCAAAGATTTCACTTTCAAAATGACAAAACTTAAACTTGGGTCACACTGGACTGTGGCCTCACTATTTTCTTTGCTGGAGTGGTGAGTGTGGGTGATCCTGATGTGAGGTGGTTTTGGAAGCCATGTATAGTTCAGTAAACATCTATTGCTAGTTAACTAGTTTATATTTGAAACTTTTTATTCACAAAAACATTAAGTCGACTGAGGAGCAGTTCTTCCATTTAGTTTATTTTTTATGAGATACCACATCTTTCTGTCTCATTTTCTTTTGGCTCACATTTCTAAAATTTGTGAATTCATAGACAGTTAAGATAGATGAATCAAAATAATCCACTATGGAAACAACTTTTACACAACTATTATACAACTTTTACACGACTTTTACACTAATTTTAAACACTACTTTTTTGGTTGACTAGTCAACTATTAAAAATTTATATTTATGCAATCCCCAGTGCTGGAGTGTTATGCAGTTCTGTGTTTCCTATTTGATCCCCATCACTTAATGGAACACAAGCTGGTGGCACTTCATTATGCAAATATTGACATGGACATATTGTTGGTGTGAACAACATTTAAACAGCAGGTGTGTTTTCATTATTTCAGTGAATCACTGTCATTCTGGAACTCCAGAAGGTTTGTTGTATTGTACTCCATTCATGATCAGTGGCTTGTATGTTGTTATTTGGGATGAGACTTACACCTCATGCTATGTATCCTTTAACTAATGTTAATGTAATGCATACTTTTCTGTTTCTTTATATTTTGATCCATTTCAGGATCATTTTTCTATTTGCACAGTAACACGTTAACTTTTTGCCAATATGTTCTAAGGCAACACTAATCGTCTGATTTTCTTTCCACATTCCAGCATCTGTAATGGATAATAATTCCACTATTAACTCCACTTTCGACTTTAATGACTGTTTTGAACAAACTCATGTTGGAATGGTTGTGTCCTATGTTGTAATGCTGCTCTGCTTCTTCTTGGGAACCCCAGCTCATTCGTGGCTCCTCTGGCTCTTTGTCCATGATGGCTGGAAAATCAAATCCACCCAAGGTTTGATTTTAAGGACTGTGGCCTTAAAAAGAGGTTAGTATGGGTTGTCCTGATGTGAGGGGGTCTTAGAAGCCATGTATAGTTAACTAGTTAGTTAGACAGCTAGTTTATTTTTTTGCAACTTTTTTTCACAAAAACATTATATCAACTGAGGAGCAGCTCATTTTTATATGAAATACCACATCTTGCTTTCTCATTTTCTTTTCGCTCACACTTCAGAGATTTGTGAATTCATAGACAGTTTAGCTGGATGAACTTGGCGCAAAGCAAAATTAAACACATGTTTTACCATGCATTTTTGTTTACTGTTATGACCCATTTCAGGGTCATTTTTTTATTTGCACAGTAGCACCTTAACTTTGTTCTAAGGCAACACTAATTATCTGATTTTCTTTTCCACATTACAGCATCACTAAACATCATTAAACATCTGTAATGGATACTAATTCCACTATTAATTCCACTTTCAATTTTTACTACTGTTTTAAAAAAACTCATGTCGGAATGGTTGTGGCCGCAGTTGTAGCATCACTCCGCTTCTTCTTGGGAACACCCGCTCATTCTTGGCTACTCTGGCTCTTTGTCCGTGATGGCTGGAAGATCAAGCCCACCCAAGTGTTTTTTGTGAATTATACTGTACTGGAGCTGATCTGCTGCATTCAGTGTGCTTCTGACATGCTCACTATGCTGATCTTCAAAAGAGAAACGTTTTTGAGAAAATTGTATATTGTTTTTGCCATAACCTGGGTCGGCAGACCTCTGATGCAGACCTGCATTTGTGTTGAGCAGTACCTGGCAGTGATCCATCCAATCATATTTTTAAATTATAAACATAAGCAGTACAGAATTGCATCAGCTGCAGTAGTTTGGCTGGTGGGGACTGTACATGCTGTACTTTGGGTGTTTGCAAATATTTACTCTGGCCCCATTTTTTACATTGTCTTCTTCACAGCAGTGACTGTGATCTCGTTTTGCTGTGTGTCTGTGCTGCGTGCCCTGAAACAACCAGGACCAGGAGACACACAGATCACAACACAGAGAGGTAGAGATGTAGGCAACCAACAAAAGAGGAATGCCTTTGAAACAATCCTTTCAGCATTGCTCATAATCCTGATCACCTACCTCCCAGTGGTGTCACTTCCTATATTTACTGTCATAAAAATGAATGAGGAATTATTCTATTGTGAAATCCTTCCATTCATAACCTCATTCAATTTTTTGGGTGTGATAATCACTCCATTGCTGAAAATATACAACAATGGTCATCTGAAGTGCTTAAACCATCAAAGGTGAATTAAAGAGAATTCATGAGAGGATTGTGTGGTTTTCATACACAGCACCTATTATGACTCTGTATAGTTTAGATCAGGCACAGTAGAATGTGTTAGTGGACCCTGAGTAGACCCTAGGCTATTCAGATATGTCATTATTTGATATATACATGTTGATATGAATGTAACCATTTTTGATCAAAAATGTATTTACTCACACACATATATATACATATATATGTGTGTGTGTGTGTGTGTGTTTGTGTGTGTACACTATATGGTATCTTATTACTGTGTCAAAATATATATGTTTAGCATTTTGCGGCAACATTTTATTTCTGTTCTGGTGGATTCATTATGAGTGTTTTTATTATTATCATTGTCAGACATTTATTATCATCTGTTTGTAAAAGTGGAAGTCCAATGAAATTGAAAGATAAGGCTGAGTGTTTTTCATTGTTGGTTTATTTATAATTATTTATTATTAGTTTATCTGTCCAGTTTCACTCTGAGCTGAAGTTATTGCAATGGAACAGCCCGTATATTGAAATGCACCTACTGCCACCCAACACCCCTCCCCACCCTGCTCAATTTTATGTATAGTCTTCTATATATAAGCTCCAACACTGTATTGAATATCCAACTTTGAAATTAAGAACTCAAAGTAAAATTTGAAAACTTTTTGAATTTACTCAAGTCACAGAACCCAGTTGCAGATGTAAATTAAAAAGCAAACCTGATTTCGTATTGTTGCTTCTGTTAATTGTAACTATTTATGACAATGTAGTACCTGCTAATTTATGATACAATAAACATAGTTAATGATATGATCAACAAACAGTTGTTTTGTATAAAATGTCATGGGTGACCCTCTAATTTTTAATAGCCATTTCAAGGTTCATGACATTTAACAGCCTTTTGTGTCATCTCTGTAATTTTTGATGTTTCTCATAGTCAAGAGTGACTGATATCTTTTTTTCTAAAGATACAGAGGGAAAAGGAACATATGTCATTTAGATCATGTTTGAAATTGTTTCTAGGGATGCTGATAAAATGTGTATTTTTACTTCTTGAATCTTGAATCTTGAATCCTCGATCATCTTTCACCACTAATCCTTCTTTTATTATATTTTCAGCATACAAGTTGAACAATTATGATGATAGTATGCAAGTCCAAAAATAAATGAATATGATTTACTCTCTCTTTCTTTTCTCTCAGCAACAAAAATATTGGCCACATTACTGGCAAAAATAATACAAGCTTACTGGGCATGACGTAAAGCACTAAGGGTGATACTTCACAGTCTCAGTGATCTTGTGTTTGATGGGATCAGATGAAATAGCTAAAACCACAACAATAAACCAACTCCAATTGAAAGAACACTTCACCAAAAAGAAAATCACAGTCTTAGAGTGGTCTGTTTGAAATAAATAATTCTTGGTTTAACAATTTGCTTCCGAAAACCATGAACATAATACATTTTGAGATATAGTGCAAGTGTCCAAATACTTTTTGAGGTCGCTGTAATGAAAAAAGTGCAATAGCACAAAGTATAGAGGTAAGTATTCCTTTTTTAATGAAACATTTTTGTAACATATTGTTGGCTTGTAATTCTAAACTTGTATCTGCATTCAGGGCAGTTCTGAAACACTGAGGATCAAAGATTTTACTTTCAAAATGGCAAAACTGGGGTCACAATGGACTGTGGCCTTTAAAAGAGGTTAGTATGGGTGGTCCTGATGTGAGGTGGTGTTCGAAGCCATGTATAGTTAACAAGTTAGTTAGTCAACTAGTTCATTTTTTGCCACTTATTTTTTAACAAAAACATTATATTGACTGAGGAGCAGCTCTTTTTTAAATTAGATGCCACATCTTGCTGTTCCGTTTTCTTTTGGCTCACACTTCAGAGATTCATGAATTCATAGTTCATATAGTACTTTTTGTATAGTACTATATTTGTTATTTGGTTCCCATCACGCAATGGAACACAAGCTGAGGGTAATTTATTATGAAATTATCAACATGTCTAAGTTGTTGGTTTGAATATCATTTAAATAGCAGGTGTGATTTCATTATTTTACTGAATCACTGTCATCCTGGAGCTCCAGAAGACTTGCAGGATCCCAAGACACGTCTACTACAAGGTAAACAGCCTATAATAAACAATGTTCTGTTACTAAAAATGTTGAATAAATCCTTATAGATGGTATGTCATTGATCAGTTTTATTATATTGTATTCAGTCCACATCACCACAAAAAAAAACATCTGACAAAATGAGAGTGTAATAAAAGTGTTTTTTGTGAAGCCTCTTAAAGTTTTACTTTCGGTTTCATAAAATAGACTCTGTTAAAATAATAATGCCAAGATAATTTGAAACTCAAATTTCAGCTGCATGTTTGTAGAAATTAAATGTCCGTGACACTGTTATTAAAATTAAACAGTCTTTACTGTAACATGGCTGTGGACAAAAGACAAAGAGGTCTCTCCCTGATGAAGGCTCATGCTGATATGTGTTAAGAGGCTTTTCGTCGTTTGTACATTACTATTAAGCGCAGTCAAGTTTAACCTCATTCCTGGTGACCATATGGAGGGTGTTTCACCAGAATATCATATCTTCTGTTTTGGGTCTTTAAGCTCCGTAATAGCATGTTCATTATTCTTCTGATTGTATCCATCCATCTTGTTGCTGGCCATCCTCTTCTTCATGTTCTAACCATACTTGTCTTTTCTAATGAACTGGTTCTTCTTATAATACGTCCAAAATAAGATCAAAGATTTATTTGTTCATTTAATTTGCCATCCAAGCTGCTCTAAAAACTCTTTGTCAAAACCAAAGTTCAAAAGCATCAATATTTTTCCTGTCCTGCTTTTTTATTTTCTAGCTTTCACATCCATAGCGAACCACTAAAAAAGATGATTCTGATCTTTCTTTGTAGAGACAAATCATTACATTTGAAGATCTTTACATGCTTCTTCAATCTTATCCTGCCAGGTGCCAAACTGTGTTGTATTTCTTGACAACTGGAAGTTTTATTTTGTAATAAGTAGGCAAAAGCTGTCCACTACTTTTACATCTTCAATATAAGTGTACAAGTTAGCAGTTTCTTACATTGTATTAACTGCTGTTTTCGTCATATTCAGCTAAAGTCCCATCTTTTCATTCTGTTCTTTAATCTTCCTTTTAAGAGCCTTTAGGTCTCCCTGATTCTCCACTACTGTCATGTCATAGAGAGAAAGAGAAACTTCAAAGTCTCTGTGATGTGAGCTTGTGTTTGATGGGATCAAGTGAAATTGTTCAAACCATAACAATCTGAAAAACGCCAACTACCAGTGAAAGAGCTCTTCACCAAAAAGGACATTATAGTCTTGGAATGGTCAGATTAAAATAAATTCAATTTGGTTTAACATTTTGCTTCATAAAAAAATGTATATTGAGTGTCCAAATACTTTTTGAGGCCACTGTAATGAAAAAAGTGCAACAGCACAAATTATTGAGACAAATCTTACATTGTTTTAATGTAACATATTTGTAACATATTGTGGGCTTACAGTTATAAGGTTCTGTCTGCATTCAGGGCAATTTGAAGACACTAATGATCAAAGATTTCACTTTCAAAATGACAAAACATAAACATGGGTCACACTGGACTGTGGCCTCACTATTGTCTTTCCTGCAGTGGTGAGTGTGGGTGATCCTGATGTGAGGTGGTTTTGGAAGCCATGTATAGTTCAGTAAACATCTATTGCTTGGTAACTAGTTTATATTTGAAGCTATTTGTTCACAAAAACATTGTCAAATGAGGAGCAGGTCTTCCATTTAGTTTATTTTTTATGAGATACCCCATCTTTCTGTCTCATTTTCTTTTGGCTCACATTTCTGAGATTTGCGAATTCATAGACAGTTAAGCTAGATGAATCAAAATTATCCACTATGGAAACATGACTTTTACACAACTATTATACAACTTTTACACTACTTTTACACTAATTTTAAACACTACTTTTTTGGTTGACTAGTCAACTATTAAAAATTAATAGTCATACAACCCCTAGTGCTGGGGTGTTATGCAGTTCTGTGTTTCCTATTTGATCCCCATCACTTAATGGAACACAAGCTGGTGGCACTTCATTATGCAAATATTGACATGGACATATTGTTGGTGTGAACAACATTTAAACAGCAGGTGTGTTTTCATTATTTCAGTGAATCACTGTCATTCTGGAACTCCAGAAAACTTGCAGGATCCCAAGACACGTCTGAACCAGGTAAAAAGCCAATAATAAACAATGTTCTGTAAATACATCCATATAGACAGTAAAGCATTCATCAGGTTTGTTGTATTGTACTCCATTCATGATCAGTGGATTGTATGTTGTTATTTGGGATAAGACTTACACCTCATACTATGTATCCTTTAACTAATGTTAATAAAATGCATAATTTTCTGTTTATTAATATTTTGACCCATTTCAGTGTCATTATTCTCTTCGCACAGTAGCATCTTAACTTTGTCCCAAAATGTTCTAAGGCAACACTAATCGTCTGATTTTCTTTTCCACATTACAGCATCATTCAACATCTTTAATGGATTCAATTATTAACTCCACTTTTGACTTTAATGACTGTTTTGAACAAACTCATGTTGGAATGGTTGTGTCCTATGTTGTAATGCTGCTCTGCATCTTCTTGGGAAGCCCGGCTCATTTGTGGCTCCTCTGGCTCTTTGTCCGCGATGGCTGTAAAATTAAACCCACCCAGGTGTTTTTTGTGAATCATAATGTACTGGAGCTGATCGGCTGCATTTGCAGTGCTTTTGACATGCTCATTCTGCGGATCTTCAAAAATAAAACGTTATTCCGAAGTTTGTATACTGTTTTTGGCATAAGCTGGATCGGCAGACCTCTGATGCAGACCTGCATTTGTGTTGAGCAGTACCTGGCAGTGATCCATCCAATATTATTCTTAAAATATAAAGATATACAGTACAGGCTTGTATCAGCTACAGTAGTTTGGCTTGGGGCGGCTGTATATGCTGTACTTTGGGTGTTTGCACATATTTACTCTGAAACCATTTTTTACATTGTCTTCTTAACAGCAGTGACTGTGATCTCGTTTTGCTGTGTGTCTGTGCTGCGTGCCCTGAAACACACAGGACCAGGAGACACACAGATCACAACACAGAGAGGTAGAGATGTAGGCAACCAACAAAAGAGAAACGCCTTTAAAACAATCCTTTCAGCATTGCTCATAATCCTGATCACCTACCTCCCAGTGGTGTCACTTACTGTATTTACTGTCATGAAAATAGATGAGGAATTATTCTATTGTGATATCCTTTCATTCATAACCTCATTCAATTTTTTGGGTGTGACAATCACTCCATTGCTGAAAATATACAACAATGGTCATCTGCAGTGCTTAAACCGTCAAAGGTAAATTAAAGAGAATTCATGAGTGGATTCTGTGGTTTTCATACAGAGCACCCAATATGACTCTGTATAGTTTAGGTCAGACACAGTAGAATCTGTTAGTGGACCCTGTTAGTGGAGTTTGCATGTTCTCCTCATGTCTGTGTGGCTTTCCTCCCACAGTCCAAGAACATGCAGTCAGGCTAACTGGACATGGTTAATTGCCCCTAGGTGTAAATGTATGTGTCTGTCTGCCTGGCGATGGACTGGTGACCTGTCCAGGGTGTATCCTGTCTTCTTTTTCATTGTTGGTTTATTTATTATTATTCATTATTAGTTTATCTGTCCAGTTTCAGTCTGAGCTGAAGTTTTTGCAATGGAACGCCCCATATATTGAAATGCACCCACTGTTACCCAACACCCCTCCCCACCCTGCTCAATTTTACGTATAGTGTTCTGTATATAAGCTCCAACACTGTTTTTAATATCCAATTTTGAAATTAAGAACTCAAAGTAAAATTTGAAAACTTCTTGAATTTACTTTAGTCACAGAAGCCAGTTGTGAATGTAAATTAAAAAGCAAACCTGATTTCTTATTTTTGCTTCCATTAAATGTAACTATTCATGACAATGTAGTACCTGCTAATTTATGATACAATAAATATGGTTAATGATATGATCAACAAACAGTTGTTTTGTATCTTCTAATTTTTAATAGCCATTTCAAGGTTCATGAAATTGAACATCCTTTTGTGTCATCTCTGTAATTTTTGGTGTTTCTCATACACAAGAGTGACTGATATTTATTTTTATAAAGAGACAGAGGGAAAAGGAACATATGTAATTTAGATCATGTTTGAAGTTATTTCTAGGGATGCTGACAAAGTGTTAAATGTGTATTTTACTTCTTGAATCTTGAATCCTCGATCATCTTTCACCAGTAATCCTTCTTTTATTATATTTTCAGCATACAAGTTGAACAATTATGATGATAGTATGTGAGTTCAGGTATAAGGTACTTCACAGTCTCAATGAGTTTGTGTTTGATGGGACCAAATCAAATTGCTCAAACCATAACAATAAACCAACTACAACTGAAGGAATACTTCACCGTAAAGAAAATCACAGACTGCTTGGTTTAACAATTTGCTTCCTAAAACCTTGAACTAAATACATTGTTGATTATAGTGCAAGTGTCCAAATACATTTGGGGCCACTGTAATGAAAAAAGTGCAATAGCACAAAGTACAGAGGGAAATATTACTTTTTTATTCATACATATTATCAACATATTGTTAGCTTGTAATTCTAAAATTGTATCTGCATTCAGGACAGTTCTGAAACACTGAGGATCAAAGATTTTACTTTCCAAATGGCAAAACTGGGGTCACCATGGACTGTGGCCTTTATGTCTTAATGTCTTTGGCTCACACTTCAGAGATTCATGAAATCATAGACAGTTTAGCTGGATGAACTTGGCACAAAGCAAAATCAACCACTACCAGAAGCTCATTGTTTTGATATTTCTGCATCCTTTTTTCTAGCGTGCAGTTCACATCAGACAGACTGTGTACTTTTGTGGGCACAGTAATGAGGCTGAAACCTACTAAAATACAATAATAACACGTCTGAAATACACAATGCCAGACCAGACTTTATTACCAAGTTGCTAACAAAATATTTTTCACAGAAACTCAAGATTTTTTCACAACTAGCCGACTACTTTTTTGAATGACAGGTCAACCAAAAATTAATAGTCGAGCACCCCCCTAGCACTCAGGTGTCTAGGATGTTTTGCATAGTACTGTATTTGCTATTTGACTCTCATCACTTAATTAAACACAAGCTGAGGGCACTTTATTATGCAAATATTGACATGCCTATGTTGTTGGTTTGAATAACATTTAAATAGCAGGTGTGATTTCATTATTTCAATGAATCACTGTCATCCTGGAACTCAAGAAGACTTGCATGATCCTAAGAGACATCTACCACCAGGTAAAAAGCCAATAATGAACAATGTTCTGTTACTAAAAATGTTGAATAAATCATTATAGACGGTATGTCATTCATCAGTTTTGTTGTTGTGGTATCTACAGTTCCACGTGTTATCTGTTTTTGCAGGTTTGGAATGTTTAAGTTAGGGGGCCCCTGGTCCAAAGGTCCAAGGAGAGGCCCCATAGGGAATGGGCCCCTTTCCCTTCCTCTCCCTTCCTCTCTTAGTTTCAGATGGATGAGATCATTTTAAAAAGGACCATATGTTCTGTTCCCTTTTTCGAAAACAACCACCCTATATAAGCCGTTGGCTATACTGTTCTGGAGGGGACACTTCAGAATTGGCACAGATCCCCTCTCAGGTACTTTATGGTGCTTGATATGTTACTGTTTTACTTTGTAATAAACATCTTATACAAGCAAGACGGTGTTAGCCGAGACTTCTTCATCATCTTCACATCATCGCTATTTAATAAACAACAAGAATTTGGCGTCACGAACAGGATTGTGGACAAGAATTTGGCATCATGAATTCCGGACGTGTTGTGGTTTGCTGCGTCGCCGACAGCCTTAGCACACTTACTCCTGCACCAAGCCGGCAAATAAGGTGAGTTTCTCACATGATTGGGCGCTGGTTCGTTCGTTGGGGCTGTTGTGTGTTTGCTGGAAAATTCAATTGAAAAGTTCCTACTCGAACACTAGTTGGCAACAGTATCTGAAGCAGCTTTTTATTGAATATTCACACCTCATAAAGGTTGCATAAATTTAGAAGAAACAGGAGAAAAAGGAGCGGCGGAAAAAGCATGCTATAGGATAAGTATGAATGAGTCGACTTTGAGCATTTAGGATTGGATGTTGTTTGTGTCTTTCTGTGTTCTCTGAGCTTGCTTTGTGTTCCTCTGAGAGGGGGATTGCCCCCCCGCCCTTACTGTGTGTGTGCGCGGAGTTGGTTTCTGTGTGTGTGTGTCGTTTGTCTTGGCTGTGTTCCAGCTGAGTGACTGGCTTTAAGAATAATAACATGTAAAAACATCGAGAGGACGTTTTTTTGATTTTGTTAAAACTTATGAGCCTTTTCTTTGGGGGACATTTTCAGATCTGATAAGACTTATGAGCCTCAGAAAAGAGGACTTTATGAATTTACATAAGATTTATAAGCCTCCGAGGGGACCTTTCGAGGGGACTTTTTGAATTGGCTAAATAGTATGAGCCCCCAAGAAGGACGTTTATGATTTTGAAGAGAAGTGGAGAGACCAGTGAGGATGTTTGTGTGCATGGGTAAAGAAAAATTTAATAAGTATTTAAGGTGTTATTAGAGTGAAATAAACTGAAATTTCTTTATTTATTGATAACGTGGTGTTTAAAGGAGGAAAACATTTGTTGTAGATAAACATGACCTAAGTGTTGGCAGATAATGTGCGTAAATCATATTGAGTTGCTTATTGTGTTGTTAAAAATACCCAGTGGGTTCATTTGATATTTAATTCTGAGCTGTTTCTTCCTTTATCCATCTATGGGGTGTGAGAATTAGAGAGGAGAAAGAGGGAGAAAAAGAAAATGATGAGAGAAGGAGAAAGACAGAGAAGACAGAGAAAGAGACAGAAAGACAGAAAGAGAGAAAAAGAGAGAAATGTGTATGTACAGAGAGAGAGAGAGAGAGAGAGAGAGGAGGCAGCTGGTCAGTGCTGACACGGATTGAGGTCTGATGATTCAGGAGAAGGGGTTAGCTCATGTTGCAAGGGGGGAAGTTAGGAGAAGGATTACAAAGGAGTACGTATGTTGCTGAAGGCAAAGAAAAGAGAAAGTGCAGGCGAGGCTCGAGGAGCAAAAGAGGAGCACAGTGCAATCTGGAGACAAGGTGTTCGTGAAGGTGTTTAGAAGGAAGCGGTATAACGAACGCTGTGAAGGACCATTTGAAGTTGTTCGCAGTACTGGAACTGCGAACCAGGTTAAAGGGTCTCCAACATGGTATCATTTATCGCATTGTGTTAAAGCGCCAAGGGAAGAGGCACCACGCTTACAGAGTCGAGATGTTGAAGGCTCAAGAGAGCCAGAAGAAAATGTGGGAGAACATGCAGAAGAAGAAGAGATGCATAAAGATCTCCAGAATCAAAATCCAGAAGAGGAGATTGTCCATGTTGTTGACAACGTTGATGATTCTGTGCACCTTTTTGATGATGCCAGAAATGACTCTGCAGTTAATGGACAGGAAAGAAGATTTGGTGACATTGATTTTCAACATGTCCCAGAAACAGCAGAGCCTATTTCAATGGAGTGCGAAGCGCCAAAGATTTCAAAGGGCTGTGATTCTGCTGCAGGAGAATTCAGAGATTCAGTTAGACGAAGGAGACCAAGACCAGTTCGGAAAAGGGTCAGACCAAAACGTTATGAGGACTAGGGTTGAAGTGACCTTAGGGAATTCTACTCTTTTAGCATTGAAGGTCACTGAAGGTATAAATGTGTTGCATTTCATTACATTGGCGCCTCAGATGATTTCGACGACGTCAACTCCTTTGAAGATGGTCATCAGAGCTAAGTTAGGAAGAGTGGTTTATCTCCCCTGTCGATGTGGAAGATTTAATGTTGGTGGTAATAATCCTCCTAAGTGGAAAAATAGTCGTGGTGAAGATGTGTTGTTAACAGGACCTGAAGTTGATACTGTGCCTTGTGATCAGAGGAAGTATCTTTTGTTTAATGACTGGAGGTGGTTGAAAGTTAGGGATGATTGTTCACTTGTTGTGCATAATGTTACATGGGAAGACCAAGGGGAATACACATGTAGTTATTTAGAGCCAGAGTTTAAATTTGTTCCATTTCAAAATGTGTGGAGAGAGAGGGTTATATAACTCGTAAGGTAGTAGTTATGATAGAAGATTTGAGTTCTACTGGAGTTTTCATGGTTACTAAAAGGGTTCAGGAATGATTCACCACAGCAACCACTCCAAGAGTGAATACTGCATCGATGAAGCTTACTACTTTAGCTCCGGAAACAACTAAGAGCGTTAATACATCAATTCAGGCTATTACTTTAGCTATGAAGGGGATGAATTCTACTACAGGGATGGTGACAATTTCTACCTTTGTCACTTCTGGAAATATTACAAGTGAGGTTGGGCCAAGAGCAACCTTTGCCAATAAAACAGTGATGACATTTTTGTCACTTACAAAATTTGTAAATGTGAACTTATGGTTCCAGCAGTTAATTCGTTCTGTAAGATCGGTTAGGAAACTGAATTGTCCATGTGTGGTGAAAGTTCCAACACTAGGCACATGGCCTTCAATTTTAGAGACAGTACCAGAACCATAAAGTGCTAAATGTCAATCTTATGCATTATCATTGCTGTTATATCAGCTGCAATCAGCAGAAGATAAGGTAATGGCTGTGTCAGTGCATCTGTTTAGACATAATTGTTCTTGATTGAGGGAGTTACCATATGTGAATTTACTTGATCAGCATGAAAATATGATAACAGCAATCCCTGATCCGTTGGAAGTGAAATCTGTGGGGGCTAAAGACTGTTTTTGTTCAGATGATACCCATAATGGGCCTGGAAAGTTTATGGGAATATCAGACTGTAACAACTATATTATGGACTTGGGCGAGCGTAAACATAAGGCTATGGATGACTTGTATAAAGTGACTTTTCAGGTACCACATCGTAAACTGAGTAGAACTTTGATGGTGCGGAAACAAAAGTTGATGATGACGAGGAAGTAGTGATAGAAGGTGAACTGATGGAGAAATATCCATTCTGAATATCTACTCTTATTATAGTCTTAACATGTATTTCTGTTATCATTTTGGTATTTAGTGGTCTCTTACTATAGAGTGGGATGATTGCAGGGGGAAATGGAAGAATGTGACTTATAACTTGGAATAATGTGAAAATATGATACTGTGAATTTCACATTTACTTATAAGGTGTTAATCTGTATTTGATGTTTCAATTTGTATCTGTTGTTTTTGCAAAAGATACTGGTTGGTGGTTTTCTTTTCTTTCCTTCAAGAACGATGTTGGGGGAAGACCAATGTAAGGGTGGTTGGATGTTCAGGGACCCCGATGTGCATGGACAATAAGAATGGACTGGAGGACTTTGAATAAGGACAACACTTCATCAACACTTCATCAATACTACACTAAGAGTCGACGCCGCTGAGGAGCTGCAGTGTGATACATTTTTATGTCTTCTCATATATATATATTTGCATAGTATTGGTTTTTGTTCTATTATATTTGCGATATTGATAGAGGACATTTATAAGGTAGTGATAATCGTAGCAAGACATACTGGTTGGATTGAGTGTTTGAGTTGTTTATTGCATGAGTAGTACTTAAATTTATAACACTTTCTTTGTTTGAATTGTTTGAAGACTGATGTTTTCTGTTATGGGGTAAGTACACTGGGCCCTCAGATGTTTTTTTTCTTTTTTCGGTGCTTAGGGATATTGGTGCTAGGCAGGGAAAGATCCATTGGAAGTTCCGATGGGTCGACCAGCCTGAATGTGGACATTGTTTTGATTTTATTTTCTGAAGTTTCCATATGTATTTGCTTAAGTCATATCCCTACACGACTTGTTAAAATTCCTCCTTTTTAAAATGGTCTGGAGTACTCTATGTGGTCGCCTAAGGCAGAAGGGGTCGTGAGAGAATTTTTCCTGTCTAGATTGTTTGATGGACATTTCAAGATAGCTGCCTGACAGGTTTTTTCGCTCTCACACTACATAAAGTTGTTGTATTGTTAAGGTTACGCTGTAGGAAGCATGTGTAGGAGGAACTGTTATTTTGTTACAACTGCAAACATGTATGTGTTACTTTTTTGTTTTTCGAGACTCTGTGGAGCCTCGAAGGCGGGGATATGTGGTATCTACAGTTCCACGTGTTATCTGTTTTTGCAGGTTTGGAATGTTTAAGTTAGGGGGCCCCTGGTCCAAAGGTCCAAGGAGAGGCCCCATAGGGAATGGGCCCCTTTCCCTTCCTCTCCCTTCCTCTCTTAGTTTCAGATGGATGAGATCATTTTAAAAAGAACCATATGTTCTGTTCCCTTTTTCGAAAACAACCACCCTATATAAGCCGTTGGCTATATTGTTCTGGAGGGGACACTTCAGAATTGGCACAGATCCCCTCTCAGGTATTTTATGGTGCTTGATATGATACTGTTCTACTTTGTAATAAAAATCTTATACAAGCAAGACGGTGTTAGCCGAGACTTCATCATCTTCGCATCATCGCTATTTAATAAACAACATTGTACTGTATTCTGGCCATTCATGATCAGATGATTGTGTGTGGTTATTTGGGCTGATAATTTGCGCCACATGCGTCTTTCAGCTGTTGTTAATGTAATGCATATTTTCTTACTGTTAGTTTACTGTTATGACCCATCTCAGGGCCATTTTTCTATTTGCACAGTAGCACCTCAACCTTATCCCTAAATATTGTAAGGCAACACTAATCGTCTGACTTTCTTTTCCACGTTCCAGCATCACGAAGCATTGTTAAACATCTGTAATGGATATTAATTCCACTATGAATTCCGACCCAAGTGTTTTTTGTGAATCATTCTGTACTGGAGCTGATCAGCTGCATTCATTGTGCTTCTGACATGCTCACTATGCCGATCTTCAAAAGAGAAATGCTACTGAAAAATTTGTATATTGTTTTTGCTGTAACCTGGGTCGGCAGACCTCTGATGCAGACCTGCATTTGTGTTGAGCAGTACCTGGAAGTGATCCATCCTACCATAGTTTTAAATTATAAAGGTAAGCAGTATAGGATTGCATCCGCTGCGGTAGTGACTCTACATGCTGTACTTTGGGTTTTTGCAAATATTTACTCTGGCCCAATTTTTTACATTGTCTTCTTCACAGCAGTGACTGTGATCTCGTTTTGCTGTGTGTCTGTGCTGCGTGCCCTGAAACACCCAGGACCAGGAGACACACAGATCACAACACAGAGAGGTAGAGATGTAGGCAACCAACAAAAGAGAAACGCCTTTAAAACAATCCTTTCAGGATAGCTCATAATCCTGATCACCTACCTCCCAGTGGTGTCACTTACTGTATTTACTGTCTTAAAAATAGATGAGGAATTATTCTATTGTGAAATCCTTTCATTCATAACGTCATTCAATTTTTTGGGTGTGATAATCACTCCATTGCTGAAAATATGCAACAATAGTCATCCGAAGTGCTTAAACCTTTAATGGTAAATTAAAGAGAATTCATTAGTGGAGTATGTAGACCCTAGGCTATTCAGATATATATATATATATATATATATATATATATATATATATATATGTGTATATATGTGTGTGTGTGTTTGTGTGCGTGTGTGTGTTTGTCTGTGTATGTGTGTGTGTGTGTACAGTATATGGTTCATTATATAGCTTATTACTGTGTCAAAATATATATGTTCAACATGTGGCAGCCACATTTTATTTCTGTTCTCTTGGATCCATTATGAGTGCTTTTATTATTATCATTGACCGACATTTATTATCACCTATTTGTAAAAGTGGAAGTCCAATGAAATTGAAAGATAAGGCTGAGTGTTTTTCTTTTTTGGTTTATTTATTATTATTCATTATTAGTTTATCGGTCCAGTTTCACTCTGAGCTGAAGTTATTGTAATGGAATGGCCCGTATATTGAAATGCACCCACTGTTGCCGAACACACCTCCCCACCCTGCTCAATTTTATGTATAGTCTTCTATATATAAGCTCCAACACTGTATTGAATATTCAACTTTGAAATTAAGAGCTCAAAGTCAAATTTGAAAACTTCTTGAATTTACTTTAGTCACAGAAGCCAGTTGTGAATGTAAATTAAAAAGCAATCCACAATATATTACCTGCTAATTTATGATACAATAAATATAGTTACTGATATGATAAGCAAACAGTTGTTTTGTATAAAATGTCATGAGTGACCCTCTAATTTTTAATAGCCAATTCGTGGTTTATGAAACTCAACAGCCTTTTGTGTCATCTCTGTAATTTTTGGTGTTTCTCATAGTCAAGATTGACTGATATGTGTTTTTATAAAGATACAGAGGGAAAAGGAACATATGTAATTTAGATCATGTTTGAAATTATTTCTAGGGATGCTGATAAAATAAATTTGTATTTTTACTTCTTGAATCTTGAATCCTCGATCATCTTTCACCAGTAATCCTTCTTTTATTATATTTTCAGCATACAAGTTGAACAATTATGATAATAGTATGCAAGTTGGAGTATAAGTCCAAAAATAAATGAATGTTATTTACTTTTTCTTTCTTTTCTCTCAGCAACAAAAATATTGGCCACGTTACTAGGAAAAATAATACAAGCTTTTCTGGGCATAATCTAAAGCACTAAGGGTGATACTTCACAGTCTCAGTGATCTTGTGTTTGATGGGATCAGATGAAATTGCTAAAACCACAACAATGAACCAACTACAATTGAAAGAATACTTCACCATAAAGAAAATCACAGTCTTAGAGTGGTGTGTTTGAAATAAATGCTGGTTTAACAATTTGCTTCATAAAACTATGAACTTAATACATTTTGAGATATAGTGCAAGTGTCCACTGTAATGAAAAAAGTGCAATAGCACAAAATATAGGGGCAAGTATTACTTTTTTAATTACAAATATTTTCAACATATTGTTGGCTTGTAATTCTAAAGTTGTATCTGCGTTCAGGGCAGTTCTGAAACACTGAGGATCAAAGATTTTACTTTCAAAATGGCAAAACTGGGATCACAATGGACTGTGGCCTTAAAAAGAGGTTAGTATGGGTGGTCCTGATGTGCGGTTGTCTAGGAAGCCATGTATAGTTAACTAGTTAGTTAGTCAACTAGTTTATTTTTTGCAACTTTTTTTTCACAAAACATGATGGACTGAGGAGCAGCTATTTTTAAATGAGATACCACATCTTGCTTTCTCATTTTTTTGGCTCACACTTCTGAGATTTCTAAATTCATAGGCAGTTTAGCTGGATGAACTTGACGCAAAGCAAAATTAACCACTACCAGAACCTCATTGTTTTAATATTTCTGTATCCTTTTTTCTAGTGTGCAGTTCACATCAGACAGACTGTGTACTTTTGTGGGCACAGTAATGAGGCTGAAACCTACTGAAATACAATAACAACACATCTGAAATGCACAGTGCCAGACCAGGCTCTATTAGCAAGTTGCTAACAAAATATTTTTCACTGAAGTCTTTTTCATAACCAGCCGACTACTTTTTGAATAACTAGTCACCTTTTAAAAATTAGTAGTAGAGCACCGCCTAGAGCTCAGGTGCCTAGGACTTTTTGTGCGGTACAATATTTGATTCCCATCACGTAATGGAACACAAGCTGTGGGTACTTTATTATGCAAATATTGACATGTCTATGTTGTTGGTTTGAATAACATTTAAATAGCAGGTGTGATTTCATTATTTCAATGAATCACTATCATTCTGGAACTCCAAAAGACTTGCAGGATCCCAAGAGACATCTATCACCAGGTAAACAGCCAATAATAAACAATGTTCTGTTACTAAAAATGTTGAATGAATAGACAGTATAGCATTTATCATATTTGTTATATTGTATTCAGTCCATTCATGATTAGTGGATTGCATGCTGTTGTAATCATCTGATTTTCTTTTCTACATTACAGCACTACTACAGAATATTAAACATCTGTAATGGATATTAATTCCACTGTTAATTCCACTCTAAATTTTTATTACTGTTTTGAACAAATCCATTTCGGATTGGTTGTGGCCACTGTTGTAGCATCACTCTGTTTCTTCTTGGGAACACCGGCTCATTCTTGGCTTCTCTGGCTCTTTTTCCATGATGGCTGGAGAATCAAACCCACCCAAGTGTTTTTTGTGAATCATACTGTACTGGAGCTGATCTGCTGCATTCACTGTGGTTCTGAGATGTTCAATTTGCTGATCTTCAAAAACACTATTATATCAAGAAATTTGTATATTGGTTTGGGCCTGAACTGGGTCGGCAGACCTCTGATGCAGACCTGCATTTGTGTTGAGCAGTACCTGGCAGTGATCCATCCAGTAATATTCTTGAAATATAAAGATATACAGTACAGGATTGTATCAGCTGCAGTAGTTTGGCTGGTGGCGGTTGCTTATGCTGTACTTTGGGTGTTTGCAGATATTTACCCCATTTTTTACATTGTCTTCTTCACAGCAGTGACTGTGATCTCGTTTTGCTGTGTGTCTGTGCTGCGTGCCCTGAAACACCCAGGACCAGGAGACACACAGATCACAACACAGAGAGGTAGAGATGTAGGCAACCAACAAAAGAGAAATGCCTTTAAAACAATCCTTTCAGCATTGCTCATAATCCTGATCACCTACCTACCAGAGGTGTCACTTACTGTATTTACTGTGATAGAAATACATAAGGAATTATTACGTTGTGATATTATTCCATTCATAAACTCTTTAAATGTTTTGGGTGTGATGATCACACCTTTGCTGAAAATATACAAAAATGCCTAAAGCATCAAAGGTAAATTAAAGAGAACACATGAGTGGAGTCTGTGGTTTTCATATAGAACAGTAGAATGTGTTAGTCATGGACATAATTATTTAGTGTTGTACAACCCAACTTACCCAGCTTTTCTTATTTAGGAATTAAAATGAGAAGATACATCACATCAACTGAATACATTCTCAAGATTTGAAGGTTGTTGTTCAGAGGTTTTTTTTTGGTCAGTTAGAAGTACAAAGTATTTAAACGGGACAGTCACACATGGCATAGGTTTTTATTTTCAGGAGACCCTAGGCTATGCAGATATGTCATTATTTGACACAGAAAGGCTAACATGTTGGTAACTTTATAATTTATTCAGTTTTGATCAACAATTTACTTAGCACCTTCTATTTTTATTTATTTTTGTACATTCTTGCTCAGACTTTGCTTAAACAGTTCATAGTTCAGATATCCTAACAAATTGTTAAATTAGAGTCAGTGAACTATAAAATACAACCGTTTTTGTGGTCGTTCATTATATGGCTTATCACTATGTAAAGATATATATGTATAGTATACAGTGGCCACATTTCTTTTTTCCTTCCTCTTGCATCCATTAATGAGTGCTAAAAAACATAGCCAGCTGCCCAGACCTTGGATTGATTTCTTCAAACCCAAGAAAAGTATTTTTTAAATTGTTGTTTATGATTCTCATTAACAGCGCTGGCACCTCACAGCAAAAAGGGCCTTGATTCCCCGGCCGGGCGACGAGGGTCCTTTCTGTGTGGAGTTTGCATGTTCTCCCCATGTAAGCGTGGGTTTTCTCCGGGTACTCCAGTTTCCTCCCACAGTCCAAAGACATGCAGTCAGGCCAATTGGACATGGTAAATTGCCCCTAGGTGTGAGTGTGTGCGTGAATGTGTATGTCTGTCTGTCTGCCCTGTGATGGACTGGCGACCTGTCCGGGGTGTATCCTGCCTTCCGCCCGATGACAGCTGGGATAGGCTCCAGCACCCCCCCGTGACCCAGAAAGAGAAACGGCTTAGAAGATGTGTGTGTGTGTGTGTGTGTGTGTGTGTGTGTATTCTCATTAACCCCGGCTCCTGCTACTCAACCACTCAAACCACTCTTTGTGATATTGTATAAATAGGCTTGTGAAAAGTTTTTGCTTTAATGCTCAATTTGTCACAACTTCTCAGTCTCAATGTGACAGACTGACTGATTGCTCAGATATCTTGTTTGACCTTGTTCTTTGTGAGGTCTTGCAGATTTATGATGCCTGTCTTAGTTGTATTCCTCTTTCACATTTTTTGTGTTTTTTGCCTGGTTTTCTGGTTTCGCTTATCTGCTTTTGACCTGCCTGCTGTATTTTTAACCCTGCCTGTGATTACTATGAGTTTTATATTGCTCCTAATAAAGCTAATAAAGCTCCCGTTTGTAAGCCTGTTTGTCACAGACTTTGAAGTTAAGACCACCTGTCTCCCCCCCACACAGACCTTGCATCTGTGCAGTAGAACTAGAAGAGGGAACAGTAAGTAATGTCCAGATCATGTGTTTGCCTCTTGTCAGTCAATGAATCCAAGGCCATGAAAGAGTATCAACATCTTATGAACAAATAAGACAGATCAAGGAGGATACTGGAGGCAGGGTTCAAGGTTGTAGCAGCCATATCATTTTTGTTTACACACCAATTAAACAAAAATAAAACCAAACAACCAAAGCTACACTGGCAACTTTTCAGTGGCTTGCGCTAGACTTTTCAGTCCTTTTCAAAGTAAATTTTTCAGCTCTGTCCTCGTCGTTGCTGCTGCTCATATCTCTCTCGCTCTGTTCCTTCTCTGTTCTTTTAAAAGCACCTGAGCTGAGAAGGAACAAGAGCTTGTTGTTCTGCCTCCTCATCATGGCCCCACGCCACGGCCTAGATCAAATATGGGGTGAGTAGAGTGGCCTCTCTGCAGAACAGGGGGCAGGGCCCAGGCGGCGGAGTTCGGGACTCGCTTCCTGCTTTCGTACCTCTCGATGCCAGCATCGCCATCTTCCTCCTCCCGCCGTCAATTGCGTCCCTTGGTGGAGCTCGGGCTTTGCACTCCGTCCTCCACTCACTCGCGGTTCTCCCTCCACTGTCGTCGCTGGGTTTTGTCCTCGCTCAGAGTTCGTCTTCCTGCCGGCTCTTGTGGCCATCATCGGGGCCCGGGGGGGGTGGGCGCATGCCAGAGTTATATTATCAACTCAGATTTAGTCAAATATTTTAAACTCACCGGACAGTGGTCTGAAGCATACTATGAAAGCTACTCACAACATTTTTGAGGCAAAGAAGTGGAATGTTCTGCAATGGCCAAATCTATCTGACTTAAAAGCAATTGAGCATACTTTTTACTTACTGAAGGCAAATCACCCCAAGAACAAGCAGGAACTGAAGACAGCTGCAGTAAAGGCCTGGCAGTGCATCACTAGAGAAGAATACCAGCAACTGGTGATGTCCATGGGTTTCAGACTTCAGGCAGTCAGAGACTGCAAAAGATTTGTGACCAAGAAATAAAAATAACAGTTTTATTTATGATTTTTGGTTTGTAAAATTGCTTTTGAGCCCCTAAAAAGCCTGATAAATTTGATGGTTATCCGGAGAAACGCTGCGCATTTTGCTCCAGAACCAATCATATGAACAGTTCTTAGCTATTCTCCAGGGTATATTTTGTTTTTCCCATCTGAATATACATGTCCAAATCCTATGGCAATTTATTCAGCAACTGCATGAAATAAATGTAAAGTTTTTTTTTTGGTTTTTTTTTGTAAAAGCTCCCCTCAAATTAACAAAAAATGTGTTTTATGATCATAAACATAATGCCATATGCTTACAATTTACTGCTGAAACCCAAAAAAAATGCTTTGTATTTTTTATAAAAAAAATATTTTTTTACAGTGCATATCACTGAAGAGCCACCATCTGAGATCCAGGTTATAGCTCAGATTTGTGGAAAAATAGGTCAACTTTCAATAGAGTTCAGCTTCTTCTATTATAAAGTTTTAAAATTACATAACCATCTATTTGACTGGAAAGAGGCCAGTTACAGCTCTCATATGACACCCACCTTAGCTTATGAAATATAAAAGTTATGGAGTAAAGAATATGACGAAATGCGTTTTGGAGCCACCAGTGGTTTTACAAATTTAAAGAGGTAAAAACATTTTCATATGGTTTTTGACCACCCCCATGATGGAAAGGTAAATGGTGAACTTTTAACTCGCGTTGTCAAGGTAATCATTCTGTTTCTGAATATTCATTAGTATTCCACACTCTGGCAGCTGATAGTGGATAGAATGAACCAACTTTACAAGTTATGTTTCAGCAGGGACTGAATCCTGAGACTCACACTGAACCAGCTTGTAGAGATGATGACTTAAAACTAGATTAACTCATCAACTAATTTATCACCAGTGTGGTCAAAGAAGAGATAAAGCACCAGCCTCATTGCCTAGAGAATGCTATGAACCAGAGGAGCCCATGTAATATGACTCATCGTGTCTCACCCAAGGAGATACTTTGTCGTTTGAATGGACAGCCCAATTCCTGTTTGCGTGTCTGCGTGACTGTCTGGCTTGTCCACATAGACCTCGCCAACCTCTGGAAAGCATGTGGAAAGACTTGAAAACCAACCCCTTTGTGAGTATTCCCACAAAGGGGTTGGTTTTTAAGTCTTTCCCTGTGTCTGTAACAATTTACTGTCAGAATGTCTCCTCTGTTGTTTCAGCCCTGATTTACCCCGGAGCAGAGGGAAACTGCATTCACGTTAAACTCATGGACCAACTGCAGATCCCGGTGATGCCCTTGAAGAACCCCTTACATGTAGTTGCACTGGATGGAGAGCCTGTAGGAACTGGATCCATCATTAAAAAACTGAATTATTAGAATGTGTGTCACTATGCTACAAAGTGAACAGATTTCTTTCTTAGTTATGGACTCGTCTGGATTCTCTGTTATATTAGGTCTTCCCTGGTTAGAACAACATGATACCTACATTTCCTGGTCTGCCTATTCACTAATCTCCTGGTCAGATTACTTCCAAAACTCTCCATCTATTTGGTCAGATCTACCGCTATAGAGAGTGTGTAATATTCCAGCTGATTACTCTGATCTCCAAGAGATGTTTAATAAAGAAAACACCATAAAGTTGCATCCACCTTGTCCATATGACTGCGCCATTGACCTCATTAAAAATGCTACTCTGCCCCAGTCTAGAATTTACCCTTTAACTCAGGAGGAGAAATGTGCTATGGATACTTATATACAAGAAACATTAGAATGGGGCTTTATCAGATCCATAACCTCACCAGCAGCCTCATGGTTGTTCTTTGTTAAAAAAAGAACGGTGGTCTCTGTCTTTGCATACATTAGCAAGCCCTAAACCAAGTGACCAAGAAGTACCCTTACCCACTCACACTCATTCTGGTAGCTTTAGAACAACTTATAATTTGATGAAAGTCAGGGAGGGTAATGAGTGGAAAACCGCATTTGTCACTACTAGGGGCACTTTGAGTACCTGGTCATACCGTTTGGCCTGTCAAATGCTCCTGCTGTGTTTCAAGCATTTGTTAATGATGTTTTACATGATATGAGTGGCACATTTGTTATCAACTATATATAGATCCTCTTAAATTACATCCTACACCCTTTCTCTTCACATAAACTAAAACCAACCAACATAACTATGATATAGGAGACCACAAGCTTCTTGCAGTAAAACTAGCCCTAGAAGAATGGAGGCATTGATGAGAGGGTGCTAATCACCCATTTACTGTGTCAACCGATTATAAAAATCTGGAATAACTTTGTACTGTGAAATATCTTAATCCCAGCCAAGCACATTGCTCATTGTTCTTTTCAAGATTCAGGTTTTTATAAATGGTTGACACAGTAAATGGGTGATTAGCACCCTCTAACCAGTGCCTCCATTCTTCTAGGGCTGGTTTTACTGTGTCAACCGATTATAAAAACCTGGAATAACTTTGTGTTGTGAAATATTTTAACCCCAGCCAAGCACATTGCTCATTGTTCTTCAAGATGCAGGTTCAGCATTTCTTTTCACCCAGGATCTTTTAATATCAAGGCTGACACACTATTGAGAACACATCAGGGACTAAAAGAGGTAGAGAACACACATGAACCCAAAAATATTCTGCTCCCATGCATTAGCATTTCCTCTATTCATTGTGAAATAGATGAGGAGATAGAGAAGGATCTAGAGAGCACAGAGATACCAGACTAGTGTCCCTCAGAAAATGTCCGGTCACCGTTTGGAGATTGTCTCGTTACTTGGGCTAGTTCTACCCTTACTTCTGGCCACCCAGGTGAAACCAGATCACAAGAACTTATCACCAATCGCTGTTGGTGGGAGACAATGAATAGTGACAATCATGCTTTTGTTTTATCTTGTTCAGTTCACTCTCAATGTAAAACACCAAGAACATTTCCTGAAGGTAAACTGATGACATTGGCTGGCCCAAAAGACGCTGGTCCCACATCACACTTGACTATGTCACAGACTTATGAGAATCTCAGGGTTTCACTACCATACTTACCATAGTAGACCGATTTTCTTGTAGTGTAAGATTTATTCTGTTTCCTTCCATCCCAACCGCAGAAACTCTGGTTAACCAAGCTTTTGGGTAAACCTGAAGATATCCTGTCAGACAGAGAGCCCCAATTCACATTTTAAGTGTGTTCGGCCTTCTTTGAACGTATAGGGTTTCTGTGAACTTGACTTCTGGACATCACCCGCAGTCTAACAGACAGTGTGAGCAAGTAAATTTAGAACTAAGAAAATTTCTCAGAATTTTCTGTCACAATAACCCCAATGATTGGTCTTGCTATATTGTCTGGGCAGAGATGGCACAAAATTTTTCTTTAGTTATTATTAAATTTCAGTGCGTTCTCAAAACCACCTGTTGCCCCATGGACTCGACTCTCCTCTAATGTTCATGCTGTGGATGAGTGGAGGCAATGCAGTGAAGGGGTCTGGGAGGAGACACACCAGCGAATCGAGGCGGCCCTAGAAACGGAATAAGCAGCAGGCAGATCACCACCATAGTGATGCTCCTTCCTACCAGCCTAGAGACCAGGTTTGGCTGTCGACTCAGGACTTCAATATGAAACCATAAAAATTTAACATTGCTGTGTGGTGTATTTATTTCTTTAATATTGAATACATAATGAAAATTTAAATTCTTGTGATCTCAAGATGCCAACTGTATCTTTGTGCATACTTCTCAAAGAAAATCACTCCCGTAGAGATAAAGTTAAAACTGTCACTGGAGGAGTGGAGGCACTGGCTAGAAGAAGCCAAAGAATCATTTCTCATTCTAGCAGTACATAAAAACCTGGAGTATATTAGGGCAGCAAAGACAATGAACCCAAGGCAAGCAAGGTGGACACTATACTTTACCCATTTCAATTTTCATAGACCAGGACCTACGGACACAGAGGCAGATGTTCTATACAGGATTCATAAGGTTGACTCTGTAAATTCAGAGCCTGACACTGTTCTGTCTCAGTCTATCATTGCAGCCCCTGTGTTCTGGGAGACTGATGAGGATATCCAACATGCCCAAGGGAATGATCCCACTCCAGCACATTGTCCTTCCAACCACAAATGTGTACCTCAGTCAGCTTGTCGATAATACCATTTCCTAGTTTGCCTAATGCCTTTCAGGTTGCAGAGACAATGTTTACAGTCATTACATACTTTATATATATAATATATTTATATATTTATTGGCCTCCCTGAGGACATTGTGTCTGATTGTGGCTCACAGTTCACCTCCCATATATGGAAACTGTTCATGGAGAGACTGCGTGTCATAATCAGTCTCATATCAGGTTACCACCCTCAAGGTAATGGTCAAGTGGAGAGGATCGAACAGGAATTGGGCTGTTTCCTGCTGGGGCACTGTCATGACCTGCAAGACCAATAGGCCAAGTTCCTCCCCTTGGCAGAATATGCTGAAAACTTGATCCTTGATTTCGCACAGATATGAGTCAATTTTAATGTGTCCTTGGATATCAACCACGCTTGTTACCCCAGATACTGATCCTCCACCATTGGAGATCAATGGTTTTCTGGCTTACTCAGTTCGTTCAGAGGGGGGTAGCATCCAATACTTTGTGGACTGGAGGGCATACAACCCAGAGGATTGGTGTTGGGTCCCCTCTTGGGACATTCTGCACCCTGAGCTGGTGAGGGAGTTTCATCTAAGAAAGCCTTGCTATTGATCCTGGACATTTTTTCTTGATTTTTTGAGACTGTCTGCCCCTTGTTCTGACACTGTTTGCTGGCTTTAGTTCTTTGTTTTACCTTTTTGCTTGTTATCATTAAAGCCTTCTGCTCTTGCATCCAGTCTGTATCTCATACCTGACAGCAACTTAGGTACTGGTACCCCAGAAAAAGAACTCAAAAGTGCTGGCTGACTACAGACCTGGAGCACTAACATCACATCTGCATGACAGAGGGCAGAGGCTGCATCTTTATAAAATGGATCAATGCAGTTCCAGTCTAAGGCAAGATGAATCAAACCAAAGGCTCACAAGGCAGGCATCATTAAGGGAAAGCCACAGAGCAACACTGAAGAATGTTTGCTTCTGTAGTAAGATGCAATAAATGTGGTTCACGTGACCCAGAGAAGAAGGAGTTGAAGAGGTGAGGCAGTCAAGTTTAGCTTATAGAGTAAAGAGACAGTGTCCAAAAGGATGGAAATAGTGTCTAGGCAAAGGAGAATACAAAACATGACTGAAGGTGGTAGATGAATTGGTGCCAGCTGGAGATGGGTTGAGAAAGATGGCATGGAGAGAATGCAGACTTCACTGGTAGGGCCATATGACCCTTGAAAATGTACCTTCTGGTGAAAGTAACCACTGTAGAAGTCGGTTCTTTGCTGAAAGTGACCCTTCAAAGCCTGAGAACAGGTGGTGGTAGACACTGTCCAAAACAGAAGGCTGGTCAAAAGAATGTCCCAATAGACAGAAAAACAAGAGGAATGAAGTATCAGGCATTGGCAGACAGGACTGTCAGAGGTAGATGGCGGCACCAGTTGTGCAGGGAGTGCTGGAGCCAGCCAAGGTGCAGAGCAAGAGGAGAGAAATTAAAGTCTGTAAGTGGAGAATCCATGAGTGCAAGACAGAAGGGACTGGAAGAGGCACAGAGAGCCAGGCATTGAGAGTTGGGGCTTTGGGGTGGAGCAGTAGAAACAGAAATTCTGCATGAAGTGATGGAACCAGCCGGGGGGCGGGGTGGGGGAGTGGGGGGGTGACAAGAATTGTCCAAGTCCAAGAACCCAGAGGATTAGCAAATTTATAAAAGTCAAGAACTTTTGTTTACTTTAGTGATCATCCTTATCTTCCCTATATTTATAGATGCTTGAAGGTATTTGCTAAAGGAAGCATTCTGAAACCGGAATACTCAGAGAAAACCCACACAGACATGGGGAGGACATGCAAACTCCACACAGAAAGGACCCTGGTCACCCAGCCAGGAATCAAACCCAGGCCCTCCTTGCTGTGAGACAACAGCGCTACCTGCTGTGCCACCCTGAAAAGAGTATAAAGACAACAAATATTGAAACTCAGAATTTTTTTTTTTAGAAATATATGCCCATTTTGAATTTGAATTTTGTTCCAAAAAAGTTGGGACAGTTGCAAGAAGAAAGACTGGTAAAGTTGTGTAATGCTGAAAAAACACCTGGTGGTTGATCAGTAATATGACTGGTTATAAAAAAGCATCCCAGAGAGTCTTTCAGAAGTAAAGATGGGGATGGGGTTCGCCACTCTGTGAAAGACTGCATGATCAAATGCAACAAATGCAAGTGCAACAAACCAAGATTAACATTTCTCAACAGCAAAGAACTTTTGCTTTTTATTATCTACAGTACATTATAACATTATAACATTAAAAGGCCAAAAAACAGTATTTGCTGGCCGTGATCTTTGGGCCCTCAGGCAGCACTGCATTAAAAACAGACCTGATTCTGCAGACAAAATCACTGCATGGGCTCAGGAATACCTCTGAAAACCACTGTCTGTGACAGTTTCGCTACATCCACAAATGCTAATTAAAACTCTTAAATGCAAAGATGAAACTGTACATAAACAGGATCCATAAATGCTGCCACCTGCTCTGGGCCAGAGGTCATTAAAATGGTCATTAAAATCAACATTTTGAATTCTTTTTGGAAATCATGGACACCGTATCCTCCGGGCTAAAGACCACTCAGCTTGTTATTGGTGCACAGTTCAAAAGCCAGTATTCATGATGGTATAGGGGTGCATTAGTGCCCATGGAATGGGTGTTGTGTATATTTATGAAGGCATCATTAATGTTGAATGATATATACAGGTTTTGGCAACATATGCTGCCATCCAGACGATGTCTTTTTCAGGGAAGCCCTTGAATATTTCAGCAAGACAATGCCAAACCACATTCTGCATGTATTAAAACAGCATGGCTCCATATTAAAAGAGTCTGGGTGCTAAACTGGTCTACCTGCAGTCCAGACCTGTCACCCACTGATATCGTTTGGCGCATTATGAAATGAAAAATATGACAAAGGAGAGCCTGAACTGTTGAGCAGCTGAAATCCTATATCAATCAAGAATGGGAAAACATTTCACTTTCAAAACTAAGCAATTGGTCCTGCTCAGTTCCCAAACTCTTACAGAGTGTTATTAAAAGAAGAGGTGATGAAACACAGTGGTAAACATGCCCCCATACTAACTTTTTTGGAATGTGTTGTTAGCATCAAATTCAAAATGGGCATATATTTTTCAAAAAACAATAACGTTTCTCAGTTTCAACATTTGATATGTCTTCTTTGTAGTATTTTCCTCTAAATATATTGTTCATGCGATTTGCATATCATTGCATTCTATTTTTATTTACATTCTGGACAGTGCCCCAACTGGAAATAGGGTTGTAATATGAGTAGGAAAATATGTAAATTGCATTGTGTTTGGAATTGTTTCTAGGGGTGGCAACAATTGTGAAATGCTTTTGTTATTATTTTATATATATTTTTTTAATTATTTTATTTTAACTGAAACATTAGATTCATTTTATATTGTAAGATTATTCATTACATTTTTAAAGCCTTCTTCATAAATGCTAATATTGTGGTGGCTGCAGCTTGCTGTGGTTCGTTGGGGAGGGGGGCTCTGGAGGCATAGTTGCTGTTTGTTTTGCTAATATTGTTCCTCGGTTTGAAGGTGTTTGTGTGTGTTTATTGTGTCATTTTTGTTGGGCAGTGGGGTCAGTTAGAGAGGGTTTTCATACTGTAGAGTGAAGAGCTATGGCTGGCAGTGACCTGCCTGCTTTGCCTGGCTGTTATGTGCCTTTTCTGCTGGTGTTAATGAAGAGCTTTTCTCATAGCGGGAATCATGGCCTCTCCTGTGTCTCCTGTGTGCCTTTGAGTACATTTAGCAAGGAAAACAGCAGACTAAACATCATAGTAATGCAAAACCATCAGATTCAGTAAAGCCCTTTTACATGGAAGAGCACTATTGGATGAAAAATGTATGATTTAGCTTCCTTAATTGTGACAGCTGCATTTGGCTACACAAATTTGAGTAGATACCCCTGCAACTGAATGCTTTAATGCTTTAATCTGATTTAACAAGATAAATGAAGGCAAATAATCTAGGCTGCTTGTTGAGGTATAATGGCATTTAAACAAATCTATATACCTTCATAAAGCATCATGAAATACTATGGACTGACCGATGTCCTTGAAACTCAAGTATACTTGGACTTGGTCGAGACTAGAAAATATATGTGGTGAGAGTGATGGCCAAGTCTGTGACAAGTCTAAGACATCTGGAGTCCAGGCTTGAGTACTACAACTCTACTTAGGCCTACTGGAACACATGCTGAGGGCACTTTCTCATGCAAATATTGATATGTAGGTTGTATACCATGGAAATATTGATATTGTTGGTTTGAATAATATTTGAATAGCAGGTGTGTTTTCATCATTTCAGTAAATAACATTCACATACTCCAGAAGACTAGCAGGACCCCAAGGATACCTACCACCAGGTAAAAAGCCAATAATAAACAATGGGCCTCATTCACCAATATCTAAGTTTTTTTCCTAAATTTGTTCTTGAGAAAGGTCCTAAGAAAAAGTCTGTCAGATTCATGTTGTGTTCTTAAACTGCAGAATTGTTCACACCTTTGTGCTTTTGAGTGTGCATAGATTCTGTTCTTACCTAAGAAGAAATCCCACATAACAAAACATTGGTGAATGTCAGAATCTTTGTGAAAACTGCAGAAGTGAGTTTTTGGAAGAAATTTCTTCTTAAGAAAGATTGGTGTTTGAGGCCCAATGTTCCTTTAACAAAAATGTTGAATAAGTCTAAACAGTATATACAATTTAGAATTTATGTAGCTCATTCATGATCTGTGGATTGTGTGTATGTTGTTACTTAAGACTCTTATTTTATATATCTTTCCACTGATGCTTTTAAAGCCATGCATACTTTACTTTTAATTCACTTTTTATTATTTATGTTTATGTATTGACAGCTCGCATGCTTTATATGACCCAGTTCAAAGTTCTATTTGCACAGTGTTTACTTTACTACATTTCTTTACTTACTACATTTCATGTTCTAAGACAACACTAATTGCCTGATTTTCTTTTCCACATTACAGCTTCATTACAGAATGTTAAACATCTGTGATGGATATTAATTCCACTTTTAATTCAACTCTAGATCTTGAGGACTGTTTAGATAAAACCCATGTTGGAATGGTTGTGTCCTATGTTGTAATGCTGCTCTGCTTCTTCCTGGGAACACCAGCTCATTCTTGGCTTCTCTGGCTCCTTTTCCGTCATGGATGGAAGATCAAACCCACTCAGGTGTTTCTTGTGAATCGCACTGTACTGGAGCTGATCTTCTGCATTCAATGTGCTGTTAAGATGCTCGATCCCCTTACCAGTGATACAATTATCAGGAGTGTATTCGTTTATTTCTGGCCTAAGCTGGGTTGGCAGACCTCTGATGCAGATCTGCATTTGTGTTGAGCGGTATCTGGCAGTGCTCCATCCAATAATATTCTTGAAATATAAAGGTATCCAGTACAGGATTGCATCAGCTGCAGCAGTTTGGCTGGTGGCAGCTGCATATGCCACATATGAAGCCATTGCAGATATTTACCAGGAGTTTGTTTATGACATTGTCTTCTTCACAGCAGTGACTGTGATCTCGTTTTGCTGTGTGTCTGTCCTGCGTGCCCTGAAACACCCAGGACCAGGAGACACACAGATCACAACACAGAGAGGTAGAGATGTTGGCAACCAACAAAAGAGGAACGCCTTTAAAACAGTCTTTTCAGGATTGCTCATAATCCTGTTCAGCTACCTCCCTCAGATATCACTTACTTTATTTAATGTGATACAAATAGATGACAAATTGTTGCTTTGTGAAATTATTCCCATTGCAGACTGTTTCAACATTGTGAGCGTGATGATTACACCACTGCAAATAAAATTTACAAGGATGATCACCTGAAATGCCTAAACCATCAAAGGAAAATGAAAGGGAACTCATGAGTGGGTAGCATGGTTCTCAGAATCTCTATATAGCACCTGTTTAGACTCTGCATGGTTCAGATCAGGCACAGTACAATGTTCTGGTCTGAATATAATCTGAATATGATTGTGCTGAATGTCTCTGCTTGTAAATGGGAATTTCCTTTATTAGGTTCATTTGATTGTGTAACTAGAGGTAAAGTTTGCAGATGCACTTCAAACAACAAGGCAAATGTGAAACAGGTGCTACTAAATTCTGAAGATACATGCTTATGGGTCATTCTCCATTTGGAGTGGGATTTCAGGTGGATACATTTTTTAAAAATCTGTTTCTTTCATCCCAAAACTAAATAATGTCCATTGACATCTCCTATTATCATATATGCAAAACAGGAGAGCTTGATTCCATATTGTACATGTCACTGGTGTTATATGAATGTGGTCTAACACTAGTGACTGTGACACCAGTGACATTCTGGTTAAAACTGAGGATGTTGTAAATTGGCTGGCTCATTGACAGTCAGGTGATCTTGTGCAATTATTTCAAATCAGTAATAAAAATGATAAAAAATCAGTATCCATCCATTAAAGCACATAACACCAGTGACACACAGAAGTTATGTGCTGCCTGATAAACAAAATTATCAGTATATTAATGAAATATAGTGTGCAAATGTGGTCTTGTAAGTACTATGTGAAAATGTAATATAAGTCCTGATAAGAGTGCTGATAACACCAGTGACCTAAATCTCTGTGACAAATGATTTTTTTAAATAAAATACATATTTTTAAATGTCGTATAATGTTAATGATTTAAAAATAAACATGAATCTGTTTTATACAAATTCCTAAGTTAAACCTCTTAAAAATATTGTGTTATATTAAAAATGGTTTCCCAAATGCTGAAAATTGGTTTTGTGATGAGCTCTTTTACATATGCAGAGCAACTATGAAACAAACTGTGTATATGTAAATACCAACTTCTGGAGCGGTGCCTAATATTTTAAGCATCTTTTTAAGCCCTGCAACCTTTGTGACATGGTTTACCACTGATGGGAAATATTGAATAAAACATTCCTTGATTAGTGATCAATAAACTAAATATTAGCTGACTAGAGACCACTCCTAAAAGACTGTATGCGTTGGACTCTCTAACGGGGGAAGAGTTTCTGGGCCCACGGAAGGGAGTTGTACCAGATGACAGTTTGTTATAGCTGAGGTCCACTCTTTTACGTATATGGAGGGTTGTGTAAGATGGCCCTATGGAGAGTTGCATAAGAGGGTCCAGTAAGGAGAGAACTGTCTAGTAAGAGTCAGACTAGAGTGTGTTTTAAAAAAAGACATCATACGCGTTTGGGTTTAAAGGCTACCAAAAAAGGTGTAAGGTTTGGCTATGATGGGGACTAAAATGGTATGGAATTGTGTAAATGGGGTGGGGAGATTACCTCATCCCCCCAGAGGGGAATACAAGGGGATGTTTTGAGATGTTATTTGCATTGTGGTTGTTCAGGAACCATCTTGCCATTTGAAGCTCAATAAAGCGAAGGCCTTTTCCTTCCTTCCACAAGAACTCAGCGGCTGAAGTCTTTTTTTCATTCCTTTTTATCCTTTTTCTTCATTTTTGTTGATATTCTTTGATTCTTTTTTCTTTTTAAAGACATTAGATTGCAGATAGTTATTAGGGCAATAGAATAGATAATATTAGAGTTACTCATAAATGTCCAGACCCTGGGCAAAAAGAGAGAGCTCTTGGTTGCGACACCACTCCAAATGGATAGTTTGGTCTCAAAAAAAGAGCTTTTTTCTCACTGGCAAAAGATTTGTTTCTGGCACGCATTAAGAGTCTTTAGATGACATCAAAATACAATTATTTTCCACGTTAAAGCCCCCAAACGGTATTTGTAATAGTGATTTAGTGCTATTTCAGGGGGATAGTTTGGAAGAAAGAAACATATTGAAGTTTCACCTATTTTGTTTTTGTCTAAATGACTGGACAGATCTCTCGAACAAATTTACACCAAACAGCACATCAGCTTTGTCATGACAGTTCCGTGACCAGCAGCACCCTGATGACTGTTTAACTGTGAGAGCGTGACCACTTGAACCAATAAAACACGGACAGCTTGAACCTCTGAAACACTTTGTTGTAATATTTCTTTCACTGGCCAATCAGGAGGGGAAGCAATGAATGCAAACATACAGTTTCTACACTTTTTCTTAAATATATAAGTGAGTTATTTTTTTTCTTAAACATTTAAATGAGCAGTGTTTATCAGTATGTGACTAACTTTCAAACTCTAACAGCAAAAACTGAAGAGAATGAAAAATAAAAATGTAATAGGTGCTTATGCAGTATATATGTTAAAGTTATCACTGGTGAAAGGATAATGTATTATTGCTCAGCAATTAGAGGAATTTGTGTTAATTTTCTGTTAGCATGCATTTCGTGGAAAACGTTTGGCTTTATGGGCAAATTTTTATTTTTAAACTCGGGCAGGACCACTGGGAAATTTGAGTCACTTTGTGAAAATATCCTTCCATAACACATATTTATGGGTAGAGCTCTACATAAAACTGTAGGTAGGATGTTTTGATAACCTAAATCACCTTATTGGAGATCTTTGAGCAAAATCACAGTTTGTCAATGGTTACGCATATTTTATATAGAAGGATGTATTGATTTCCTGAACACAGAACAGCATTAAACATTTTAACACCACTGTTATATTTTTGAGTGCTTTTGAATACCAACCAATCAGCAACCTGTAGCAGTAATGCCAACGAGTTAGCATTAAGTAGCAGTAATGCTGGCATCCTACTACCTAAAACCTGTTTTCTGCAGAAAAAAGGAAACATACGGATTCATTTTCTTTGCTTACTGAAATACATCCTTCTACTTTCTAAAATTAATGGACAAATGGTCTGGACAAATAATTAAAAACTATTTTAGCTTTTCATGCAACAGGTAACAGGTAAACACTGCCATCTACTGGAGAACATTTTTGGCATCAGATCACTAAATGCACTCAACACTCGTTGCCAGTTCAGTTTGGATTAGTTTGACTTCTCTGGGGGCTACTGGGGCTGCAATATCCAAATGATCCCACTAACCAATCACAGTGCTCTTTTTTACTGTTCTGTGAGCATCTCAAACAAGGGTATATCCAGTGTTTTTACTACAATCCAATAACAGTACTTTTTGGTCAAAATAATGTGGGCCAATCATTAAACCTGTCACATTAATGGTGCATTAATTAATTGGTGTATTATCAGTGTGTTATTCTCAATATATTGCTATATCACAAATGGTATATAGTGTTATCTATAAAGATGTACTTACATGAACTGAAGGTGTTTAGAGAGTTATGATTATTATTATCACAGACCAAGTCCGTCCAAAAACGTCCAGCATCTTTTAATGACACTGGGCCATGACTGGCAATTCCACAAATTTAAAGTATTTTAATGATCATTATTACTTTTCATTATTTATTTTATTATTACATTAGAATTCATATATAATATGATATAATAATAATAATAATAATATAATTTAAGACGCATTTTATATACGTCAATTATTTTCCTTCAATTCCAATTACTTTATATGTCTAGACCTCTTTGTTTATTAACCATATGTAGCTCGATTTAAAGCACAACATTTACTCAGATTAACATTCACATTAGTTCAGCTGCAGCATAGCAGAAAATCCAAACAACCATGCATGAAAACCAACTAGTTCTTTCTCAGTACTTCACTCAGTTGTTGAAGGCAAACAGAACAGAACTCACAGCTATTTTATTTATCAGGGAAGCCCAATCCTAATGTAGGAAAAACACAGGTGAACACAACTGTGTAATTAACCCTCCGCCACAGTTTGAAGAAAATGAAGTGCATTATCATGAATTAAGCCAATGTGTACTCTACATTGTTCTTAAAGCTACCTGTGTTCACCTGTATGTATGTAATCAATTTTCAAATAAGACAATTTAAAATGTGTATTTTTAATGTTTTCAATTAAAACTAATGTTTAGTATAACAAACTACAAGTTTTCATTGTTCTATTTAAAGAGTGAAACCTCAACCGTAATTACAAGCAGAATTATAGTCCTTAATATTCTCACCTCCTGTACACTAAGAAACAGAGACTTCATAATGTAACGCATTACTTATTTATTTATTTATTTATTATGTTTGCTGGGGTTTTCCTGCTGGTCTGTAGTTGTTAGGCATCCTGGTGGAAGGTGGTGTTTTGTATTTGGCCCAGGTCATCCTAAAGGTGTAGATAATGATCTTCATCCTTAGAGTCTTCATTTTGCTGATTCTCATGACTCTCAGTCGTCTTCATCATCCTCCTCTACTTCAGACAGGTCTGGCGAGATGGACACACGCTTTCGCCTACGGAAGAAGTACGACTTGACCCCAAGTGTCTCACAGAGCTCTGCCTTAGATCTCCTGCTCTGGCACAGATGGACCGCAGGGACGTCCTGCTCATTTAAGGAGGGAGCAGCATCAGGTTCACGAGCACTATCATCATCCTGAGAGGAGTCCTCGATGTGCTCATGTATCTCCTGATCTTGATTTTTGTTCTGCACCTCTTGTTGTTGTCCAGTCTGAGCGTCATCTTCTGCTGCGATGTCTTTTTTGAGCTCAGTGTTTTCAATTTTATCTTCCAGCACTACCTTCTCAAGTCCTTTCAGTGCAGTTCCACGTCTCCTCTGTGACGCGAGCCTCTGGGGCTTTGGACCAGCAGGTGGAGTTGGCTGAGTGTGTGGACGTTGAGCTGAGGTGTGAATTTCTCCAGTCACTGCACAGCCGGTATCTTGGTTCCGCAGCAACGTTTTCATTCCCTCTCTGTGTTCAGGCTTCTGATCAACACAGAGAGCTTGGTAAGCTTTCAGGGGTTCTAGCATCGTCCTTTTACCTGCAGTCACAAAGTTTCGGTGGGATGTTCTCAACTGAGGTCTGGATGAAGCTGTCCTTTGGGTGAAGCTCTTCCCTGCTGCACCTACAACATTTCCACTGACGTTCTGCACAGGCAGTGGTGGAAACTTGGTGGGTGCGCTGGGCCTGGGCTTCTTCACAGTTTGGGGGTCTTTTTTCAAAATGTCTGGCAGAAAAGAACCACTGCCCTTTCTACTAGGAGTGACGTCACAGGGTTCTCGTCTCACTGTGAGAGGCTGTAGAACCTGTCGTTTCTCCATTAGGGTGGTCCTTTTACTCCTCCTCTCATAGTTGTCCTCCTTCATAACTACACCTCAGTAATGACAACAGGTGGAAAGAAACTCAAAATGAGGTGTTAAAAAAACGCTGAAAGAACTTGCAGACAAACGTCAAGTTCTGTTTCTGCTGTTTTAAAGAAGAAAAACGAGTCTATTAAAAGACTGTGCGCAAAAACCGTTGTGTAATAGTCTCAGAGTACTTCACTGATCAGATGAAAATCCAAAAGTGATGTCTTCCCTCATGAAGGTCATATATATACCCTCACATGCCCCATTATGACATCATCAGCATGTATGAGTGATGTCACAATCACACTGCCACCAATTTGGTCACTCAGTTCACTCAGCAGTGCTGTGGCAGTTTGTAATGAGAACAAAGCCAAAACTGATCCAGCAAAGGCAATAAAACATTTTTTAGATCTCATTTTAAAGTGTTGAGGTAAATTATTGTATATATTGGAGTAAATTAATGTTTTTATTGATGTAAATTAATGTTTTTGTTGATGTAAATTAATGTTTTTGTTGAGGTATATTAATGATTTTGTTGAGGTAAGCCGATGTTGGCTTCGTTTTCACCAACTTTGGAGATTCGTTTTACGTTTAAGGCACAATGTTGTTCTGACTTGCACTCATCTGTTTGTCTTTTTTCATCCCTCGTTCCCCCAATAGAGTCCCATTCTTTTTTGCTCCCCAAACAAGCCTAGTTGCACCAACAAACTACTTGCACTTACCCAGGTCAGGCCTTCAAACTCTACTCCACAGCCATACTGACCCTCATTCCTTTACATGTTGCTTTTTCATCCCTCGTTCCTCCCATAGACTCCCATTCATTTTTGACAAAACTAGCAACCACTTTGGCAACCCGCTAACAAGCACTCAGTTCACACCCCTCATGCCATAACAACTGCCTTGAAACACGTTACCAACTGCTGGAAACAATCTTCAGCAGTGCAATCACTCTGCATTCAGGAAATGCACTACGCCAGTTATTATTATTATTATTTTGGTAACACTTTACATTAAGGGTCGCTAATCAATCATTAAATATATAATAATCAACTATTAGTTTCCCATTATTTAGCTATTAGTTAACTCTTCATTAAGCATTAGCTATTACTTAGTAATTGATTAAGCACTTATCAATTAGTAATTAAGTACACTGTTAGTTGATAAGTTAGTTTGTCGTTAGTTTGTGACTTACTCGTTATCTGTGTGCTAATTGCTGCTTATTACATTGTTAATTAACTAATAATATTTTTCTTCATATAAAGAAGTAACGTGATAACTTACTAGCACCTATGTGTTAATCCCGCTAATTATCTGTTAATTAACTTTCCATCACCTCCATATATTCAGTTGCTTCACTTTTCTCACTTTGGTTCATTAAAGATGCTTATGGTCACATCTGACCGTAAGATGAGCGCACACAAATTCATGGACAGTTTTGTTATTCATCACGTTCATCTTGGCATATCTGTACTCATATCTGGTAGGAGTGCATGTAAATTTGGGCATAAATGCTGGATATGTGGCTAATTAACCAAAACTATTATCAACATAATCTGTAATTGCAAAAATAAGAACAACAATAGAAAATTTCAATAATACTAATTTGTGTGCATGACAGTCCAGTACAAAAGTGGATGTACTTACTTTACATGCACATTGATATAAACAAGTGCTGCAGCTATTTGATGTTCCATTTAAAGACACATTACACTGTGCTTTTGTTTCATACTACTGACTCACAAACACAGCTTCGGTCATACACTGCAATAATACAGCGTTTATTTTAGGGAATTAATTACACTAAACAATCACTCTACTATGTTAACAACACTGAGTATTTAGTTTTATTTCACATTTTATTTTTTCCAGTTGTTGTCATTTTAATACTGTAACGGGTTTTGCAATTTTTAATATTATTATTGCTAGAACCTTATGTGAGGGTGTGAGGTAACCCAGATTTATTTGAAGTCTACAGACCAGGGCAAGAGAGAGAAACGCTCGCACCAAGGATGCTTCAGAAAAGGGAATTTATTGGCTAAATATCAAACTACTTTTGGACTACATTCAATGATAAACAATAGAAAATAAAACCAGAAAACAAAACAAAACAAAGTGATACTAATGAAAGACAAAATAGCTCGAGTAAGTTAGAGTGATTCACGGCTAAACGGTATGAGGCAGTGTGGTTTGGGGAGCCGCTTGGGAGAGCCTCTAGAGAATTAACCTAAGACTGGATGGGAATAACTATATGGCTGGATGTACCTATAAAAGTTATCTTATTAAATAAATTGGCGTCAGGGCCCTGACTGCAAATTGGTGGTTCCAGCTTATGTGGGGGTCGGGGGCTGATTTCGGGAGGGGTCGTCTCAGGACAGACTCGATCGTAGGCTGGAGCTCACGCGGTGGTTCCTCTCCTAGCTGGCCGTGGATGCTGCATCTCCGTGCGGGCACGCGCCTTTCCGTCAGTGATTGGGCAGAGGCGTCTCGTGGCCGTCTGACGGTGGAGCTTGGGCAGCCTTTCGAGGGTCGATCTGTTCACAGATCAGTGTGTGGCTCTGGGTGCGATGCTGGGTCTCCGTGGCGTCCGAACCGCTCCCACTCCGCTGGCGAGGTTCAGGTTGCAATAAGGGTTCTGAGGCTGGTGGTACCAGTTTAACTAACTACCTCTCTTTAGCAGAATCGAAAGTTATGGATATATCCTCCCGGGCCAGACAAGAAATATCCACCTTCCTTCTCTGAGGGTGGTTCAAACTTAAGGTGTGTAGACGAACAGGCAAGTTACAAAACAAACAAAGGTTTCAGATCTGAAAATTTAGCGTCCCAATACTTCTGACCTGTCTTTCTGACCTAGGCCGGCACAAACTTAGAAACTTTTGTTGCGAACGCAGGAACCCAAATTTGCGGTGCACTCTGGTTTTGCTCGGCTGGAGGCCCTACCCTTTGGAGGTGGTGCCAGAGTGCTGATAGGTTCTCTTCACCTAAGGTTCTCTGATTGGTTGTGCATAGTTTGAGGAATGCCTTCCCCAAAATCACTGCCTCCTTTGTTTCAGCTAGTTTAAACAAAGAAAAAGAACATTTCTATATCATCCAATTGGTTTAACTTTCAAAATCAAGGAATGAACAATTAGGATATTCAGGCATGTTTCTAAGAGAGAGTTTAACCCTTGTTACATGATACACAATACATGTCAAAGAACACAGGTACTATTTGCCTATCATCTCTGAACATGACCCAATGCATGAAAAAATAAAATAAAATCAACAATAAAAGGAAAGGAACAAAGGAAGAAAGAAAAGAAAACCACATTCAGGATACATCTTGGTCAATGGTCTAAACTCATAGCAATTAAATGGTTGGGTCTGACTGTTATCAAAGTTATACTCTATGTATTTCTAGCGTGTAACAATAGAAAAAGATACCGGTAATATTTAGGTACTACCCAACAACAAGATTAATACCACAAGTAGTATTACTTATAGATCATAGAAACGTCGATAATCAAGCAAACAAAGCACGAAGTTTCTGGCTTCTTATAAGCACAAGTCCTTATGGCGGTGATGCGGTAATTTGCGGTTTGACCCCTTGGGGGTGCTGTGGGTCCATGCTTGAGATCCCTAGGGAATTTAGAAAGTTGGAATTTTGCCGTCCAAAGTCGTACAAATTCCGTTTTGGTATGTCTAGTTTAGTTAAAAAGAGTTCTACCGAATGGTTGCAGTATGCAGTGGACATACACCTTAGAAATGTACTTTCTGTTACTTAAGATAAAAAGTTGTCCACAGTACTTTGGAGAGGCATCTGCCACATTCCGGAGGAAGTTTCCTGTTTTTCTGCTAGGTGAAGGAGCAGGGGGGCTGGTTCTCGATTCAGCTGTAAATCTGACTGAGTCTGGGGTTGGGGGTATTAAGCCGAAAGCTTTACGCCTCACTCCCAGACTTGCTGGAGCCAAAAGGCCCTTAACTTTTGGGTAAACACTCTGCTTGAGGTAGAGTTTCAGCCAGTGTTCGCTACAATACTATTAAGTTTGATCAGCAGGGGAGGAGTGCACTCACTGCTGGACATCAAACTCCACCCACGAGCACGGCCATTAGCTTTCATGCCAAACACTGCCGTTTTATTGGCTGGCTACTGAAACATCTGCATGAATTAGTGTGTGCTTCATGTAAATGATATGTAAATGAGGTGCTGGTCGGCTGGTTTCATGCACTGAAGCTGATTTATCATTTATGCTCAAATCTCCACTTGTTTCCACATCGTACAAAATTGTTATGAATCAGATGCAGAGCAGTTCATACCGTATAAAAGGCAAGAAAAAGGTGTTTTTTTATGTAACTTTGATGATTAATGGGCCCTTTTCACAAGATTCGTGATTACTTCCGGTTTAAGCATTAGCAGGGTAAAACTCACTTCCTCTCCATAAAGCTACTGCAGACGCGATGTCAAAATGTTTAGTAGTGAACTGTAACGCTCAAACACTGAGCTACAACAGCTGTATTTGAGTTGTCCTGCACGGTTGTGACAGTGAGAGTAAGAAGTGGACGGAAGCTCTGATTTAACTGTAAACAGAGCTGAGATGCTGTATGTTGTTTTTACTGCAGTTCTGCTGCAGCTGCTTCACATCAAGCCGTCTCTGTGTCTTTGTACAACATGCCAGCGATTTCGGTAATCTTCTGTTTTCAAAAGAAAGAAGAACTTTTATATGTAGCATGAATGTTATAGACTCTGTTTATATTAAGCTAGCTTTACAGGCTAGAAGCTACTGCTAACCAAACTAGCCTGGCTAACATGAAGAAGCTTTTGCAGATGTTTTTTTTTCAGCTAAGAGTCGCGTTTTTGACTGAGCAGTGAAAGGTGGATGTTTTCTGAAGTGCTGCTTCAAAGATTGCCATGAAACTATAAGAATAATGCTGTTTGGCAGATCGCTAACATAGCCAGCGTTAGAGTGAACTTAGCTTTAAAGTGTGCTGCTCATACGAAGCTGGTGCTCCTCAAACTGCTAATGGTAGGCTAGCTAATTAGCGACTGTAGCCTGCTAGCCTAGCTTAAGCTAATACAGTTTAAACGATGTCTATCAAAAAGACTTTACATGTAAAAGTTTTTGTTTGTGTTTATGTCAGAAGTCACTGCCATCATGTAGCTAAATGTGTCACAGAACCTGCTCCACGTTAGCCGGCTGGTGGTAGCAGCTGATGAAAGCTAACTAGTTTCCTTATTTTGGGAACACAGCTACAGTTAGAAATGGCTTCTAGCGTTGCTAACTAGCCACAGCTAAACAACGTCTACCAAATTCATTCTACACAGAAGAACTTCAATTTCTTTTAAAAACAAAAATATTACAGAATCAGTGCTTCCATTCACTTCCTTTTGTCATGATAATTCCACTTAATCAACCATTCATTGCTTCTTAAATTCCTCTTACTTAACCATTAATTACTGCTTTTGTGTTGTCACTTTACTTGGAGGGACACAAAAGCAGTACTTAATGGTTAAGTAAGAGGAATTTAAGAAGTAATTAATGGTCAAAATGTAAAGATCTAATGGCCATGGGCCCTTTTCACAAAGAGTCACGATTACGTCCGGATTAAGCATTAGCAGTGAACTATAATGCTCAAATACTGAGCTACAACAGACATATGTTAGTATTTGTGCACAATCATGACAAAATGGCCATTAGATCTTTACATTTTGACTATTAATTACTACTTAAATTCCTCTTACTTAACCGTTAATTACCGATTTTGTGTTGTCACTTTACTTGGAGGGACACAAAAGCAGTAATTAATGGTTAAGTAAGAGGAATTTAAGAAGCAATGAATGGTTGATTAAGTGGAATTTAAGAAGTAATTAATGGTCAAAATGTAAAGATCTAATGGCCATTAATCATCAAAGTTACATAAAAAAGAACACATTGTTCTTGCCTTTTATAAGGTATGAACTGCTCTGCGTCTGATTCATAACAATTTTGTACGATGTGAAAACAAGTGGAGATGTGAGCATAAATGATAAATCAGCTTCAGTGCATGAAACCAGCCTACCAGCACCTCATTTACATATCATTTACATGAAGCACACACTAATTCATGCAGATGTTTCAGTAGCCAGCCAATAACACGGCAGTATTTGGCATGAAAGCTAATGGCCGTGCTCATGGGTGGAGTTTGATGTCCAGCAGTGAGTGCACTCCTCCCCTGCTGACCAAACTTAATAGTATTAAAATGAAAACAACTGGAAAAATAAAATGTGAAATAAAACTAAATACTCAGTGTTGTTAACATAGTAGAGTGATTGTTTAGTGTAATTAATTCCCTAAAATAAACGCTGTATTATTGCAGTGTATGACCGAAGCTGTGTTTGTGAGTCAGTAGTATGAAACAAAAGCACAGTGTAATGTGTCTTTAAATGGAACATCAAATAGCTGCAGCACTTGTTTATATCAATGTGCATGTAAAGTAAGTACATCCACTTTTGTACTGGACTGTCATGCACACAAATTAGTATTATTGAAATTTTCTATTGTTGTTCTTATTTTTGCAATTACAGATTATGTTGATAACAGTTTTGGTTAATTAGCCACATATCCAGCCTTTATGCCCAAATTTACATGCACTCCTACCAGATATGAGTACAGATATGCCAAGATGAACGTGATGAATAACAAAACCGTCCATGAATTTGTGTGCGCTCATCTTACGGTCAGATGTGACCATAAGCATCTTTAATGAACCAAAGTGAGAAAAGTGAAGCAACTGAATATATGGAGGTGATGGAAAGTTAATTAACAGATAATTAGCGGGATTAACACATAGGTGCTAGTAAGTTATCACGTTACTTCTTTATATGAAGAAAAATACTTATTAGTTAATTAACAATGTAATAAGCAGCAATTAGCATACAGATAACGAGTAAGTAAGCCACAAACTAACGACAAACTAACTTATCAACTAACAGTGTACTTAATTACTAATTTATAAGTGCTTAATCAATTACTAAGTAATAGCTAATGCTTAATGAAGAGTTAACTAATAACTAAATAATGGGAAACTAATAGTTGATTATTATTTATTTAATGATTGATTAGCGACCCTTAATGTAAAGTGTTACCAGATATTTGACTTTGAAATGTAGTGGAGTGAAAGTAAAAAGTCACCAAAAAATGGAAATACTTCAGTAAAGTACAGATACACGAAAAAACTACTTAAGTACAGTAACGAATTACATTTACCTAGTTACTGTCCACCACTGGTTAGTAGTGTTACATTTTTAACACTCACACTGTTGTTTTATGACACGTGAAATAGGACTTTTAACACTAAATTGTGTCATTGCCTTTTAATAGGAGTGTTAATTCCTGACATTCACTGTGTTGTTTTATGACACAAAGTATTTTTGAAGAGTTTACCTCCATATTAATGTATGCACTGCACTTCCACCATAAATGTCTTCACCAAATCTCCTCATTCTCTGTATTCACATACGTTTACAAAATTTGTTCACCCACAAGACTTAAAAGTGAACAGGTGTAATAAATCACTAAAACAAACCATCATTGAACTCTTTATTCAGGAAACACCATCACCACAACTTATATATATGCACAGTTACAAAGAAAATAAAGATAACATATACATATATATATAGCTTTTTCCTTTTTATTTTCAGAACACTCAATTTATTGATTGCTCTCAGGTAGTAAAGCATATTTCAAGAAATATAACAAATGTTTCGAAAATAAATCTCTTACTCCACCGTTGAATGGTTTACTACTCAGAGATGCAAGTAAGTACAATGTAAGGAGAATTAGTAGCTTGTTAATTTAAGCCGCTCTCTGACGGGTGGGCTCCCTGTCGTGACTAATCAGGCCGTGCACATTTATGCGTTTTAAGGGAGTAGTTTTGGAAGGAGGGCTAAAGGTAGGGGGTGGGATTTTTTCGGTTGGATGTTTTTTCAAAAACCTAGCTTACACTTCATGGTTTCCATAAATTCACCTACTCCACCTTTAAATTCGGGGATCCAAATTACATTGAAACACACTGTACATAGTTCTGCTGTACGTTTGATGTTCTACCAGAGGAAAATGTGCCCCTTACTGATTGACTAACGTAAAGTTAACTGCTAGCATGCAAAACTAAATTAGCTACTATCCACCAGCTTCAGTAATACATATCAAATCATGTCACACCCTACTTCACACTAACCCTTAGTTTATGTAACGATTAACGGCTTGTATAAGTAGATATATTTAGCCGTTACCTTTTTAAATCGTATATTCCAGACACTGGGTTTTCTCAGGCTTCACTGTGAGCTCCAGGAAAAGTGTGTGTTAAAAACGGATGTGGAATTAACTCAGTCAGGAGTGTAAGCACTTCACTCGCTTAAAGAACACGGCCCCCAGAGCTAACTCAGCACTGCAGGTGCGCAGTTAAGACCTAAATCAACACCAATTCACACTGCCGATTTTGCAGTTTAGGCCCAGATCTGGCCCATATCTATTAATGACACTGGGCCACAAGTATTTTAATGGTCGTTATTACTTTTCATTATTTATTTTATTGTTACATTAGAATTCATATATAATATAATAATAATAATACTATAATTTAAGACAAATTATATATACATGTCAGTTCTTTTCCTTCACTTCCAATTACTTTATATGTTTAGACCTCTTTATTTATTAACCACATGTAGCTCTAATAAAAAGTGTGTGTGTGTGTGTGTGTGTGTGTGTGTGTGTGTGTGTGTGTTGAAAATTAACTTGTGTGTCTTGGATGAGTGAATGTTCATATTTTATGAGAGGCTACTTGACAGTAAGTTCCGACATTTAAAATCTGTAATTTTAATGTCTTCAATTAAAACTAACGTTCAGTATAACAAACTGCACAAGTTCTATTTCAAGACTGACAACTGAACCGTAATTACAAGCAGAATTATAGTCCTTAATATTCTCACTTCCTGTACACTAAGAAACAGAGACTTCATAATGTAATGCATTACTTATTTATTTATTTATTATATTTGCTGGGGTTTTCCTGCTGGTCTGTAGTTGTTAGGCATCCTGGTGGAAGGTGGTGTTTTGTATTTGGCCCTGGTCATCCTAAAGGTGTAGATGATGATCTTCATCCTTAGAGTCTTCATTTTGCTGATTCTCATGACTCTCAGTCGTCTTCATCGTCCTCCTCTACTTCAGAGAGGTCTGGCGAGATGGACACACGCTTTCGCCTACGGAAGAAGTACGACTTGACCCCAAGTGTCTCACAGAGCTCTGCCTTAGATCTCCTGCTCTGGCACAGATGGACCGCAGGGACGTCCTGCTCATTTAAGGAGGGAGCAGCATCAGGTTCACGAGCACTATCATCATCCTGAGAGGAGTCCTCGATGTGCTCATGTATCTCCTGATCTTGATTTTTGCTCTGCTCCTCTTGTTGTTGTCCAGTCTGAGCGTCATCTTCTGCTGGGATGTCTTTTTTGAGCTCAGTGTTTTTATTTTTATCTTCCAGCACTACCTTCTCAAGTCCTTTCAGTGCAGTTCCACGTCTCCTCTGTGACGCGAGCCTCTGGGGCTTTGGACCAGCAGGTGGAGTTGGCTGAGTGTGTGGACGTTGAGCTGAGGTGTGAATCTCTCCAGTCACTGCACAGCCGGTATCTTGGTTCCGCAGCAACGTTTTCATTCCCTCTCTGTGTTCAGGCTTCTGATCAACACAGAGAGCTTGGTAAGCTTTCAGGGGTTCTAGCATCGTCCTTTTACCTGCAGTCACAAAGTTTCGGTGGGATGTTGTCAACTGAGGTCTGGATGAAGCTGTCCTTTGGGTGAAGCTCTTCCCTGCTGCACCTACAACATTTCCACTGACATTCTGCACAGGCAGTGGTGGAAACTTGGTGGGTGCGCTGGGCCTGGGCTTCTTCACAGTTTGGGGGTCTTTTTTCAAAATGTCTGGCAGAAAAGAACCACTGCCCTTTCTACTAGGAGTGACGTCACAGGGTTCTCGTCTCACTGTGAGAGGCTGTAGAACCTGTCGTTTCTCCATTAGGGTGGTCCTTTTACTCCTCCTCTCATAGTTGTCCTCCTTCATAACTACACCTCAGTAATGACAACAGGTGGAAAGAAACTCAAAATGAGGTGTTAAAAAAACGCTGAAAGAACTTGCAGACAAACGTCAAGTTCTGTTTCTGCTGTTTTAAAGAAGAAAAACGAGTCTATTAAAAGTCTGTGTGCAAAAACCGTTGTGTAATAGTCTCAGAGTACTTCACTGATCAGATGAAAATCCAAAAGTGATGTCTTCCCTCATGAAGGTCATATATATACCCTCACATGCCCCATTATGACATCATCAGCATGTATGAGTGATGTCACAATCACACTGCCACCAATTTGGTCACTCAGTTCACTCAGCAGTGCTGTGGCAGTTTGTAATGAGAACAAAGCCAAAACTGATCCAGCAAAGGCAATAAAACACTTTTTGAATCTCATTTTAAAGTGTATTAACTGATATATTTCAGTGTATTGATTTGATTTTCTTTCACTTGTTGCTGTAGAGATAACAAATGGAAGCTAAAATCTGAACAGCTGAGATTTCCCACTTTCACGTCCCAAACCACATAGTAGCACACTGAATAGTATGCAAAAATAGCGCATATAGTATTAGAAGTGCACTCATTAGTGTAGTAGGTGAAGTACAGAAGTGTGTGGTTTGGGACGCGGTGTTAGATCCACCAGTGAGACGCGTTTATCAGCTGTTTCGCTGTGCTGCTTATTAGCAGCTCATTAAACATCATTAAACACCAAGCAAGTTTCTGAGGTATTTGTTAAGGATGCATTTATTGAGGTAAATTAATGTATTTATTGAGGTAAATTAATATATTTATTGAGGTAAATTAATCCATTTACTTGAGGTAAATTAAGGTATTTATTGAGATAAATTAATGTTTTTATTGAGGTTAGCTGATGTTGGCTTCACATTCGCCCACTTTGGAAATTCGTTCTACGTTTAAGGCACCTCAGTGTAACTGCAGCACCATTTAAGGTGGAACAGAAAATTTTAATTAGTAGCAGGCAAATAAGAAGCTGAATTGAGCTTGATAAATATATATAACATAATTGTTATCCGATTAATATTTTTTTTCTTCTTCTTCTCCTTCTTCTTCTTCTTCTTCTTCTTTATCTTCTGCCAAATTTTTGTCCGCTAACTCATCCTCTCTGTTTTTGAGAGATCAACACCGTTCCAGCTCCAGAATGTTCGGTCTGATTGGGAATGGTGCGCTTGTATACAGCTTTTTGATCCAATGAGATTTCGTACAATCTTCGTTAAAAATCAGAAAAAACTCCATTTCACATATACTATCTCAGGGTAGGCCCTCGTGCACAAATTCAGTGTTTTTCTGACTCGCACTCATCTGGTTGTCTTTTTTTCATCCCTCGTTCCCTCAATAAAGTCCCATTCATTTTTGCCCCCCAAACAAGCCTAGTTACTGCTTTGCCCGACAGCCTCCAAACTACATGTACTCACTCAGGTCAGGCCTTCAAACTCTACTGCACAGCCATACTGACTTGCACTCCTTTATGTGTTGTTTTATCCTCCCTTGTTCCTCCCATAGATTTCCATTCATTTTTGACAAAACTAGCAACCCGCTAACAACCATTCAGTTCACACCCCTCATACCATATTAACTGCCTGGAAACATGTTACCAACCTCTGGAAACAATCTTCAGCAGTGCAATCACTCTGGATTTTCTTCAGGAAATGCACTACACCAGTTATTATTATTCTTATTCTTATTATTATTTAGGAGCATTGGCAGCTTTGGTGGCCACTTTTATTAGTTTTTATAAAATATCACGCACTGCTAGTTCACCAATCTAGCTAATCTTCATGTAGCATTTTCTGGAGACTGCATTAAAGTGTCTACATATCTTTAAATCTTTATGGTGGTCATTCTGGTCTAGTTTGCTTGTTTTTTATCCACCTGCAGGGTTATAGCTGCTGTAATACTCATGAGACGAGCTCAATCAGAGCACAGTCACAGTAACAGTTTTGCTTCTTTTTTTGTTTTAAATAATTTCGATCGGCAGCTGTGACCAAACAACTAGACCAGGGGTGCACAACTCCAGTCCTGGAGGGCCGGTGTCCAGCACAGTTTGGAGGTTTCCCTGCTCAAACCCACCCACTTAACCTGCCAATTAACAGACGAGTGTGATTAGGTATGCTGGAGCAGATAAATCACCAAACTGTGCTGGACACTGGCCCTCCAGGACCATGTACCCCTGAACTAGACAAACTAAAATAGACCACTTTCACATTTCTTTGTTCGTTAATGTGGAAGAATAAATAGTAGCGTTAAACAGTTTCCAGTCACTTTGTAAATAATGGCTGATACTGCCTGAAATCTTTGCTGTTGCTAAATGTACCAATAATTCAACTAAACAGGCTTATCTGAGTTTCCACTTGATCAAATTTAAAATGTTTAACTTCAGCTGAAAAGCTCTGCTTGTAATTTGTCACTTTTAATGAGGTAACCAATCAAAAAAGGAGGTAAAACTGAACTGTAGAGTGAATGTGGGCTATACAGTGAACAGATTTACTCACACTTGTGATTAAAATGCTCCAAGAAAAATATTCACTGGGCTGCATTTGAGCTCCACACAGCGGTAAACAGTCCACAGACACTCAGGCTCATACAAAGTTCAAATGTTTTCAAGTTTTGAGCGACGCACTTTGACCAAGTCAAACTAGCCTTTCTGTCCATGTTGGAGGAACTACCAGACATGCCAACACCTCTCCTAATAACCACGCTGAGGTCGAAGGATGATTTTTGACGGAGGCTACCAGCCATCCTCCATTTCCGCTCTGTTAACCGGTGCAGGTGGAAGTTCGATAACGCTACTATTTACAGCCGAATGGACGACGCAGAGACTGTGAGAAAGGCCTATTAGCCAGAAATGAAAAGAATACAATTCAGCAATCAGTGTGGACTGTGAAATGCTTTAATCATATGATATTCAGATAAATGTTAATCCTGCAAGTATTGAAAAATTGGAGCTGAACCTGACATTGTGACTAAATTTTAATACCCATTTCATAGTTTATGAAATTCAACAGCCTTTTGTGCCATGTCATCTCTGTAATTCTTTTCCCATACATAAGTGACTAATATTTGTTTTTATGAAGATACAATATGAAAAGGAATGTATGTAATTGAGATCAAGTTTGAGTTTATTTCTTGGACATGTTACCAAATTGTAAAATGTGTATTTAAAGTAGTTAGTTCTCCATCACCAGAGAAAACTTTTTTTTTCTGACAAAATATGAATGTCTGTAATAAAAAGTGTTTTTGTGAAGCCCCTTCAAGTATTACATGCAGTTTCATAACATAGACTGTATTTTTTTAGAAAGTAAATGTCTGTGACACCGTTATTAAAATGAAAAAGCCTTTACTATAACATGGCTATAGACAAAAGACAAAGAGTAAGACTAAGCTCAAGAGTAAGACTAAGCTCAAGAGTAAGACTAAGCTCAAGCTGAAATGTGTTAAGAGACTTTTTGTCTTTTGTACACTACTAATAAGTGCAGTCAAGTTGAGTAGGACTCCTGGCAACAATATGGACAGTGTTTCTCCAGAACATCCTGTCTTCTGTTTGGGTCTTCTGAATGTATCTATCTGTCTTGTTGCTGGCCATCCTCTTCCTCCTTTACCTTCAGCTGTTCCAAGCATAATTGTCTTTTCTAATGAACTGGTTCTTCTTATAATGTATTATTGTCTGTGGGAGAGCAGAAGTAAACAACATCCGTTGAAACCACACAGTGGTGAGTTGAATGGCGCTATCCTCGCTGAAGGAAACACGTTAATTAGTTGGTCAATAATAGGTGCTTATTAAGGCTAAATTAATTTAATTGACTTAAAGTTATTTGAGCAATAAATGTAAACATCTGAATGTTTTCCTGCGCTTTATCAACTCAACTCTGTGGAGGGTTTAAAAGTTTGCTAGCCCTGGTATCCCAAGGACTGATTAACAGCTTAGAGGTAAATATAATTCAGTCAAAATAAGATCGAGAATCTATGTTATTTGCCATTCAAGTTGCTCTTAAAATTCTTTGCCAACACCACAGTTCGAAAGCATCAATATTTTTCCTGTCCTGCTTTTTTTATTTTCTAGCTTTCACATCCGTAGAGAACCACAGGAAAGACCAATTCTGATCTTTCTCTGTAGAGAAAAATCATTACATTTGAAGATCTTCACAAGCTCCGTCATCCTTGTCCTGCCAGGTGCCAATCTGTGTTGAATTTCTTGAGTGCTGGACCTTTTACTTTTTAATAATTGATGCAGGCAGGCAAAAGCTGTCCACTGCTTTACATCTTCACTAATAATAGTCAAGCTAGCAGTTTTTTTACATTGTATTAACCACTGTTTTCCCATCTTTTCATTTTGTTCTTTAACTTTCTTTATAAGAACCTTTCGATCTTTTGGATTTCTCACTTCTGTCGCATCATTGAGAGTCGTCTGTGTTTAGAAGGCTTTTTGCACAGTACTGTATTAGCTATTTGTTTCCCATCACGTAATGGAACACAAGCTGGGAGCACTTTATTATGCAAATATTGACATGTCTATGATGTTGGTTTGAATAACATTTAAATAGCAGGTGTGATTTCATTATTTCAGAAGACTTGCAGGATCCCAAGAGACGTGTGCCACCAGGTAAATAGCCAATAATAAACAGTGTTCTATTACTAAAAATGTTGAATATATCCTTACAGACGGTATGTAATTTATCATATTTGTTATATTGTGTTACAGTCCATTCATAATCAGATGATTGTATGTGGTTATTTGGGCTGATAATTTACACCACATGTTTCTTTCACCTTAACTTTGTCCCAAAATGTTCCAAGGCAACACTAATTGCCTCATTTTCTTTTCCACATTACAGCGTCACTAAACATTGTTAACCAACTGTAATGGAGACTAATTCCACTATGAATTCCACTTTCAATTTTTATAACTGTTTTGAAAAAACTCATTTCGGAGTGGTTGTGTTCTATGTTGTAACACTGCTCTGCTTCTTCTTGGGAACACCAGCTCATTCTTGGCTCCTCTGGCTCTTTGTCTGTGATGGCTGGAAGGTCAAACCCACCCAAGTGTTTTTTGTGAATCATACTGTACTGGAGCTGATCTGCTGCATTCAATGTGCTTCTGACACGCTCACTATGCTGATCTTCAAAAGGGAAACACTATTTAGATATTTGTGTATTGTTTTTGGCATAAGCTGGATCGGCAGGCCTCTGATGCAGACCTGCATTTGTGTTGAGCAGTACCTGGCAGTGATCCATCCAATAATATTCTTGAAATATAAAGATATACAGTACAGAGTTGTATCAGCTGCAGTAGTTTGGCTGGTGGCGGTTGCATTTGCTGTACTTTGGGTGTTTGAAAATTTTTACTCTGGCCCAATTATTTTCATTGTCACCTTCACAGCTGTTACTGTGATCTCGTTTTGCTGTGTGTCTGTCCTGCGTGCCCTGAAACACCCAGGACCAGGAAACACACAGATCACAACACAGAGAGGTAGAGATGTAGGCAACCAACAAAAGAGAAACGCCTTTAAAACAATCCTTTCAGCATTGCTCATAATCCTGATCACCTACCTCCCAGAGGCGTCACTTACTGTATTTACTGTGGTTAAAATCGATGATGAATTATTCAATTGTGATATTATTCCATTCATGAACTCTTCAAATGTTTTGGGTGTGATGATCACACCTTTGCTGAAAATATTCAAGAATGATCTTCTGAAATGCTTAAACCAACAAAGGGAAATTAAAGAGAACACATGAGTGGAGTCTGTGGTTTTCATGTAGAACAGTAGAATGTGTTAGTCATGGATATGATATTCAATGTTGTACAACTCAACTTACCCAGCTCTTATTTAGGTGGTTAAATGGAATTAAAATGAGAAGATACATGTCAACTGAATACATCTTTAAGAGTTGAAGGTTGTTGTTCAAAGTTATATTAACTTTAAGCATCTTACACTCTCAAAAAAGATGGTTCTGTTTAGAACCTTGAGTTTTATAAAGAAGCATTTCATGCTAAAGGGTTCTTTGTATGGTGAAATGGTTCTTCAGATCGATGGAGAATGTGTTGTATATGGTCCTATAATAAAATGAAAATTATTCTATTTAGCACCAATAATTGTTCTTGGTACTAAATAGAATAAAGTTTGTTTGTTTTTCTTTTGGATTTTGGTCAATTAGAATTACAAAATAATTACATGGGACAGTCACGCATTGCATAGGAGACGCTAGGCTACACAGATATATCATTATTTGAGACAGAAATGCTATCAGAATGTTGGTATCTTTATAATTTAGTCAGTTTTGTTAGTTTTAGTCACATTTTTGCTTAAACAAACATCACTGAAATAGTTGATATTTCAGATATCCTTAGATTAGAGTGTCCAGGTTAGAGTGAGCTGTAAAATACAAGAATTTTTATAGTGGTTCATTATATGGCTTATTTCTATGTAAAGATATATATGTATAGTATACAGTGGTCACATTTCTTTTTTCTTTCATCTTGCATCCATTTATGAGTGCTAAAAAACCACTGATAGCCAGCAACACATCACAGGAATACTTGTACAGGAATACTTACCTGTTTATACTACTGAACAATACTGCAGGATGTCAATTATTATTGGTATATTTATTATTATTCATTATTACTTTATCTGTCCAATTTTACTCTGAGCTGAAGTTATTGTAATGGAGCAGCCACCCTCAGTACTGAAATGCCCCCACTGTTGCATAACCCCCTGCCTGCTGTATTTTTAACCCTGCCTGTGATTACTGTGAGTTTTATATTGCCCCTAATAAAGCTGTTCAATTAAATGTATCCTGTTTGTAAGCCTATTTGTTACAGACTTTGCAGAATATGGATGCAGAGAGTTGGAACCTCTTGCAGCCATCAGTAAGGCCTGTACATGAAGAAAGACCCCATTCATAGCAAGACTACTCACTACTCACAGGCTAAGATCTGGAATCTTTTCTCATTCACTTTCAACCTTTTGCTTAACTAAGAATATTAGAGAACTTTGGGGGCCCACCTGTTCCCATAGCAACACCCAGTGCTCTGGAGAGTACTAGCGAGTAGGCACCTTGACCCACAGCATAATCCAGTGCTCTGGAGGGCACCACATGTTGAAGGCATTGTCTGAACTCACAAACTGTAGTTCTGTTATAACTGAAGTTTGGGGAGAGGAGCATGGCTGAAACCCCTCCTTCTTCCCAATCTAACGCCTTATAAATTCACATCCTAACCTTCCATTCCTGTGACGTGAAATGCTCTCAATCCTCACCGCCACCCCATCTCTTCCCTATTCCTCAGTCCTGCATCAGTCTTGCAACAGCTATGAGGGGGATCTGGCCTTCTAGCTACAGGCAGAAGCTGATCAGAACTCCAGCCCAAGTTCTCTGAGTTCTCCTCCTCCCTCAATCAATCTTCCCTCACACTACCACCACCATGTTGATGGCATGGTCTGAATTCATAGACTTTATTTAATGTGATAAAATAGATGAGGAATTGTTTGTAATATTGTTCCATTCATGAGCTCTTTAAACTTTTTTGGTGTGTTGATCACAAAACTTCTAAAAACGTATGGTCATTTGAAATGCGTAAATGTACTAGAAGAAACTAGTAATGATTTAAAATTATATAAGACAATGACAGATAAAAGACAAATATCAAAGAGATGTGGAATTTAAAGAGTTTTCAAATGTTTCTTGAAAGTGTGCACTGAGCTTTACTGTGTAATAAAGCTTTTTAAGTTTTGAAGCATAATACCTGAAAAAGGATCTCTCCATGTTTTTTGTACTTTATATAAGGTGGAGATCTAAGATCACGTGCTGGAACATAGACAGACATTCTGTGAAGAAAATAGGTGCTATGTCATTTAGAACTGTGAACACTAGCAGAACTTTAAAGTCTATTATAAAAGATACAGGTAGCCAGTGCAGTTCTTTCAAAATAGGAGCAGGTAGAATTTGCTTTGTCTCCTATAGGTGGGCAGAGGTCCTGAGATGACGATCATGGCGATCACCTCGGTACTCTTTCTAACAGTATATAGAAGTAGGCCAAAATGCTCCTTGAGGATTTCGCTCCGACAGGATAAGAAGTTGTTCACCCGCCGGCATGAATGATGGTGCAGACATCCTCATGTTTGCTCACAGCGATGAAAAACCACTTGGAGACAACAAGAGATAGCAGCATTACCTCTAGAGACAGCTACTTTCAGGTGTCTTACAATGGAGTCTTCAATCACTAGAACACTGAATTAGTGGCCAAGGAGTCAGGTGGAGAGGTGTGAGCTTCGAGCCAGTTACTGGAGGTGAAGTCCAGTGGATGAGGTGGAGGAGGCCTTTTCTTTCCCCGGGCATGTTAGCATTCCCAGTCCCGCTCCGGTACAGCAGTGAAGTTGGGGAATCCTGGTGTTTGCCATGGATGTAGCGCTGGGTCTGGAGGTTTCAATGTTACTATTGGACTTGGTGGACATGAAACTGCTGCATATGAGGCATCCTGGGCTGCTTGCAAATGTGTTTTCTTCTTGTGGAGCTCAGTCTGCTGCTCCAGGAGAGCCCTGATCTGTCGATCCAGCTGTTGGAGTTTTCTGCTCAGCATTACAAGCTCATGTTCCACGGCGATTGCCATTTTCTCAGCGTCCAGAGAGAAAAGAAAAGTTAAAGTCAGACTGGAAAAAACTAAGAAAACTGTTATAAGAAGCACCATTATTAATAAATTAAGGCATTGATTGTGTATTCAACATAAAGAGATAACTGGAAAGATGATTTATGATTATACACACAAACTGTGTCCACTTACTGTCCAGTCTATTAGACACACCTACCTTGTTGGTCCACCTTGTAGATGTCAGAGATAATAGCTCATCTGCTGCACAGTTTGTGTTGGTCATCCTCTATTCCTTCATCAGTGGTCAGAGGACACTGCCCACAGGATGCTGTTGGCTGGATATTCTCAATTGGTGGACTATTCTCAGTCCAGCAGTGACACTGAGGTGTTTAAACACTGCAGTGCACTCATATCAGCATGACACACACTAATGTGCTATCACCACATCAGTGTCACTGTCAAATATGGCGTGTAGAGTCTTCCTCACACCAAAGCACAAGTTCAGTCCAGCTCACTGAAGCTTCATTGATGCAAATTTTGATGATAAAGACTCAAACCTGAGTGAGGAAACCTGTGTTTTTTTATGTAGAGCTGTTAGTTTAAGTTTATTTTAATTTATCCTCATTAGCACCAGAAGCTAATGTTTTATTTAGTTCCTGGATTTGGACTTTACTCTAAAATCCTTTTGCTTTAAGTGACCCTATACTTTAATCATGTTTATTTCATTAACACATGATTTAACATTCCATTTTGACACTACCAAATCAATCATAACACCACTAAAACTTTACCAAAGGTTTTGGTGTTGACTGTTTCAGTATTGACAAGTTTAAGTTAGTTAAATGTACTTTCATGCAATAATTCATGAAAGAAGTAGATACATCAGGTTAAAATTAAGAAATAAATGCAATCATCAAATCAATCCACTGACAGTGCAGATATAACAGTTTTGCCAGCATAACTTGTGTTCAGCAGCAATGCCAATGCTATCATAATAAAAATATATAATTCTACTGTTCAATGTAAGTTCACTTGATTTGATTGAACACTAAAAAAATTATTTAACACTAAGTATTTTTGATAATTGTAGCGAACACTACATCTGAAACTCTGCTTCAAGCCGAGTGTTTCTTAGCTTATCAACAAAAGTTAAGAGCTTTTGGCTCCAGAGAGTCTGGAGTTAGAAGTGTAAATCTGTCAAAGTTAAAATTCACAAACCACAAACTCAGCCAAATTTACGGCTGAATCAAGGACTAGAACACCTCTCTCAACCCAGGGAGCAATATAACGCCTTGCCTGGAATTCAGCCACATGGCTCTCCAAAGTTCTATGGATAACTTTTTCTTTAAGTAACAGAAAGCACATATTTAAGGTACATAGCCACTCCAAACCGCAACTGTTCGACGAGGCTCATGGCTACGAAATGGGACATACCAAAAACAAAACTAATAAAACAATCTGAACTGAAATTCAAACTTTCTGAATTCCATGAGGGTTTCAGGCATGGACCCATAGCACCCACATGTGGTGAAAATGAGAATTACCACACCATCACCTTAAGGACTTTTGCTTACAAAGGACCCCAGGAAAACTCATTCACATGCATGTCATTGACAATCAACTTTGTGTAATCGGCAATTGATAATGCTTGTATTTTGTGTACTCGATGACTTAAAATGTGTATTCTTTTGATTCTTTTGTTAGATGCTATGAAATGTGTGGTATAACATTTTGCTAAGTTACTGAAGTAACCATTTAAAGTAGTGACTTTAGAACACTGATAAATACCTACCTAGAATGTTACTTTTCACTTGTTTCATTTAACTTCTTTTACTTTACTCTTTGTGTTTACTTGATTTTATTCTCCTGAAGTAACAATTTTACTGTGTCGAAATTTGCTCATAACGAAACGACACCCAAGGATTACCTATAGGGTTGCTTCTGTCTTCACCATGGTTGTTTTCAGGTAACATGAGTAAAAACTGTATAGTGACAGGTGAATGTTTTATTTGTTCTGTTATGGGTTTTGGAAACTTAATTGAATAATCTAAAACTATTTTCATTCTAATCGAATTACAAGTTTTGAGACCTAGTTGGAACAAAGTAGGGAGTGTCCCTGGGAAAAGCAATACCAATCAGAATCGAAAACCATGAATAGCTAATTATCCATTAGGTGAAAAAACCTATCAGCACATTAATTTGCAATAATTTCTACATAATAATAATAAGAAGAAGAATGGTTATGATTATTATTAGCAGTTGTAGTAGTTGTGGTTTGTGGTAATTAAATAATTGTTTCTAAACAAGATGTGCTTACATGTGTTTGTGTTATACAGATAAAATTCATACTTGGAAAGCATAATGATTTTTTTCACGTGCATTTTCCACCAGCCTTTTCTTGGACACGACCATCTGGCAACTGGCCTCCACATAATTTAAGTATGAGATTCCTGTTTTAGTACAACACATTTATTTTTTTGACCTTCCCCTGTGTTGTTTTTGCTTTTATTCCTGTTTTTTTTTCACTCTACAATATAGATACCCCTTATCATTTGCCTTTTTGCTGTGATTTATCCTAAACCACATCAGAACAATATTAATGAATATCATATATGTGTTGTGGTGAGCTTAGCAATAGCACATTATAGTACATATCCATATATTTAATTCTATTCTAAATTTTAATCTCTAAATTCACAGTGGTTCCCAACACCAGTAAGTATGCAAAAAGACAGTGGAGACATGCATATATAGCTCAATTAAAATATCAGGAAACCTTTTATACTTTATTGCAATTTAAGCCAAATTAATAGAGTCAAATAAAACACTGTAATACTATTACTGACCAAACAATGAAACAAAATAAAAAATAGATAAATGAATTTAAAAAAGAAAACATGAAGATTTCCCTTGTGAAAAAGCCATATACTTTAGAATAATATGATATTAGTCTGCTTAAACTATACACAGGATGTTCCAAGTATATTTTTTAAATTTATATTTGACTTTTTATCTAATGAATATCTTTTTACCTAATGAATATCGTTATACTTTAAAAAAATTACTTGGGTGTGCTAATTTGGCACTGATGATATGCTTTATAAAAACATTTACTGTGCTTATTTTATGATGAAACTATACTTCTGCAAAGTGTGTCCTAGGAGCTTGTGTTACTGCTGTGTTAAAAATGTACTTCAATAAAGTATGCTTGAAAAATGTGTTAATTTTGTCTTTCAATAGTGCTAATTTATGCTTTATATTGTGTGTGCAACACAGTAAAACACACTGAATGCAAAAATTGCATAAAATGAAAGAATAATCATCAGTGATGCTGGCATTCAGTTAAATGTAAGTAAACCTCACACAGTATTCAAACAACGCTGTAAAGAAGTTTCTGTTTTCTGCTCTGATATTGCTGCACAGACACTGAAGATAAAGGACTTGAATGGTAAGCTGTATTAAAATGAAACTCATGTAATGTAACTCTGTACTGACTGTCTATCCAGCTGTTTTTTGTGACGATCAACTTGCTGTACTGCGATTCGTAGCACTAGTGCTGCTTCCAGGCCTCTCAGCTCAGCTCAAAGTAAACTAAGCTTTAACCAAGTATGAAGGTGAACAATATTAACAATACTGGTTTGTTCATGCTGAAAAATCTCTCTCTGAGAATCATTTATAAATGTCAGTCACCTAAATCTTTCTGCTAAAACATACTGCTACCACAGTTTAAATGTATTTTTAGGGTTCAGTTTGATTAGGTGACTTGTATATCTGAGAAGGCACCATTACTGCTGAACAATATATATACAGGTTTTGGAGCAACATATACTGCCATCCAGATCACGTCTTTTTCAGCAATAAATGCCAAACCACATTCTGCATATATTACTCTGTAGTAAAAGAGTCTAAAGGTGCTAAACTGCATTGCATGCATTTAAAACATCTGGTGTATTATGAAATGAAAAATATGACAAAGGAGACCCCAAACAAGAATGGGAAAACATTTAACTTTCAAAACTTTCAAATGGTCTACACAGTTTCCAAACGCTTACAGAGTGTTGTTAAAAGAAGAGGTGATGCAATGCAGTGGGAAACAGGAATGTAAGATGAAAAAGAAAATATGCTAACACAGAGGACTTTATCAACCTTACCTTAAGTTCCTAAAAGCCGTTATTGTGCTGCTCAGTCTAAGCCATGTCCTGAAGTACTCTTGGTCCCTTCCTACCCTTTATTCCAGCCATTTCAGCAACCATGCAGTGTAATTCCCAGTTTAGAAAAACCATGAAAATTCTAAAATAAATAGCTCAAATGTTCATCCACACTGGATAAAAATACAGTGTTGGTAACAAAGTACAGCAACTTGACTGATAACTGAAGGTCCCAAACATCCATTGCATTAACCTTTGAACAGTGTCTGGAACATTGCAGAGAACGAATGGCATATCATCGAATAAAAAAAAGTCCAATTTTCATTTTATGATGCTCTGTGACAGAAACCTGATTTAGCTACTGGCTAAATCCATGGTTGAAAACCACTGTGCCCTAGAAAGAATTCAAGGACTATAGGATACAGAAAATAGGGAACACATTCTTCCAAGTCTTACTGTTAACTTGTTGTAATCAACGCACATACCAAGACCACCTTTGTCTTTACTAGAACAATGGGAAGGTATAGGCGCTACTATTATCCATAATGATTTGACTATCTAGCACGTATATGTGCCTTTACAGCTGACATCTTCAGGTTTTTTTTTTGGTTCTCGGTCTGTCTATGCTGACATGATGGAAACAAAAAAAGCACTCTGAACCTTGCGGCTCGAATCCACAGGTCAGAAAATGTGTTTTTTACAAATCCTACAGGGGTTACCTTGCAAAGTACATATGAAGTAAAAGCTAATACATGTTTTGTAAACTATTTTTATTATAAAGCATTATCCAGCTACATCAAGTTCACATGGGTGGATGGCCTTTTATGCTGTGCAGCATACATAAAACAGTTCGGAAACTCAGATACTGTGTTCTGCAGATAACTCACTCTGCTCAAAATTATATTCAGTAGAATTTGCTATTTGATTGCCATAATTTTCTGGAGCATAGACTGAGGGCACTTTGACATAAATATATTTCACATGCAAATATTAAAATACACTTTGCAAATACTGGAATGTATAAATTATCGGTTTGAACTATATTTAAATAGCAGGTGTGTTTATATCACTTCAGTGAATCATTATTGATCTGAAACTTGCAGGATAACCCCAGAGACACCAACCACCAGGTAAAAAGACAATAATAAACAATATTCCTTTACTAAAACTTTTAGATAATTTCAGACAGACTGTATATATGACATAATTTACTGCATTTATCATGTTCGCCATATTTTATTCAACCCGTCTATGATTGGTGGATTTTGTCTTGTAATTTGATTTTTTTTACATTTTTATTTATATTTATACCTTATTTTATAGGTATATTTACCAGTTCCGGCCTATACTTGCACAGTAGCACCTAAACTTTGTCCTGAAATGTCATGTTCTATGTCACTAACTTCATTTTCTTTTCCACTTTACAGCATTACTCACACCTGTAATGGATAATAATTCCACTATTAATTCCACTTTTGATATTTATGACTGTTCCAAACAAACTCATGTCGGAATGGTTGTGTCCTATGTTGTGATGTTGCTCTGTTCCTTTCTGGGAACACCAGCTCAGTCTTGGCTCCTCTGGCTCTTACTGCATGATGGCTGGAAGATCAAACCCACCCAGGTGTTTCATTTGAATCATGTTGTACTGGAACTGATTTACTGCATTAAATGTGTTGTCGAGATGCTCAATGTGCTGATCTTCAACTGTGGCAAATTATGGAAAGTGACATTTATGTTTTTTGGCTTAAGCTCGATTGGAAGATCTCTAATCCAGGTCTGCATTTGTGTTGAGCAGTACCTGGCAGTGATCCATCCAATAATATTCTTGAAATATAAAGGTATCCAGTACAGAATTGCACCAGCTGCAGCAGTTTGGCTGATTTTGGTAGCACATGCTGTATATGAAGATTTTTCAAATGATTTCCCTGACCCTGTTTTTGACTTTGTCTTCTTCACAGCAGTGACTGTGATCTCGTTTTGCTGTGTGTCTGTGCTGCGTGCCCTGAAACACCCAGGACCAGGAGACACACAGATCACAACACAGAGAGGTAGAGATGTAGGCAACCAACAAAAGAGAAACGCCTTTAAAACAATCCTTTCAGAATTGCTCATAATCCTGATCACCTACCTCCCAGAGGTGTCACTTACTATATTTAATGTGATAAAAATAGATATCGATTTATTAGTTTGTGATATTATTCCATTTATGAGCTCTTTCAACATTTTGAGTGTGATGATCAGACCACTGCTGAAAATATACAAGCGCTGCAATCTGAAATCCTGAAACCTTTAAAGGGAAACTAAAGAGAACTCAGAAGTTGTTATGTGGTTATTATCAACTCTATGCAGTATATGCCTCTACATTGTTCAGATTAGAAGCAGATTTGCTGAATTGAATTTCTCATTTTGTAAACTGCTTATTTTAATTGTGTAATAAAGTAAAATGTGCAGATAAGCTTCAACTTAGAAGACAACTGTGCAACAGATGTTATTAAATTCTAGAGATACACAGTTTTATGTTTATTTAATGTACATTTTCATACTCAAGTACAACCCCATTTCCAAAAAGACTTTTTCGACTGTGCAGAATAGATGTGAATAATGTGCATAGAATGCAGATATGCAAATCATGTAAACCATATTTTTAAAAGAAAATACTGCAAAGACAACATGTCAAATGTTGAAACTCTGAAAATGTACATAAAATGTATATAAAAATATATGCCCATTTTGAATTTGATGCCAACAACACGTTCCAAAATAGTTGGGACGGGGGCATATTTACCACTGTGTTTCATCACCTCCTCTTTTAACGACACTCTGTAAGCATTTGGTAACTGAGGAGACCGACTGCTGTAGTTTTGAAAGTGAAATGTTTTCCCATTCTTACTTGATATAGGATTTCAGCTGCTCAACAGTTTGTGGGCTCATTTGTCATATTTTTCATTTCATAATGTGCCAGATATTTTCAGTGGTGACAGGTCTGGACTGCAAGCAGGCCAGTTTAGCCCACAGATACTTTTAATACAGAGCAATGCTGTTGTAATACATGCAGAATGTGGTTTGTCATTGTCTTGCTGAAATAAACAAGGCCTTCCCTGAAAAAGACATCTGGATAGCAGCATAAGTTGCCAAAATATGTAAATATAGTTCAGCATTAATGGTGCCTTCACAAATGTGCATGTCACCCATGCCATGTGCACTAATGCACCTCTATACCATCATGTATACTGGCTTTTGAACTTTGTGCTGATAACAAGTTGAGTGGTCTTTAGCCCGGAGGACACAGTGTCCATGATTTCCAAAAAAAATTTCAAATGTTGATTTGTTGGACCATAGGACACTTTTCCACTTCCCCTCCATTTTAAATGAGCTCAGGCCCAGAGAAGGCGGCAGCATTTCTGGATCCTGTTTATATATGGTTTCTTCTTTGCGTTTTAGAGTTTTAACTTGTATTTGTGGATGCAACGATAAACTGTTTTCATAGACATTGGTTTTCAGAAGTGTTCCTGAGCCCATGCAGTGATTAACATTACAGAATCGTGTCCGTTTTTAATGCAGTGCTGACTGAGGGCCCAAAGATCCCAGCCTTTGTTGGCCCTGTCCCAACTTTTTTGGAATGTGTTGTTGGTATCAAATTCAAAATAGGCATATATTTTTTTAAAAAGCAATAAAATTTCTCAGTTTCAACATTTGATATGTTGTTTTTGTACTATTTTCAATGAAATATAGAGTTTAAATGATTTGCACATCATTGCATTTTGTTTTTATTTAAATTGTGCACAGCGTCCCAACTTTTTTGGAAATGGGGTTGTATTTGTTACCATGACAATGAGAAATCACATAACACTGGAATAAAAAACAAAAGTGCAGTAAAATAAATTTAGAGCTGTGAAGAAAGATACACATAGAAAATGTGTCCCAAATATGCTCATAGTTCAACATAGTTTAAGAAAACCATAGGAAACATAGTTCAAGCCCCTTCCATTATATGTGATAAATCTCAAAAAGTAACATGGAGACATATTTAAGTTTTTAACTAGTGTTTTCTTTATGATAGAACAGTTCTCCAAAATATCTGGATGTTAGTGCACTGCCAGAACATTTGCATATTGTTCCTTATATTTGCCCTGTACAAATGTGAAAAGGGAGCATCCTAATACAGTATGAACAGGAACATGTGTATATTAGACTATGTTTAGAACTGGCTGTTTCATGGCAGTGATTAATTGAAATGATTTCATAGTGATTTATTATAGGTGATGAAAACACAATTGCTATTTAAATATTGTTTAAATAAACAAAGAACTATTTGCATTTTACAGAGATGTTGAAAGGTACTGGAATCATTAATGAAGACTGTGAAAAAAAAGCTATGAAAAGTGTGTTGTAATGATCTTACACTGAAAACACACAATCAATCTGACCTTTCAATGAGCATCTGTCAAACTACTCTTTTATTGGACAGCACCTGAACAAGCATCAACAGGGACACTAAACACAATTTTTTAGATTGAGATTAATTAGGATTGATTTGGATCATTCAACCAATGCAGAACAACTGTTGCAAAATGAATTAAAGCATCTCCTTTTTTTTGTTTTTTTAATCTAAGTTACTTGGTTCAAATGTTAAACTTTAGGTAGTAGAATTTGGCTTTGATGAGGTGTGTTTTATAAGCTAGTTAGACTATGTATTTTTTGCAAATAGTCTTATTATTTGCTGTTCCATCCTTTAACTATAAGTAATGGCAAAAATATGAAACTATTAAAATTCAGTACAAAATCTAACATTCTAACTGCATGGTGTATTTATTTCTTTAATATTAATTACATAATGAAAATTTAAATTTTGATCAGTGTGTTTTCATCAGTTCTGGTAGTGAGGACAGACAGAGTTGTATACAGGGAGTGTGGAGTGGTGTAAAAGAAGTAGGTCGCTTACCTTTCTACTGTTTTTTATCTTTTCCTTAAGGTGCTTCATGAACATTAAGATTCCAAATACATAAAAATGTGAAATGTTCACTTTTTTATTTTAGGCTGGAAAAAAAACAGTCATAAATAAAGGTGCCAAAATGGGTTCTTTGCATGATGCGTGATCTAAAGGAGCCACTTTTGGTTCCTCTAAAAACCTTTCAATGTATGGTTCTTTGGAAGATCTTTTTGTAAAGATGTGTGAATTTAGGACTGTTTTTGAAGTTTAAAGAACATCCACCTAATGTAAAGGTTTAGGTAGATCCCTTACATTGCTATAAAAACCCTTAAAATTAAGTCTTTCATATCTTTAGTATGAATATTCAACTCTATATGTATATTAGACTCTTGTCTAATAATTTCTAAAAAGATATCTGAACTGCTAACTTTTGTGATAGTCAGCACATGCAAATTTCCAAAAGTGTAGGAGGCACCATGTAAATGTTTTGCTAAAAAAATGGCCAGTTTCACAAAGATATCAAAATTGTGTAATCATTAACGTGATGACATACACAGATCAGGCATAACAGGCATAACATTATGACTTGTTTCTACGCTCATTGTCCATTTTATCAACTCCACTTACTATATAGGAGCACTTTGTAGTTCTACAATTACAGACTGTAGTCCATCTGTTTCTCTGCATACTTTGATAGCCCCCTTTTACCCTGTTCTTCAGTGGTCAGGACCCCCATGGATCCTCACAGAGCAGGTAAACACCTCAGTGTAACTGCTGGACTGAGAATTGTCCACCAACCAAAAATATCCAGCCAACAGCATCCTGTGATCACTGATGAAGGACTAGAGGATGACCAACACAAACTGTGCAGCAGCAGATGAGCTATCGTCTCTGACTTTACATCCACAAGGTGGACTGACAAGGTAGGAGTGTCTAATAGAGTGGACAGTGAGTGGACACTGTTTAAAAACTCCAGCAGCACTGCTGTGTCTGATCTACTCATACCAGCACAACACACACTAACACACCACCACCACGTCAGTGTTACTGCAGTGCTGAGAATGATCCACCACCCAAATAGTACCTGCCCTGTGAGGAGTCCTTCCAATAACGACTATGTACCTCAGCTTCCAATCACAACTATGTACCTCAGCTTGTCGATTAATCCCATCTCCTAGTTTGCCTAATGCCTTTCAGGTTGCAGAGACAGTGTTTGAGTGCATTATATACTTTATATATAACATATTTCTATATTTGTTGGCCTCCCTGAGGACATTGTGTCTGATTATGGTCCACATTTCACCTCCCAAGTATGGAAATTGTTCATGGAGAGACTATGTGTCACAATCACCTCACGTCTCATATCAGGTTACCACCCTCAAGGTAATGGTCAAGTGGAGAGGACCAAACAGGAATTAGACTGCTAAGTTTACTGCTAAGGCACTGTCATGACCAGCAAGACCAATGGGCCAAGTTCCTCCCCTTGGCTGAATATGCCCAAAACTTGATCCTTGATTTCAGGTATGAGTCCATTTCAATGTATCCTTGGATATCAACCCCCCCAGATACTGTTCCTCCACTATTGAAGATCGATGGTTCCCTGGCTTAATCAATTCATACTCTTCTGGAATCTAGAGGAGGGGGGTTGCGCCCAATACTTTTTGGACTGGAGGGCGTAATGCCCAGGGGATCAGTGTTGGGTCCTCTCTCAGGTCATTCTGGACCCTGAACTGGTGAAGGAGTTTCATCTAAGAAAGCCAGACCATCCTTCACCACGTCCCCAGGGCTATCCAATGAGCAGGCGTCACCAGGTGGCTGGAACCTCCCCTCAGGAGGTGGGTACTGTCACAACCCAGGCTCCTCATCCTCTTACTCTCCAGAGCTCTGCTTCACCTGCCTCCTGATCACCAGCTCTACCCATCCTCAGGCTCTCTCCCTTCCACACATGAAACGAGTTTCTGGACCATTTGTATAGCATTTGCCTTGTCTCCTGTCTTCATTGGCTATTGATCCTGGACATTTTTTCTTGATTTTTTGAGACTGTCTGCCCCTTGTTCTGACACTGTTTGCTGGCTTTAATTTTTTGTTTGCCTTTTTGCTTGTTGTCATTAAAGCCTTCTGCAATTGTATCCAGTCTGTATCTCATACCTGATAACATCTTAGGTAGGTTGGTATGTACAAGTGTATATGCCAGTCTGGGAAGTTAAGGAGCTAGATTCAAAATGAAAAGTGGGTTGAAACGCTAATGGTAGACCTTTTGAGTGAGAGATGTGGAATGTTTGGTATCCTATGGTTTGGTGCAGACATTTAGAATTTGGGCCATCTCTGAAAGAGGGTGTGTTGTTGTTGAAGGTCATGGCAGAGGTAAGATGAAGGTGGACTAGATTGAACTGATTTGCTCTTCATGACGACATTGTCACAAGCAAAACTAGCAAGCCATGGGTGGCAGTGACAAGAAAATTCTCCCATGAGGAAAAAATGTTTAGAGGAAATAAGACTTAATACAACTACTATCTCTTCCTTCCCTTCCTCTCCCTTTCCTCCACTCCCACCATGTCAATAACAACTGACCAGTTGAAAAAAGAGCTGAGGAGACTACATCAGGCACTGTCACAGTGTTGAAGACCTGGGTGGACCAACTATCTGGAGTGCTACAGCATATTGTTGCTGCCCAAAGAAAAACAAGTATCTCCAAAATAGTGACTTTACAGGAGAGAGTAAAAACATTCTTTACTCTCAATGTAAGTTAATGTAAAGCAGTTTTATTTCAAGCAATCTTGTAGTATTTCTATCAGTCCATTCATCGTGAAATTTTCACACAGAGCTGCCATGCCCAAATGATAAAATGGAGATACATATTTTTCTTTGGACAACCTTTAAGACATCCTGCCTGGTACTGGTACCCAAGAAAAAGAACTCAAAGGAGCTGGCCGACTATAGACTTGTAGCACTAACATCACATCTGCAGGAGCTGCAGGGTTCCAGGGCAGAGGCTTCATCTTTATGAAATGGATCAATGCAGTTCCAGCCTAAGGCAGGATGAACCAAAACAAAGGCTCACAAGGCACTCATCATTAAGGGAAAAGCCACAGAGCAACACTGAAGAATGTTTGCTTCTGTAGTAAGATGCAATAAATGTGGTTCACGTGACCCAGGGGAGAAGGAGTTGAAGAGGTGAGGCAGTCAAGTTGAGCTTACAGAGTAAAGAGACAGTGTCCAAAAGGATAGAAATAGTGTCTAGGCAAAGGAGAATAAAAAAACAAGACTGTAGGTGAGATATGAACTGGATACTTGATGGTGAAATATGAAGAGTTCAGTTGAAAGAGTAGAAGTTTAATGCACGAAGGTGGTTGGATTAGATAATGAGAGGTGGTGCTTATCCTACAGAAGAGAGACTGAAAATAGGTGATTAGGAGGACAACAAAGAAATCAAAACAAGTAGAAGGGCCTACTGCCAGCTGGAGCTGGGTTGAGAAAGATGGCATGGTGAGATTGTGGACTTCACTGGTAGGGCCATATGACCCTTGAAAATGTAGCTTCTGGTCAAAGTAACCACAGTAGAAGTAGGTGGAAGTTCTGAAAGTGACCCTTCAAAGCCTGAGAGGTTGAAAAAGCCTGACAGGTGGTGATAGACAGTGTCCAAAAGAGTAGGCTGGTCAAAGGAATGTGCCAATAGACAGATAAACAAGAGGCATGAAGTATCAGGCATTGGCAGACAGAACTGTCAGAGGTAGATGGTGGCACTAGTTGTTCAGAGAGTGCTGGAGCCAGCCAAGGTGCAGAGCAAGAGGAGAGAAATTAAAGTCCATAAGTGCAAGACAGAAGGGACTGGAAGAGGCAAAGAGAGCCAGGCATTGAGAGTTGGGGCTTTGGGGTGGAGCAGTAGAAGCAGAACTTGTGCATAATGTGATGGAACCAGCAGAGGGGGAAGGACAAGAAGTGTTAATGAAGTCCAAGAACCCAGAGGATCAGCAAACTTATAGAAGTCAAGAACTTTTGTTTACTTTAGTGATCATCCTGATCTTCCCTATATTTATAGATGCTTGAAGGTATTTGCTAAAAGGAATATCATCCGGTTTCCTCCCACAGTCCAAAAACATGCAGTCAGGCCAATTGGATGTGCTAAATTGCCCCTAGGTGTGAGTGTATGTGTGTGAATGTGTGTGTATGTCTGTCTGCCCTGCGATGGACTGGCAACCTGTCCAGGGTGTATCCTGCCTTTCGCCCAGTGACAGCTGGGATAGGCTCCAGCACCCCACTGCAACCCAGAAGGATAAGCGGTTTAGATGATGGATGGATGGATGGATGGATGAATTGTGTTTGGAATTGTTTCTAGGAGCGGCAACAATTGTGGAATTGTTTTGTTACTATTTCATATATTTATTTTTAAATCATTTTATTTCACTGAAACATTAGGCTTATTTTATATTGTCAGTGTAAGATTATTCATTACATTTTCAAAGCCTTCTTCATAAATGCTAATATTGTGCCAGCTGCCGCTTGTTCCGGTTCGTTGGGGAGGGGGGCTCTGGAGGCATAGTTGTTGTTTGTTTTGCTAATGTTGTTGTTCCTTGGTTTGAAGGTGTGTGTATGTGTTTATTATGTCATTTTTTCTTGGGCAGTGGGGTCGGTTAGAGTGGGTTTTCATCTACTGCAGAGTGAAGAGCTATGGCTGGCGGTGACCTGCCTGCTTTGCCTGGCTGTTATGTGCCTTTTCTGCTGGTGTTAATAAAGAGCTCTTCTAGCAGGAATCATAGCTTCTCCCGTGTCTCCTTCTTTTCCAATGCGCTATTTATCTATTTTTTGTGTTTTTTGTTGTGGTTTTGTTTAACTCCAGCCTTCCTATCTTACAGATTCTGACGTTCAATGTTTTCTTATGTGGGATTTCTTCTTAGGTAAGAACAGAATCTACACATGTTCAAGAGCACAACAATTCTGTGGTCTAAGAACACGTCATGAATCTGACAGACTTTTTCTTAGGACCTTTCTACAATTTTACTTAGGCCTACTGGAACGCATGCTGATGGCACTTTATCATGCAAATATTGATATGTAGGTTGTATACCATGCAAATATTGACATTGTTGGTTTGAATAATATTTAAATAACATCATAGTAATGCAAAGCTGTCAGATTCTATAAAACCCATTTACATGGAAGAGCACTACACTGTTTGAACAAATGATTGATTTAGCTTCCTCAGTCATGACAGCTGCATTTGGCTACTCAAACCTGAGTAGATAGCTCTGCGACTGAATGCTTTAAATCATTTCTGATTCAATAGGATAAATAAAGGCAAATAATCTGGGCTACTTGTTGAGGTATAATGAAATTTAAACAAATCTATATACCTGCATAAAGCATCGTGAAATAGCATGGATCAACCAATAATTACATGTCTGCAAAAATTAGTATACTCAGACTACAACATATATTTGGCGAGAACGATGGCTGAGACCAAGACAAGTCAGAGTATACATACTACCAAGTCCAACACAAGTCTGAGACATCTGGAGTCCATGCTTGAGTACTACAATTTTACTTAGGCCTACTGGAACGCATGCTGATGGCACTTTATCATGCAAATATTGATATGTAGGTTGTATACCATGCAAATATTGACATTGTTGGTTTGAATAATATTTAAATAGCTGGTGTGTTTTCATCCCTTCAGTAAATAATTATTATTCAGAAACTCCAGAAGACTTGCAGGACCCCAAGGAGGCCTACTGCCAGGTAAAAAGCCAATGATAAGCAAAGCTTTTTCTTAAATTTCTTCTTGAGAAAGGTCCTAAGAAAAAGTCTGTCAGATTCATGACGTGTTCTTAGACCACAGAATTGTTGTGCTCTTGAACATGTGTAGATTCTGTTCTTACCTAAGAAGAAATCCCACATAAGAAAACATTGAACGTCAGAATCTTCTTAAAACCTGCATAAGTGGGATTCAAAAAGAAATTTCTTCTTAAGAAAAATTGGTGAATGAGACGCAATGTTTCTTTAACAAAAATGCTGAACAAGACTAGATAAACAGTATAGACATCATTTATAACGTTTGTAATTCATTCACGATCTGTGGATTGTGTGTATGTCGTTACTTAAGACCCTTATTTTATTTGTCTTTCCACTGATATTAAAGCCATGCATACTTTACTTTTTATTCACTTTTTATTATTTATGTTTATGTATTGACAGTTCGCATGCTTTATATGACCAGTTCAAAGTTCTGCTTGCAGTGTCCTTAAATCTCATGTTCTAAGACAACACTAATTGCCTCATTTTCTTTTTCACATTACAGCTTCACAACACTGAATCTGTGATGGATATTAATTCCACTATTAATTCCACTCTAGATTTTGATTACTGTGTAAATCAAACTCATGTTGGAATTGTTGTGTCCTATGTTGTAATGCTGCTCTGCTTCTTCTTGGGAACACCAGCTCATTCTTGGATCCTCTGGCTATTTTTCTGTCATGGATGGAAGATCAAACCCACCCAGGTGTTTCGTGTGAATCGTACTGTACTGGAGCTGATCTTCTGCATTCAATGCGGTCTTGAGATGCTCGATATCATCTTTAGCAGTGATACAAGAGAGTTTTGGAGAGTGAAATATCTTGTTTATGGCCTAAGCTGGGTCGGCAGACCTCTGTTGCAGATCTGCATTTGTGTTGAGCGGTATCTGGCAGTGATCCATCCAACAATATTCCTGAAATATAAAGGTATCCAGTATAGGATCGCAGCAGTTGCAGTAGTTTGGCTGGTGGCGGCTGCATATGCCACATATGAAGCTTTTACAAGTATTTACCATGAGTTCGTTTTTGACTTTGTCTTCTTCACAGCAGTGATTGTGATCTCATATTGCTGTGTGTCTGTCTTGTGTGCCCTGAAACAATCAGGACCAGGAGACACACAGATCACAACACAGAGAGGTAGAGATGTAGGCAACCAACAAAAGAGAAATGCCTTTAAAACAGTCTTTTCAGGATTGCTCATAATCCTGTTCACCTACCTCCCTCAGGTATCTATTACTGTATTTAAGTGGATAAATATAGATGAGGGATTGTTATTTTGTAATATTTTTCCCATTATAGACTGTTTGAACATTTTGAGCGTGATGATCACACCACTGGAAAACAAATTACCAGGATGATCACCTGAAATGCCTAAACAATCAAAGGTAAATTAAAAAGAACTCATGAGTGGATTACATGGTTCTCAGAAACTCTACACAGCACCTATTATGACTCTTCATGGTCCAGATCAGGCACAGTACAATATTCTGGTCTGAATGTAATCTTGTTATGGTCGTACTGAATGTCTCTTCTTGTAAATGGAAATTTCCTTTTATTAGGCCCATTTAATTGTGTACGTATAGGTAAAGTTTGCAGATGCGCTTCAAACCACAAGGCAAATGTGAAACAGGTGCTACTAAATCCTGAAGATACATGCTTACTTGTTTTTTTTTATTTATTTCAGTGAAAATGGATGCAGAGAGAGAATGCCCTCAATATTGTCAGAAATGTAAATTAGGTCCTTTCTATGATTCTATTATGTGCCATATTGATGACTAAATTTCCCAAATTTAAAGAGTGTCTACAGTAAATCTCAAATCTTGGTCTCACAAAGTGAGCTTTTTCTCACTGGGAGCAAATATTAAGAGATGGAACCTCTTTAGAGGACATCAAAATACAATTATTCACCAAGTTAAAGCCCCCGGGCGGTATTTGTGATAGTGATTTAGTGGTGTTTTAGGGCTGTAGTTTGGAAGATAGAAACATGTTAAAATTTTAACTATTTTTTCAAAATAAAATGAAGTTCGCTGACCAGCAGCAGCCCAAAGAGTGTTTAACTGTGAGAGAATGACCACTCAGACCAGTTAAAACATGTACAGCTTGATCCTTTTGAAACACTTTGTTGTAATATTTCTTTCACTGGCCAATCAGAAGGGGAAGCAATGAATGCAAACATGCAGTTTGTACTTACTTAAATACATAAATTAGTTTTTTTGCTTATACATTTAAATGAACAGTGCTTTATCAGTATGTGACTGTAACTTTCAAACTCTATCAGCGAAAACTGATGAGAGTGCAATTTTAAAATGTAGGTGCTTATGCAGTATATATGTTAAAGTTATCACTGGTGAAAGGATAATGTATTATTGCTCAGCTATTTAAGGAATTTGTGTTAATTTTCTGTTAGCATGCATTTTGTGGAAAACGTTTGGCTTTATGGGCAAAAAAAAACTGCATCTCTTAGTGCCTATGGCGTGGGCAGCATACACATCTGGAAAGGCACTATCAATGCTGAACTGTATATAGAGGTTTTAGAACAACATATGCTCCCATCCAGACAACGTCTCTTTCAGTGAAGGCCTTTCATATTTCAGCAAGACAGCGCAGAACCACATACTGCATCCATCACAACAGCATGGCTTCACTGAAGAAGTGAGTCCAGGTGCCTGCCTGCAGTACAGACTTTTCACCAATAGAAATCATTTGGCACATCACGAAACAAAAAATCAGGCGAAGAGACAGGACTGTTGAGCAGCTGGAATCCTACATCAGACAAGAATGCGACAACATTCCTCTCCCAAAACTCCAGCAATTGGTCTCCTCATTTAGCACCTAGTAGCAATAAAGCTAGCATCCTACTGCCCAAAATCTGCTTTCTGTAGAAAAAAAGGGAAATAAACAGATACATTTTCTTTGATTTCTTACTGAAATACATCCTTTTGCTTTCTAAAAGTAAAGTAAACTATTTCTAGTTACGGCTCCATTCATCCCTTTAGGACTCACCCATGGACGCACTCTGTCATTTTGCAGTTGGTTTTTTGATAACGGGAGAAATAGATATGTATAGATAGAAAGTGAAAGTGGCCAGACTCTCCTTAAACCAGCTCTGAGGAGAGATGTGCGGATGAGAAGGGAACCCAAAATGGATGAAAGGAGGAGGCAAGGATGTTAAAGGCACTGTCCATTAATATAGTTCATTTTCTGTTCCATTACCTTTTTAAATGCAATAATGTTGTTGTTGTTTCTGTGAAAAAACGAAGGCATTTGTACTTTAAAATAAAATGAATAAATTTACTATTTAAATGATCACAAAAACACATGAATGTCTGTGTCCAACTTTAATATGGTGATTTAATATGGCTGTCCCACCTCACTGACATTGAACTTCTCTATTAAATATATGTATTGAAATCTTCCAGCAACACCATAATTACAGTGCTATTTGTTAAATGTCCGTGCAATTTAATGTTAAAATAATATTTTTTTGCGATTAATTTACTTAATTTAACCAAAAATGTCAAAGTAAATCGTGTCCCACATTTTATGCGCGACCCTGCTACCAAACCCATCAAAATTCCCACAATGTTTGGGACACATCGCTCCCTACTTTCTATCTGGTGCACTATGGTTACACAATAATGGCTTACACACCCAAATACTGAATTATATGTCTACAAGAAAGTAATTTAGTTCCAGTCAAAGCTGCGCAACTCCCGCCCAATCTAACATTTAGTGCACTACTTCGGTGTAGCCATAGTTTCCTTACCTATGAAGTGCACTACATAGGGAGGAGGGATCCATGAAACAGATGAACTAACGAGGCACACTTGGAAATACGACTAAGACATACATTAAAACTGCCAAGAACAAAACCAGAGCCAAACTGAAACAGCGAGCAGCGCTTCGGATTTGTTTTGTCTTAATTTAAAAAATCGTCTCTGTAATGCGAGTCGGCTCTCTTCGTTCACCTAAAAGAACTGACTCAAAGAGCCGACTCACCCGCGAACGACACATTACAAACAGGCAGTGGAGCGAGCTACCTAAGGTCTTGAGGGTCCCGAGAGTGTAGGCAGTGCGCGGTGTGCGCGCTAATTTGGACTACAGGAGCTGAACGGCTGACAGGGTCGTGTTTTCAGAGATGTCTCTGTGGTGAATGAGGTCTGAGGCGTTATGGCGGGAGTGATTCGGAGGCTCGATGAAACCGTGGTGAACCGTATTGCAGCGGGTGAAGTCATTCAGCGACCTGCTAATGCTATCAAAGAAATGATAGAGAACTGGTGAGCTGGCCGGCTAAGAAGCGAGCTTAGCTAAGTTAGCGAGTTTATTCTGCTCTGTCTTCCATTATTAACCGAGACTTAGAGTTACTGGTTTACTTGGTGATGGACAACTAGCTGTTAACTACTGCTGTGAACTAAGTTAATCCACGCAGATGATTGATATTTAACCTACGGTATTCACTTCTAACACTAGCAGCTGGTTTGATAATAGGAATGCACGGTGATATCGGAATCATATCGATATCGGCGTCAGACAGATATTTAGATATCACTGATATTTCAAAACAATATTTGACTCGATCTTTTTATTGCACTTGTGGCTAAGCTTGGGCAATAATGTAAATTTAGACAAACCATTATCGTCTGCTGAATTAGTAGGGCTGAAAGATGAATCGTTTTCTGTATCGAAATTGCAGTTTCATAGTGTGTAACTTTCACATTGAAGGAGCTGCATTTTTTAAGTACAGTAACCTAGTAGCTACAGCTGCATTTATAGCATACAGTATCAAAAATGTTGCCTTAAGTTTTAAGTGGGGAAATTTAACCTAACCACAGAGCTTGTGGACCTGCCCATAGACGTTTACATTTATGGCATTTAGCAGACGCTCTTATCCAGAGCGACTTACAATTGGAGCAGTTTTTTTACACAGGTAGGTGGAGGTAGTGTTAGGAGTCTTGCCCAAGGACTCCTAGTCTACAGTGTAGAAGGCACAGGTGTTACCCACTACACTATACCAACCACTACATTAGACCAATCAGATCAGGTCAAGCCTGAAGCCAGAAAAAGATGATATTCTGGTCTTCATGGCCAAAAAAAGAACAGGCCCGAACCTTAATTTATAGTAAATAATCGCAATTTAAACTGTAGTCGCAATATTAGTCAGAAAAATCACCATTAGATATTTTCCCCTTCAGACCAAATAAAGAGTTATTATGATGAAGAATCACTGTGATAAATGATATCATGATGATTCAAATTCAGTTAGGAAGTACCACATATGAGCATTACTAACTTGCATCCTATGGCTTGCATTTTGTTTCTAAGATATGGCAATATAATTAACGTATAATCAATAATTGGTCTGGTTTCTAATACTATGTCATAATTTATAATGATTATTTATTCATTTACTTACTTAATTGCTTACTTAGCACAGATGGAATTAACACTGTCAACGTTGAGAGGTTCTCTGTGGTCATTTGGTTGAAAAGCAAAATAAACTTTCCTGGAGAGTAGCTCTCATATACTGTAGTTTTGTTTCATTTGCATATTCCTCAGGGTTCCTTTCCACACTGAACATCTAAATTTTGTTGTTAAACTAATTTATGTTCAAAACAGGCATGTGTGTAGTTCGTTAGTCATGATGTTCTGTTTGTGTAGCCCAATTAAGTGCAGCCTGTTCAGCTGTGTAGACTTTAGAACTAATAATTGAGAAGAATGATTGAGAGAATGGCACAGCAATAGAAAACTCACGTAGCACTTAAAACAGAATGAAAATGATTATTTGCATATTTTTTAATTTTTTGCAATATTATTGCGATATTCAGTGATATAAATAATCAGCTCAAGGGCTGTTTGTGACACTACAGAAATAAATGTTGCATTTCTCCTTGATTTTGGTCCAGAAGGATCAGGGGTGTCCAGTCTTATATAAATGAAAAATATCATTAGCATCAACCCACAGTTCCCATACTGGTGCATCTCTTTAGTAGTTTGTTAAGTAAGCTACTGTATAATAAGTTACTATTTGTAATTTGTATATTGTAATAAGTTAGACTGCTGTTAGGTTGAGAAACTGCAGCTGTGGTATGAATGAACCATCACTTAATGAAATCATTAATATTGCATCTGCAGTCTGGATGCCAAGTCCACCAACATCCAGGTTACTGTCAAGGAGGGAGGATTAAAGTTGATCCAGATTCAGGACAATGGCACTGGAATTAGGGTAAGTTGCAGGAGAAGCTGTAGTCCACTGGATCATTACTTCATCTTGGCAGTAAAGATAAGCTAATTAAAATGTACAGCTCATTTTTGTTGTTGATGCAGTGTGGTTAGTTTATCCACAAACGTGTAGCTCATTTTTTCATGATTTTCTTTGGCAGAAAGAAGACCTGGAAATTGTTTGTGAGCGGTTTACAACAAGCAAGCTTCAGACTTTTGAGGACCTCACATCTATTTCCACATATGGGTTCAGAGGAGAGGTATAGTTATGTCTTGGGTCCCTGTTGTTGTTGTGATATATTTAAGAATGCATTCATAGCAGTTCAGCAGAAGGAATTGGAATTACAGAAATATGATCGAATACAATGAAATGATCCTGTGCTATTCTGTGCCATATTAAGTGCACAAAGGTCAAATGTGTGTTTCCCTAAAGAAAAAATGTAATACATCTAATGGTTAGTGCTGGTCAGTGTGCAAAGGCTGTAGTCAGTTTTTACGATTTAATATACACATGATGCAAAGAGGAATAAATTATACAAATAAGACTTTTACGGTATCTTCATTAAGTCTACTGTTGTGTTTGTTAGGCTCTTGCCAGCATAAGTCATGTAGCCCATGTCACGATTACCACGAAAACAGCTGACGGAAAATGCGCCTACCGGTAAGTGCACCTTCTTATGGTCCCTGTTTTCTTGTCTTGTTCCAGAATTTGTGTTGAATCTGTGAATACAGAATTTTGTTGTTTCCAGAAATTGTATTTGTTTACTTTGATGACCAGTTATTTTACTCATGCATTAAATATTGCAAGCTGGTGTTTTGTCAACACTCTCTGGGCATATCACAGTGCCAGTGCCCCAGGAGTATTGATAAATTTATAATCACTATCACCCGGTCGATATATTTTTTGGCTGAGAATATCAGCCAATAATGAGGTCCTGCATATTTATCAGTGACTTTAATAAACCCGCAGATAAAGATGAAGCACCTTTGTTGAAAACATTTGGCTCTATGTTGTAACAAATCTCTGACGTGAAGAAAACACGTTCGGTTTTGAGGATTTCTTGTCTGTATGTCACTACAGAAACTGCTGAACTGCTGACAGGATAGCTCAAAAAACATTTCTCAAGAAAATTGATGAAAAGTAAGAAATGTAAGAGCTAATTAATGGAAACCAAAACCACAGAGAATTCTGTGAAGTGCCGGACCCCGATGCCACAGCGCCGATATTAGTTACGATCTTGAGAGTTTCCGCTATGTTAGTTTAAGAAATGCAGTAAGAACTAACAATTGTTTGGCAGTTGAACTGACACTCGTATCAGTAAAGCAATGTGTAACTAAATCTAATGTGTTTTAATTTGTTAACATAGTAATCAGAATTTTTAGCTTCTTAAAATGAGTATCGCATCAGTCACACAGTTATCACGTCATCTTTCATGCAACTGGCTGTTCATCATTGACATCACACTTTCATGTGCTCATTCATGAGGCTTAATCACAGCCTGAGTATCTAAACCTTGACAGAGAAATTAATAGAGAAAGTGGTTAAATATGTTATGAATTGAGTTAAACACAGCTTTTGTCACGCTTAGTCAGGAACCCTGTCTAAGGGGAATGTGCTTTGTGAGACGGATCTCAGTTCAGAGAATTTATTTTGAAATCAGAACGGAAAGAGAAAAGCTTGTATTTCTTTACTTTGCTGACCAGGAACAATAAACATGCTTTAAATAATACAGCTAATGTCGGGGGGTATCAACATTCCAGTACCTCAGTAGCATTAATGATGATTATAGACTTGCTGATATCTTAATTTGCTGATTGGCTGTTATAGTGACAAATAGGTGGGACCTATTTGTCACAGATAAAGCCTGATATTTAACAACTTGTTTTATATTGTAACAAACCTCTGACGTGATCAAAACATTCGCTTTAGAGGGTTTTATGTCTATATGCCAAAGTCTTCACATCTGTCGAGTCCTGATCACCACAAAAAATAATTACGTCTTTTGAGAGTGTGAATGTAAGAGAGAGAATATTTCAAAATGGTGGAAAGATAATTCCATACATGATGCCAGTTCCTGGACTGTATGCTAAATCTCATCTCATGTCTCCTGAACTCATTATTGGTTTTTTTTCTTCCACAGAGCTAATTACTGTGATGGGAAACTGAAAGCTCCATCAAAACCTTGTGCTGGAAACCAAGGGACACTTATCTCTGTAAATATCTGTCAACAAATCAGAACCTCCAGATTATCTCATGAGTGCAGCTATGCACAACCAGCCTCATCACCTTTTCCTAATGTGATCAAATGTGATCTGTGCTTAGTTTATTTGCGGATTGCGTTTTCGCATTGGCCGTTAATCACCAGAGTTGTGTAGAAATGAGTGCAAGTCTGCCATGATTGTGTGATTGATCCTTAAGCACTTGTCTACTTATATTCCCTACTCAAGGACTAATAAGCTGATAAAGATCCAATTGTACAAATGCACACTCACAAATTACATAATCAAATTGAACTACTTACTATTTAAATAGAAATGTGAAAATATTATTATTAGCTTTATTTTCTAATTTTATTGTTATTACTAATAATTTTAATAATATAGATTTGACAGTTTAAACAAGCATTTTTTATATTGTTAACATATGATGCTCAATTTTACACAAACCAGATGTGAGTTTGATCATATAGTTACACCAAAGATGTACAGATAAGAAAACTGTTGGTTAAATTTGCACACATCCTTTATATGATCAGTTTAGACTTTATGCAGCTTTGAAGAATAAGTGCAATGATGTTTTGTTCTGTATAATAATTGGGCTCTGTTCATAGGTTGAAGACCTTTTCTATAATGTCCCCACTCGAAGGAAAGCCCTAAAAAGCCCCAGTGAAGAATACTCAAGGATTGTGGAGGTAGTGAGTAGGTGTGTCCATTGCTTTTGTAACTTTTTCATGGGTTGAATGATCTGGCAAAACAAAAACTTACAGTGTGTGCCAGTTTCATAATTTTGCTTTTTATCTTCCTCAGATATGCTATTCACAATTCTGGGAAAAGCTTTACAGTAAAGAAGGTAAAAGCGACTTTTAATTTGCAATTATTTATCATTGTGGAGTTTATTGTACAGTAAAAACGTTTTTTTTTTTGTTTGTTTCAGCAAGGAGAGATGGTAGCCGATGTGAAGACTCTACCCAATGCCTCAGTTTTAGACAACATTCGAGTGGTGTTTGGAGTGGCTGTGAGCAGGTATCATGGCACAATCATAGAGCTCTATCACTGGACCTATTTTGGTCTTTTTGCTAATCTATGCTTACTGTCAGTGACTTTGACCATTAACTTGAGCGCTGTCAGCCTGTCCAGCAAGGGCCCAAACACTGTGAAGATTCTCCCCCTGCTGTTTGCGTACAGAACATAGGATAATGAACATAATGTGCCGTGACAGCCCCATATTCATTTATATACATGATGCTATGTCAAAACATTCACAGTAAAAGGCAGAAACACAGTTTTTACATGTATTTCCCTGTACATATATATATATATATATATATCTGTTGACACTGATACATGAACATTTATAAAATTAGAAATAATAGAGCTAAATCTAAATTCTAAAACAATAAAATGAATGTAATACAGACATTTTAGCACAGTAATCCAATGTAACCTTAACGTTCTGCTCTTCTGCCTCTATAAACTAGAAAGCTAGAAACCTTTAAAAGTGAATTTTTCTCTGCCACAGCTTGGACATGACGGCCATTCATACGCAGCATTTGAACAGTTCAGCAGACTTACTTACTGGAAATTCTCATCAATTGCAAAAGGTTTTATAAATATTACACACAGTTGGTCTCATGTCTTAGTTTGCTGAGCAAAAGATAAAAAACATTGTGTTATAGCCACACGAGTCTCCTGGTGTTTCAAGCCTATACCTACCATAAAAAGCCAGTATAACATGCAGTGTTTAACTATTTTTGTTTAATAACGGCCACAAATTATATAATTTATGAAATATACTCTAGTACTCACTTCAGCCGGTTAATTGTGGTGTATTATAAGGATGTTAAAGTGTCCTAAAAGTAGTAAATACAACTTTATTTTTTCCAGGGAGTTGATCGAAGTTGGATGTGAAGATCAAAAGCTTGCCTTTAAACTGCAGGGATACATTTCCAATGCAAACTACTCAGTGAAGAAGTGTATCCTCATCCTCTTCATTAACCGTAAGTGTGTTTTTCCTATGTTTTGTTTTTTTTTTTTTCTCTCAATACTCGGTGGCTTTGGTTATGTCACCAAAACTGACGTTTTTGTTCTGAATGGTACTTGATGCTTTCCAGATCGTTTGGTGGAATCCAGTGCCCTGAAGAAAGCTATTGAAACTGTCTACACAGCGTATCTTCCCAAGAACACACATCCTTTCCTTTATCTCAGGTACCTGATTTTAATTTGCTTCATCTCAGGTGTCCCAGATATTACAGACACAAAGGATCTATTTGTTGCTAGTGATGGGTCATCTCTATAACTATGTAATGGTGATGTAGCATGCTTCTGAACATAAATTGGCCACTAGTATTCATAAATGCTTTGTTTTCTTTTCTGTTTTGGAAGCTTGTGCCGTCTTTGCGTATGTTCGTTTTGGTGAACTCTGATTCTGATGGTACTAGCTAGCATTAACATCTAAAAATGCCCATCACATTTATCTGATCATAGGGACATTTCACAATCTACATATCAGTGGAAGCGCTTGGAAGGATGTGCAAAGATTAAGCATACCAGTATGCAGCAGATGCCTTCAAACCCAGACACTGAATCCAGTTTCCAGTCCTGTATTTTGTATTCACTGATTCTAAACTAACATGTTGATGTAACTGATTGGTCACCTAACCCACTTTAACACTCAAAACCCAGGAAAATATTGGAATCCTTTTACTGTAATTGTTGAGGCTTTGCCAAGTTCACGCACGCAGCCCTTAAACAGCTTTTTACCAAGATGTAAGCATTCATACATGCCATAAAGGCCTGGTAAACATGGTGTGACATCCTCAGCATGAATGGGCAACAGCTGCTTCATTTCCTTCACTTCTGAATCATGTACAGCAATACATTGCCACAGTTTTTTCATTTGGAAAAACTAAAAAAGCAGCTGTAAAATCCAGGAGCGTCACTTGTTTTGCTTCTCTCTGTCATCATATAAAAATATACTCTTGTGGTATTTTCACTCAAAGAAAGAGACCTAGAAATGCAACTGTAAATCCAAAATTCACAGAAGGTTTCACATTCATGATTGTAAGGTAGACATCACTGTATGTTCTGGTAATGATTTGTTTTCTTCAGCTTCTGCTCACACATGAGCTCGCCAGGTAATTTCGCAGCAATTGTACTAGATCTCGAGTCCTCTGATCACCGAATCAGCTATTGGGTTTTTGACTCGCATCTTCACATTTTACTCCGTCCTGTTTATTTACCTTTATATTGCCGGTTAACTGTGCATGCATGGGAGGGGCTTTAGTGTCATACCTGCCAGTTAATGCAAAATCCAGCACCAGAAACTGGATTCAGGATTTCTGGATTCTGTTTTTTTATTATGTCCACTAACTGCTTCATAACTGGTTCCTTTCTTGAAAGCCTGGAAATCGCTCCTCATAACATTGATGTGAATGTGCACCCCACCAAGCATGAAGTGCACTTCCTCCATGAAGACTGCATCATTGAAAGCATTCAGAAACACATTGAGAGTAAACTCCTTGGCTCAAATTCCTCACGGACGTATTTCACACAGGTATGTAATGAAATATAACACTGAATTGCCAGTTTATTAGGTACCAACAGCCAGTGGCTTTTTTTATCAGGCACCTACCATACCATATAGATGCATGTTGTAGGTTTATAGTTCTTGGGACCACCATAAGACCACCACTGACCAGATGTTATTTGTGAGCAGTCAGATTTAAATCTGGTTTAAATGTGTCTTTGGATAATCTCTATCCAAACATAATCTGGATACTCAAGATGCATGCAAGGACCAAGTACAAACAGGATCTTTGTGTATGTTTCTGCAGTGTATATGAGCTCCTTGTTAGAACATTGCTTCTGCTTTGTCTCCCCAACAGACTTTACTTCCAGGACTATCAGCCTCTGTTAGTGATGTCAAAGCCTCAAATAGCTCATCAGCAGACCCCAGTGAGCGAGTCTATGCCCATCAGATGGTTCGTACTGACAGTAAGGCCCAAAAGCTGGATGCTTTTTTGCAGCCAGTGAGTAAGCCTTCTTTAGTTCCCAAGCCTGCCAGCCCCCCAGCTCCAGCCCAGGCTACTGCTGAGGTGGATGATGCAGAAATGGGGGATGCTGTGGATAGTTTGGAACCCGGCGCCTCAAAAGACCTGGAGCTTGACAGTGGACATGTCCAGTCAGAGACACCACCCAGGTGAGGCATAAGAGGCTGTTGTAGTGGATGCTTCTGTTTAAAAAGTCTTTTTTTTCTGTAAGTGAATTATGTACCAATGTCATCATATCCTCTTTATGTTGTATATTGTTGATTTTGCATTTGAGACCTAAACATCGAGCACAACCTTTTTGAGCCTGTGCGTTTATTGTTAATACATAAATAGTTTAACATGGTTCGATAAACTCCACAGAAACCTGACCCAACACCTCTGACGAAATTGTATTGATTTTGGCCATAATGATATATCTTTGTTTGGTAATTCATTAGAGTGCTCACAGCTCATGGTCAAACATTGAATGGTTAGTTAAAGTTAGAGGGTTTGCATGTTGCGATGTCGGTATAGCAAATTCCAATATCACAATAACAATTACCAACATTTTGTGCAGCACAGAAGCAGATGCAGCCTAATATTGGTTGGATTCTGGAAAATTACTACACAGTAACAACTTCACAAACTATGAACCTGTAAGAACACAAACACAACTCAACCAGATGGAGTTAAATGTTAACAGAACCTGTTGATTTGAATCCTGGAACACTTTGGCCAGGAAGGCTAAATGATGAGCCTTCAGCTTTGACTGAGGTATCATAGAAGGCAGCTGCCTTATTTTACCACCCAAATAAAACAACACAGTGTGTTTATGCTATTCTAGAAAACGGCCTCACATTGAGGAGGACGGGGATGACCACACAGCAGCCTGCACGCGCAAGGAGAACAAAGATGACCTCACAGCAGCCAGCACACCCAGGAGACGGGTCATCAAGCTGACCAGTGTGAAAGAGCTGCGAAATGAGATTACTGAGCAAACTCACAACGGTGAGATAATTAATAGTCTTTATTAATCATGTACAGTTATGTCATGTTCCAGTCTAGCACTGTCACTATTAAGTATATTTATAATGAAGTAATCTACTAAATATTTTAATGATTTATCAAATAAAATTTAACAGACTTAACTGTGTCAACACATGTTATTAACACTAACTTTTACAGCCCTAGAAATTAGGTATAGCAGGTATATTGTAACTAATGATGTTTTTTAATGGAGTCATTACGTTTAATCTATTATTTGTGACATTATAACTACGACTATATGCTTGAAAACGTCCTCCACACATTTGCTGGCTTCTGGTTGCTGTCGCCTGAATTTCATGCCGGCTGTTTACTTGCAGCTCTAAAAGGAAATCTTTGTTGCTCTCTGATCAGGTCTGCAGGAGATGTTGCAGAATCATTCATTTGTTGGATGTGTCAATCCCCAGTGGACCCTCGTCCAACACCACACCAAACTGTACCTACTGAACGCAACTAAACTCAGGTTAGCTACTGAATGTACAGTTTGAAAATGGAAATATCTGATCTGTTTGGATTTTAATATTGTACATGTTTAAAAATAAGCAGTAGATCCCTTTGCATCACACATGCTTAGTGTCCTGCCATTCTTTTTAGCACTTTTTCAATACTGATAGCAGATAGCAATGAGTATCAGCTTATACTGAGATATATATATATATATATATATATATATATATATAAACTTACAAGCTTTAGAGTCGACTATTTTAATTGAAGCTTTTCACTTCAATGAGCATCTAAAAGTAGACTCAAATACACCACTGCTCCAGAGGTACAAATACACAGATAGCAACATCACATCACACGGTATGAGTGTGTACACCCTAGCAGCCACCTTGGATACCATAGCACCTGTTCCAGGTGGCTGCTAGTGTGCTAGCAGTACACTAGCAGCCACCTGGAACCTCATAGCAACCAGTTAGCAACACCCTGTATAAACAAGCATTCTTGCAACTGCGTAGCAACACCAATTAGTGACATCCTAGGAACCACTAAAGATGCCATAGCATAAAATCACCAACTTAGTAGTCTAATAAGAAAACAGAACAACTGCTCAATAATGACAAACTGTTTAATGAAAATCAAATCCTTATAAACGTTTAAACTTCTTCTCAGCCTTCCACAGATATTCTGACGTCTTTTCCACCCTGTAAAGAGAAGATGTTAAAAATGAGACAAAACAACTTTGTCTCAAGAACAGACCAAAGACCAAATTCCAAAGTAATACATTAAGAGAAGAGTTCCTTTGTTTGGTTAACCACCTAGCTTAGCTATGTAACTCAGTTGGTAGACTAACATTAACAAGTTGGTAGCGAATTAAGGTCAGCTAATGCTGTCACTCCCACAAAAATACAGTTATAATAATAACAATCAAACAGTTTTCACTTAAAATAAAACACCTTCTTTGTTGGTATCCTTTGATAGTAAGTAGTAAAACGACTACATTTTAATGGTAGTTTACATACTGAGCAGCTGGACTCCCTAACATTACATAAAAGCTACCCAGCACTGTGAAAACAGCCCAACCAAATGACCCAACTGACTCAGTTGTTTGGGCCGAAACAATAAACCAAGATGTTTTACAGTGTATAGATACTATATATATCTCTATATTTTACTAATGCCTGTGGAATGTGTTTCTGTTTACTGCATGTTCATGTATATTCAATAATCAGTCCTTACTAATATTTCAAGGGTTGTATTTTTGTGTTTTAAAAAAGTGTTCGCTATTAACAACACGTTGACAGCTTTCATTAATAAGACCTCTGTTTGGAATGTTGAGGTCAGCAAATTGGAAAAAATGGCAAAATGGCAATCAATCTCTCATCAAACAATAATTCATACGTGTGATTTTGTTAGGGTGCTAAAAAGGGATATATTAGATAACCTGCAGCCACTGCGGCCCTTTTTTAAGTTTTCATAGCACCAAAGCAGGAGCTCATATCATCAGTTGTTTAAAGACAGAGATCAACAGATTGATAAGTAGAGTCAGGAATACTTCAGCTTGTTTGGAATGAAAACTTTCAGTCAAACCAGACCTTTGCAAAGACGTTTGACACCACTGACTTCAATTAATGTAATATTTCATATAACACCCAATTATGTGGTTCTTTTTTCCAGCCAGGAGCTCTTTTACCAGATCTTAATATATGATTTTGGCAACTTCGGCGTCCTGCGATTGTCAGTAAGTATGCCTTTTTTCTTGTCTTTCCCTTAGTAACTGAAAAGATTATCCAGACTTTCATAATTTTCAATAGGGGTTCATAATATATAGAGCTGTGAAAAAGTATTTACCCCCATGATATCTTCTGTTTTTACATATTTTTCACACATAATTAAGATCTCCAACTATATATAAAGACAAAAACTCATTAAACACAGAATACTGGCTTTTAAATGATCGTTTCAGTTATTGATATAACATTTAAGTTATACACCACCAGCTGGGCCTGTGTGAAAAAGTAAATGCACCCTAAGTTACTTAATCAACAAATTAACCAAATTAATTATTAACAATGATTAATTAACAACACATACCCAGGTTTGATGTACTACCAGACTTGTTGAGTGTGAACATCACCTAAATAAAACCTTTCCAGAAGTGTGAAGTAGGCTAAGGGTCTCAACAAGCAGCGCACTATTTCAGAAAGGAGAAAGGAAAGGAACTTCAGAAAGGAACTTTTCTGAAGTGTATCAGAAAAGGGTTGCAAAGCCATTTCTGAGGGTCTGGGTCTCCAGCCAACCACAGTGAGAGCCGTTATCTCCAAAAGAAGACAATCTTGTGAATCTTTCCAAAAGTGAATCCAGGAAACAGAGGTCTGCACTCCCATAGATTCCCTTTGGACCCATGGGACCCGCCACAATGTCTTGCAGCATGGGACCAATTTTCAGTGTTAAGGGTGGGAAACCAGGCCGCTGCAGACGGGAGCGGGCTGAAGCATGGATGAAGAGAAATCCCGCAAATTAATGAATAGCCTAAATGAAGTAGAACAATCACAAAATCATATATAAACAACATAAAAATGGTAACAGTAAAACAGTTAAATGAATGAAGTCATTCTAAAGAGTTGCAAAGCAACCGATCACAATAACAGTACGCAAATTCTTTTAGCTTAGAGAGATGGCGGAGCCTTCACTTTGATGGCCACTGCTGCCCAGCAAAACAGCAAAAATAATCGTTCAGTGGTTTCTTTCCTGCTTTGTGTTTACTGGGAATAAGTGGTATTTGGTAAAGTTACTTCACAGTGAGCCTGATGAGCATGACTGCCGTGTTATTTCAGCAGAGGATAATGTTTTTGTGAATAGACTGTTTCAGATATTGTCAGTTCACCTTGATGGAACTGCGCAGGCTGGAGCGGGCCAAAACGTTTCAGGTTGTGGGCGGGAGCGAGATAAATGATTACTATTTTCTGCGGGACTGAAAAACCAGTCCTGCACAGACCTCGACCAGGAAGTCACAAAAGAACCCAGAACATCTGAGGAACTGCCGGCCTCACTCGCCTCAGATAAGAGCAGCATTCATGATTCCAACATTAGGAAGAGAGTGAGCAACAGCTGTGTTCATGTGAGAGCTGCAAGGTGGAAAACACTGCTAACCAAAAGGAAGGATGATGGCAACAGTCAAAAGATGAGAGAGACCAGTGATAGGAAGTGTTTAAGTGCAGTTGTTGCTACTAAGACTTTCAACCAGTTTTTAAGTTTAGAGGAGCAATTACTTTTTCAAACATATGAAAGTGTTTCAGAATGTTTATTCCTTAAAAGATCATTTAACAACTGTTTTTTGTTTCCTCATGTTCTTATGTCTTATGTTACAGTTAATATGAGGATCTGAAACGATTTAGTGTGACAAATGTGGAAAAATAAAGGGAAACCAGGATGGGCAAATACTTTTTCATGGCCACCAAATAAAAATATTATTTATGTTGGACAGATGTTGATATTACTGCTGATAATTATTATAACCGATAATGTAGCATCTTGTTTGGAGTTCATGCCCTGATATACATGTGTAGTCACCAATAGTTGTAGGGCAGATGTCACTGCAATAAACCTGAAGGGTTGAAAAAAAATGCTGGACTGGGTATTTAAACCAGTTCCTTGTTTTAAACATCTAGTTTTGGTCACTTCCTGCCCGTCGCAGTTTGGTATTTATAATCTGTGGTTTTGCAGAGCCCAGCCCCTCTCTATGACTTGGCCATGCTGGCACTGGACTCTGAGGAGAGCGGATGGACGGAGGAGGACGGGCCTAAGGAAGGACTCGCTCAGTACATCGTAGATTTCTTAAAGAAAAAATCTGAAATGTTGGAGGATTATTTTTCCATGGAGATCGATGAGGTGGGTCAGTGCATTATACTCTAATAATGAAAGTCAATACATAATAGAAACCTCATTTACTTTGATTTGTTCATGAATACGACAGCGTCATATTTTTGGTCATATTTAAAGTCAACTTGAATCGGAAATCATAACTTGGGGCGTTGCATGTACACAGTCTTACAGTCGTATGCCAAAGTTTGTGCGCCCCTGGTCACATTCCATGTTTGGTTGATTTTTTTTTTTAAGTGAAAAGTGACCACATCCTGTACAGAGAACACAGTACTGCACATTTTAATGCACAATAAAAAGAAATAAAACATAAAATTTCATGTTTTATGTTTCATTTATTTCCAATATGTTAAACTCAGCAAATAAATAGAAACTGTTAAATGTATAAATTAAAAGTATTTTCCCACCTGCTGGTGCAGAGTGATGTATTCAAAACTCAGAAATCATTTTAGAGCTGGGTTACCACACAGTAAAACAAGATTTTTTTTTTTCTTTTCAAATGATGTGATACAGTGAATCGGACTTAATATGACCAGAAACGTTTAACTAACAAGGTAAAATATGTCTGTTATGACTTTAGGTTAACTTTATGATGGCTTGCCAAAGGCAACTTGCTGATAAATCATCTTATTGTTCTATCCAATTGATTTATTATAGACTTATAGCTTTTCAGACTGCTCCCAATTCAGCTTAAAGGTTACTTACAGCACCTGTAAGGAGACCCTGCAAGTAACCTCACCGGTCTTAAACAAAAAAAACATAAATCAATATTAAAAATGTAATATAATCAAAAAGTGAAACAAAATTAAAAATAGACACTAAAACTAACAGCATTAAAACTCAGGATAAATATTTATTTGACTGTGCTGTAGTAAGTAAGCAAAAAGCCTAAAAACTGCTTTTCTTGTGATGACAAAATCTGAAGACGTCTGGGTAGAGTACTGTTACTACTGAAACTCAGATGAGATTTAGATACGATCTTTCATGAGTCTCTGGAAAAAAAAACCTACATTAACAACACAGCAACACAATTATATGGGTTTATCTGGTGGTGCTGTAGCTGTGTTTTTACAGTATGTATCCCTATCCCTACTACAATGCTACAGAATATTGTGTTCCTAGAAAGCCACATTGGGTTTTCTTCTAATAATCATTTAGATACAGCAAACAATTGAAACAAATACTTTGTGAACTAGAACCAGTAGGTTACCTAATCTGAGCCGTAGTCCTGCTTTGCACAGTTTAGTGTTTTCCCTGCAGTAATAATCAGTAACCAATAATTAAAGATCCTCAGATTCTTGAATCAGATGTGTTAAAGCAGCAAAGCATGAAACTGCAGTTCAGACGGGCCTTCTTTGGCAGACTTTTGCCACTAGGTGGCACCATAACATAAGGAAAAACTGCCTTAAAAATTAAAAAAAGATTTTTTTACCTTGTGAGTTGATGTTCCTGGTCATATTAAACAGGATTTGTCATGTCAAATTATTGATAAGACAAAATTCCTATTTGATCGTTGTCCTTCAATGGAATGTAGTGACTCTTGGCGCCTTGAAAAGATCTTCTGACTTTTGAATACATCACCGTGCACCAGCAGGCAGGCAAAAATAATATTGCTAATATTGTGTCCCCCCGGCATAAAACCACCCCCACCTATCATTAAGTGAAAACACTTAGTCAGGTCTAAAACCACGTTTCACTCAGAGGTACATCATACTATGAAATGAAAATGCGTTATGGTTTCCTGTTCACGTTTGATTTTACTCCTGAATAAATCGTTCAGTCTGGACAGTGTAAAGTTTATTTTATAAAATATTTTAATATTTGCTGTCTGTCATTTAATGGTATCACTTTGCATCATTTGTAGGAAGGGAACTTGACTGCTCTTCCTCTTCTGCTCGACAACTACACTCCTGCCATGGAAGGACTACCACTGTTCATCCTGCGCTTAGCCACAGAGGTTTGCATCCTATTACGCTTCCTCTGAAGCAGAATAAACAGAGTGTAAAGTTTCATGTGAAATAGTACTGTACTTAAAACAGGCTGAACAGGGATCATGTCTTTTTCTTTGGGTAATCCAGGTGAACTGGGACAATGAGAGGGAGTGTTTCCGGGACTTCAGTAAAGAGTGCAGCCAATTCTACTCCATAAGAAAACAGTACACAGTGGAGACTGAGGATGCAGACTCTCCGGTAAGCTGCACTCCTCACATATCATTACTCAGCAGTGTGCTGGAGCTACGAGGCTAATAGCTGAGGATTATAGCCCAGTCAGCATTTTGCAGTTACACTCAGCACGTGCCTTAAACCATGTTGAGTTGTTAAGTAATCTCAGATAGACTTGTTTGTGGTTTTGGCACTTTGACACACTAACTATCTCTGCATGCACACCAGTGGTTTGATATTACTGTGATGCTGCTAAGCTGTGATCATGTAAACAGCACAGTGCAACTGTGAGAAATAATCGGATATTTAAATAGAAGGAGAAAAAGGAATGGAGGTATTTTTAAACGGCAGGACTCATGGATAAACGTTTACCTTAAAATAATGACTTATTTTCTTGTGATTTTGCCAGCATATCAAAATATTGTTACTTTCTCAAAATTTTGACATACTATCTCAAAATAATGACTTGTTTTCGCAAAATGTTGACCTTACATAAGGACTTTTATAGAATGAATTGCTTAGTAGAGCCTTGTCTTCTTTTTTCAAAATGTAGACCGTCTCGAAATTAGTATTCTCAAAATATTGACTTAATCTCAAATTAATTAAGTCATTATTAAGTCATTATTTTAACATACAAAGTCAACATTTTGAGAAAATAAGACATCATTTAAAGACCAAGTCAATATTTTGACATATTGCAGCTCCGGCTCCACTGCCTGAACGCACCTTAGGTGGCTGTAAGCTTCTATTATTTGTCAGCTACATGAGCCTTTTAGCCTACATTTGGGGGGGATTATGTGAATTTGATTTGTAGCAAAATTGCTATAAATTACATTAATCATCTTGCATGTTCTTGTAGGACGCAGAGCCGAGCTGGCAGTGGAAGGTTGAACATGTTCTCTTCAAAGCATTGCGCTCCCTCCTGAGCCCTCCAAAACACTTCAGTGAAGACGGCAGTGTCCTCCAAATTGCCAACCTGCCTGACCTCTACAAAGTGTTTGAGCGATGCTGAACCCACACTGTCACCCTGAGTAGATTATTAATGTCACACTGGGCGTTTCATGACATTGAGATTCATGACTGTCCAGTAGTTTGTCCTCAGCCAGTATTCTGAGATCTTTTTGAAAGTTAGTATTTGTATATGGAAGTTTTCACTTTAAACATGTTTAATACAAATAAATATATTTTATGGCACTGTTTGTAGTTTCTGCATTTGATTGATATGAGGTCTGGATCATGCTGTCATTTTTTAACAAGAGTTTGATCTGAAATCTTAAGACAGTTGACGTCCACGCCTGTAATGCTGGACACCATTTTAAAACAATTCCCATTATAAAGTCAGTCTGGAATTAATAAAGGATTTAGTGTACACAGTGTATTGATGGAATATTCCCAATGGCTTCCTTTTTTTTTTTACAATTTTTACATTGTTCTAATGTAGTCTGAGCCAGGGTTGAACTGGAGAAGCAGTGACCGACGCCCAGACTGCAACCCCTATGAGAGGAAAGGGGAAAAAAGTACAAATCTCTGTTTCTTGGTCTTGGCAGCACATGAAATAGGCTAATGTAAAATGCCTAACAGTCTGGAAAAGAGCAGCACACATCATGCTTAAGAAATACAGAAGCAGGCTAAAGAGGGCAAAGTATGCAGAGAAACAGATGGACTATAGTCTAACTGAAGAACTACAAAGTGCTCCTACAGGGTCAGTGGAGCTGATAAAATGGACAATTGTTGTAGATACAAGGAGGCGGTTTTAATGAAGTGGTTGGTCAATATACGTTTGGCCCCATAGCTGGTCTTGAACACCAGTGTGTAAACTGATGTGTTGGGCAGATTTAAGAAAAAGGCGTTCTTACTTCAGAGACAGCTTTTTTCAGTGGTGATGTACATTTAATACATCCCACCAACCCCTAAATCAATCAGCAGAACGAGTGTTACACTGCAAGATCGTTTACAATACCACACGGCTTGAACAAATACTGAAAAACAGAACAGGGCAGGAGTCGATTTGAAGGTTTTTGAGGTTTGAACTGCTTTTGCTTACATTTTTGTTTTTTGTTTACATTTAAAGCATTTATCTGAGTTGAACTAAAGCCAGTTGCTTGTTACCAGAGAAAATTTTACAAACTGACGAGCCATGTTTTAGTGTATAGAAATGTTTCTCGCAATGATGGCATTAAGTAATTTTATATCAAAATATAGATGCAAATAATGATATTGTAGCCCTTTTGCCATTGGCAACTTACAGAGAGTGAGTAATGTGAATAGGTTGTTTTGCAAACTACACTCTGAAAACTATAAGCACAAATGAACTGCGATATTTCTGAAATGACAGGGCCCATATCCTGCACCATCCTTGTTTTCCTCCATAAGGGTTTACTTATGTTGGCTGTGTGGTTACATGTACCAAAAACAATGAGAATTTCATTTTTACACAATCTTTTTCCAACCTCTCTTTATCCCTTAGTAATAAACAAGCTGTGCCTTTAAGGCAGATGCAGGTAAAATTACCTGCATTCTGATTGGCTGCCCTGTGCCTCATTCCAGAAGCAGACTGGGCTGAAACACACTAACTTAAATCTGAATGGGCGGTGCTAACCTGATATGCAAAGTTTTTTGTTGTTGCTCACGAAAACAAATAATTCAATTTTTTGCAGTTTCCATATATGGACTGAGTGAGTGGAACATTTTAAAACCTGGCAATGTTTACATACTACATCAAACTCCTACTAAAATTCCAGGATATGGACCCTTTAATATTCTACTATTCAGGTCAGCCATTGTACTACCTGTAAATCCAAGGTAGCAAATTCCTAACCATCAAGCAATATGGGTAAACTAATCCTCATGTAACGTATGTATGAATTCTGTTTCCAGATTCTCAAAAACTGAATGTGGCGAACGCTTCAAACACAAAATCATCCATCTCCTTCACACATCACTAATTTACACATTTATTTTCAAGAAATATTTTAAATATTTTGGAAAAAAAAACAAAAACTCACTGAAACCATAGCAGAAAACTGGTTTTATATTCAGATCATGACTGAAATCCCTATATTAAATAATTTTTTTTCTTCTGTACCGATTTTTTTCCTTTATAATGCAAACCCTTAGTTTCCCTGTGAACAAAAGGCACACTGCTGTGAATGTATATCAGTGTTTAAGAGCTGTGTGAAATTAGTTTAAAATACACTTTTATATTCATTCATGCAACTTATTGGGGAGGAACAAAAAGACATCAGGAGGAATCAAGCACCCAAATCCAAGCAATAAAACCCAGGTGAATGACATGATATACAAAGCTTTCAAAAACACAAAATACCAGCCAAAAAAGGTCCTCAGAGACTCAGAGAGGGGGAAAATCATTTAGTGGCTCCCTTCCTGACACAAAGTTATGTGTGAACCAGTCTGTTGTTTTTGGTTTAAATGTTTAATGAAGAAAGGACTTCTTGTTGGTAGCAGGTGTTTTTTTTTTTGGTTTCCCCACACGTACGGCGTTAGGGAACAGGAGCAGCATTTGCAGTGTATGGCAGAAAAGTCTCGAGACTAGAAAGAAGTTTAAGGGCTTTTAAGATTGCGCAGTGGCCAAGGCAAAGTCTCATCACTGCTGAGAGAGGAGAGCGTTGCGATTGGCTTTCATCTTCTCCAGACGCTTTACTAGGTGGTTGTTGGTCATCTCCATCTCCTCGATCTTGTCCAGGGCTGCACGCAGCTGCAGAATGAATTGAGATACAATGAGGTTAACAATTTCCTGAAAGGATTCCCAAATAATAAAAATTCAACTAAATTCAATCAAAATACATCCATTTTGAATGATAAATTGTTAAATATGTTTATGTATTATTGTTATTCCCAAAAACTGCTAAGAACAGGATAGGTGCATTTATAAAACTTATTACAAATGTGAAAATCTATGAATATGCACATTCATTAAAAAATGTAACCGCCCCTTTGCTGCACTGTTTCTAAACCCCCACCTCTTCCTCAACTACCCTGCACGTAGTCTGTTTGTTTGAACAGATGAGACAGAGCAGCAACAAAGCTCCCATTGTAACTTTAATAATCAGAAAGATCTTTCTGTCACTCCAGCACCAGTTACTTGATTTCACTCACTCGGATTTGAGTCTTTATCCTCTAAACTTGCCTCAGTGCAGCGTCACTGAGCCAGAATTGCTGGTGATTAGATTCCGGTGCTAACAAAGACAGTGAGTTAAAAGTAACTTAAGCCAACAGCTTCACACAAAAAACACAGGTTTACCCACTCAGATTTGAGTCTTTATCCTCTAAACTTGCCTCAATGGGGTGTCCGGAATAGCTGGTGGTTTAGCCTTCTTGCTCAGCAAACATTAGCCTTTGGTAGTAGTAAGCTACATTAGTGCAGGGATGCTCTGTAACTGTGGGTAAGCTGCCCATTGTAATGTTGTAATCCTCTCATTATCATATTTAATATGTTGGACCAAGCTATACAACTGAATGGTGATGCTGCCCCATCAGTTTGTGCCAATGAACCAGACAATATGTCTACAGAATCTTTAAGATGCCATCTTTTAAGTGTCTAAGCCAGCAAGACTCTAATTCAAGTATATTTTACAAATTAGATAGTATGCTGTTAATAATCTGCCATTTTTCTGTTTACAAAGACTACATCTCCAGTTCTCATTACGTTTGTGCTATTCAGACTATAATTTTTTTTTTGTTTTTTTTTTTAACCAATGTGTAATCTTGCCACTATTTCTTTTTTCTTTTTTTTTGCTCACTGTCTTCAGTGAATTGCAGATCCCAAGTAGAACTGTAAAGTTGAACCATAGTAGAATGTACTTTAATGTTGGTGATTTCAATGACAGACTGTTGACGGGTTTTTGTTTTTCTCTTTTCCCCACTCTCAGACCACATTATCAGTCACAGGAGTTTTCCTTAGCCAGGTCGTTTCTACGCACATCATTGTCCCCCAACACAAAATCTTTGTTTGCCGTGGCCTCATGTTCCCCAACTCAAAGCAGAACTGCTTAGTAACACATAAAAGCCTTCAGTGTTTGGAGACTTCTGGAGGGCAGTGGATTCACACACACAGAGTTTTATTAAATGAATGAATGAATGAATAAATAAATAAACATATAAATAAAGTGTAACTTGATGGCCTCTGCTCCAGCAGTGCTGCTGTGAAATGATATTTTCTGGTTTGATGCCTTACCTCCCTCTGAAGTTTTCTTTTCTCAGCTTTCAGCTCATCTTCAATCTTCTCTGCATTATCAGCCGCTGCTTTGTATCTTAACACCTGCCCTTCAAGTCTGTTGACCTGCCGACCAAAAAGATTTTTTTTCACATTTTCACCACTTTACACTTACTGAGCACTTGTTTCACAGCTAAAATGCTTTACTAGTAAATAAAAGCATACTGTAAAACATCTGAGCAAATCATTTAAAGAAACAACTTTAGTTTTCTGTTCTTACTGCTTTATACAGAGCATATGGCCCATATACATATCTGTATGCATATATGAAAGTATAAACAAGACTCAAACAATGAAACTGAAGTGCACATTTACTTGTTGAGGGTTTCTGACTAAACAGTCTTTCATAGAAAGTGGACATATACGGAATAAGTCAGTGTATTCATTAGCTATATTTGTATATGTATTTACAAATGTTTTATTGCAGTTGCTATGCCCTTATATTAAAATATTACATTTTTACAAAAAAAATTCTATTTAATTAAAGAAAATGATAGGTATGCCATTGATTATCAGTATGACCTGTAGTGTGGACACTAGGTGCACTAGATGTACATAATAAAGAGGGCAATGGACATAAATTACATGCATGACATTAAAATATTTCATCAAATATATTCTCAGAAGACTAATTACTTATTAATGATTATTGGAAGAATGCAAAAGATGTTGAATTTAATGAATATGAACTTACATTTTGTTCCATTGTACCCATTTCCTGTTCTGCCTTTGACAGCTTGAATTTATATTCACTAATTTGTCTGTTGGCGTCCCCTACAAAAGACAAAGAGCATATGATATATGTTAGTATTAGTGTCTCCTACTCGCAGCCATAAACTGAACTTGCAAAGCTGTTTCTACTTCAGAAAAATATTTACACAATGTGTTTAAAGTTCCAAGCGCATCTGAGTGCTGTAGTAGATTTGTGCAGAATAAAGGCAACTGGACAGCAACAATGCAGGTTTTGGTGGACACTATGTCCCTATTTCCATATTCTAGATTTTTCAATTAGGTGAACTTTTAAACGCCAACCCCCCCACGAAGAAGAATTTCAAAGAAAACACAAAATAGGTAAGGAAACTGTCACTCTAAATTTGATTTTTTTGCCTTATAAATATAATTTTCTTACTTTTATGTGTTGAAAAGTAGTGTGTGCTTGAAATTCATTGATTTGGATTTGACCTTTTCACTTAAAAAAAAGTGACATTCTTAATGGCCAGAATTGTCATTTTAATATTTACAATTTATCATCTGGGATACTTATTTTTAAGATTCATAAATATTACCCAAATCAGTTAATATTTAAAAATTTTAGTTCATACATAAACAGTATCTCTTTATTTACACCGACCTCCAGAATTACTGGCAAAGGTGAGAAAAAAAAAAGGCAGCAATCTTCATGTTTACAGATGACTAAGGATGTTTGGCCTTCATCCCACTTTATATTTATATCCTAGTGAAACAGGAAGCTATGGATGGCCAAGAGTACTTGACAAAGGTCAAATATGAATGTGTCAACTCCATTTTATTCATAAGAATTTCATAAGAACTGAAGGGAGCCAAAGTTTTTCCCTTGTATTTTCAGTGCAAGACCTTTTCATGGCTTCTGTTGCTCATGTTTACCAAGGGTGCCAATAATTCTGAAGATCACTGTACCTATAATAAACATTCATTCACATTCATTTAAACAGTCCCAAATGGCCGCTGCTCAACATCATTTGCGCTAGAGATTAACATATTAAAATATTTAGTTCACTGTTCATCACTGTTATTAAATGACAAAAAGTAGTTTTTAGGTAGTGAGTACATTAAGTATAAGATAATACTGGTAAGGTAAATGGTATGGAAGCCAAAACTATACGAATCCTAATTATAAACATGCACCTTCTTTAAACCATTCTAAAGGTTATAATACAAAGATGTTATATATCCAAGGTGTTGTATTTGTTCGTTACATTATGGTTTCTGTTTCTCTATATAGTATATAGTATTCCAAAGCATGAACTTTTATTCAAGCTACAAACATTGTAGTCTTAACCACAACAGGTTTCAACAACAAAGCCCTTTAAAAAGAATAGTTATTGTTAATATAAGGTAAAAGTTAAAAATTAAAGTTATTGCTGGTTCAGTTGAATGCATCATAAGTTCGTGCCAAGCATCCATGCCACCTTGCCTCAACAAACTGCGCAAACAAACTGCACTTGAGCTTTAGACAGAAATAACCTATATTATCAGATAATAAGAAAAATGCTCGGTGCACATTTGACGATAACAGGTGGGTATACCACAAACGTACAACAAGTTTGATGAATCATCTCAAATATGTACAGTGACACTTCCTGGAGTACCACCAGTCTCTGGTGAAGACGATGCTAAAAAACAGAGCTCAGAGCCACAAACTTGTCTGTTATGGTGAGTTTTGACTGTGATGGAGGACAGCAACACTGGTGCTGCTGCCATCACAGTCACTCCTAGGTAGAAGTGTCTGGCGCAGGGGTGAAGCTGAAAAGATCTGTAGCTCCAAACGCGCCTCAATCATTCACTCTACTCTCTGTAACTTGACAGAGCTCCACTCGGCCTGTGCGTTGCTGCTCTCCATGATTAAAAAAATAATATGTAAATATAATAAATAAAAACTACTAACTAAAAGCATGATGGTATTAAATAAAATGATACCATTAATTCCAATTCATTACACCCTTAGCATCAACATGACTCATAAAAGCTGTATTTGAACGAGAGGGCTACAATCACAGTTTCTATAGCAACATACGACACGAGAGCATCTGAGCTTCAGTCTGAATGTTAATACACTGTTCTTGCTGCTTTATATATGTCATTTAAAAAAATCAGTTATATTTAACCTATTTTTCTATATCTTGGAACCAGAAACATTTGTGAATGTATATATAAGCTGTGAATGAGTAAGCTTACTCTGCATTTCGATTAAGTGCAAGTCTGTGCCATTTTCCATCCGTTCTCCGTCTGTGTAAACACTTTCCATCTTAGAATGTTTCTGTCGCTCTTCCTCCAGCTGCATTTTCAGTTTCCTGATCTGTGAGATGTCAGAGACGACAAGTTCAGCTGACAGCACGCACTCTTCTAGGGAAAGTTACACTAATTACATTTCATAAAACATTTGCATCTTCTTACTAATCCAAACAGCATTTTTACTGGCTTTGCGCACAACAACACATACATACCTGAGCTAAAAGTTCATCTTTCTCCTCAGCAAGTTTTCGTAGCCGAACATCTGTTGTATGTAGGGGGGGAAGGAAAGTGTTTATGAACATATGAACATAAGTAACCAGACACCCCTTCAAATGAGTGATTTCTGCTACTTTAAGGTGCATGTGTTGCTGAAACATGCATTCAACTGCACACACACACACACACACTCCAGATTGTATAATCTACACAGAAAAGCACTGAACTAACCACCAACAACTATCCACTAATGCTGTGTCTGAACATCAAATCCTCATAGCAATGTTCCAACATCTAGTGTTAAGCCTTTCTAGAAAAGAAGAGGCAGTTATTGCAGGGGGTCAAACTACATATTAAAACCCCCGATTGCAGAAAAAGGGCAGGTGTCCATAAACTTTTGGACACATAGCGCAGTAGCTTCTTTTAAATCATGCACATGAGAGTCTGGCCTACATACTGTGTGGCTGACAAAACTGGCTGATATTAAGATCATTACCTACCACACAAAGGATCTTGTTGTACACTAGACACTTCTAATGAAAAATCACTCATTTTTAAGTTTCACGTTTTTTTACAAGTCTGTACAGAGACGGCTACGCAGCCACCCACTGCTGACCTTTATGACTGCAACACAGGCTAAACCTGAACAAAAAAATACCATCACAGTTAAAATAACAAGCATGAATGATGTATTCAATCCTAACCTTTAGCATAAGGATAACGTGCCAAAACAAAAAAAATCAGCACAAACCACACTCACACTAGACATCTGCAGTTCATACTGCCTTGCAAGCACGCATGACCAAAGCTGGTCCAAAAGACTGGGGACGAAAAAAAAAAAATCCTCCATTTTGGTGCAGTTAGCAAGCGAGCTAGATAACTAACCATCAACAGTAAAATCACAATCGTGAACATGACTGTTTTACATAAGTAAATACCCTTTAAAGGTCAACACAGCCAATGCAGCATCACTACTGCTCAAAAGATGCAAATTCCTGTGTTAAAGTTAACTAAAGTTTTCACCCTGGAAGTCTGTGACTAGAAATCACTAATCACAATGAATTTCCATTGAAATTAAAGGAATTCACTCTAAAAATTTTACCTGCAAAAGCTAGTGTGACTGGGCCTTTAGGATAATGTCAGAACACAAAAGAACTGTACATGTAGAAAATTGATAAAGTAAAAAAGGAAAACACAGAAATCAATAGAAATCAACAGAAACCAACAAAACGGCTAAGACTTACCCAGAGGTCCATCTCCAGCCGACTCCAACATATGTGCAGCTTCCTGTGTGACAACAGTGATCCCTGAGGTGGGGGGCTCGTGGTTGACATCACCGTTGGGCGTACCCTCAGGAATGATGACCAGCCCGTGTTTCTGCAGGGAGCAAAATGATGAAGACCAAACAGAATTAATAACCGTTGAAGTGCAAGCACTTTTTTTTGCGCAAGCAGTCCAGTTTTTTGCTTGCTATGAACAGAATCATTACATTGTATGTTGACTCTTTAAGATTTAAAAAAAGCTTCTTCACATTTATACATCTCATTAAAAAAGTTTTATTTCTAAAATGTATGAACTGGGATTAGCATTACACAAAAATATAACATTTATTTGTTAAAAATTTATTGAAAGGTTCTACAGAAAACCGAAAGTGGCCATGGCTTCGCTCCAAAGAACCCTTTTTGGTACCTTTATTTTTGAGTGTACAGATTGTGAGTGAGTCACAGGGGGGGGAAGTAACATACAAAAACAGGTCATTATGAAATGTCCTTCCTAGGACAACAGTAGCATTTTGTCCTTTGCTGGATTTCACAGTCTCCATCACTGACCTACCTCTACTGCTTTGGATTTCCCCTTGAGGTCAGCCAGCTCATCTCTGAGCTCGTCCCTCTCATTCCTAATGCAATCAAAGTACTCTTTCTGCCTCTCTAAGGCCTGGCCGAACAGCAGGGCAGGAAAAGAGAGAAGAAGCATGAGGACAAGTGAAGAAGGAAAAGCCACAAAGACGCAGGCAAGACATAATGGTCAGCATGCACAGAACAAAAGCAGGTTCATATTCTAATGCACACAAACAGTTACAAGCATAGAAAGCGAGCAAGAACAAGATGGCAATGCATGACTATTCAGGCAATGAGAACGAACCCTCATACTGTATCAATACAACTGGCTGGTCTAAGATGTGAAGAAGAAAGCAGAGAATGAAATATAAAGTAGTTCAAATCTAACTCAACAGGCAAAAATGGGCAGAACGATAAATTCTCTTCAACTGTAATTTAATGTTAAACTTGCTTTTAGGACAGTAACAGTAGATAAGGCAAACATGCTTTGTTGACTTAAGGTAAAGGGACACTCCAGGCAAAATAAAACATTTTCCCATTGCTAGATCTGTTGTAAAATGCTTATTCCCATCCTACAGCTGTGCTGCAGCAGTCTCTAGAGTGAGATTGTCTGGTTTAAGCTTTAAATATTAGGAAAACCCCTAAAGAAAGAAAAAGAAAGATGAAGATTTTGTTCCAAAAGCAATGATACCTCGGTTTGGCTTCTTTACTCATTTTGTGCTAAATAAAGATTGGTCATGATTGGCTGACACCACGGTTTTAGGCTGGAATGCCCCTTTAAATCAAGAAAAAAAGCACATTACCACCAGCTGGGATGGTGGCGGTCGTCTGCTAATAATTTATTAATACACTCCTAAACTGCATAAACACAAACTAAACTTTAATACACTGCAGCAAAATGTTCTGCATGCATGTGCTCACATTTGGTTTGAAGCATCTGGTTACCAAGTACTTTAAAATAGGATGCAGGCTACTATCCAAGGACAGGATGCATCAGACTGCTAGTAATATACAGTTGTGAGAAAGTTCATGAACCCTTTGGAATTTTCTGGATTTCTGAATGACTCCTGGAATGTGATCGGACCTTCATGTAAGTCATAATACTAAAAACAGCACTGTAACTGTTAAAACACTACAAACATTTTACAGCACTGGATCCATATAAACGGTTGAATCAAGCAAAAAAAATAATAATAATAATAATAATTTTGAAATTCTAGGGTATTTCTTCTGTTTGCTCTGCTGCTGATTCACCCCAGTGTTTCTAAGAGGGAGATCGAGAGTGGTCTCATCTTTCTACAGGCAGCATTTTTACTTTCTGTACTTTCCATGGTAAGCTCCCAAGGGCATGGTAAGCTCTCTCTCTTGTTAAGTGTTTTCATAAGACAAGACAAAGTATAGCGATGCACCAACTTTTGGCCACCAAAATATTTCAGCCAAAAAAGGTCAAAAGTGGCACTTTTGGCTTCATCTGAAATAGAAAAAATGCAGAAAATTTTGGTCTGTAAAAAACCCAAAAGACTGTAGTCCATATGACTATAATGAAGTGTCAACATCTTAAAACTTAACAAATCATTTGAATTATAATGACTTTATAAGACTAACTAGATCATTGTCTTGGATGACCAACTGTTCTCTGTTGTCAAGGACAATGGATACTGTAGTATATTCCGAGGGCTACAGACTAATCATTTTAGTAAGTATATTTTATAGAAGTAAATGTCACAAAAAAAAAGAAAAAAAAAGAAAAAAAAGAAAAGATATGGCAATTAATGACCAGGATGAAGATCAGGTCACAAATCCAGAAGTGTTCAAGTAGAAATCGAGATAACAGTTCACAAACTTTTTCAAACAGCTGTAAATGCACACAAGAACTGGCAACCAACTGCAATAACGGCAAATTAGAACATGCATATGGTTCTCTCCAACTCATGTTATAGTTCTCAGTGAAGTAGCAGTCTATTATTTCTCATCATTTTAAAAACTGCTATCCTAAAATCATACCGCAATCTTTTTGTCCTTCCAGTTAACAGTTTCCTGCAGGTCAAACACCTCTCTCGTGAAGTTATCTAACTTGACCTTAATGTTCTGGTTCTCCTAGAATGGCATGATTCAAACAGAAAGCCATGAAGCCATGGAGTGAAGCAGGGGAAAGAAAGTGGACAAAATCAAGACAGAGACAATGAAGAATCAATACATTAATGGCAGTAAAACACAAGACAAGAGACATAATTGAAAGAAAGCCTACTAGAAAGTAATGAATGTGACAGCATGTGGACCTGAGCCCTCTACCTCTCGTCATTTGGTCAAAAACCCTTGTGCAACTTTGATATCATTTGTGATTAAGCCAAAAAGGGGGATTCTGATGCTTCCAAGCGTAGAAATGAAGTAGAAATCTCACCTCAATAAGTTCATCACGCTGACGGATCCCCTCTTTTAGCTCTTCTTGTTTATGCAGCAGGACTGTACACGTATGCTTTTGCCTCTCTAATTCCTGAAAGTCAAGAGAAACAACAATTTTCATTTAAATTCTCAACAATTAGATTTGTTTATTGTCAAATTTCTAAGTAGCACTGCATTACATTTCAACCCAAATTATTTATGAAAACCACAGGTGGTTATTCACTATGCTGTAGAAATTATTACACTGTTAACATTCTGTTCTGCTTTAATGCTGTCACAGAGTTCAAAATGATAGTATACAAGATTTCTGTTATCATTCGTCAAGAGTTTGTTCTTGCTCTAACTAGCTAGTTCAATAATTACTTAATTTAATAAACCATATCACATGGTTTCTGACACTGTATGGCATACAGTTATGTATAAAAATGGGCAAAAGTACATACAAAATTTAGGTTTCAAGGTGACTGCAACTACAGTTTAATCTAAGTGACACACATAGCCAAAAGTATGTGCATAAAATCAAGATTATAGCCATACAGCTGAGTGACTTTCAACATGATATTGTCACAGGATGCCAGCTTTCCTGCAAGTCTGTCCAGTTTCTGCCCTGCTAGATCTGCTCTGGTCATTAATTTTAAAGTGAAAACATCTAGGAGCAGTTCAGCTCAGCCACAAAGCAGGAGTCCACACACGCTCACAGAACGGGACCACCTAACCTCATTAACAATACTTCACCATCTAAGTCTGAAGGAATAATCTGGGTTTTGCACAAGCCAGGAGAACACTACCTGCCCCAATGCAGTCCCAGCTGAGGAATAATAGTTTTTCATGGTTTGGGTCCCTTAGCTCCAGTACTACAGCATACAATGACATTCTAGACAATTGCATGCTTCCAATTTGGCAGAAATTATGCAATTCCATAATAATGAATAGATTGGAACAAGAAGTTCAGCAAGCACATATGGACATGTCTACTTATCTCTGGCCATGTAGTGTACCTTTGTCCATTTTTATAGATAACAATAAGTCAGAGTGTCAGAAACCACATAAGCAAGTTAAGTAGTTTCAAATTAAGTCACACACTTGTGATGTCAGTCATGCGGTTTGCACAGCTCTAATGGGAGGCTATAAGTTAACATTACGTGTTAGCCACATTAGCCTTGCAGCTCCAGTGCAAAACCAAAGATGCAAACTTTGTACACTAAACATAACTTGACTGACTGACTGCATTCAGGGGTAAGAGACAAGTTTGTATAAAATACATTTTTGGCCCGACTATTGCTAGTGATGTGTTATGAAGTCCAATTATGAACGAAGTAACACATAATGGTGAAAAGAAACAAATTGCATGCATAACTAATGATTCACACACCAAACCCAACCTTTGCTCAGACCATTGTATTGAAAAGCATATATGTACCTTTGACTTCTCCTCCATTTCTCTGCGTAGTTCTGACATTTGCTCCTCCATTTCCTCGATAACGTCCTTTAGTGTATCCACCTGGTAGATGAGGTTTGCCTTATCGTTGTCAAGTTGTGCATTAGATACCATGGCCTTCTTATACTTCTCTTCCACTTCAGACAAGGATTCCTACAAGAAAGTACAAGAATTCCCTATTAATTAATATGGCACAACATTGTTTTCTAGGTGCTATGACTATAAAGGTTAAATAAAACAATACAACCAGTAAAAAAATACCGTTATCACTGCCCCTCAAATTGAAGGTTTGGGAAAACTGTAATTATAAAGAGCACAACTGAACAGAATCAAAAAAGTTTAGTAGAGTCAAGTATAGCGTGAAAACTAGCTAAACATGCAGGGTCCTTTACGCATAGAAAACAGTGTAGACATTTACATGTTTTAAAAGTATTTGAAATGGGGCAACTTCACCCTTCTTCAAATACTTCTACTGAAGTTGCATCTAAAGAAAAAAAAGTTAAAAGCCTTTTTGTCAGGTTTGTTTGTCTCGTTTCTTATTAAGATTTACTAGGTGGTGTTTTACAGTCAGAATTTATTCCAGAGCTTATCGTGTCCAGACTGGCCCAAAAAAGAACAGCGAATGTGCAGTTAACAACACATAACTGTCCAAATGAGAGTTGAATAACAAAATAGATTAAAAGTCTCCAAACTCTGAGGTAGGCATGCCACAACTAGGTCAAAAACCAGGTCAGAAATCTCATCCTCCTGAAAAGGAGTAAGTGTAGCATCAGATCATGTCTCTGGCAGTACACTACAACAGAACAAGCACATACACTGCATTACGGTTATTTCAGGCCTAACCAGAGCACTGATCTTGCCACCGATTAGGTTAACAGGTTGGTTTTAAAAACCAATTCAGAATTACAGTTTCATGCAGGGGCTCATGCTTTCACACAAGAAAAATAGGGCTGTCACTATCGAATGTTAGTAATTGAGAAATCTTAACCTGATTAGGTTGATAATTGGATAATCAGAGACAAAAAAACCTACAAAACAAAAAATAAGTCACTGTTGAAACGTTGAGAAGGAAAAAAAAATTAACTGAAGAATTGAGTTTAATTGATCAATTGTGACAGCCCTAAAGAAGAGTGCCAAAATCAGGGGGGGTGGAGGCTTTGGGTGGAGGCTTTGGGTGGGGGGTTAGTGGGATCACACTCCACAGAGAAGAGGAAGAGAAGGCATGCACTGAGCTCAGGCCCCTCTACCTTCAGCTCTTTAAGCCCCTGCATGTATCGCCCCTCTACATCCTGAATCTGGTCCTTTAGATCATAGATGTCCTGTTGAGGAGATTGGAGGAGTGACTGGGGTGAATGTGAAAGGAAAAAGCAGGAGAATTATGGAAGAACCTGGCACACGCGGTCATTCGAACCACTGCATCCAAAGACTGCAAGTCTATTCATTCACATACAGTGGTACACACAGACATAGTACCAGGGCTTGCACAGACTTTAGCCCTGAGCTACTGACAGAACAGCATGACATACAATACACAGGCACCCACAGCCAGCATGAAAATGAAGAAAATCCACAAGTGTTTTCCATGTTGAAGTAAATATCTATTTCTCAATGTCCTCCAAACAAACCTTCTTAAAAAGGCCTCAGCTTCCCTGTAAAATTTACAAAATGTCCACTAAAATTTTCATTTAAAAATCTTCATTAGACATGTAATAAATGCCTATGTTAACTGAATTTGGCCACCCTGTCAATATCACACATCATACACATTTGAGAAGTAGTTGGCCTTTTTGATGGTTTTGTGTTGAAGCAGGAAAGAACAGAGCACACTCTGTTGCAATGGTTTTTGATAAAATAAAATAAAAAGCAAGATTAATTATTTCTTTTTACAACCATACACATCTTCACTACATAATGCAAACTTTGTACATTTTTTTTTAACAATTTAGTTAAAACTGAGTGGAAATGCTAGAAAAGTCAGCTAAATTTAAGTTTTCTTGACTACTACTTGACTGCTTGTGTTTAGGCAGGTTTCTACAAATATCTGTATTTACTATTGTCAGACTCAACCCTGTATGTTCAGCCACTCCTTAATTCTTCAGTGTAATCACAACAAAATGTATATGTCAGTTTCATAGCAGCTACTAAAGAATTTATAGTAGTTATCACTATTAGAGCTAGGCCTTCAGTTTAGGCCATAAATGTCAAAACCTGGTGAAAAACAACAGTGGGGAGAAAAAAAAAGAACACCTCTACAATAATGCTAAATTCTGTAAGCACCCCTACAGCATGTTTGCGGCAAGCTAATGGCGTTGCATTTGAACATTTGTTGGCCATTCTAGATTAAACATAAACAGTTAAAGCTTTTAAAAAAACAATTCCATGTTTTATCTGTGGTGGGGAAATCAAGACAGCAAAATTGGCCTTGCTGTCTCTGGGTGGCCCTCTCACCCCCAATACTCAGTGCAATGCTAGCCAACATGGGTATCTATTAGCTGATGTAACAGAATTGGTAGTCAACATTCCCCTCCAAGCACACTGAGCTGTCCAAAGATGTTGCTTTAGCAGCAGTTTAAAAAAGATGTGAGGGCACTTCACGTCTCGAAGGAAGAATGTGCAAAACCCTCAACCTCCCAGCTTGGAAGCATCGTGTTACAGAAGATGATCTAACTAGTAAGTGGAATTGGCATTGACTGAATAAGAGTAAATTGAGTAAACAATAAGAACAAACAAATAAATCAATAATTTTATAAAAATTGGTCCCAGTCATTGTAAAATGAAACCTGATTGGTTGCTTATTATGATGGTCATTAATCTGACATGTTAGGCCTTTAGTTCAGTTCCTGAGGTCAACAATGGGAGAGCTAGCTTGGCTGTATATACCTAGATACTAGGGAAGAAAAACCTGGTTAGATCATTTCCATTGGTCGTTTTAAGAATGTCACACTTTCGTGAAAAATTTTGCAAACTTAACACAGAAAATACAGAATTACAATGTTAACAAGAGTTTAGAGTGATTATTCTTTTAAATTAAATTGACCTAAGACTTGGAAACATATGCCTAGAAGACCCTGAGGGCTCCCAAATGGTAGATATTGAGTATCATAAGATTGTAATCTTAAGAGTAAAATAAGGCTAAGACTACAAAAGCGTAGGATCAAGTTTTTTTTAAATAACTCATGTGCATGAATTTAGTTCATGGATAGATTTTGCTTCAGTTGAAATTTTTTGTTGACTACATATTATTGTATAGCCAATAAATAATAATAACTGGAAAACACCACGAATGAGAATGAGAAGCCAAATCTTACCCTCAGTTCACTGAGAGAGGCATCTGGGTCAGCAATAATACTGGACATGTCCCCACTGCCCCGTCTGGAAGAGGTGCCTCCCAGGGAGGCCAGAGACGCAGCAGAGAGGCCTGGAGTGGCACATCGAGAGGACGGCTGCAACACACAGGGTTACAGACATCAGTCAACAGATACTAGATGTTTAAAAAACATTGAGTATCTAAAAATACTAGATGTTTTTTAAACATCTAGAAATTAACATGTTCTACAGCAACTGATTGTTTTGGGCGCTAACAATAATAATTTACACAAACTACTGAAGAAACAAATCTGAATACATAAAAATGAAATCTCCCCAACCCCTTTAAAATCTGCACGATTCATATGAATAGTATATTCATCCTTTAAAACGGTGAATGTATGCTTCTTTCTGATGAAAACAACTTGAAGTCTAAAACAGCTAGCTGATTATACATTATATTATACTATACAAACAGCAGATTTACTAAACTACACTACACACAAACTTTGTGTGTAGTCATTGTCTGATCAAGGGTACTAATAGTTTAACAAAGGCATTAATAATCCCAGAGATAAGCCCTAACATGACCTCGCCCAAAAATTAGAGATTTGTACATACTCACCCGACTGAAGGAGTCTGAGTACTGCTTGTCACACTTCTCCTCCAACTACAAGAAAAGGGAGAAAATAATAATCAGCACATATTTTCAGCTTGAGAATCACAAAACTGTAGCACCTTCTACCTGCAAATAAGAAAGGAATTAGAGCGGAAAGTGGAAAGTGGATCATTTTATGTTTCCAGACTGCATTAATTCTTTAAATACACCACAAAAAAAAAAGCTTCTAAGACACTGGGGTAAATGGGATTGCATCTTTACGACTGTCATGATACCAGAATTTTAACTTCAATACGGATACCAGGTGAAGCATCACAGCAAACTCAAACCAGAACAAAATACCAACAAATTGTGAACATTAGATAAATATGATAATAGTGCATCTTTGCCTATCCATTAGCATGAGCAATTTGATTTGCTTACAGGCAGAATACATCATCAACACAGTGTTAGCATCTTAAATAAAGAATTAAAAGTAAAGAAATGTTAGAACTGAAACTTTAAAACCATTTAGAATATCATCACTCATGTCAACAGTAAGAAATTTCAGTACTGCAGAGATAAAACAGGGAAAATATGCAGTACTATGAAAACAACGAGACATGTTAGATGTTTACATGCAATTTCAGTCATTGTGGGTTATTAAAAACACTGCAAGCTAAATTATGATCTTCAAATTTATATACCTACAAACTAACACAAACACAGGAGTATCAAAACCAAACTTACAATGTCACTTAACATTATTCAGTTATGAATACACAACACCTCTAGTTTGAAATAGGGATGGACATTCACTACTGTTCACAAGTTTGGAATCACTGTTCAAAAGTTTGGAATCAGTGTTTTCAATAACATACCAATTTTGTTGCAGATACATTTCTGAAATTATTTTAATATGATGCTGTTTTATATGCAGAAAATACTTTATAATACTTGATCATGAAAATGACCCCATAATAAATGAGAAATCTGTATAGCACTGAGAATAACCTTCCAGTAAAATTAAAATCCTAAATACCTCACACTTGAAAAGCAGTGACCAAATCTTGCTGATCAAATAGCTATGCGAAATGACTGTGATAAGAAATGTTATTATGGAATAACAAATATGATACGCGATTCCAAACTTTTGAATGGTAGTGTATGGTTATGAATAAAGGCCGCAGAAAGTTTAACATTCATTTAGCATTAGAGGCAATCACGAACTGATCATTCACTTCATTATAAGTTAATACACAATTCATTTCTGTGTTTTTTGACTACAAGCTACATGTAACTCAGTACTTAAATACTAAGCTGAGTCAGCATATTTAAACGGCAAAGCCCATCCCTAGTTTAAAACATTTTGGCACAAAACACTTCACAAAAGTGGTCAAATGCCAAAGTTATCTTGATTATGGTTAAGACCTCATGCGTTCAGACATCTTGAGACACTTAACTGTTGGAAGTTAACAGGTGACCACAGCAAGGCATGCAGCACATCAGTGTGCATCACTTACGCTGTCCAGATCTGGGATGCTCAGATCATCTAAATCAGAAACAATACTGCCTCTGCGGTTCGAGCGACTGAAATAATCAGCCGCAGTCGCGCTCACGTCAGAAATATCGGACGACTACAAAGTAAAGGCAAGTCAAAAGTGAGTGGGAATGAGAATCAAACATGTAGCTTGTGTACTTCAGTGGTTGGCCGAAGCAGTAAACGCAGTTACAGTGGCCCTTATTCAGCAAAGCTGCATGTGGTCAAATTTGAATGTAAAATGAGAACAAATTTTACAGGCAATTCTGTTACTTATCAGTTTCATCTTTGCTGTAACAGTCAAAATCCTCAAAATATAGTGGTAGATAATGGCACTTAAATTACGACTTGTTTCAATGTCGTATGATAGTTTCAGGAAGCAGCCATTAAGTACACAAATAAAGGTGCCAAAAAAGATTCTAGCAATGCAACAGAAGAACCACTTTGGGTTTCCAAAAGAATCTTTCAACTGATGGTTCTTAAAGAACCACTACTGTAAATGAAATAAGAAAGTGAAAAGAAACTTCACATTTCTTTTAAGTCTACATAATGTAAAGCTTCTATACCAATTAAAGGTCTTTCCTAGAACAATGTGTTCTTTATGGAACCATTACTTTTGAGTGTAGTTTGTATGTTATTCTGTGTGCTCCAATCTGCAATTGTTTCTATACAACTTTGATGACCAAGGGCCATTGTCCCTGCTGGCTCACCACACTATCCCTTCTTCCACGGCCGTAGCGATCCTGAGACACAGTACTGGCAGAGTCGTCATCAGAAGAGGACTGGGAGATTACAAAAAAATAATAATGATTAAAACAAAATAACCTTCAGAGTTAGTATGAGATGGGAGTAGCACAGCACAACCGCCAAACACGCCAAAATTTTAGAACAGCTCGTCATAGCACATCACACAGTTAATTAAGTAAATACAAAAATCCTCCAGTTTGTCAGCTAAATTAGACTTTGAATCACAACCATACAGTCATCAGGGTTCTAAACCTTATTCTAACACTATGAACAAAACACAAAAAACAAACATCTTTCAGCAAAGTGTTTCAACATAACTTCAAAAAGCCAGATATGTCCAAAGAGAGTTGAACACACTCTCACAGTACCATGTAGCAGACTTCAAGACCATTAGCAAGTGTTACATCAAGCTGAGTTCACTGCAGGCAAGCAGGAATTCCCATCCAAGCACACTCACCCACAACACAACCAAAACAGAATACCACTTCAAAAAAATTGGGATGTAATGGATGTAACAATGTAGATTTTAGTCTAGGCGTAGGCTTAATCTAGGTAACATAAAGGGATGTCAAGGTCACCTTAAGATAAATTAACTTTTGACACAATCCACTAGTTTTACTAGATCCTTTGAACCATTCATAGTAGTGCAGGTTGCTATGACAAAACCCATGACTGTAGTCCTCTCATTCAAATATAGCTTTTAAATAGTTTTAAAGCAACAGCGTCTGCAACTGAGCTGGACAGTGTTCATGGGTTACCTACAGAAAAATCAACAAGCAGCAGACTAACAAAATCAACAGCAAAGTGGAAAGATACAGTTCCCTCCAATGCAACAAGACTCCACAATCTGTATAAACGAGAGAGGCTACATTTGAGAAGTTGGAATCATTGAGTGTATATATGATTAATATGATATATACACACACTCATTGTTTCGAACATGTAGCTACTGTTGCCCTCATTTGCTTTCATCAGTGATGAAAATTCAATGGAAATCTGTGGAAATCAGGTGACTTACATCTTAAGGTTCATATGAGACCTGTGCACATGATTAAAATAATATGTTCGAATTACTGAAAGCAGTCAATACATCAAAATTAAGATTATTTTGTCCACTCATTTAACAAAATGCAGTACTTTAAAAAAAAAATCTTAAGGTCAAATTTGAGCAAATAAGACAAATGCAATTACTTAGCACAGAATAATGTGATTAAATGCAAAGAGTTGTTTTAATTGTTTGACAGCCCTAGTAACAAGTAACTGACTTCCATCCTGCAAAGATGTTTTGTATCTATTAGTATTAAACTTTGAGCATCCAATGATTTTGAAATTACAGACATTCAAACAATCTGGCAAAGTTGCGGCCTCTAGTCTCTCAACTGTAGAGGACACAAAAAGAAGCCTATAAGCCAAAGGTATCCAACTCAGGATCCTGAATCCTGTGTCTCATCCTGAATTGAATACCTTTGCATTAGCTGTCAGTGCTGCATGCTGGAGATGCTCTCAATGTGTCCTCCATGCTTGTTAGCAGGACTTGTTAGCAGAGACATGGAGGTGGTGCATGGTGCAAAGTGCTTACCACAGGACTACTGCGGGTAGAGCTGGCACCAGAAGAGTACCAGCTGCACTCAGAGGGCTGTGGGGACAAGGATCCCATTCAGAAGGGTTCCAAACAGTGCCTTGTTTTACAGGGTTGACATCATATCAAAATATACGACTATTCTGGATGCTAGTAAACACTTACAGCTCTGGAACTGTATGAGCCATAGAGACCATCATCACATATTGAGGCCTAAGGGCAGAAAAGTGGAAGTCCACTATTGAGCAATACCACGTCAACCAGTAAACTGCATGCTGTCCTTCTTTGAGAGGTGTTACATACAAGGTGAAATCAGAAGCAAGCTCACTCCTGTTTTAATGGCACACACAACCAAAATCCGCATTCAAACTACTGTCATAACTATATATAATGTGAAGCAATTATATAAACATTGCAGGGCCTGAGGCGGAGCTTCCCAGCATTTGAATTCAAATTTACTAGCTTAGCCTGTACCACTCAGAAATAACCAATTAATGTTTAAAAGTTTGTGCTGATTCCAATAAAATAAACAACTTCGAAGCAGAATCAGAGCTTTGTTGTTGGGATGTTTGCCAATACCGATAAGTTCACTGAACCTCAATACTGGCAAACTGATACATCAGTTGGAAGTACTACTTCTATGCTGTTTAAAAGACTGTACAGTGGCCCTAAGCAAGACAGAAGCAGAATGGCTTACTTTGACCTGTGTACACGTATTCAACTATTACACTACCAACCAGACATAACGGCCTCTTGCATGCAAAGGTACAAACTGTAAAGTACTATTGTCCACTTTCGGCATGCAAAGTATAAACTGACCAGGCTGTAGCTGCGCATCAGGCCTGTGGAGCCAGTGGTGGATGTGGCCTGTGAGAGGAGGTGTGGGAGGATTAAAGCACTGCTGATACAGCTATGAGTCTACAAACATGCATCCAACATCACATCTGCTTTTTTATACAGCATCAGGACTCATGATCATACATACAGTACTGTGCAAAAGCCTTTTATTTCACTTCCTGTCAGCACAACCATTTGCTAATCAAACAAAGAAGATGCTGGTGTTCACAATGGACTGACCACAATTGAGTCCAGACCTCAACATCATTTAATGCTTGGTATGTCTTGGATCACGAGAAACAGAAAATGCCACCACAACTTTTAAGACTGAATTCAGAGGTGTGGGAAAATATACCTGCAGATTTCTTTTCCTCAAAGAACAGAACCTATAATAATGGCGTGGACACACTAGATATTGATGACTTTTGCACAGTACTATATGTCTCACGTGTACTATATATGTATAAATACCTATATGCATAAGAACTTTCTAAGCCTAACCCTAAAATGGAACCCCAAGCTTTTGCAAAATGCACTTCACAAAGTGAACATCATTTTGTTTGTCCTAAAACTGAACAACTCACCGCTTTTCTTTCTCTGGTTTTACGAAAGGCAAGAAAAAATGTTTAAAATTGTACAAGAAAAGAAACAAAAACAGACAGACACTCATCTGTACCAATTATTTGGTTCATGTTAATCTAAACTACTAAGCTTGCCTGATCACAGAGCTTTGCAACATGTGACACAATTAAAGTGGACAAAGACAAGCGGACATATGTGGACAACAGACAGCAGTAAACACAAACCCGAGGCTGATAGGTAGAGACAGTGGAGGAGGAAGTAGGAGGTGGTTTGGAGTTCTTTAGACTGCTGTAGTTCCTTTGGTCATGATACAGTCCAGTCTAAGGGAATGACACATCATACAGTCATCAACAGAATGAAAATCTGTTCACAGTATAAGACATAATAACAGCTTGGAGAAGTCCAGGAAGTGGAACTGTGGAAGTGAAAGAAAATGAAAAAGGCCCAAATTCTTAGTTTAAGCCAAGTTATTCAACCAGAGATGATTCATTTAGTGCAGTCAGCAAGGAGTGAATCATCCATATTACAAAAAAAATGACCACGACTACAGTCCTGACCTTAAATGGAAGTGACCAAGCTCAAAATGTTGGAGAAATAAACAATATTTAGCGTGAAACTTAGTTTTCTTTTTTTAATGCAATTTAGTTGCAATGGAAAATGCACCAGCAAAACAGCAGGGCAAGCTTTTTAAAAAGAGCTATGAAAAACTATATATGTTTGCTAAAAAATTGCTCTTCACAGGCTCTTGAATTGGTCTAAATCTGTGAAATCAGTGAAGTTTACCTACTGTATATGAAAAGAAAATTTTGCGTACATCTAACAGATTCATACATGAATCACTGCTAAATCATACACTACAGTGGCAAGGTTTCTCTAAAGATGACAATATCTTTTTACTCTGCTAGTGCTACTTTATTTTAATCCTGTTAGTCTATTATCACATCTACTATCCTATTATCAAATCTATTATCCAGTGAGTTTGCATAGGGTGAACTGTTAACAGCTAGCTGTTAATGCGACCAGGTTATGCATGGAACAATAGGTTATTTAAGCAACTTCACTATTTAATCACAAGGAGGATCATTTGTTAGGCTGTCCCCAAATCACACAATGTAAATAATGTATATGTACCACATCTGCTCTTCATACTAAAAGATTTTGAGAAAAGTACAAACCCTCTTTCAAAAGAGGCGAAAGAGAATCAGAATTCAGAATCTGGGTCCATTTTTGTGTGCTTCATTGAAACAGACCAGCTTTACAGGAATAATCCAGCACTTTTCAAACTAATCTTCAATCTGCCACATTGCTGACTCAAACCACAATTACAGTAACTTACATTGTTTCGGCACCATTGATTTCTACTGTCAGCGCATTTTGAGTCAATATGATTGACTTCTTGTGTGCACAGGGAACAGAGTTAAAATTACAGTCCGTTGCATTATACTGTGTGCTAGACGTGCAGTATAAGGAGATTATGTTAAAAATACTGAAGTATTGCAAATCAGACTAAAGCCAGGTTAAGCACTTTAGTCACCTGTGTAAAAACAGTATTCACCACACATTTAAATTAAATATATAGTTAAATATTGTGCAAAATACATCAACCCATATTGTTATACACATAACATGATTTCTTTTTATGTCTTTTATGCAAAGGCACACCTGTAAATATTAATAAAAGCAAGACAGAGTAACAAGCTGTTTGTTAATCTTTGTTAATTCATAAAAAAAAATCATGCACTCCAACAAAATGTTTAATATGTGAGCTCACCCATCCATTGCAAAAACTAATAGGTAGCAGTGAAAAATTTATATCACAGTAAAATTCAAAATTTCTGAAGGTTTTATAATACAGAACATTTTCAAATTCAAATTCATTTTTGATGCTTATATAAACTTATTTTTGTAGATTAACAGTGGCTTTTTATTCTGGGATGTCCCTTTTCTTTTGATACATTTTAACAAATAAAGTAAATCTGAAATATGAAGATAAAACTTTGCCAACATTGCTTTCTAAAACTGGTCCCGCAGATCTGGCAAAAACAGTGCAAATGTTGTTTTCTGCTCCACCTTAAAAGGAGCAACAGTTATATTCTGGCACCTGTACAGGCACCGGAATATAACTGCTGCACCATTTAAGGTGGAATTGGAATTTCAAAAAAGAAGACAGCTTCAGCGATGTCGAATCTCTCAAGCCATTTTCCTTTTACGTGTTCTATACATTCGTACCTCTGACCATCAGACACTGCTGGAATTTTGAAAATTTTACAGTAAGTCATTTACACTTCAGTACCAGCTGGTCCACGGCTTGTTTTGCAAGACTTTTGCCTCATCTGATGCAGCTGAACGAGTCAGGCTGCTTCTCGGGCAGTAAGAGGAAGTGCAGCAACCTCTCTGGTGTCCATGTTAGATTAAAGCCGACCCCAAATGATCAACAATTAATATGAGTGCCTTAATGTGAGTGTGTAGCCAAGGACATGTTGTTAAGGACACAACTAAGCAGGCAGAGGTAGTACAGCTGTAACCAGACTACTCTACCAACCAACTACACTAGCTGATGTTAGCCAGAACCAAAACCAGTAAAAAGAAATTTCTGTTCCCATTGTAGAGTAGAAAATAGGAAGACATTTGCTTAGAAGTCTGTGAGTCTTCAACATCTACAGCGACTGCACCAGTGAGTTCTAGTGTTAGTTCTGACTCATTAGCTCGCCTAAAGGCAGCTTTTGTTATTTAAGCTTTATCTGACACAAAAATCTACCAGTTTAGCCCCAGTGACCAAAGCATTTTCCTTAGCTATTTAAGAATAATAAAACTGTTTTGGTCTGATTTTTTTAGCTTGCTAGAAACAGTGCATCAGTTTATCCTGTTTGTGTACCAGCAGTAAGAACTACGAAGCCCAATAGGTTAGTAAGAACTGTCTTTGCTACTTCTTCCCATTTTTAAACCAAATTTTTAACTGAACATAATCATTCTGGAGAACACATTCATTTCAAAATTAGTCAGAATGCACCTCCTTAATATTTATTAGTCTGATTTAAACGTTAGAATGACCTTGCGCTGCCACTGTATTTGCACTGGTACAGGCTTTTTCTACTGTAGCTTTCATTAATAAAACCCAAGCATCCTTAAGTCAATAACTGTATAGTGACACTAACCAAGAAGAACATTTAAAAAAAATTCAGACAAACAGTATTTAAAAAAAAAATAAAAAAAGGCTGCAGACCACCAACACAACAACGGCATCAAGCCTGTGGTTTTCAGGCAAAAGATCTACAATAAACACAAAAAAATTGAGGTCTGTAGTTTAAATTCTCAAAAGAGTTTTAGCATTTATACTAAGAAGCACTGACCAGTAGGCCTTTCCTGGAGCTATGGGAAACAGGCTTCATGTGGAGGTCACTATACAAAGAGCTCTGGAAAAAAGAGGGCATATGATTAACTCTTGCTAAGATACTTGTGCTTTAAGAGTCCACAATATTCAGGAGAACAGTAACAGTGCATCACTGTAGCACATTAAACAGTAAAAATGTTGGTCATCCATCAAAATAAAAAGTCATTTGTCTCATAGGTGCATCTTTTACACTTACGCTTTAATCTACGACTGCCAGACGCTGCTGGAATTTAGTAAACTTTACAAGCCGTTCACACTATCAGTTTTAGCTGAGAAGCTGCTGAGCTTCTCGACTAGAGGTCGAGACTGCAGCAACGAGCAGGGAGTGCCATAGTCTCCATACTAGGCTAATGTCTAACTTCTAACCCCAAGAAACTGGCTTTTCTGTCCGCTATCTTTTTCCCCCATTCACTCATTATAATCTGAAGTCTGTTCCTTTGACAAACTGGACTAACTTACCTAAGGCTTCAACTCACTATGCGAGAGGTGAGGGAATCAGTGTGTTTTGCACTGTTTGTGTTCACATCATTATTTATTTGCAAGCAAGTATAAGGGTAATGATAAAACTAATACCTAAAAAATATTCAATAGATGAACCGTTATACTGACTACTACTTGTGAACATATATTAAAATACCTTTCAAACTAAGTACAAGATCTTCTTGGCATACACAGAGCTAATATTAATATTATGTAATAACTGATGATTAAATCTGAAATCTGTATTTTAAACAGCTTTTTTGACTGACGTTTTTGTGAAGTATCCAGCAACAAACAAAGAAAATAAACAGCTTAAAGGCTGGCAACTATGAGTGCTGCACAGGAATTATTTTGTTTAATCAAATTATTATAAACTGATTTTACATCAGCCAGCATCTTATTTTCAAATTACAAAACAAATGTGTCCTCTGAGAAAAAGCATTTCACAATCGGTCACAGATAAGTGAAAGAGGATTATGATTGTGACTGACAATCATAATCATTCACCATAAAGACTGTACATACAGTAGAGTGAGAGCTCTTCAAAGAGGAACTACCGTAGAGGCCATCAGACTGCAAAGAGAGCAGCATCATGTAAATTTTATAATTCTTTTAAAGAAATTAAATCCAACCAACATGCAGTTACAAGTAACATAAACCTCTAAAAAACAAACAGTCAAACTAGATCATAACAAAGACCACTCTACACTAAATGTAATGTTTTTTAGCAGCAAATTGCAAAGAGGGCCCAGTTATTCATTGTGTTACATGAAATGTTAAAGAATGAATGGATGTAATTAGTTAGCAAAAAACACGGCATGGGATAAAAAAAGGTCAAGGTTTATATCTAAATGTTATACAATGTAAAGTCTCCTTTGTGCAGATACAACACTGCACACACATTACTACAAATTCCATAATGGAAAAACGAAGAAGATATTAAAATGCCTCATCTTCCAGTTGTATAAAGTTTACAAGCTGTTGTTACATGTCTAAACAACAGTCTGTACAATGTTCTGTGTTGAATGACAGGTTACATGGATGCTTTGTTCACAGGTGCTCCTGCATGAAGACAACGACGCACCCAGTAATAAACCCAGTAACAACAAACAATAAAGGGATGAATCTTTCCACCATTCACCAAAACTTCTGTGAGAGCTGCACGGGAATGGGCATGGTAACTGCAGCGTAATCTGTGGGTATGGGGACAAAAATATTTTTTTCCTGCAGTAACAACAGCAATGGGCATAAACTTTATGCTATTCCCATGGAAACAGTAATGAAATGTCTATTAACACCGCAGGAATGCTAATGAAAGGGCAGGTTTTTGTTTTCTTACAGCAGCTAAGGTCAATTAATTCCGTATGCTTAACTCACAGTTCTCTGACAGACCGATCACTTTCTCATACATTATTTTCTTAGTTCTCCAATCCCTGCTTAGAAACCATTGCTACCAATCTGCAATCCATTATTACTTTTAAGTATCATCAGCCAGTGCTTACTGTGTGCTTATATTTTGAATGTAAAGCTCCAGATGTGGTCAGATGTGTATGAGGGTCACTCGATAGCGTGACAGGCTGCTGTTTTCTTGCCTTTTGAAACACCAAAAACTGTACAATTGTCAGGTTTGATTTGTCTGTGCAGTTAACCTCAGCATCAGCTGAACACAGAGATCAGAATGAACAAAACTTGTTTGTTTGTTCAAAGGTCAGTCATTTCATTTGCTGTTAAGATGGTAATAGGAGACTGTTTGACTGAATAATAAGCCACAAAGCTAGAGTGATATTTGTTCATGTGAAAAGGGTATTAACAAGATCAAATACAGTATAGATTTTAACTAGTGGAGATTACCTGTTGACGTAAGACCCAAGTGGCTACATATTTTAGCAATACTGTTATAGTGAGAAAATGTGTCTCTTGATGAAAACTTATTCAAAAGTGTAAAGAAAATAATTCAGATGAACTGTTATATTAATATGTTATGTCGTTTGAGGGAATATACTGGTATACCCCTAAGAGTTATAAATCTGGGGTAAGATGGTGACACTGTTGAGGTACATGGAGATGGAGTGAGGACAGTGACGGGTAATGTGGTGATGGGGAGTGAACAGTGTTGAAGCAGGTGGGGATGGTGTTAAGAGGTGTCAGGGACTGTTGGGGTGAGGATATAATTTCATCCTCGTGCAGCTCTCTACTGTGCGCACAAAGGTGGCCTATAGAACTGAAATCAATCCACAGCTGGGAAGAAATTCTCCTACATGAAAACAAACCTAAGATAATGAGCCCCTCCCCCAGAAGAGCTCAGAATCCATCCCAGTATTCAGGCCAAGGGTGAAACTGCTCTAAATGTCTTTCACAGAGGGAAAGTGCTGTGCTATTAGAAGAAGCAAAGATGCTCTACTTTTGCATCAGCTCTGACTTTTATCCAGAAAGGGCCTAATAAAAGAGCTGATGACATCTTATATCCACCTTGTACTTTTCAGATGCAGGAGTGATTCCACACAGTGAAAGACTAGCAGCAAGCATATCACCATGACTGACAGTTGGATATTACATTACTAATTCACTGTAACTAGCACTGCCTTGTTTATTTCCGGGACAAAACTAAGTAACATGGACCTCCATCTGTTGTTTTGGGCTGGCAAGCTAGACTGAAGTACATAGTCAATTACCTTTTAAAAGAAAAAACATTAATGAAAATCCATATTCCCAATCCTTAGCTGACAATTTGCATGATAATCCATACTTTGAATTGTCTCTGACAGTAAGAAACTGCTTACTGGACACACTTTTGCATTTTTTGCCACTGGACTTCCATATATGTAATTTTCAGTAGATATCTTTCATATTTTAAAAGTTTTCTCTGCTCCCAACACACCTGATACAACTTATAAAATAATTAGCAATTCCTTCTGGACTGAGAGGCACTCCAGTAAAGTACTTTAGAACATTTGACAGGCTATGTCAAGTTCTGACTACTCTATTAGTCATCAAAATAAGTGGTGACTTACTCGATTATTAATATAATCTATAGTGACAGCTAGGGCTGGGTATCAAAATTCAATACCCGTATGGCACTGTCTGAACAACTTCAATACTACTGAGTGCTGAAAAACTGTCATTCAACACCAAAGCAAGCTTGTTCTAAAATGTTGACTGCTGATAAGTAGTCTGATAGTCTGTAATCTGTCGTGGTCAGTACATATAGCCACTTCCATTACCTCTCACTTCTTTCTGGTATATGCCACACCCACTTCCGGTTTCAAATCATAAACTGGAAGTGGGTGCGGCATTAACCAGAAAGAAGTGTGAGGTAATGGAAGTGGCTATATCTACTGACCACAACAGATTACAGTTTAAAAAAAAAAAAACTATGGGTCATGAATAAGCACTGAAGTCAAGGTTCTGGTATTAATATCAATATTGAACAATTGTGAACAATACCCAGTCCTAGTAACAGGCCTAATACTATTTTACCAAATACTATTATACTGAAATTACAGCTCCAAGTGCAAATTCAGTACCAATACTCTAAATCATATGTATATATTTACTAATTCGTGTTTAAAGCATGCTACATGTACACATTTATGCTGAGCTCATTTCAATAAGCAGTGAAAACACTAACAATGTAACCTAAGCAAAATTACTATTACTTTTTGGACGAAGTCCTTCATTAAAGTGATTTTAAGTCTTTAAAGTGATGTTGAGTCTTTGTATTTAACGATCTGTAAGGTTAGCACTTCAATGATTAACAACTTAAACATGAAAATGTACAACATCTATAGTTTTTTGTTAGTTACCATGTTACAAGTGTGAGCTTTTAGTTGGCATGTTAGAAATAAACACAGATGCACACATCTCACGGTCAATAACTTAAAAACAACACTCCAAGCAATAACAAGCACAGAGACGCACCACCAAGCCTTTTCTCCTAGATGTGCTAGACCGGCTGGAGGAATGAGAGTTGCCTAGCAGCGATGAAGATGATGACTTTAAAAGATAGAAAAACAAAATGAAAAATCAAGGGTTAGGTAAGCCTATATTTTGACACTCATTTGCAAACAAAGGACGAAAAGACTAGCTATCTACAATCATAAATCACACAAGCAGCTAGTTCTCCTGAGTAACAGCAAGCTGCAGCAACATTACAGAACTCTTCAAATACTCGTTGTGCTTCTCATTACACATCTGTTACTAGTTTATTTCGGACTGGGAGACTTACTGCCGTAGGACACATTACTTGTCATAGCTGTCAGCAGTGCCTGTTGACAGTCAAATGTGTTACAGTTTAAAACACTTAACACGAGATGTGTATGAGTAGTTGTCCACTCGTGTACTCAATCTGTAAATAAAGTTGTATGCAAAAGTTTGGGCCATCTGGCTACATATTTAGTTGATTTTTGAAGTGAAAAGAAGTAAACACAACCTCTGCAGCAAAACAACATTTCTGCAAATAGTAATACACAGTTACTTTATATCTGGTGAACTTAAAAACTAGAAAAATGAAAAATTTGTAATATGTAATTTGACTAGTGGGTGCCCAGACTTCTGCATACAACTGTACCTAGTCTACTCGTAAATCACAAGGCTGCAATGCTCAAATGTTTACAAATATGCTGCTTGATGCCTGAGACACTGTTTTCAGAGAGTTTTACACAGAGGCTTCGGCCTAAAACATATTTTTTAAAAAATGAGAGGTGCATGTAGGATGTAAAATGGGATTAAAAAGTTTTTTTCAGTTTTACCACTATTCATCAACATTACAATACAGCTATTATCTGTGTGATGGACACTGTGGCCTCTGGTTCCTATCACCACCACTGTAAAGAAATTTCTCTACAATGAACACTGATTTCACATCAAACCACTCTGAATGGCTTTGTTTACATCTCAAATATTTAATTATGCAGAATTGTTGAAAACCTACCCTTAACAATGTCTAATACAAAACCTTTCTGATCTGAAATATCATATATGCACACATTCACATGTGATTAACATCATGCTTAACAGAAAACGCAAGATTCATAGACACATTGTTCACACACCCTGTAACTTCCACTACTCCGAACCGACATAACATCATCCTCCAGGCCCTTCTGAGGAGAAATGGAGGAAAGAGGAAAAATAGAGAGGAGATTCAGACAACAGAGGAACAAAATAAGAGCATCTAAAGAGACATGAGGACAAGCTGAGATACAAACCCGATGACTATGGCTTTTGGATCGATGGCTGTGCCGGGCCTTCTCTGTGTCAGCCTGAAGCAGGGAGGAGGACAGATAAAGAATAAGCAACATACAAACAGTGGGATGGTGTTGGTAGTGGGGGTCTTTAAAGTGACTTTCAGTAAAAGAAGTGAAGTGCATTTACTTCAGATCACTGTTAAGCGAGTAAAAGAGTGAATAACTGGATTATTGAGGAATGAAGAATTAGTGAATGAGGAATTGCAAAGAGAGATTTTTTTTTTTTTAGCCTGCAAGTAAATTCAACACATGCTGTAACATGCGCAGCAGAATGAAAACCAGCCACCCATCGCTGTTTTTTATCCAACTGGCAAAATAACTGGCACAGCAAGTGTGTTTTCCACTACCACCAACAAAACAGTTGCCTTGTGGAACAATACACACACTGATGTCAAGAGAAACAAATGCACATCATCTGCCACTGTCCACTCAGACCAAGGCCAGAGAAAGGGGTCCAGAAGATAAGCACAGTGCTTAGCAAAAGTCAGAGACCATAATTTCATTTCCAGTCAAAAGAGTCAAAATAGCTACGAAAAACAAGTTATTAGTTTTTAATTAACAACAAAAAAAAAGCAGACAACAGAAGGCTCAACAGCTAAATATGTTTTTTTTTTTCCAGTATTTAGAGTGTCCACTTTGCCTTTATTACAGTTTCCATTCTTTTCAAGTGACCTGCTTTCAGTTTTTCAAAGAAATCTACAGGGATATTTTTCCCCATCACAGTTCAGTCTTAGAAGTTGCATTTTTCTGGTTCTCACAATACAAGTTCTCAAACACATCCAACGATGTTGAGATGTGGACTCTACGGTGGACAGTCCATTGTTCTGAGAACACCAGCAGCTTCTCTGTTAAATTTTTTTCTTCTTTGTCCATTTCCTTTTTTTCTCTGCGAGGCTTCTTGACAGCTACACATCCTTTCAGACCCATAGCGCTGAGTTGTCTTCTCTCAGTGGAAGGATGGACAAACACCTGCAGATCTTTTGCTGATCTGACAGTTCTGGTGTTCTACCACAATGTTTTGAAACTCCTGTTTTGTCCACTTATTTCCTTTGATTTTCTCTTCCTTTTGCAAGTAGATTAACTAGTCTAAATCTCCTGAAAAAAGAGTACCTTGTACTTAATGGACATTTTGACTGGAAATAAATGATGGGTGGTGACTGACTTTTGTACAATACTGCATGTGGGTAGAGTCTGCCATGAGCATTCGAGTAGACTAATTATTGACCAGGGTTAATCCCAGGTTATCTGATGATCATCAGACTTGATCTGTTGCTACACTTTCTAGGTTGACAGCCTGTCTAGAGGTATTGAGGTGAAAAATGATTAATACTGATAATCAAAAAACAACTTTGAGCGTTTCATTTTATTTTGAAAAAGTAAGTAACTAAAAAGTTCAGTAACTAAAAAGTAAATTTCCTTTCTGGAAATGTGGTCTGTGTCTGTTAATGTTTACAACACAGTATAACGTTCTATCTGGTGTCATTTTAGAAGAAGCAGAATAGAATAACTCAAAGCATTAGATAATTAAAGGTATTAATGCAAACTTAATTATCATCTGATGAAGTGATATTCTGAAAATACTGTGATAGTAAATTTTATCAATATTGCCTTGCACCAAGTTAAATGCTGTAAGATAGTTTTAATTATTTTAAGCAAACTACAAGCCATGAAAAAAGTATATATATATATATATATATATATATATATATATATATATATATATATATATATATATATATATATATATATATATATAAACGTAATGGATTATTATTATACTATTATTATTATTAGATTATATAATGAGCTATTTATAAGACCATGATAAAATGCATCCTTTTTTTATATGTTCATAGTAAGGATACATTAGGGACAGGTATGCTTTTTAAAAGAACAACAAATGGGAGCCTTTGTAAATGCGTTCATTTGGTAAACCTCAGTAAATAACCCTGACATCTGTTGTTTTATATACAAAGTCTACAGGTTAAACGTTTATATGTTGATCTCATTTAGAAAATGTAATAAGAGATACTGTAAAATGTTTACTCTAGAATATATTTTATTCTAGAATAGTTCAATGTTCTTTCCACCATGTTGACCATGCCGATGAAGACGATCCCATTTACTTCATCCTGTGAGAACTCTACACTATAGAAACCAACATTTAAAGAAAAGTTTTAACTAAGAACAAAAATTCTATGTGCATTTTGTCTCTCCTGCTATATTCAGGGAATGTGAGAAGTGTTTGATATGATTACGCATACCAGCGCTATTTTAGGCTCGTGCACTAAGAAACCTAATCCTTCTGATATCACTAGGAGAAGTAGGATGATACAGTCAGAAAACAGTACACATTATATATATATTATATATATATATATATATATATATATATATATATATATATATATATTATATATTATTTTCACTTTATGAAGGCTTCTCTTTTTTCAGCTTCACAATAGTCCTTGTTAGTCACTCTATTATGTTTCTGTATTCCTATTTATTCAGTTAGATTTGTCCTTTTATAATAAGCTCAGATTTTTTTTTAAGTAGCTGGTTCATCTAAGTATGGCCTTCTAATATTAATGATATTAATTCACAATAATTCAGTTTCTTTCAGGTTGAACTTACTTCTCTCTTACTTCGCTCTGCGCATGAAATGCATCTAAGCTATTTAAGGTCCGAAGAAAAATAAAATATTACACAATACAATACAATACATCTTCATGGAACACAGAGTGGGGCTTCCATAAGGAAATCAGTTAGTCATAACAAATTTACAGGACGGTTCATAAATTTGACCGTCATATATGTTTACTGATAGCATGAACGACTGACTAAATGCAGGAGTGTTTTGCTATTAGGATTATACAACACTACTTGAACACTCAAAACACGAACTGAGGAACCGACTCTGTGTTATTAGTTAAATTCCAATTCTACAGATATGCAGATGTTGGCTTAGAAAAGCAAGTTAGACATAAAACCAAACCACAACTGCCCACAGCATTAAAGAAGAATAAACGGTTCAGTTGTTGCAAACTATTTATACTAGTTTACCTTAGAATACTTACAGAACTACAGAATGACTGTCTTTAGTACCAAAATTCATAATTCAATTTGATATGATACAAATTGACATTTTTCAAGCTACCAGATGAGAGAACTTTTCTGCAAAGCTTTAGTTTTTACACACAAGTGACAAATCTGATGAGTGACAAATCATCAAATACCTTTCCATCTGTGCTCATGCAACACTCAATGAGAAAAGCGAAAGCCAGGCTGCGCTTCATGTGCGCATGACTGCTATGGCAGTGCTGGCTGCACGCTGCCACAAAAAAAGGCAAGGATAACACAGGAGGCAGGGGAGAGGTCCAGAAGCAGAGTGGTTAAAAATTTCACGTTGCTGTGGCATCGTGGCAAAAGAAGAAAAAGTAAAGGGAATATGCACTGTGACGCGCCCACCACCATTGTCGGCATGCTGCTATCATGGTGTTGTGGTTATTGCTGTAGCGCTAGTCTAAGCACATGCAAACACACCCTTCTGTACAAAGGTTGAGTCATGCAACAAGACGCCATCAGATATAAGTAGTGTAATTTCTGGTCAATAACAATCGTCTTTACTTTCATTTTGTTAGACGTGAATCCAAATTAAGTGACGCACATAGCAACAATATCACTGCTCCAAAAGTCATCCTCAATAAACAAAATCTCCCAAGAAAAAAAACAGTAAGAAACAAAACCTTACAAGATAACGTGGCACCACACACTGGAACCAAAGTCAAACTCCACAGGAAACCTCTGTTAAGCAAACACGCTGACACTGCACACAAGTTATTCATACCGTTAATAGGAGTGGTTTTGCCTGCTCTTTGAAACACATGTTAGAGACTCATAATGAATCCCATCATTAGCTTGGTGGAAAAAAAAACATGCATGTTCAAACTTATCTAATTCATTTCATACCATCCACTGGTGGATTTGCCCCCACTTCCTACTAGAGGAGGTGTGGTGATAAGAGAGCTGTAAAGAAAAGGCAAGAAGAAAAATCTTTGTGCATCTCCTCAAAACAATTTAACAGAGAATTTTTTGAGCACTGAATGCAAAAGTGGCAAGTAAAAAATACAAACAATTTGTAGTTTGAACTCCTTCACAATTTAATCTGTTATGTAAAAGAAACAGCATCTGAGATCCAACCACTGTAAATCTGTAGCATCTTATTTCACTATTGTGTGTGATGTCAATCCACAGAAAGTGTAGTAAATAGTTTTTTAAACATGTAGAGGTTTAGACTTTACATTAATGTAGGTTTATTAACAAGTTTAAGCAACAGGTCTAATCAACTGTTAGCTTGCTGGACTGGTAGACCCACAGCATTGTTTGAAAACAAAACAGAGCACAAACACTCTTTTAGATCATATGCATTTCACCAAAATTACCAGTTTGACCTCATTGTCAACCCTGCTTTGCTACTGCTTTTCGCACTACTGCAAAAAGAAACGCCAGTCAGAACTGTAACGATATATTTTCAGGCATCACTCAGAACAGCAGAATACAAGAACCCACAAATGCTGAGGTCTTCTTCTCACCATTCCGGAGAAACAACCACAATTTACTTCCAGCTGCAGAATTCCTTCTGAATTAGAAAAACTAAACTTCAGATGCTGTACCTCCTACCTAGAAGGTTCTGTACTAGCTAGAGAGCATGAAAATACACAGCCTGGATTACAAGAGGTCAATGAAATTCCCTTTTCTTTGTATTTCTTAAACGTACTACGATTCTATTCACAAGATATCGCAAAAACATCTACACAGCAACCATGGTGGAAGAATACTTTCTGTTCATATCTTGAAAGATAAGCCTTTTTTAGAGTCCACAGTTAGTCAGACACACCCTCTTCTACACAGTTCTCAACCATAAATTCTTTGCTGTTCATCCAGCCATCACATTTTCAGAATGTTTACATGAAAATCTAAGCGTAGGTTCATTTTGTGACAGATGATGTAATATCTGTGAGTCCTGAGACAAAAACTCAGATCACAAAACTGCTGCAACACTTAACATCTGTGACTACAGTTGAGCAATATTCAGTTTTCAAAATGGCCTTTTCTTATATTTTGTGACAGATGATGTAATCATTCATTGTTATTTTAAAAAAAAAAGAAAGCACAACACTTACAACTATATTTAAAATAGTTTCACCAGTTGCAAAAGACAACTACTTCAAAAAGTAACTAAAACTAAAACAAGCAGTCAATTATGAATTTTAAATTTCAAATTAAAAAAAGAAAGCTGAATATCTCTACACAAAAAAACAAAAAAAAAAAAAACAGTGTCGTTTCTGAACTGGATCTCATTTCATGCTAATTCAAAAGCTAACTTAGTATCAATTCCTACCTCCAATAAACAATAAGGGAAAAGTAATATAAAGAGTTTAAAGGCAAAGTTACACTGCAAATGGAAAAATAAAATGGAAAACGGAGAGCATATCAGACTAACCTCAGTCTAAATTCTCTTTTTTATTATTATTTTAAGGGCACATCACACACACACACACACACACACACACACATGTTTCAGGTGCAAAAAGCACGCAAAATCTAAAATCTCACCATCATCACATGATGCCATCAAAGCTGAAACTTTGCTGGACTTGCTTGTGCTTTAAGAGAGTTGCTTAAATCTCTGCTCCAAACATTGTAAAAATCACCTGCTCATTCCCTCAGTTCAGCAAGCAACTCCTCCATCTTCCCAGAGCAGCTGCACACGTGAAGTGCATACTTTTTGTGTGCATGTCTTTTTGCCTTATTTCACTCTGCAAGGTCTTTCATTGGTTGTTGCCTGAATCAGTTGATCAGTTACGCTGCTGACCAGGTCACACTACAGGACTCGTTCACATCCAAAGTCATAAAAAATCAAACTTTCAAAAATAACGGAAAGCCTTCAATTGCTCTAAAGCTCGATCAAAACATATCCAATCAAGCTCCCAACCTGGAAATTAATTAGCAGTTCTAATTTGTGGAATAGTGCTAAACCCCTCTAGAACAGCAGAGATGTTGATTACCTCTTTCTGTTGCCGCTCCAGCTCTCTCATTCTGATGTCTCGTGCCTCTGCTCTGGCAGCCCGCTTTGCAGCAAGTCTGGCCTCTGCCTAAAGAACATAAAGACGACAAAAACCACGTTTGTGAACGAATTTTTGAACTGACACTAGAATCATAAGCAGTATTTCACAATGCAGGACATCACAGTTAGCCCAACAGTGTCTGCACTTTCTGTGACTGCTTAAAGCAAGAGGGAACATAAATCTATGACTGTATTCTAATTAGGTTAATGTTGCTCTTGTGGGCTCACAATCTGCAAAAGTAGGCTCTGTAAATGACTGGTGAATATGTACATTTACACCAGTATTTCTAGAGACAGTAATAAATAAATAAAGTAGCTTAGTATGGAAAAGCTTTTCCCTTTGGTTTCTTCAAACGTTGAAGTCTTGTGGGTAAACTTGCTTTTTACAAAAATAAGAGTCAATATTGTTCTACTCAGCACTGCTGGCTTCATACAGTTGAAACACACTGCCAAGCTAGTTTGTGTTTAATGTGAGACCGAATATTCTCCACAGGGTTTAAATCTGGACTGTGACCAGGCCAAAACCATTTTTAAAAAACACTGGTATTTTGGGCTTGGCCCAGTGTTTTGGAATGGGTGAGTAATCTGGGTAAAGCTTTACCCTCATCAACCTCACGCCTGAAGTCACTTGTGCCTCTCACAGCTTTTAAGAAGACAAACTACATTGTTAATGGCAGGCATATTCATGTACATGCACACTGATACATTTTGTTAAAACATAATTTGTTAAAATATATATAAAAAGGGAGTAGTGAGTAGAGAACCAGTTTACTGCTTGAAATTCTTCCTCACTTAGTTTTATCACAACCATTATACTGAGGTAGACATCTTATCAAAATTCCCATTCCACCTTAAATATGGTGCCTGTAGAGGTGCCACAATCTAACTGCTGCTTCTCTTAAGGTGGAACAGAAACTATGAACAAAAAACGGTCGAATAAGAAGCCAAATTCAAGCCAAATTGAACCTTGTAGAAATGAATATTTAGCACTTATATATATATATATATATACACACATACACACACATACATACATACATACATATATATACACACATATATACACACACACACACACACACACACACACACACACACACACACACACATTATAGAGGTGGATGGCAAGCTTCCAAAACTAATTGGAATCAGAAATTGCAAAAAGGCTGATATTTTTCCAAAAATAACCATAATTTTGATTTTTCCACTCAGGTCTAATTTTTAGTAAACGAAGGAAGAATGATATACTAATCATGACTTCGCTGTTCTTTACTTTCTTCAGGAAATTAAACTTTCTGCATGATATGTGCTTCAAGATCCCCATTATGTAATCATCGCAAATGTATTGCAAATATAGCCACGGCCAACTATGAAACACTGAAAACCCAACCATTAGCTCACTCAAAAAAGAAATACAAAGTAAACCTGTTAATTCCCATAATATAAACACATATGCAGTCAAGATGCAGTAAAAGATCCTTTTAGGACAAAACCTTGAATGGCAATTTTTGTCCTTTTTTTCTATTTTTGTCTTATTTGAAAACTGCTCTTTACATTGTGTAAAAAATTCATGATGAATGGACCAACAAAATGACCTAAAATTAAAAATAACTTTGTTGCATCTATATCAATTAGAAGTTTGATCAAAAGGTTTTTTCCTTCAACTGTCAAGTTACCATTTTGGAGTTTGGAGGTTTTGTTCTAACTAAAATGAGCTGAGGCCCATGATTATGTATTCATTACGTGGGCCAACTAATTACACGCATTTATTTAATTATTCATTTTTACCCCTTACTATTCACATTATATTGTATCATTCATGCAAAGCACCACTCTACCACAGCAGCCCTGGCGCTTTTTTGCCTGTAGTAATCTCCAGAAATGAACAGTCATCTTCTACAAGCAGATAGAGGGTGCTCATGAGCACCGCTCTGAACACCAAAATGAGAAATGGACCTCCCAACAGCCTTGTGATCCTTGTGGGCATGCACAAATGAGGGTCAAGGGACTGCAAGTCCGCCAATTGGGACAGGACTGATATGTGTGGTGTGGTGTGGTTTGTGTATGTGGTCTGCACTCTGTGATCTGCACCTGTTGGGCTGTCTTGACAGTATGACCTGGTCTGCAGAGCAGTGTGGCTGAGTCCAGTGTCTCTGACCTATCTATAGCCTGTGCATCTAGCCCATCTGTGCCTTCATCATGAGACTGAAACTAGAAATCTGAGCAGCTCCTGCAGCAGAAACACACACCAACAACTAGCATGCAACTCCAGAAACCTGTATTAGAGGGACAGAATTACTACATGACAAACGTTTAACATCCTCCAAGCTGAATATCCACAGTGCTCCATTTTACTTTCAGACAAAACAGACAGACTCAAACTAGGGATGCGTGGATATGAATTTCTGACCCAAAACAAAAATAATGATTTAACACCTTATTGCGGCCAGTTCGCAGTTTAACCCTTTAAGGTCAACACAAAACGTGGTTATTTCTGCAATTTTATCTACTGTTTTCTGTTAAACGTACAATTCCTGAATGCTGTTGTTGTGCTAATGTGATGGGTAAAGAATGTGATCTAAAAAAGTTGAAAACTCTGAAATTTTAATTCGGAGAAAAAGAAAATACTTTCGCTTCTTCTATTATAGCTACCATTCAGTAACAGCAACATAAGGGGAAAAAAAAATGAAAGTTAATATTTTTATTATATATTATTATATATTATTAAAGTTCATAATCAATAACAAAGCAAATAAGATCAATACAAAAAAAGAAAAAGAAAAGCAGCAATTTACTAACTAAATTGAAGAGATATTTTCAAATGTTTCAAGCTTTAGTTCCTAATAAAAGCTGAAACTGAGTTCTAAAGTTTAGAAGCATAATAACAAAGAGGTTCTATCATTACTCTAATTAAACAAAACAATAAGATGCATTAACTGATCTGGACTGTGCTCTGAATGAGCTCATGTGCTTGCTTGGAAAAACAATCACAGTGCATCCAATAAGAAAGGAAGCCTCAGGCATATTTTGCACAGTGATAGAAAACAAGGCAGTACACAGAAGCTCCGGTTCTACAAGCTGAAATTGATAGATAAAATGATTTTACTGTTGCCCATTTGTTGAGATATAACTGGCAGCAGATTTAAGTGAGTGGCTTTATGTTTCTATGGAGCTCAGTACCAGGCTCATCAGGTTCATGTGGTTAAAAAGTTACATCACTATGTTGTTGCAGACAACCAAAACCAGCCTAATGGAAATAAAAAAAAAATAGATTTTAGATTTGGGGAAAATATCTAATTGTGATTTTTTTTCTAATTGCTGTCATAGTTAAACAGGGGGTGTTTCATATCGGGTTCCTCAGGGTCACAACCAAACGTTTTTGCCTAATATTTCAGATGCAAAACTAAATCTCATATGTCGCCTGCAGTATTTTCACCAATACTGATAAAACCATGACAATATCAGCCAATATTTTCAGCTAACCTATTTAATCAGTCAGGCCTTAATTGAATGATGGTTAAAAATAAATAAATAAAAACAGCACAAGATCTATTCTAACAGTACATTCTTTAATATGCACATACAATAAATATAATTTAAAATGAACAGCGCACTGTAAATTTAGATATTTTGCACAAAAACTGAGAATTTGTTATTAGGCTGAACAAGATTTCTGCCAGGATTCTGTAAAGCCAGACTCACAGCAGTTTCTATGAAAGAACACATTGGTAGAAAGAGCATGACACAAACAGGCCCAATGATAAATCTGAAGTTCTCTGTATGATGCTCAAATGATCAGTGCTGCGTCCTCTTTCAAGCTTCAACACTGGTAACAAACTAATAAACCTAATACAGGTACTGCCAAAAGTGAGTCCATGTAATCTCTATCCATTGTTTTCCTTTTGCGTTGGCTAAACTGAGGACCAGTTATTAAAATGTCACGCTAATGCAAGTTAATTTTATCTGACAGTGTCGCAGAGAAAGGGCACCAGCAGATACCGGTGTAGTGGATGTACATAATACTGGCTCAGTGCTGGAGCTCTAACTGAACTTTTACAAGCCACTGCTTTTGCAAAGGCAGTCCTGCTTAATAAGGTACAAATGTAGCTCAAACTGGCAGAACCTGAATATCCACATATCAGCACATCTCAGACAAAACAGAGCTGAGTGTGAACATGTCGCCTGCTGTATCCTTTATGATGACAAACCATTTTTCATATCAGAGAACAATTCAGAGATATTCATCAGTTGTTTCCACAGAGTTGTTTTCATCAGGTCTAAACACAGAGAGTAGATTACAATAAATATATATTCAGTACCATTTTAATCAAAACAAAACAGTCTGCAGTCATTAGCCAGCTAACTTTAATCTTCGTTCTATCTAACTCTGGGTTTTCTGTCTCATGATGGTGGATCACTTTTTAACCAGTAACCAGCTCTGGGACAGGTTAAGTTTGGGACTGCGGATTGTAAACAACTCTTAGACCCATCAGGGCCGACGGACCGTCTTGTGGAGGCAGAAGGACTAGTCTTTTTCAGGTCACTATTTATTTATTTATTTTTATTTTTTGGGGGGAAATTGCATCATCAGCTGTTCAATTGTTTTGTGGTGCACACGCATTTAAGAATGACACAGCAACCACTTACTTCCTTCTTCATCACAACAAACCACATGAAAAATATCACTTTTAAATGCAGAAACAAAATAATGCCATGTAAATATGAAAATTATAAAGCAGGGGCAGTGTTGCTTTCTATCATTAGAAAAGCTCTGCTTATCTGACTCAATCAGCTGTATCACGCTGTCTTGCCTTGTGCCTGAAACATATCGAGGACCAGCTGGTACTGAAGCACACTGTCTCATGGTCGAAGGCACAAGCATAAAACAAATGACCTGAGAAATCTGAGCTCAAGTTGGCTACTTACCTGAAATGCTTACATGCTGCATAAGTTACATTCAGAATGTAACTGATGCTTCATTTAAGGTGGAATGGAAAATTCAAACAGAAACCAGAAAGCCAAATAAGAAGCCATGAAACAACATTCCCCACCACTTTTGCTGGGCCCATGGCAATAATGCTAGAAAGTAATACCGACAGATTTATCTACATATGCTCAGTTTTCTTTTTACTATTTTGCACAATAAATATCTTTACTGCAGTCTCAATAGACAAACACTGGCAGCAGAATGGGTCGTACTGATAAGCTTGGTGACTTTAAACATAGCACTGTCAAACGAAGCCACCACTGCCACAAGTCAGTTTGTGAAATGTCTGTCCTGCTAGATCTGCCCCAGTCAACTGTAAATGCTACTGTAGTGAAATGGAAGCACGTAGAAGCAACAACAGCTTAGCCACGAAGCGGTAAACTCAGAGTGGGGCCGCCAAGTGCTGAAGCGTGCAGTGCTTATTCTCTCTATTCACTAAAGAGTTCTCAGTTGCCTCTGGAAGCAACAACAGCAAAGGAACTGCACGTTAGGAGCTTCATGAAATACGTTTCTATGGCCGAGCAGCTACACACAGGCCTAAGATCAAAATGCACAATGCCAAGCGTTGGGGGGAGTGGGGTAAAGCACACCGCCACTGGAGTGACAAATTACTCTTCCCTATCTGACAGTCTGATGGATGAGTCTGAGTTTGGCAAATGCCAGGAGAACGTTACCTGCCTGATTGCACTGTGCCATCTATAAAGTTTGGTGGAGGAGCGATAATGCTGTGGGGTTGTTTTTCAGGGGTTGGCCTAGGCCTCTCAGTTCCAGTGAAGGGAAATCTTAATGCTTCAGCAAGCCAAGACATTTTGAACATTGTATGCTTCTAACTTTGTGGGAACAGTTTGGGGAAGAACCTTTTCTGTTCCAGCATGACTGAGCCCCAGTGGACAAAGCAAGGTCCATAAAGGCCTGGCTGGGTGAGTTTGGTGTGGAAGAACTTGACTGGCCCTCACAGAGCCCTGACCTCAACCCCATCCAACACCTTTGGGATGAAGTAAAACAGACATTGCGAGCCAGGCCCTCTCATCCAACATCAGTGTTTGACCTCACAAATGCTCTTCTGGATGAATGGGCAAAAATTCCCCACAGACACTCTCCAAAATCTTGTAGAAAGCTTCTCAGAAGAGTAGAAGCTGTTATAGCTGCAAAGGGGGACAAACTCCATATGAATGCCTATTGATTTAGAATGGGATGTCGTTAAAGCTCCTGTAGGTGTAATGTGCAGGTGTCCCAATACTTTTGTATACTGAAAGTTGGATAAAACTGTACAAGAACAACTTTGGTCAGACACGATCACACACAGAATTCATCAACAAAATATGCACACAAAATGTAACACTGTAGCATCTCAAGAAAGAGAAATAAAGGACTTACCTCTCGTGCTATGCTACTCAAGGCCTCATCCTCAGCTGAAAAGCGGTCCTTGATTGGAGCGCGTTTTCGTCCTGAACCTGGTGTTCCCATGTCTGTTCCTCTGTTTCTAGCTCCACAAAGACTGTTCCACAGCCAAAATGTGATCTAACTTGTTTCGTGGTGTTCTGGAAATACAAAGAAACAGAGGACAATTTAGTCCACGCCAAGAAAAAACAAATAAGTGGGTAGTTTCTGGGAGAAATGAACCACCTAATATCTGCCAAACACATCAAGCATCAAACAGCAACTATGCACTTTCCAATGTTTCTCCCTCAACAACCTTGCCACAGCATTGCAGAGACAGATGCCGTACCTAGCATGAATATTTTCCTCACAAAAGCATTCCTCCTTTCACAGAGCAAAGAAGAAAGTGAGATGCACATTAATGTTTTATAGTTATTTGCTCTCAAACTGAACAGATATTTGCAATAAAAAAAAACTGAATCAGCAAGTCTACCTCTAACACACTTCCACACTGTGTGGACTGTAGCGATTGAGATTTTGAATAATTTGAGTATTCCAGCACTCTACGTACCTTTAACATAAAAAGAATTGCTCAAAATTCCTGTTTTATTAATTTCTGATATTGGCTTTTTATACTGCTTTACCCAATTCTGTACTATAACACACTGACAGTTCAAATCAATGTATCCTGTAGGTTTTCAGTTTCATACAGCACACTCAATGCAACTTGTCTGTATATATAATATATATTCAAAAGTATCCCAACACCCCTGGCTTTTAGTGAATTCAGCTGCTTTCATGCACATTCACTGCTGACAGGCATTCAGTTGCACAAACACAGCTTGTAACCTCCAAAGAAAAGCACTGCCAAAAGAATAAGATGATCTGAAGCAGCTGCACATGAGCCTACAGTCACCATGCCCAACACCAAAATATCAGCTAGAGCAGTATAAAGCCCTGCAGTACTGTACTGTGGAGCAGTGGAGCTGCACTCTCTGGAGTGATGGAGCTCCATCTAAGGCCTTTGGGATGAGCTGGAGTGGCATCTGTGATCCAGAACTAATCTTCCAACATCAGTATCTGACCTCACTAATGCTCTAGTGGCTGAGTACAACCAAATCCTAACAGCAATGTTTCAATATCTAACGAAAGAAGTTTGCTACTAATACCTCAGATTTTGGAAGAGACGCTGGGTGAGCAGCTGTCTACAAACTTTTGGATATGTAGTGTATATTGAGCAACCACATCTAATTACAATACTGCGCAGGGACTCCAATGGGAAGCTCTCAGTGCTTATGCAGATTCCCTGATAATGCATATTTTAAGTTCTCCTGCTGCCTCTCAAAGCACAAAACAAAGCCCAAAGGACACACCCTCTTACATGCATTTTCACCACGCAATGTTTTTAAACTTTTTTTAATTAACATAAATTAATTAAATTAAAACTTTTTTACACATATTTTGAAAGCTTACAAAGAGTTTGTTATTGTTAGGCCTTTTTTTTTTAATCTAATTACTTGATTAATAATGGGTGAAAATGATGGGTAGATTATTTCTCTATCAGCTCCCTGCAAAAATGTACCTGGCACACAGCGTCCTTGACTGCTATGTTGGGAACTAGGACAGAGAAAAAAGTGGACCACATAGAGGTCCCAAAAGACTGTAACACTGTTCTAAAGCACAGAAGCACTTTACGCTGAAGTCTAGTAAGGCTGCTAGGGCTACGGTCATCGCTAAGGGTGCAGTGACATAATTAGATTGGCAGGAACGTAGCTTTAGAAGCCCAAGCAGTGCTTTCCTATGCTGGGCCTGAACCCTGATCTCCTGCTTGAAGAACAAGTCAATTAACCATTAGGCAAAATAGCCACTTACAAAAAACACACGCAGCCCAAAAACTATGCCAATCTGAATAAAAATGCTTCTAAAGCAATGACTATTTTCACTTTCAGTGTTGTGTGTAAAAGGCACAGACTGTATGGTAAAATGTATGAAAAAAAGTTTCTGCTTTTACAAAATCAACAGTTACAAGAAAAAAAGCAAGAAAAATATGTACTCCACTCTGCAACAAAATAATGACATAGCTGGCAAAAAAGTTACTGCAGATGATCAAAAATCTTGTAGAAAAACCTGAACTTCCAGAAAAACACTACTATTTTACCAAAAATATACTAACACTAACACCTAGGATTCTGCAGGGCAACTCTTCACACAGTTCACAGAAAATAGGGATTTAATGAAAGTTGACCAACAAGCCTAAAAATTTGATTACAGTTAGGCGGTTAACAGCAGAACAGACAGTGGAGCTTATGATAATGATGTTAGGCAAATTAAAGAAAGACAAAGAGATGTTAACGGTTCTTTGGGGTGAGCGCCAGGAGCTAGAGAACTGAGGCTTCAGGTTAAGATAAAGAGGTTTCCTCCACTGGTTTACCCAGCATGCTCTTCACAAGACAGTTGGCAATGCTTAACAAATAAAAGTACCTACGAAATACTCTAGTGAGCAAAGAACACTGGCCACCTACTCAAAACTGGAAAGGATGTCAAGAAAATGTTTTTCCATTTACACAACACATTCACCTGCAGAGCTCATGTTAGGCAAAGAAGACAACAAACAGTTTTCACTGCTCCTTTGTGAAGCCAATTAAACTTAATTCAAGTCAAAAACTGCAGATTTTCCATCGACAGGAGGCGAATCTCACTGTCTCACTGCCTCAGCCTGTTGTTAGTGTTGCTATTTGTTGTTTACTATTTTCTATTTCAACTAAAACTGGTTGATAATTAGTTTTATTTAACATGGTATTTTTGACATCCTGAATGGACTCAGTTCCCTAATTCACAACTAAACCACTGTCTGAAACAACTAACGGTAAACACTCCCATATTTACCCCAGCTTTAATCTTCTCCTCGAGCACTCCCGAAGCCAGTTTTGATGGAAACTACAAACCAGATCTGCTCCAAATCGTCACATAGAAGCAGAGGGCGTTAGTCAGTCTGCATTTCTTAGGCTTCACAAAATGGAAAATGTGCAAATGCCTTTATTGACTGTCAGATCAGTATAAATATGCACTGCCACTTGTAAATGACCTGACAAAGTTTATGTAGACAACATTACAGCATAACTATTACTATCTAAAGTAGTGGGGAGCACGTGGTTCCCCTGTAAATTGGCAGCAGTCCTGGGAGCAGTCACAAAAATAAAAAAGTCTAGGAGGGCATTTTACCTACAGAGCTCATTTATAGTGCTTCAATTTTATGTACAAATAAGCACATGGAAACTACACTGTCCATTTTTCATTTATAAGTAATTACAAAGCATATCTGGATATCTGTCCTATTCAGTGTAACCTCAAAACCCACCCTGAATGCCTACTGAAGCAGTTAAACAGTAATCATGTGGATTTTTGCCAATTTTGCCAGTAAAATTTCTTTATGAAGGTGTCAAATCTCTGTTTCATTTCTCTCTAATAAACCAATAAATTCTGAGTATCGCTCAATAAATGTTAAACAATCACCTTTACAACAACTTAGTAACAACAATGGTAATCAGTGGTAACGAGGACAGTAGAGTGGTGCTGGTCATGGTGCTTGTGCTAGCTCAGACAGCAGGCTAACAGCTCCGTACTAGGGATGTGCTAATTTCATTATTTGCGGAGCTAGTATTGGAATACTATTGGAATAATAAGTGTGTTCATTATCTCTTACCACTATGAAACAAGTGCTTTTAACTGAGCAGGTTGCTAAGCATATAGGCATAGGCAGAAGGCAGCTGGATGTAACTTGTCTTTAGCACTAACTAGGATAACTACTCTTGATGTCAGCTAGGTTCAATACTGAACACTCATCTAACACAAAAACCTAGCTACCCAGTGCTGTCACTTAAAAAGGTAAGCCTGGAGTCCTGCATTAATTTAAGCTGAATTCCTTTTTTTTGGGTCGGTTTGTTGTTTTTTCCCCTTCCAAGCAGTTAACACAAACCATTCATCAACGCTTACAGATAATCTAATTTCAAAAACATTCAGAACACACACAGCTACTCGACTGTGTCCGTATAGAATGTTTAGGACGAAAAGAGGCGCATGTGTGTTTTCAAATAAGGTTTTCAGATTAACTGGGCAATAGTTATCATGCTCAGGCCTGCCCTAACTGGCTAGCAGCGGGAGCACTTCTACAGAAGTGCCTTCAACGCATATTGAACACATTCATCAATCACACTTCATCAAATTAACTGATCAAAGCATGAAGAAACAAATGACAAGGTAATAAGAGAAACAGTAATGAAGATAAGCTAAAGGAGTGAATTGCTGATATAATTTTGGAAGAAGCCCACCCCCACAAAAAGGGACAGGGTGGGGAAAACATTTGCCAGGTGGTCAAAGTCATTCCTGTGTTTTTAGCAACACCAGCACCATGATGCACAGAGCTCTGCTTCAGACCTTGTACTCAGTCTAAATCATCGAGGCTTTCCATCCCAAGTTCAATAAATACAGCAAACAAAAATAATTTTGAAGTATCAGTCAAATCTGTACATTATCGATAATTTTTTAAGCAAATATTTGCCAATATCTTTTCTGATACCACTGTGCATCCCTAATACCATAAAAATGCAACAAGATTTTTTGAAAAAAAAAAAAAGGTTTTAAAAAAGTTCTTGGTTAGATGAATAAAATTAGAAGAACACCAGTTTGGGTCACTGGTTTCCATGCTATTGCAAGGATCTGTTAAATTCCATCAGCAGCACATTCAATTTAATGACGGACTAATCAGGTAACCCAGGTACTGGATGTAAACTGTAAACACTTGACTTCCTCGAAGAGAGGACACTCAAAAGACATAGAATTACAATGTACTCTTTAGTTCTATTTATTGCACTGTTAGTAATTTTTAGGTAACAAATAAATGTTACTACCCAGAGAAATAGCTTTATACTATTTTCTCAGATGTCCAGAGACTTTTTCACAGTACTGTAAAACTGCACTGAAATTTTTCCTTTATAAAGTATAATTTATTCCAATGTTCTAGAAACAAACCAATAAGAAACTGCTCTTTTGGCAAAATTATGTCAGTCTCTTGGCTCTTGCCTTCAGTGCTATATATACACATTTAAGTAGGGGAACATGTCCTAGATTCCTTCTTTTTTGTGCTTTAAAACTCTGAGCTGCCACTTTGTGGTTCTACCATTTCTCAATGTGGCTTTAACTGACAAACAGGAATAAAAATTACTGAAACGTATTGACATTTTTGCCTGATACACTTGTACCAGCGCATGTCAGTATCATGTCAGTTATCACTGCATTGCTGAGAATGGTCCATCAGCCACATGATATACAAGTGGTCAGTCGTGGTCCTATGGTGGTCCATTTACACTGACGAATGGGGTTAAATTATGTAGCAACAGATGGACTACAGTCAGTAACTGTACACCTACAAAGTCCACTGATATAGCAGGTCTCTGACTAAACGACCAAAGTTTGATACTTGTGAAGGATGAAGTCGTCACATCAGGGACTGACCAACTGCATGTTTCATTATAAAGAGAGAAAAAATAGTCCTGTTTAACTGGATTTAGTACAGCACAGTATGTGAAATACTGAATATAAATCACTGTATTTACAATATTTTATATTATTTTTATGTAGCACTGCTGGTTATTTTTTCTCTGTTCCAACTAATGCGACGTCTGAAAAAATAAATGTCAACATATTATGTATTATGAAAATATCTTAAAGTTTTGCGATATTATATTTTGCCATACCACCCACATCTAAGTTACATACAACATATGTCTGATTCATGGTGGTGTGGATTCTGAAGCTGCAGCTGAATGGTCAGTAAAGTAACTTTGCCTCAATGTTGGTATTTTGACAAACCAAACTACTGCTAAGGACACTCAGTTCTTACTGTAAATGACCAGAGTGATCAGAATGAGCTAAGGTTCCCCTTTCAATCATCACTAAAGCTCATCATGTTAGAAAACAGTCACTGGAATATTTCAAGCTGTATCAGTTTCTGTTAATCTGAAGTATTTAATGGTGACTTTAAAAACCAATAAACTCTGCAGCTCATCCTGTCACAGTGTTATGTATATTAGCAGGCTAACTACGTACAACTGGTTAATTAGCTTAAAAACGATTCATTCTGAAAACATGGTATTCACACAGAGCTTTTCTAAAGAACCATCATGTTAAAATGTTAAACCAGTTAAATGATGCTGCAGCCTGAAGAGCGATGTGGTTTACCCACATACTAATTATTATATCACTTATTTTAAGCTACTGCTCATTGCTTACCATAGGTCAAAATTATGGGCAGGCTTAAATAAATCACTATGCTTTTTTTTCTGTGGTGGTAATTTAGCCATTGGTGAAAAGGACCCCAGTTTGTCAAAACATTGCCAACCAGTTCATTGTTACAGCTCTTCGCATTTACAGACCTCATTTAAGCTGATTAATCGATTATTAGTCGACTAAATCACATGAATCACATTCATTTTTTGCAGCGCTGCTTTCACTACCGCTGAATTCTAGTACTACGAAGCCCTGCAGTACTCAGACACCACCCTGAGAAGGAAGGTTAGTGGTCAGAAAACCTGGCTATGAAACAAGAGGTCCATCACAGCTCATAATGTACTGCTGATACAACTGTGCTCTGGAAGCACTTCAGTGAATGGGGGCTGTGCTCGCAACTGGCATCTGCCTCTCTAGATGAGAGGGTCTGCTATATGTACATGAACTGATCAACTGTGTGGCATTCGCCGGGGCCAGCCGCCAAGGCGAGCGTTATGAGACAAAAAAACAAAGATGACAACAGTTGTACTTAGTTCCACATCTGTTTCCTTTTCCAAAACCAGCCCAACCCAATCAGCAATGCTGTCATATGTGAAACCTGCTATGAATAGTCCTAATGATGAGCATAAGGGCCTGAAATATTATTTAAAAGAACAATGCGCTGAAGCATCAGAGGCTAAGAGTCATTTACAAGACAAACAACACTTTAAATTAAAGGGGAACGTCATCCATTTAAAAAAAAATTCTGCATAGTCCATAGTTCAGAGTGGTTTGACGTTAAACTGCGCATTATAGAGAAACGTACCAACTAATTTCTTTAACGTGGCGTCTTCTGAGTTTTTACATGTAGTGCTGATGATGGTAAAATAGTGGTAAATCTGAAAAAAAAAGTCTTCTTTGGGGACCATTTTGCCTTACAACGCCCTCGGTGTAAGTCTACCATCAATGTAAGTCGAAAAAAATACGTTTTAGGCCAAAACTATCATAAAACGTGTATAAAATGTATCAGGCATCAGACAAAACATTCATACCTATTTCACTGAATAAAAAGGCAGCTTTCAGAGGCATTGAACACTTCAGACGTCTGGTTCCTATCACCACCACCGTCAACAACTGTGACTCGGTAGCTAGCTAAGTCTCTCTAAAACAGATCATTTAACATCAACTCACTCTGAATGGCTTTACATCTTAAACATTTAGTCAGGCACAAATTTCGAAAAATAGGTGGAGCTCCCCTTTAATGCAACAACATGCCGAACATAGCCTCGTGCTATTTCGCCAAGCCATAAGATCCTTTAAATTAACCCAGTTTTCATCGCCATAAAACATCGCCTCTGCTATGATTACTGTGCTACATGTTACCATGGCTGTGTGGAAACACTTTCATATAAGCAGATAAAGCATTAATGGGTGTATAAAATCCAGGTGGGGCTTTATCGCCTGAGGTTAAAGACCTATAACGTTACTTTTAGGTGAAAGTCCTGATGGATCTGCTCTACTAGGTGCTTCATTTAATCGGCTGCATAATGATATGTTGTCTTTTTTACTTACGGGAGCGCTTCACAAAGACTTCACACTGTCATATCACACGCAAGTGGCTAACATTAGCTATGCGCGAAGGGCTGGCTAAATATAGCCCGTTAGCATTTCTGAAGCTTGACTGGGACCCGTTTGGAAAACCAATCAGCTACACTGAAACTAGGGAAGAACTTCCCCAACCAACCGGCCCAACGAAACCCAAACGAGCTGTCTAAATGACCCAAGTCGGACAAAAATAACTATACAACAAACGCGACTATTCAGCTTGTCACTCAGTGATGTTTGTAACTATTATTAGCCTCTGTGTAGTTAGGTTAGCTAACCTAGCTGGAACCGCAGCTGGAATAGAAAAATAGCTAGCTGGCTAAGCTAAGGCTAAGGAAGGATATAAAGTACGTTAACAAAAAAAAACAGCTTGGTTTTCCATACAGTCTCAAATCCATTACCGTCCACTTTGAACGAGGCTGAAGTTCGGCTTCTTCTCGTTCGAACTCTCCCGTTCCACCTTAAATGGTGCAGCAGTTCCATTGTGGCGCCTCAGGCGCCACAATGGAACTGCTGCACCATTTAAGGTGGAACGGGAAAATTCGAACAAGAAGCTGGCGAAAAAGAAGCCGTCCGCTTCGAGGACGTGAAGTAACTTTTGTGTTTGAAAGTAGCGGTTTTAGCAGTTTTACCTCCTTTCGCACTCCGCCTGAATCACACGGTCTGGTCCAGGGTTGTCCTGGAAAGCCGAAAAGCGCAATGTCACCTCAAATCCCACAAAAAGACCGACCGCCGCGGCCAGGACGCTTCAGGCTAGCGCTGGTTAAAACAGCTAGCGAGCTGGCTAGCTGGCGATACTGGCCTAATCGCTCCAACGGCAGAGTGTGTGTGGTGTGGTGCGGTGTGTCTGTCAGTGTGTGCGGGACAGCAGAAACTGACACTGCCCGTCACGTCACACTTCCAAAAGAAACTCCTGCTTTCTTTCCGGCGCTGAAGTCTTCAGGGCGCTGAGCTCCACTCTCTGAACTGCGCTCTGGAGAAGGACGTTTTCACTTGGACTCCTCACTGCTGAACATGTCTGTGCAGGAGAGGCTCCCTCCTTCCTTCTTCCTCGCCCTGTCTCCGCTCAGATGGCAGGGAAAGATACTCTGCCTGTCCCGGAAGTGTGTGTGTATGGATAGATGGATGTGTGTATGTGCGCGCTTGTCTTGCTATCACTGTGAGGACCACATGTCCTCTCGGTAATAGGACGACATGACAGTTTGGCACAAGTGAAGACAGTTTGATGGTCCTCACTTTAGCATGTGCTGGTTTCGCCATAAATTACTTTTTTTTTTGGAAAAACTAAAAGAGCTGAAAGATTGCCTGTTGGACACTGAGGTTAACACTACTAAAACGTGTGTGTGTGTGTGGTCTTGTATTCAGATGGCCTCTTTGGACTGTGGAAAATGTTACGGAGGCAATTTATTATCAAATGTTTTAAATAATAAAAAAAAAACACAAGCAAAATAATAATTATTATTTTTTAAATGCAAATCATTACAAACCTCGGTTCCAAAAAAGTTGGGACAGGAGGTTAATAATATAACAGGGACGGAAATGCTAATAAAAACAGAAAGCAGTGATTAATAATTTTGTTTGACCTGTATTAAATTGAAAACAGTTAAAAAAAAAAAAAAAAAAACAACAATAATATTTGATGTTTTACATTATAGAGATTTTTTGTTTGTTTGTTGTGTAAATAAAGTTGTATGCAAAAGTTTGAGAATTTCTCAAAGCAGGATTTTTTGCTTTTAACACATTTTTACAAGTGGGTGTGGGTCTTAGAAGAAGACGTTCACCTCAGGTGTCTATTGTTCAACTGATTTTGGAGTGACAGGTCTTCCGGCCTTAGTCACACTCACTGGGCTAGGCTAGCAGTGTTCACTTAAAGGAGAATTCCTCCAATTTTTACAATTTTCTGAATATTTCTGTCCTTGATGTGTAAACAAAGTCAATTAGAGTGGTTTGGTGTAAAGTGGTTCATTGTGGAGAAACAGACTCAGATTTCTTTACAGTGGTGGTTTGTTTACTATCCAAAACTGCTAGTGAGACGCCTGTCTTCTGAGTTTTTATATGAAATGTTGATGATGGTAAAATAGTCATAAATCTGAAAAAATAAGTTTTCACTGTGGACTATTTTGCCTTACCACACCTTGCATGTACCCCTCCACCATAAATGGATTGCAATACATTTACGTTCTCTAGAAGGGATAATTTTCACATCAAACCACTCTGAATGACTTTGTTTATGTCTCAACTATTTATTTACCTAGAATTTTTGAAAAATCAATAGACTTTCCCTTTAGAAGCTAGCTAGGTTAGCTAGGAACAGAAAAAAAATGAAAGCTGGATACACAAAATTGAAAAATTAAAACTGATTTCATTCTTATCATTTGTATTTGCAACACTTTTTTGCAACACAAAAAAACCTAATGTTTTATTTGTGTTATTCATTTATTTTAATCTTTTGGCACAAAATGAAACATAACATACAGCTTTTATTTGAAAATGCTGAAGAGCCAAAAGATTTCAGTTCATGAATTCAAAAAGAAATTCTATCCATATTTCAATTTCCATATTGCAATCATTAATATGTAAACAAAGTCATTCAGAGTGAGTTTACGTGAAATACCATTCATAAGAAAACTAATTGAGTCAGAATTGTTTTACAGTGGTGCTGATAGGAACCAGACGTCTAAAGTGCTTAATGCCGTACAAGCTCCTTCACAGAAAGTTATTACATGAAATGGTTCGCTAAATCACTCAGGGCCAGTTTCCCAGACCCTGATTAACCCTAATCCTAGAATAAAAAAAAAATCAAAGGAGATTCACCAACGGCACTGCAATTTAGGCAGAGACTAGTTTTAATCCATTTCTGGGAAGCCGGCCCTTGAGTTTGGTGCATTTGCACACAACTTTGGCAAGGAACACACACAGGCTCAGCAACAGCTTCTTACCCAGTATTCCTTGAGATACAAGCAAGGACCAATCAGTGAGGAGGGTTTTGTTTACAGCTGTGTGACCAACATGGAGAAAAAGACATTCAGCCAAGACTTAAAATGCATGCTTTTAATCCTAGTGGCCCTGAGGTCTTCCTTTGAGGAGGACCGAGGGATTAGGGCGTCTTCTGGGACAGGCCCTAACATTTTATGTGTTGCTATGAAATTTGGAGAATGAAAAGTTCAAACAACTATTCACATTAAAATAACATCACACTTTAAAGACAATTGGCCTCATTCACCAGTATTTTCGTATTTTTTTCTTAAATGTCTTCTTGAGAAAGGTCAAAAAAAAAATCTACGTCAGATTTGTGACGTGTTCCTTAACTGCAGAATTGTTCACATTCCCCAAACAAGAAAACATTAGTGAATGTCAGAATATTCATAAAAACTGTGTAAGTGGGTTTTAAGAATAAATTTCTTCTTAAAAACAGTTGATGAATGAAGCCCAATGTTCTGAAGAGAAAACAAAAGTGTATGGTTTCATACACAGACTAATGCATAGACCCAAACCTTGTTCACAGCAGGCACACTGGATCATGAGTTACTACATTTATCCTTACAATATTCCAAAGAACATTGTGTGTTGTTCAATCTCTGTGGATTAGGTTTATAAACTATGTGTTATATGTATAACCATCACTGCTTGTAAACAAAGACATATGCTAACTAGAATATATGCTACATAGCCAAAAGTATGTAGATGCCCCTCCCAATTATTAGGTTCAGGTATTTCAGCCACACCCATTGCTAATAGGTGTATAAAATCAAACACATGGCAATCTCCATACACAGACACTAGCAGAATGGGTCATACTGAAGAGCTCAGTCACTGTAAATGTGTCATAGATTACCACCTTTGCCATGAGCAAACTCATGAAATTTCTGCCCTGCTAGATCTGCCCCAGTCAACTGTAAGTGCTACTATTGTGAAATTGAAGGCTCTAGGGGCAAAAACAACTAACTCACAGAGCAGGGCTGCTGAGTGCTGAAACGCATATCCAGTGTTGCATCACTCACTACAGGGTTCGAAACTGGAAGCAACATCAGCACAAGAGATGTGCATTGAGATCCTCATGAAATGGGTTTCCATTGATGAGCAGCTGCACACAAGCCTCAGATCACTATGCACAATGCCAAGCGTCGGCTGGTGTGGTGTAAAACATGCCATCACTGGACTCTGGAGCAAAGGCAGGCAGCCACCCAGGGCCCCCATCAGCAAACGACTTCATGAAAATACAAATTAGATAATGTCATCTAAATGTTAAATAGCCTATTATAAAAACGTATAGATCATTCTACCACATTGATTGAGTCATTTGTTTCAAACCCATTTCAGACTTTTAACTGACTTAGACTTTAGACAAAAAAAATGCTTTTGGTCTGAATGGCCATATGCCTTAATTATGTTTATTAAAATAAATTATAGAACATTCCATTTTGTCAAAAACTAAAGGACTTGCAAACAAAGTTTCAAACAGCTGTACACAGATAAAATCACAATATTTTTCATTAAATCACAAAAAATGATTACTTAGTCTAAAGTGAAGTTTGAACCAATTCAGTAAAATGATCCGTACAGGCTACTGACACTGGTATGTTTAAAGAAACTACTTGCTTGGCATTGCTGTATTTACAGTGCAACCATGCCAACCTTCAGACCTTTTACCTCTAACTCAAGTGTAAAGTAAGTTCAAAAGCTTTTTCTTATTCACTTTGTAATGTCTTGCAGTTTGGGTTTTGACCCCCATGTTGAAAAGGCACAATTTTCAGTTTCCCCTCTGGCTTTCATTTTGTGTAAAGGCCCACATAGCGACTCCACAGGTTGTAGACTAATGGATGGAATTCTACAAACTAGCCTCAAAAATGAATTTTATTTCGAATATTCATTCTTGATTTTTTTTTTATTTAAACTCCCTTTTGACAAGGTGTAATTTATTATTTGTCATTTTCTTTGAATGTCCTGCTCAGGACAAGTTCTCTTCAAAATAAAAAAAATCGTCCAGTTATTTTTAATAATAATTATTCGAATTTGTTTCATAAGTCATTCAATGTTATTTATCTTTTAACAAAGAAAGTATTATTTTACAGCGTCCCAGACTTTTGTTTTGAAATACATGGCCGCCTGTGAGCCGAGGTCTCTGCTAGGGCTCACATTTCTCTGACCGCTAATGTGAAGAAGCAAAACGCGACATGGAGAATTTCATGTGGTGAATTTGATGAGGTTGTAATGCTTAGGAAGTGGAAATTAACTGTCTCTTAATCGAGGTATTAATTTGTATTATAAGGAAGATTAATCTGTGTTTTCAAGGTGCCCTCAGGGTCCAGCATGCAAGGTTTACCCGCCTGCTAGGTTAGTTAGCTTATGTAGCTAATTTGTGTTAAATCACGCGGATACAGTGTCGAAAATACGTGACTCTTAATTTAACTTTAATTAAACACTGAGATAGGAGCTCAGAAAAAAAGCACAAATATTCAGTTAGCTGTCTTATCGGGACAAGCTAACGTTAGCTAGGTTAAATCGGGTAGTTCGTCTTCGTTTTCTGAGAAGGTATCCTAGCTAGTCATTAGCCACAAGTGTGTGTTGTTGCATGCTTCAGTAAGCTGTTGTAGAAGCTCTACACTGAGAGAAAAACATTTCACTTTATCATTATTATATAAATTAACGCTCAGAAGATTATTTAGTCATCGCTAACACCGTCTAGGTATCTTAGCTGAATAAACAATATGTTCAATGTGAATGAACACAGGGATGACCTCTAGCAGCTTGTGCAGTAGAACACTCTTAAAAAGATTTGCTCTTCAGGGTTTTTTATTAAAGACCATTGTTTTGTTTAGAACTAAGAGTTACATATAGAACCATTTCATGCTTAAATGGTTCTTTGCTTGGTGAAATAGGATCTTCAGATTGATGGAGAATGTGTTGTACATAATTCTATATAGAACGTTTTTGAAAGTGGTTCTATATAGCACCAAAAAGGGTTCTTCTATTGTTACAAGCTTGACATCATAACAGTAGAAGAACCCTTTTTGGTGCTACATAGAACCATTTTCAAAGAAGCATGTAGAACCATATACAGCACATTCTCCATCAGTCTTTACCATTTAAGCAAGAAATGGCTCTGTGTAGAATCATGGTTCTAAATAGCACCATTCCTTTTAGTAAAAACCCTTCTTAAAGAATGTGTAGCTCACATTTAGTGAATTTTTTGGTGTGAAGTCTTGTTCAATAACTGTGCTAACTGACCGTTTTGAAAGGAGGTGTCCACAGCAGATGCTGCAGGGACATTTAAAGGGACGCTCTGGCTAAAATGAGAAATTTAACTATTGGTACCTCTGTCGTAAACGTGCATATTCATCTTCTACATTGACTGCATTTCTTTATTGCGCTGGGGGAGATTTCCAATGGTTGTATGAGATTTTGTGCAGTGCATGCTGGGTATTGTAGTGAGAGAACATTGGTGGAAGAATACAAATTTTGAATTCTGTCAAACTGATGAAGTTGAGAGATGTAATGCTGCGCCACAAAATATTACATAACACAACAAACAACATATGTTAGTTTTGGACTGGACTGCCCCATTAAATACAGAGTTCACTGTAGGTCAGTGTTTTCCGACCTCCAGTGTTCCTGGAGGCCTACTGCCCTGCATGTTTTAGTGCTTTTACTCCTCTTAATACACCTGATTCAACTAATTAGCTAAGTAACGAGATGTTCCTGGGTTGTAGTGGGTGTACTGGAGTAAGAAAAGTACTAAAATGTTCAGACCAGGAGGGCCTTCAGGACCAGGGTTGGGAAACACTGGCGTAGAAGTGTCTTAATAAGATCCAGACATGCTGACACTGAATGAATAGTTGGAGCTAGATTTTAACTTGCACAAGAGAAAAGCATGATATTTAATAAAGTAACCACCAGAGAAAATATTCTTCCTGAATCTCTTTTATTCATTGCAGCCACATGGTTAAAATGAGTCACCATCATGGTTAAATTAGGGCATGGATTCTGCCTTGGTTGCCATCATAATGTACAAAAACAGCTGAACCAATCGAAAAACTGAAAAAGAGTTCACGCCACACATATTTATGATGTGTTAATGCCTTTATTTTCTTGACAGATCAACATGGCCTTCTCACAGATAATGCTTTCCAAGATTCCAGCAGCAACAACAACACACTGCAGGTCTTTCAGGTAATAAGTCATTTTTATGCCTCGCAGCTGTTACTAAGTTAGATTGTTTGATTTGATGCGGTAATGCTAAAAATCATGAGCTAGTCAAAGTGCCAGAAATGCAACAAAATGCAAAGAGGTGCTAACATGGGCCGAAATATTTGCATGCTGTTGCATTTCTGACACTTTCAGGTACTGTTAGGGTTTTCATATATAGTTGTCTGTAAAGTGGACCTGAACAAGAACCAGCTGTTCACACTGCAATGCATTTAAAACACAACCCCCCTCCTGAGTAATGCTGAATTATGGGGTGTCATTCATCATATACAGTCATATGAAAACATTTGGCCACCCCTGGTCGAATTAGGTTTTGTTGATTTTCTAAGTGAAAATAGGTCCACACATTTTAATGTGCAACTACTGTTTAATTACTGAGTTTAACATTTAGGGGAAAAAAATAAAATATGAAATGTGGCCTGTGCAAAAGGTATGGCATGTTTTATATATAGAGATTTTTTTAATATGTTAAATTCAGACAATTGCGCTAAAATTTGCAGAAAAATGCCATATTTCTCTGTAGAGGAAGTTAACTTATTTTCAAACTCTTGCATATGTCTAAAGATGATCTGATTGTTTGAACCATTATTTATTCATCATTACATTATATTTATAATATGTTATTTGTTTCCGTTTTCTAATAGGCAGTAAGCCACACAAGGCCATGCATTACATTGATCTCACCACACATAGTTCCTGGCCTCACCCTTTAACCACAGTAAAAACACTACCGTACAGCCTCTCGTGGCTTAGTGCTGTAATATGCTAGTGTGGTTGCCTATTATTGAGACTGCTCAAACCCATGGGCAACCATTCTTTTGTGTAGTTTGTTTTTTCTTTTGCTAAGTGCAGGAAGACTGTGGATGTGTATTAGGGCTGTGTCATATTGACATAAAATGCAAAGTTTGATAAAGCTGTCGGACATCACAATGACGATATGAGAAACAAAGAATTATTATTAATAGCCTTATTTATTATCAGATTATTAATAAAAAGCCTCTAACTGGATGTGACACAAGACTTTTTGGGATGTATAACATAAATCTAACTAACCTCTTCTTTAAGCAAAATACAAAATTACAAAAGCACCTTTCATTATTTTGCTAAATAAAAATAAATACTAATAGCTACTTATTTCAGAACTGCAAGCCCTTATTTTGTGCACTGAAAGGCTGAGAAACAATAGCAGGCAGTCATCACAATACTGGAGAACAATCCTAATGTTCCAACAGTTTGTCCTGGCAATGATATGATGTCTCCCTGGCGCAATGTGCATGAGGTGATTTGATCTATTCTGTCATTGCAGCTCTTAATGATGCGTTTATCACGGAAACTCATATTGTAATAACAATAAAAATACAATTTATCCTGCAGCTGTACTGTGTATGTATGGTAAGCTGTGAGGTTCTTTAGCTGTAAAACAAGCTGCAAAGTGAACTAGGGCCATTTTGTTTTCACCATTGGCTCACCAGAGTTCATTTTTAGGTTAAAGAGGTCCAAGTTAAGTTTGCCGTGCTCACATATGCTCTGAAAACCACAGTCTGAGACCACTTGAAATGCTGATATGTTGAAGTGTGAATTGAAAACAGCCTAAATTTCAAGATTTCATACAACACTGTTATGGCGTTTCCTGTGTGGTATGTGGAACTGTTGTCTTTTTGCTCCCTCATGCAGTTATCACAAGATATCCTTGTTGTCTTTAGTGTTTCAGCAGCTGTGGCAGCTATTCAGAAGTTGACGCGAGTAAGAGTGGTGGACAACAGCGCTCTTGGGAACACCCCCTATCACCGTCCTCCTAAAGTTATTCATGTATACACCAAGAATGGAGTGGGAAAAGTGGGCGATATGGTTTTATTGGCCATTAAAGGACAGAAAAAGAAAGCACTGATCGTGGGACACAAAATGCCTGGAGAACGAATGACGCCTCGCTTTGATTCCAACAATGTGGTTTTGATAGAGGAAAATGGGAACCCCACAGGAACACGGATTAAAGCTCCCATACCAACACACTTACGCAAAATGGATGGGGATTATTCAAAGTTATTAGCTATCGCACAGCGATTTGTTTAGGTTTGTGTTGTGTGTTATTATGACTGGATTATTGAGATGTCAGATTTGTACTAATCAAACATAATTTCCTTATTAAAAGAATCTATTATGATTAAAAAACTGGCTTCCATGCATTTATAATCAATGTATACTTTCATATAGCTAAAAATACCTCTTAGCAGATAAATAGCTTCACCCTTACCAAAGCCTAAACGGAATGGAACAGATCATGCAAACTATTTGTGTTCTGTAGACTCAGTTCTTTATTCATCCACATCTGTGAATTATTAGAGCTAAATGTATTTATTTATATACAGTCTTCCAAGTATTTGACATCTAACAGGCTTTACAATGGCAACTGTGATAGTGTTCTCTGTATTTTAATGTGTCTCACTTCTAAGTAAAACATGCAAGCAGACTCTTCATCAGTCAGGTGCAAAACTACTCGTTCACTACAGGAACTTAGTCCATGCCTATTACCTCTCAAAGATAAGACCACAGGCAAACCAGGCTTCAAATATAACCTCCATTCTGTGTAGCCAGACGCTTAAATCACTTCTTCCTGAATCATGATAAACAGAAAAATTTGTGGGACAGCAAGAAACAAATGTGTTTTGATTACTGGTCAGTGTAGAGCAGGTGAGCGCCGTCTTGGAGGTCCGTATCACTGTAAAGAAGTGCACACATACATGCAAACATGCAAACTCTATGGCCTCTAATGGGGGTGGGTGGAGGGGGTGTCTCAAATTTTCTACATGTTGGGCCTGACGTGTTGGGGCTTTTGCACCAGTTTCAGGCACAAATCAGACACGTTCTGCCTACAGTGTTAGGTATGAAACTGGTGCACATGCCTAAGCATGCAGTTTATAGGCTGTGTGCGTGGCACTTCTCTCCCTCATGCATATGCATTGAATTGCATGATTACATATACTGCTCGATTTACCTAAGTTTCAGCAACTCTCAGCAATCAGTTTTGGGTTTTTCCTTCACACTTTAAAACTAGGTGCAAATTTAGGACGTGTTTTCCAGAGACTTCCTTTAACAACAGCAGAAGATGAAGTGGTTACACAGGCATGAGCCTCAAACACATGATAAGAGATCATTTACCATCTGAGTAACACTTCAAAAAACAAGTTCTTTATGTCCAGTAGGGACCAAAAGTCTGAGACCACTAGAAAAAAACGCATCTAGTCTGCATTTTTCTCTAATTTTAAAGTTTGTTTTTCATTACAAATGATATCATCAGCAAAACAATCTGAGAGAACAGTAAAATCTTTGAATTTTCAACATGAATTTCAGAATTTCTTATTGTTTGTCCCCCTTTTACTTTAATGACAGTTTGCGCTCAAGCTGGCACAGACCCTGATCTGATGAGTAGATCAAATCCACCTGAGACCTGTCTGAGCATGAGCTTCAATGATAGAAACAAGACTAAAATAAAAATCTGACCTTTTTATACAAAGACTTCTGCATGGTCAATTTTACAAATTTGCTTTAATTTGAACAGTGATCTAGAAATAGTGCACAATTTCAAATATTTCTTCTTCCTTTTAATTTTCATAACTTTTCTTTGTTCAATTTTTTCCAAAATTCAGTAATTTTGTGTTGTTTATTTGGAGGATTAAATGAAAACAATCCTAGATTTTCAAAGTGGTCTCAACCTTTTGGACAAGGCCTTGATGTGGCCGAATGTGTGTGTGCAGACTGTGTCAAAAACTCTTATTTTCTTAGCCACAGTAAAATAACACGCTTCACCCTGTACATTATTTTGGTGGGAAAAAAAAAACATTTATTAACACTACTATCTCTGAGTTTTGTCTCGAGCTTGTTGACAGCTTCATTATTTTACTGCCTCTTTTAAATCTTGCGGCTCATGAGCGAGCGGTTAGGTGTGGCTATGCATAGTTTGCGTGATAAGCTACAGTCTTAGTAAATTGAACTTTAATTTCAAGTGCATTGTGGGTGATTATTGCACTCATATCAAGGTACAGTTTGCACTGCCCTTGCATGCTATTAGCTCATTGACTTTATATTTGAATGGTAAACAACAGGTGCTTAACAAATCAAAATGTCTGCATTTTTTTACATGCATTGGCATAGTTGTTGAACTCAACGAACTCAGTCGTTCTACAGTGATGACTTGTTTCCCTGTATTTTATTCTCAGAGTGCACCAGAAGTTTGTTTTCATGTTAAAATCACTAAAACGTTCCCCTGGACGACCAAGCCTACCGGCCCACTTACAGACAAGTTGGTTTCTGAACCTTTTTCCACAGCTCAATGGTTTGCATGTCTGGTACAGTGAAGTTGACTTCAATGACTGGAACTTCCCACCTCTCATGCAAAACATGACCAGGTGCCTTCCAAAGCACTGTATACTGAGTTGCCAGGTTATGTACACATATCATTGTCCATTTTATCAGGCAAACCAATCATACAGGAGCACTTTGTAGGTGTACAAAACTAACTGTAGTCCATCTGCTGCTGCACAATTTACAGTAGTGACACTGGCATGCTAGTGGCATATCAATGTGTGTTGATCTGGTACAGGTGTTGCTAGGTTTTTCAACACTATGTACACGTACTGGCCACTTTATTAGACACACGTGTTGATATAGCTTGCTGTTAGAGAATATAGCTTATCTTTTTCATGCACAATTTGTGTTTGTCATCCTCTGGCTCTTCATCAGTGGTCAGCCTCTGACCACAGGGCCATGGTTAGCTGGCCATTTTTGATTGGTGGACCATTCTCAGCCCAACACTGGCAATGATGTATAAAAAACCCAGCTCCACATGTGAACATGCCACTACCATGTCAGTGTCATTGCGGTGCTGAGAATAGTTCACCACTCAAACAGTATCTGGTGGTCCTATGGTCATCTGTTTGCACTGACCGATGTGGTAGAGGAGGACTGACAAATCAAGCAGCAACAGATGGAGTACAGTCAGAAACTGTGCACCTATAAAGTGGTAGGTGTTTCTGATAAAATGGCCAATGAGTGTGGGTACTATGTAGGTGCACCTATTAACTGGCAACTCGGCATATTTGAAAATGACAGCAGCGTTCAGTTTTTGTATATATATATATAGGGGTTACAATGATTGTACGGGTAAAAAAAACAGCACAGCTCCAAGGCTTATGGCTTCAGCAGTGAGGCACTTTTGCAGAACTCTGGCATTTTTATGCTGCATTATCTTCACTGGTGGTCCTCTTCAACCACACATGGTAATGTACAACCACTAAACAGAGAAAGCCAAAGGGAGAGGTGTCAGAAGAATTAATTAGCGCATAAACAGTATAGAGGAGTTACAGCTGGGAAAAAAAACATGGTAAAATGGAAATTACTTCAGTTATGTTCATCTCCACGTCTCCTGTCCCTTCCTTGTCCAGCTGCTGGAACGATCCTAAAAGCAAGGGCAGATGAGTGAAATCAACACTGGGCAGAAGGATCACTTACAAAAGCAAATAACACCACTGTATGTATTAGTCTCTCTCTTTCCTTTTAATTTTTGTCAGATGACAAAAGTAAACAAATAAAATGCATCCAAAATCATGCAAAATTAGAGTTTACAGGACAGAGGACAAGGAAAGGTCAAATCATGAAAAAGCCATGTGTGAAACAAGCATGTCTTGTTGTTAGCTAGCCTAGATAGAACATATTAGTATTAAGGTAGTTACTAAATAATAACTGAATAAAAAGCCTAAGGGGTTCAGCTAGTGCTGTCCAATTTGCTGCAGTGTTCCATAGCTTAGTGTTTTCTCTGCTCTAACATCTATAACAATTATCAAACCCTTCACAAACTATGGCAGCACGACAAGGATGAAATTCCATTTTGCTTTTTGTATTACTACATACTGGGAGGCTGACTTGCATTATTTTGACTGTTTTCATTTTTTGGGATCATGTGAATGCCTTGATTCATCAAAACATCCACAGAAACCCATCTGGAACATCTGAGGTTGGTCAGAATGCTTATAGCACATAATAAAACATTCAGTGAGGCCTAATTGCATATTATTGCCTTCTGTGATTTTGGCATAGCGTCAAAATAAGGCTAAATGTTTTGAAAACCTATAAGTTTTTAATTTTTTTAAAAATTAAATAATCAACTTTTTTGTTGACAAGAAAATCCACATGCCCCTCTTTATGCTTACATCTACACAAACCCTCAAGTTGTCTCCTGCCAGAATGACAATCAGCAAGCACACATAATCCTGCACCTGTGTCTTACAGTTGGCATTAACTGTCCTGTATTCTAGTAACCCACAGTTTAGTATAGAGTGTTTACTTAGAAGCAACAACCAAGTAGCTCTCCAAGTACCACTGCTAAAATAATGCCATTGTTAAGAGTTAGTGTTGGTGTACATTTACTTTCCCACTCTGGGTTTAAACTTTACAGTGAATCTTTTAACCTTAAAACCTAATAGGCAACACATCCCTCCATGATTTCCAAAGCTAAGCTTTCTAGTGTGGGACACTGAACCAACATCAGCAAATCCCACAGAGGTGCAGGCATTATTTTGACACCATATAGTGGTGCAAAGGCCAATTTCACATTAACAGTTAACAAACGCTGTAGTGTGCAGCCCTATCATGAAATGAATTATGTGTGCCAAAGCCATTAAACTGTGTAGGACTGGCACTCAAGGACTGGGTCTGGAGAGTTGAGAAAATAAAACAATGTTAAAATATGTGCACGTTAAAAGAGACATACTGAACATGGCCTCCAGTTTAACCAGGCAACAGATGAAGTTATCAAAATCAATGGCTTCATTCTCAGCATATCTGGCAACAAGGATCTGGTTCAGTCTGTTGTTGAGCTTGAAGCCTAAACAAAAAGAAAACAGGAAGCAGCAGTAATTACAGAGGCTGAATGACTTGGGTTTGTGTATATTTACAAACCTCAATTTCAAAAAGCTTGGGACAGTATGTGAAATGCTAATTAAAACAAAGCAGTGATTAGTAAACTCTGTGTGCATTAAATACCTGTAATAAATTGGAAACAGTACTGAAAAACAATATTTGATGTTTTATCCTACGAACTTTATTGCTTTTTTGTAAATATACACTTGTTTCAATTTTGATGATAATGGGCCTTCATTGTCGTATTGTGTACTTCATAATGCACCACACGGTTTCAGGACTGGACTGCAGGCAGGCCAGTTTAGCGCCTGCACTATTTGATTCCATAGCCATGCTGTTGTAACACATGCAGAATGTTTCTTGACATTGTCATGTTGAAATAAGCATGGGTGCACCTGATAAAGACGTCATCTTAAAAGCAGTGTATGATGCTCCAAAATGTATATTGCTGTGAAAACCTTTTATCTCCATTTTTGATGTTTCCCAGTTTTTGACATAATTTGAAAATACCTGTTACTCTTTATATTGTGTGTAAATTCCAAGATGAATGGACAAAAAGAAATGGCCCAAAATGACTTGGAAAAATCTCTGGTTCCATTGACTTACATTAAAGTAAAGTAGGTTTTTACCTTCTCCTATAAAGTTATCATTTTGGAGATACAAGGTTTTCTTCAGACAACAGCGATATCTATGTTTCAGTGCCTTCACAAATGTGCAGATTACCCATGCCATGGGCACTTACACACCCCCATACCATGATAGACCCTGGCTTTTGAACCTTACGCTGGTTACAATCTGCATGGCCTTTTCTTCTTCGAGCCAGAGAACACAATGTCCATTATTTCCATAAACAATCTGAAAGATGGACTAATCCGACCACAATACACGCTTCGACAATGCATCAGATGAGCCTGAGTCCAGAGAGGACGGTGGTGTCTTGGATGTTGTTGTCTGGGTTCCGCTGTGCATAGTACAGTGTGGATGCAGCAAAAAACAGCATACCAGTTTTAAATGCACTGACATCTGAGGGATTGACAGTCACAGGCATTCAGTTTTCTTGTCCCTTACATGCAGAGATTTCTCGAGATTCCCTGGGTCTTTTGATGATATTATGCACAGTAGAGGGCGGAATACCAAAAATCCTTGCATCCGCTCATTGAAGAACATTTTTCATTGAAGCATTTTTGGTCGAACTGGCAAGCCTCAGCATATCCTTGTTCATAAAGGACTAGGCCTTTCCTGTATGCTTCTTTTATACTCAAGTATGACTGTATTAGCTATTTAAGATGTTTCACAATGTTACTAGTCTTAAACTGCCCCTTCCCAACGAGTTTACATTCTTAATGAGGGTCATCCTCAATGTATTTGAGTGAAAATAAAGGTGATTGATTGACTGATTTACAAAAACAACAAAGTTGAGAAGATAAAACATTTCATATCTTGTATTTTTGCTGTTTTGCTGTTTAAATACAGGCCAAAGTGGATTTACAAATCACTGCTTTCTGTTTTTATTTGCATTTTACATCCAACTTTTTTGGAATTGAGGTTTGCATTTGAATGATGGAATGATTTGAATTAGCCTTACCTGCTGATTCTACCGCAAGACGCATCTCATAAGAGCTCATGGTCCCTGACTTATCAAGGTCAAATTGCCTGTAGATGACCTATGTGATATGGAATTAAATGTAAAAATGAGTGATTTACATGGTAAACATAATACCTTGTGTACTTGCATCCACAAAAAAGGGAACATAACATGCAAATAGCACATTTATTTGTACGAAAAATATACGTGGTGGTTTTTAGTTATAATGAGAGAGAAAAAATACTATCATTAAACTCTTAATTATAAAAAGAGCAGAAAACCTGTTGACCTTAAAACACATTGATAGTAAAAGCCATAGGCTGTTGTTCCAGCACCAGTGCTCATCACCAAATATAAGTGAGTGTCGAGCAAATAATTTTTTGTTCTTTTACTATATACGGGGTGATTCAAAAAGATTCCTCCGATTTCAAAGCACCATATTTTTACAATCGTGAGGCGCTTAGGAACCAATCACATACCAACTAAAAGAGGGGGTACAGAGTTTCTGACAGTCAGTATGGCAGTGAACCTTCAACAGCTCAGAGCATTCGTCATTAGTACCAACAATTCCAAGAAAAAGGTCACCAGCATCACCAGATCTCACGCCGTGTGACTTTATTTTGTGGGGGTACGTTAAGGATTCTGTTTATGTTCCACCGCTCCCAATAACACTGGGTGATCTCCGAAATCTCACTGAAAGAGTTGTGAGTACAGTGACACCCGACATGCTCAATCAAGTATGGGATGAATTTGACTATCACGCTGATGTTGTCCGTACAGCTGGAGGAGGTTCATACTGAGCACTTGTAAAATTACATAAGAAAGTCTATGGTCACTTAAGCCATTTACAACCTACTGCATTGTTCTGTAATGATTTACAAGTGAAATAAATCAGTTTGAAATCGGATGAATCTTTTTGAATCACCCTGTAATATAGGAAGTATAGGAAAATATATAAAGTATAGGAAGTATAGGCAAAAAGTTATTGTCTGTTCTATTCCTTTAAGCTCTATATACAAATATTAAGTGATAAGGTAATAACAAGCCAATGGAAATTTTAGGCTCTGACATTTTGTAGCAGGAACAAAAAACTTTTTATTTACTACCTAATCGGGCCTTCGGAAAACGCTATATAATTAGGCCAGCAGGAAATTATTATATTATTAAATTATTAACATGATTAAAATGATGAATATCCTTCATTTAACATATGCTAATATGATACAGTTGTCTGTAAAAGTCTAAAGATCCCTGGTCAAATTATGTTTTTGGAATTTCTAAGTGAAAATAAGTTTTATGCAGGGAACAAATTTAAATATTGCATTTTATGGTAATTTTAGACCACAATTTATATTTATTTGCTGAATTTAACATATTGAAATAAAAATGAAAAGTAAAATATAAAATGTGCATACCTTTTGCACAGGGCAGATTTTATGCTTTATTTTCCCCCCAATATTTTAAAATCAGCAAATGAACTTAAACATGTTCTCTGTAGAGGATGTGTTAATTTCACTAAAATGACACAAAATGTAATTTGACCAGGGGGCCCAAATCTTTGCATACGACCGTATGTTTAAAATGGCATGTCTTCTGATGTTAGGGTAAAATAGCTGTGTTTAATCTTTCAAGGGTATTTTAAGTGCAGTGAATCAACTGTGTATTAATATCTAGTAGTACTCTTTCATATATACTAGCATTTGCAATAGGTTAGCTACAGCAGAGCACACAAGCTATAAAAAAGTCTGTTCCACAGCTGAACCCTCCACTGACCGCTGCTCACTCAATGGTCTCTCAAGATGTCCAATGAGGTCAGAATGTGTGTCTAAGAAACTCGTACTGAATGTTCTAAAAAAGAAAGTGCATTTCTTTCTTCTCACCAGCCATTTTCTGATCTTGTTCCACAGGATCTGAAACTCCACCAAGCCCAGGCGTGCACTGCCATCTTTCTGAAGAGTGATGGAGTTACAGAGAACAACCAGACAAGAAGAACTGACAGTGGATTTTAAGCTTACAAATCTAGTGCACTGACAGTGGGGAGAATTTTAGTGGAAGGATACATCCATGAGGTTGACCATAGTCCTGCACGACTCCATGCTGAAGCCGTCTGTCTTCAGGTCTTTGTCTGAGTGAATAAAATACACCTTTTATTTAAAATTAATAGCGAATAACAATGGCCTACTCACACAGTCCCTTACTAAAACATATATAACATAGCGTATACTGACACAGGTGGGATTTCCAAAGATTTTTCAAAATATTTGAATAATTAAATGGTTACAAAGTCATTCAGAGTCACAGAAAGCTATTACACAAATTTCTTAGGAATAGAAAAAGTTTTATTTTTTTTTTAATCCATTTATGTTGGAGGGGTACATGCAGCGTGTTGTAAGTCCCTAAAGAAAACTTTTTTCAGATTTACCACTATTTTACCATCACCAACATTACATATAAAAACCCAGAAGACACGTGTAGGTTTAATTAAAAATAAAATGGTTATATTCATGTTGTAAACATTATGACTCCTGGATCTCCACTAAAATTACTGAAAGAAATCAGTCACATTTTCTCTATAATGCAGTATTTCACATGAAAGCTTTCGTAATGACTTGAAATTTTGGTGGAATTTTCCCTTTAAAAATGAAAGAAAAACATAGGAGGCAAAATTAAAGATGGCACCTTTGTTTCGTGGTAATTCCGAGAATTTCTGTTGATTCTGGACTGGTACTTTTATATATTTAGTCCCCCCCCCCACACATACTTATGGTTTGAGAACAACCTGCCATCAGAAAACAGCCAGCGATGGTCCTGTGGTCAGAAACAGACCACTGACTGAAGGACAAAGATCATCTGTAATCTCTGACTGTACATTGGTGTTGTCAGTAAGTGTAGCTGAAGTCTTTTGCATTCATTAAATTGCATTTTGGAGGTTGTTGGTGACTTCAGTTGTAGTTGTGTATGCAGATTTATTTACAGTTATGTCAAGATATTTCAGATTATTTTCTTTAAAGATCTAAATACTCATTTTTATACTAGTTTTTCCATTGTTATTATTTATTTAAGTGAATTTGTCCCTCTATGTATGCTTACCTAATATTGTATATTAAGTATCATAAAAAAGCGCCAAATGCCAAAACAAAAAGCAATTATGCCCTGAAATAAAAGCTGAAATGTAGAAATTTTGGTTCATATTTATCTGATTATCTTTAAACTGTGAAAAAGAAATAATGTGGTTAAAATCACAATGTTTTAAAAAGAATGAGCCTTACGTCTCAACACGACTCTGTTCAGAATGGTCCTGAGTTCATGGACAGATATCTCCATATCCTATAAAAGAGAAATAATATATGAAGCAGAATTGTTCCACCCATTAGTTTTAACAGGATCAAGTATGTGGCACCCTTCGTTTATTTAATTTCCTATCTAAATTGCCATTTTCTGTGCCAAAAAAACAGAACATATATATTTAACAAAAAATGATAGAGAAGCCTGACAAACTATACATACATTTTTCAGTATTTAGTGTGTCACCCTTTACCTTTCTTACAGCTTCCATTCTTTTCAGGAGACTTGCTTTCAGTTTTTCAAAGAAATCTGCAGGGATATTTTTTCATTTTTCATTTTATGTTTCTCTAGTCCAAGTAATCCAAAACACATTCACTGTTGTTGAGGTCTGGACTACGAGGTGGTCAGTCTGCTGTTCTGATAATATAAGCGGCTTCTTTGTTTGATTGGCAAATGTTTTTTCTTTTTGTCTTTTCCTTTTTCTTATTAAGGGCTTCTTGACAGCTACACATCCTTTCAGACTCATAGCGCTGAGTTGTCTTCTCACAGTGGAAGGATGGACAAAAAACACCTGTGGATTTCAGATCCAAAGCAAGAGTGGAACTTGATTTTCTCCTCTCTCTCAAAGATGAAAGCTTTAAGTGCTGTTCATCTATTGGTGACAGTTTTGGTGGTCTACAAAGGTGTTAGGAGTCCCAATTTCTTTATATCTTTTAATCATATTCTGAACTCCAGTTTTGGAAATTTCCTCACTTTTCATTTACTTTACTTTGCCTTTCACTTTTCTTATACAAATATCACCTTAAAAATGAATAACTTGCACTTAATCGCTGTTTTGCACAATACTGTATGTATTATTGTTTAGTGTAACATCAATTACAACCATTGTATAATAGAAAGAAAATGTATTACCACTGTCATGATAAATCCTCAACTCAGAAATGGTAACTTTACAGCAGAGTTATTGGTAAAGGTAATGATATTTTGTTGTAATTAATTTTGGACCAGTGAAAAGTAAAAAACAACAACAAAAATAGTTGTGAGGGTTTGATATGATAGCATTGATATTAAGGACAGCAAAAGGTACTAACTTCTCCAGCGAGCTGAGCAAACATAGACTTGAAGGAGTCATCTATGTCATCCTCTGAGATTTCCTCCTAAATGACAACATAAACATTATATACACACACAAGACTAAATCTGCTGAATCTATATTGTACTTTAATTTAATATGATCAACGTCACACAACACCCACCTCTTCCTCCAAGTCTGCAGATATCACATCATCCAGCTCCCTGTCATAAATCAAAAAAAAATCATATCAGACAAACAGTTTTAGGTCTATATATAGGTGCCATCTATAAAGCTTATACAATTATAAAGCTTCCTGCTGTTTCACAGTGAAGTACAGTACTCAAACATCCACTGCAGAACCAGTTAACAGTTGACATATTTCCAGTTCTGTGATTTCCACTACTTGACAGTACGTCCACACTTCACAAAAACTCACTCTGTCTCAGACTGCTTCTCAGTGAAGACCCGCAGGACGAAGTCGGCCTCCTTGCTGGGTTCGAAGGTGGACGGGACAATGAGGTACTCTCCAGGAGGCAGGCGCAGTCGAGTGCTCACCTCCCTCAGGTTGATGAAGGTTTCCGAGCGAGCGCAGGACGAGTGGGTCAGGAAGAAGTTCTTCTTCAAGTGGACGTTCTGACAACCCCTGAACTGCAGCCACACAGAACAGAACTGATTATGCTGACCAGAACTGATACAAGCAGGATTAAATGATGAGCAGCCAAAATTAGAAACATTGTAAATTTGAATGTGCATGGTGGCATCATAACAGACATTCTGTTGATAGACAAAAGAGTGGACATATCCACGGTCATCACATGGAATGTGCCAAGTAACTAGGTCTTAAACACTGTAGGTCAACCTGTTGAAGGGGCAGCATAAGTCCATACCTCCTCAGGAATCTGCAAAGAAGAGAAAACAAGAGCAGTCAAGAACACACCTAAATCAACCACCAAGAGCAGAACCTTCAGCATAGACATTGTATTTGGCTCCTTATGTGGCTTAAAGGGTAAGTTTTGTGACAAACCAGATTACATTTATACTGCTAATACTTTTCTGCAGCTAAAATACATTGGGCTAACCAAAATATTGTACTATTGCTGAATTACATAAATACTTTGATTCACTAAAAACAACAGGAACACTTATCTAAAACTGTTATATCAGTGCCAGTGTTTCCCTACCATAATATAGGCCAGGCAGCCTGCATAGACAAAGCTCACATAGGATGTAACTGTCAGGCTAACATTTGTTTTGTAGTGTTTGTTTGTCTGTCTGTACATTATGGCTAAATTTCCAAAAGAAACTAGAATTATTTTTACAAGCACGGGTACAACGTAGCTCTCCAGCAAAAGATACTGAAGTCTAACTTTTAGGGTACAAGAACTGGGGGAACCGAACTGTATCATGTTCTATTGCAAATTTGGTTACACACTCCACACACACAGTTTGGACTATTTTCCATTTTTAAAAAGTTCTGTTATGAAAAGATACAAATATTGACCTTCCACCATGAAAACTGAACGCAGTATACCTTATTTAAGGTACACAATTGAACGTTAAGGGCCATTCTTGTACATTTATATTGCTTGTACCTTATACTTTAGTAGTTTCATAAGTTTACAAGCAGAGATCTGTGATCCTTGATGCTGCCCAGTCCTTACCTCATAGACGGCAAAGCCAATGGTGTGCATGTCCTGTCCATGTCGGCGATGGCGTCTTCTGTCCTTCTGCATCAGAGCCACAAGAAAGCTGCAGGCAACCTCGTCATCCTCTGGATCATCATCCTCCTCCAACAGAGTGATCTTATACTGCGGGTTGATCCAGAACGTGTCTGCAAAAGAGAAGAACATTCAGATGGAATGCACAGTTGGCGAAAGTGCAAGCTAGCTCATGTATGTCTCTACGCCTGACACCTGTTTGTCCATTTGTACATCCATTCATCCAACTGGCCACACCAACGTTCTGTGTGTCTATTCCCTGGATGCACATCCAGCAGTAAAGTGAATAAGAACCTTACCTTCTTTAATAATTCACCACATAAAAGCTACATAATGTTTTTTACGAGGACACACAGGGCGTAAGTGTACAACACCACCTATAGTGTCCATTTCACTCATTTATTATCACTCGCACTATTGCGTTTAGCTCTCATCAGCAGCATAGCAGGCTGAGAATGCTGAAAAGAGTGTGCTCATGAGAATATTAGACCACGTCCAGACAATTCACTGCTTTTTTTTCTAGCTTTGCTTGATGTAAATATAACACTCAATTTTAGTATCATGCAAACATTTGGAATATTTCACATATTAATATTTATTCCCTGGGACTTTAAGTAATTTCAAATAGACTTGCTTATGTGTTTTTTCCACTTTTCATATAGTTAAAAGCACTAGCAGCAGCCGTCTTGAACTGTGAATTTTGGCTATACTTTTGTCACCACGTGTAGTGCATGACTGAATATTTATAGTACTGATAATTAAGGTTAAGGTCATAAACTGAGAAACACAGAGCTCTACAAGAACTATTAATAAACATTTCAAGTTTTCAAGATTTTAAGATTGTTGACGTTACAGGGAGTGCCTGATTTGTAAATTATGGTGTTCTGAAACACTGAGTGGTGACAGATCCAGCAGGTCAATAGCAGGTGGTCACAAAAGGCATGTCCTTAAGCAATCTTTCCCAACACTTTTTACATGGATTCTTAAGAAGAACTCGGTAAATACCTTTGTGTTATTGTATGTCATGAGTTGGTTGTTTTTCTCACCGTTACTAAGCTCCATTGATGGATCGAACAGTCCCATCACTAGTGGATGTATTTGTAAGTGATAAACATAAAGCACTGATTTTGTCTCCCAGTGGCGGCAACTAAGTTGCAAGTTGCACACCTAAACAGTAGCTACTTCCAAACAAAAGCTAAATATATACCAGACTCAGTCAAGTCTACAACATTTTGTTAAGGAAATATGGTGAATTGTTTGCAGAAAGTATTATGTTTTTTCATTAAACATATTTAAAGATCATCCAGTTTATTTCATATGTGAACAAGGTAAACCAAAAAAGGAGTTGGCTTGTTTGAAGCACTGGCATAACTTAAGCCCTGGTACAGCTCTCTATAATACAAGCAACAGATCACAAAGTTCCACAGTGTGCACTCACTGGGGTGGTTCCTGCAGCCTCCGGCTGTGCTGCCCCTCCTCCATGATCCGTGGAACGTGATGTTATTCCAGCAGCTCATCGCATCCTCGCTCAGGGCATCCGGAGTCAAGTTACAAATCTCCAACCTGGAGAACTGCCGCAAAAACTCACTAAAGGACATCCTACAGAGAGACAGTAAAACTGTGAGAAAATATTTAGGGAATTAAGAGTCCCGTTCTCATTGCGTCAGAAGATGTTTAAAAGTTTCATAGAGCCTATTGAAGGTAATTTACAAGTAAACAGTGGGGTCCAACAGCTGAGGCCACTAATCAAAATGTGTCTTTTTGCAAATTTTGCATTCTTCTAATTTAATACAAAGTTTTTCATTACAAATGATATTAACAGTATGAGTGAACAACATAATCTTTGAAATTTTGAGTGAATTTTTTAGTGTTTATCCCTCTTTTGCTTTAATCGTGTGCTCGAGATGGAATGGACTCTGATCACCAACAGTGACAAAAACCTCTGAGAAGTAGTAGCTGTCCACCTGACAGCCGTCTGAACACGAGCTTGAAAAAAGGGAAGAGGACTAAAAACTCATAACTTAAAATAAAAGTAATAACTTGTCTTTGTTTTACATTTGGTCGAAATTCTGTAACTTTCTTTTGTTTATTTGCAGAATTAAATGAAAACAATCCTAGATTTGGTGTCAGACTTTTGGAATCTCTGTATACATAAAACAGCAGGCTCACCAGAACTCTCCATCCTCCATCTGCAGACACATATCTTCTCGCTCTGATGGATCTATTTCATCCCATTCAGGTGAGCTAGTTAAGAATAGTGGCAGACAGAGAAGTTGCCTTTAGTTGTTGTTACATAGTCAGTGTCTTGTGAATGAATTCTTTCAAGTCACCACATTAGGTTAAGGCCCAGTCTGTGGGCTTTTATACTCACTTGTCACTCCAGGCACCTGTCCATTCCACCTGACCCCAAGGATTACGTATACGAATCAGTCTCTCCGTATGACCCCTGAAATTCACCTAACACAGACAAGAAAACAGTACTACACACTCATCAAGTAACCACGTGAAGCACTCGACTCCCATACAAAAACATAATATGCTGACAATACATTATAATGTATTTTACATTTTATATATTACATACTGGATTTTCAAATGGACTCATCCATAAAGACAAGCTCGTACCTGGCTAAGGCCGGTCACTGAGTAGGCATGGCCCTTTACCAGCTTCTTAAAAGTTACAGCTTCCATGTCAAATCGACTGGTGATCTGTAAATACAGTAAAGGCTCAAAGATCATAAGTAAGATTCTGTAAGCTATGCAAAATTCTCCAGGAACGCTCTGGGTTGAGATGAGAACAAGAACTAAAGTTTCTGTGAGTTTTCTCAGATCCTTTGCCATGTGTTCCACGTGCTTATGAAGCAAGTCCAAAGTTGGCCACATCAATTTGACCACTTTAAACTAGTACTTTAAAGGTTGCAAACTTTTAACTGAAAAAGAGATGATTAAACTGTTCATTGCAATTATTTACACATCAGTTGAGCCCCTTCAAAGAAAAACTATATATTATCCATTCCAATCTTTTGGACTCGCAGTTATATTGTTTTTGATTTTACTTTGTACAGCGTTTTACATTAAAAAGCCAAATTATGTTTTATTTATGTTTTAGTGACACCTATATTTTAAATACAGGGCAGGGCATCATACCACACTTTTTTTTTTTACAAAATTTTTACAAAAAATGTCACATACTGTTTTGCATGGCAAGGGCTCTATTAATAAAATAATAGTTGTTGTCTGAAAAGGTAAAAGCCATATAATCAAGATCTTAACCTATTACAGTGTTAGTTTGTATATTTATGTTTGTTGTTTTACACTGTCAGTTGCACAGTTACACTGTCATATATCTCACATCAATGGAGCACCCCAGCAGGGAGCCTCTCTCCAGGGCTTTAGAGATGATGCGGCAGAGATCTTTGGGAGCCTCGTTGAGCTCGTACATCTCTGACACACCTCCAGTGAAATCCTCAAACCCCTCAGTGGTGGAGCCACCTGACAGAGCCTCATAGGAGCCATTCAGTCTGTAGACACAGCATGCATATACATTTTTCATTATCATCTCATTTGTGTCATGGTGCTGAAGGAGATTTTGCACCCCAAAACATATATAACAATAGCAAACATCAGCACAGTATACTCTAAGTTGGCAATTTAGAAATTTTATCAGAAACAAAAACTTTCAAATACTGACTGTATCCCCTCTATTGCTGCATTATTTATCAGCCCCCTTTAATCTGCTGATTCAAATATATATTATCTGAGTGGTGATCAATTTTCTGCATTTCAGTCATTAACATGGAGTGGCACAGTGGTGTTTGGCGCTCACAAAAGAAATGTATCTTAAATAATGGTGACATGTAGAGGATACAGCACAGAGCCTAAAGAATTAATTTCCTTTTAAATGGTAGATTTAATATTTTTATCTAAAATAATGACATGCATATTTGTAAAATTATACTGTCTTTGAAGGCTATTTATGTGATGTGCAAGCAAATTGTAAAAGTGCAACTTACTGACCCGATAACCCCTTAACTCTAAGGACCTGAACTTAAACCCCTCACTCTTATAACCACATAACATATAAATTAGCTATATAGTAGTAACAAAATAATTCATAAAAGTTACAATTAGTAATCGAATAATAAGCCTTATTGATTATTAGTATACCAGCCTATAAGTAAATATTCTAGCAAATCGTTCAAAAACAAAAGCATTCAACAACATACTTGGCATAGGCCTTTTCTATCAAAGCACTCCAGAACTCGTTTCCCTCTGCAGAGTGCACAAACATGAGCTCTCCATCTTTGACCGGCAGCCGATCATCAATCACAATGTCCACCCACTCCCCGAACTGCCAGAACTAAAGCACAAGCGACAAAATGCTTTAAGTACATCAGCATCTGAATCAACGATTATGGACAATAACGATTTGTAGCCAAATTACTTTACTGGGAAATATACTTTGAGCAAATCAGAGAAGCTATAAATATGAATCCTATACCATCTCATAAAAAGCTGAGAGAGTTTTTCTGTAACCCCTTAAAATCACAGGCTTATTACATACTAAGGCTTATTGTCCAGTAACTATAAGGACTTCAATGCAAACTGGTTGAGCTATTTTCAGGTAATAGAAGTTTGTAATAAAACTTTGGGCCCTGGCCATGTAAGTGGTTAAAGAATCATCTAATGAATAGTTCTTAAGGGAGGCAAAAGTAGATTTGCTATGGCATCACTCCAAAGAACCTTTTTAACACCTTTATGTTTAAGAATGTTCTTGCAACAGCTGTCACTTCACATGGTTACAAGTGGCCTCTGCTAAGACTGAGTGACACTTAAAGAGATTTAAAAAGTAGAATATCTCTTAGCCAATTGCACTGCAAAGTTTAAACTAACAGTGTTAAATCTCCATTATGTATGTACATAATAAAGGTTTCCATGAAGAACACTGTAGTACCTGAAAATGGAAAATCCCAGCGTAGTCATCCTGGAAGCTCTGTCCATGAGGGACAACCCTGTGTAGGATTTTTTCATTCAGGGTGAGAGAAGCAATGGCAGCCAGAAGCCAGCAATCACCTGATGGGAGTATGCGAGAAGACAAGAGAGAGGACATCATTATTATTAAGTGCTGTCAAGTTGATTACGACTGCTGGCAACCATATGGGTAGTGTTTCTCCAGAATATACTGTCTCCTAAACAGAACCTAGAGGAAGAAAAAAAAATCAAAAGAGGAAGTTAAGTCAAAATGGATCTGTAAATTCTAGGGCTCAAGCAATATTAAATATGAAATATTCTGCCACTAATATTAACTTCAAAGTTGTAAAAGCTGATTATATCATTCAATGTTATTTACTAACCTCTTTTCCAAAAAGGTTTTGACATTATGTGAAATGCAAATAAAAACAGAAAGCAGTTATTTGTAAATCAATTTTGACCTGTATGTAAACAAAACCAATACAAAGAGAAGATATTTTATGTTTTATCTTAAACAACTTCATTGGGTTTTATAAATACAAGCTCATTCTGAAACTGTGCCTGCAACACATTCCAAAAAGGTTGGGACAGGGTCATTTCAAGATTTTAAGACTTGGATTGTTGTGAAATGTTCAAAAACACAACTTAAACAGGTGATGGAATTCTACTTTTTACACTTGGGTACAAAAGCAGCATCCAGGAAAAGCCTAGTCCTAAATGAGCAAGCAAAGGTTAAGGCTCCTAACTTTGTCAAAAAATGCATCAATGAATAACCCACCTGTTTAAGAACAAGGCTCCTCAACAAGTGTTTGCAAGGATTGTAGGTATTTCACCCCTTTACTGTGTGTAATATCATAAAAAGATTCAGGGATTCCCAAAAAGTCTTTGCGCGTAAAGGGCAATACCAAAAACCACAACTGAATGGCCATGACCTTTGACAACTTGGACAGGACTGCATTAAACACCAGCATGCTTCTGTGATTGATATCACCACATGTGCCTGGGAATGCTTTGACAAACTGCTGTCAATAAAATTGTTTGTTGCTGCATCCAAGTTAACACAGCAACATCACAACACCCAGAAACACCACCAACTTCTCTGGGCTCGAGCTCATCTGAAATGAACTGATACAAAGTGGAAACGTGTATTGTGGTCTGATCCTTTCTGATTGTTTATGGAAATAATGGACATTGTAAGATAAAGAACCATCCAGATATGACAATGTAGGCCCTGTACAATTGCACAGCTGTGGATTTGTGTCTGGATCAGTTGGTGTCTACAGTGGAATACAGTCGCAAACATGCTACATTTTTTGGAACAGGTTCCAGACGTCACATTTAGAATGACCACAATAATAATCCTGTTCAAAAATTAAAACATCAAACATTCAAATGGAATTTTCTAATTACTATTTTCTGTTGTAAACAGCATTTCACATACTGTCCCAACTTTTTCCGAAGCTGAGGTTTGTAATATGGTCAAAATGTGAATATACTAGTTGAACTGCGTTACTGATGGATGTGATGAATTTTCAGTTGTCAACCATCAACTGTCAGTTCTCAATGTCAGCTTTCTTGAACTCAAATAAATTCTTAAAGGGAACCCTGACTGTTAAGACATGCAAGCAATATGGGGGACGTGTCCTATACTATTAAGATATGTAGCACAAACCTTGCAAAATACTTTATTTTTGTTGCCATTTTTGTTTTAGCATCAGATGGTTGCTTTCGCTCTTGTTCACTGAGCAAGGAAGAGCGAGCTAAATGTGTAATTTAACTCAAACATATACTTCATATTCATTTATATATGTAGACACCATCACAGCACAACAGTGATGACTAGCAGAGGTATTCTGGATATTTCTCATGTTTTTTTTTTCAATAAAATATTTCCATTTGGTTTATACATTATATTTTTAATAGTATTGGACATGTACAATATTTTTCGTTTTAAGAGTCACGTTCTCTTTAAAAAAAAGTTTCCCAGCATAGTTGTTATGTTGGTGTCTGTTAATTTAATCTCTTATTTTTCCTACAATGTTAAAAATCGGTCAGGCCTCAATAAAGTCATAACTTTTTTTTACAGAAGTAGAACAGAAATACCCATTTTACCCAGCAGGGGGACTACATCAGGAAGGACGGGGTGTTTCTTTGGCCTTCCAGAGTCACAGTGAGGCCTCTGTGAATCACTACAGAGAGAGCCCACTGCTGTTTACCATCCCTGACAGAACCCGGCCTTGGCGCCAAAAAGAATTTTCCACACAAACAGAACTGAAAAATCGTTCATGTGAGTGGCTGGTGGACTGAGTACGCATGAGTTATTGAGTTATATATTATCTGGTTGTAAATGGGTGTAGGTATGGAGTTTGTCTGCATCCATAAAAGTCCTGTCATAGGAATCTGAGACGATAAGCTGACTCAACTCTGCACTTTGAAGACATGGACTGACTCCAGGTCTGTGGGAGACAGCTGAATTATACTGAGTACAGCTCAGAACAGCTATGAGTCAGCGCCACTCCCTCTAACTCATGTTTTAGGAATCCCATTTCTGCTTAAAGTATAGCATGGGTCACTAGGAATACCATGATAAATACACATAAACAGTCAGAGCTTCTTAAAACCTTGACAAAAGCTATTTAGCATATAGGATTCACAGAAACAATATCATCTTACCAAGAGCTCCCTGACAGATATCTGTCCTTGTAGCTCCTCCCAGGATGAACTGAGGATCATCACATAGCTCCTGATGGAAAAACAAGTTCAAACCATAAAAAGCAGAACTCTTTAAGAGTTTCACAGCAGTGTAAAATGGATAATTCCAGCTCTAAAATCTGATTGGCTAAGCCATGTATGAAGTCACTGTAAAATACTTAATATATGACTGCACACATCAGTTGAATTGTATATTAAAGTGCCAGGTTATTTAAAAAGTCATTATGCTGTTCACGGAATAACTTATGTTTTTTGGCAACCATAGCCTGTTGTCAACAAACTACATGCTTGGCGGAAAAGTCGTTTATTTGGGTTATTATTGACAGTAGCCTAAATTAAATTATAAGTGCTGTAGATCTGATTAAAATAACCGCTAGACTGGTCAAAAATGACTTCTGCTAATGTATGTTTACAAAAATTCTACATTTTCTACACTCGTAGTTAAAGGAGAGTTCCTCCAAATTTTCCGCATAATTAAATGGTTAAGATGTAAACAAATTTCTTTCAGAGTGGTTGAGTGTGAAATGCTCTGTTCACATTGGTGGTGACAGGAACTAGACGTCTGAAGAGTTAAAAAAAAGTTCCCCCATTAAAAGGTTTTAGGGATTTACAGAAAAGATCTAGGGAAAGTTACCCTAACTCCAGTCCCTCACCCAAAGTGAGATCCAATATACTTTTAAACTATACATAACTGATTACATTCTTGTCTTCATTTCAAATTTAGTAACAAAATATAGTCAAAATATATAATATAATGTAATAAACTGCACTTTAAAACTTCATTAAAACATGAATCGAATTCCCCCTTATCAAACTGGATTGCTTGACAGAAGAACTGTTTTTGTACTTATTATTAATAGTAGCCAAAATTACATTATTAGTGCTCCACATTTTATTAAAATAAAGTGGATCTATTCAGTTTCTAGACAGGTCAAAAATACTTGTGCCTGTCTAAAACACTTTGGTATTTCTTTACTCCACAGCATGTAAGCTGAAATTTAAAACACTTGGACCGCACACAGTCTGTCACATGGAGACAACAGCTGCAATGTAAACAATGAGAGGAGAGGGGCCCTTAACTCAGTCCTGCGCAGTGAGGCACGCTAAGCCTCCTACACTAAACTACTGCCGAGAAGGGCAGATCCAAGTGGCATGTTAGTGTTGAGATACTCTACACGACTAGTGTGGTGTTATAGGTCAGTACTTTTAATCCTGCCAGTGATCAACACAACCTGCCCAACAGCAGGGAGTCTCACATTCTTTGCAATTGTGAATGGGCTCTGGTCTGTTTATTCAAAGCTCCATACTACATTTTTCTTCTATTTTATCAGACTAAAGACTTACTAAGTACCAAAACAGTCATTCTTCAGTTTTCTATGGCCGCTTTCCAAATCCAATCTTTTCACACTTTCAGTTAAACCGGATGTTTTTGTTACTGTGCATTCTGATATGCTGATGTAAGTAAATGGCTTCTATTCTGATTAACTTCCTTTTATTGTGCTGCAATCAAAAAGCAGGCTGAGCCTAAAATAATTAACCTTTCAGACATCTGGATCCTTCACCAAAACCGCAGTGGTATATCTGCTTCAGCCAGGAACAACATAACATCTAATCGTTTTCCCCACATATTCCACTACAATACCTCTGCTACAGACTGGCTGCAGCAACAACTCTCCTTATCACTTCAACATGAGCCAAAATGGCTGTTATGATTAAAGATTGGCTCAGAGGTTCATGGTTTGTAATTCATGTAATTCTACTGTTTAATGTTTAATGAAAAAAAAACAAAAATTTCTTTTTTCCTCTTCTGACTGACTATAAAATGTGTAGTTAAGTGATTATTAGTCATTGACATGTATGTAACACGCCACAAAACACATGCATGAGTCTAGAAGCTTATCACTCATGAACATGTCTACAATCCATCAAAGGAGTTATAACTCTCAAACAACTGGCACATTACATTGATTTATCAGTCTACTCAGGCTTTACCAGAGCTTAGTAACTCTGAGATAAATAACTGATCTTCACACTGATTTATCAGTCCACTCAGGCTTTAGCTGGAACTTCAGTGTCTGTAAACAAGCCATTTTTTAAGTTCTGCTTTACAGCATGTCTTTACATGCTTTATGTGCTGATTTTAAAGTAGTTAATAAGCAAGCAGTGATGGCAGTTCTATTTTATATATCATTGTTTTCAGAACAAAACCTCGCATCTGCAACCTATTTTACTTTTAATGTAAGTCAATGGAACAAGATTATTTTCCAAGTCATTTTTTTTTCATTTAGATGGTGAGTATTCTAAAATTATTCTCCTGAAGAATTTAAAAGTTACTTGTATTCTGAATATTGCCTGTACAAAATGTAACTTGAATACAGATAATTAATTTCTGTATTTTGAGCACTTATTAACAACACCTGTATTCCGTTACATTCTCAACCTTGGGGTTATATGAAATAGGGGTACTGACACCACAACCATTTTGAATTAAAAATTATAGCTTAGTTTCCATATTTGGACTGAGTGGCCTGGGAGTAAACCTGCAGTAACAATCTTTACATTGTACATCAATCACTGTATTTAAGAAAATCTGGCTTCTCCATGATGTGGGCCCTTAAACATGTGTGAAAATGGCTTCTATGATTAGTGAACAACTTTCAAGTTCATCAGAAAAGTAAGTGATGTTTGAACTTTGGACTAGCTCTTTCATTCCTCCTCTGTCTCTCACCGTAGGTCTCATCCACTCGACTCCACGTGTTTTGGAGGAGTAGGGTCCAAGCTCCTTGAATCCCAGTGAGGGTGGCTCAGCGGGGAAGCAAGGGTCTTCAAACAGGAAGCCCCCCTCCAGACACTCCTGCTTGAGATCCTCAAAGACCTGGTTTTGGAAGTGGACAGCTTGCTCATAGGAACCAACTCCTTCTGCCTTTAGCCTGTTAGCACTGATGTGTGCTGAGATCCCTCCGTACGAGAACATGCTAGGAAGACAAAAAAAGACTGACAGTAAGGGGTCCAGGGGGAAGAGGGGGTATAAATAGCAGTGGTGCTGCTATATGCAGCAATGGAGTTGATGAGTACTGAGTCATACAGTGGGCTGACCAACATCCACAGTTCATTCACTCAATTAAATATACTTTGAGCTCACTTTAAGAGTGAATGATAAATATCACAATACACAGTAAGCAATTCAATTTTTCTTTTATTTATTTATTTTTTTTTAGCGAAGTCAGATGCCAGGAAGGCTCTTTGTGCTAGCTGAGTGTTTTCACTTGAGGTGGGGGTGGAGACAGGGAGATATTATTACAGGTGGCAATATCGTTTTACATTATTTTGTTTTTTTTTTAGGTTTGACAAGTTGTGCAGATTTAACAAAAATACCACAAAACACACAAATACAATAATTTTTATTCATTGTTTTACGTGCTGTGCTGCACTAAATCCAACGAAACTGGACTTTATCCACGTCTGGGAAATCCGTCCTATAAGATTTAGCACTGGAGATTTTGGTTTGTGGAGATTTACTCTATATGATGAAGCAAAAGAAAAGAAAAAAATCACAATCTTTCAATTAAAAGTACCACATTGCCAAATTAATAAACTCTTTCAAAAACTGTTTGAAAACAATCAATGATGAAAAGGTGAATGAAGTAATGGTCATCCAGGAGAACAGAGGCAAAAAGGAATGCAGAAAATCTTTTTTTTGAAGACCCAGTCAAGTCTTACGATACAGACTGCAGAATGGAGATGAATTTGAATGAGTTAAAACACTCAAAAGAAATTTATTTCAATTCACTCACCTGCTTACTGCTTTTAGAACACATGTACTGAAATCACTTTTACTAATTATTTTTACTGTACTAATTTAGCAAAGAGCAAACGCTGTGTTGGACACCTGCCAGGCCCAAAGGAACGAGTGGTAGCATCTGAATGGAAACTAGTCGACCATCACAGCAATCACATTTGATCTGAGAACAACAAAGTGCAAAGTGGAAGCAACGTTACTGTTTTTTTTTTTGGTGGAACACAGAGGAAGACCTTTGGGCTTTGGGGGTCATGCTCTCCTTTGAAAAAACATAAGCTTTAGTCTGAGAGCACAGGCAACAGCTAATAACACCACAAAATCCAGTTAGTTTGTTTATGTTTTTATTTTAATGTAAACATCTCCTATTTTGGCTGACACTCTGGTATGATATAGGTTCTTGGCTATAAGTAAGGTGTCTAGTAGTTCATCATCAATCAGTGTATAGATTACTATTTTGATGTTAGTTTCAGACATAATAATAAAATGTAGCGTCTACCAGCATTCAGTCATCAAATGGAGGGAGGGGGTTACCTTTCCTGACATTTGCAAATATCAAGGATCAGACAGAAGCAATCACAATTCACAACAGTAATCAACAGTAAAATGATCAGCCATTCTTAAACATATTTTATGGTAAGCAGGTCAATTCAGTTGTTCACTCTTAAAAAGAGAGGCCCTTAATTGGTTCCTGGCTTGAATATAAAGTTCTAGGGGAAAAAAAAACTTGAACCTTTACATTATATAAGTTCTCTGAAATCCACACTCAATTTATTTTCTTTAAAGGATCATTTAAAGGTTCTGTAAGAAACTAAACATAGTTCTTCCACGGCATTGGCCAAACAACCTTTTAGCACCTTTAGATTTAAGAGTCTTGGAAAATATATGACTTAAATGAATAGTGTTAAGATTTGAAAACACTGGTGGGAAAACCGAATATTCAGGCTTGGGAGAGCCGTTCACTGAATTCAGCAACATTTATGGCACCATAAAGTCATCATGCTTTTTAAAGTCAACATGAAACGGAAGTCATGACTCATTTTCCTTCTATAGCGAAACTCTGTATCAAGGAGGGTCTCTGAGTTGGCAGCATGTTTTTAGTTGATAAGAGGTGGGGGCGGTGGGGGGGAGGTGTTGAAACATGATATTATTGGTTACTATTATTTTTCCCTGCCTGCTGGTGCTGATGATGTAATCAAACTTCATAAGATGTTTTAGATGTCAGCAAAAATCATCACTAGCGTTGTTCGATTCCAGTAGGAGTCAACTCCAATTCCCATTCTAAGTGAAGGTAACTGTTGGAGCCATTTCCACACAATAATCTAAATTCCAAAAGACACATAGAAGGACATCTGGCAAAAATGAAGAGTAAAATATTAATTGTATGTTATCTTGGAAAGGAAATTTGCAGAGCTAATGTTAGTTAAATGAACTTAGCTGACTAACAGTTGTAACTAACTAAGTTGTACCTGATTCTCCTCTGTCAACTGCTGTAGGTGGGTAGATGTTTCAGCACTGGCAATGGTTGTTTGTACACCAATGGTTCATTACAAATATTACATTTTATTTTGTTTTCCATCTTGTGTAAAATAAAACACCACTGGACTATCAATGTGTGCGTTGTGGAAGGATGCAGGTTTTCATTCAGGGTGTCTAGACAGGAACAGCACAAAACCTCTCACTCTGTATGCATGAGGGCACACGCACACTTGACCATCGCTGTGTGGAATTGAGTCCAAAGCGTTGGAGTCAACTCTTCATTCCCACCTGACTGAAATCAAGGAATCGATATCTTTTGGGATCAACTGCCAGCCCTAGTCTTCACATTTTGATGGAAGATAGCAGGAATATGGTATAGCAAGATTAACTATGCTTAAAGACCAAGAACATAAATGATGATGAAAAAAAGGTTAATTTTGATTTTATGTTGACTTTAAAACACTCCACATTCCTACAGCCTATGCAAATCTACAAACTGGCATAATATTGTAATATAGCAAAGGTAATAAAAATGGCTGGTCCTGTGCGTTCATCAGGCTGGAATCCTCCTCTATGTGAGTGTGTGTGTGTGAGAGAGAGAGTGTGTGGTTCCCCCATACAAACAGCTGATTCAGGCGGCCCTTTGTAACGCTGACAATGAAAACAGATCACTCAAGAACTGAGATCCGCTCCCCCAGACGAAGGGCCCCCCGCTCGTTTCAACAAGCAACAGAAACGCATGCTATCAGCAACAGAGGCGCCAGTGTTCACTTTGGGAACCGAAGTGAGCAAGGATTTGCAGTAAAAGTGATTGAGGATCGTGGCTGAAACACTTTTAACACCTTAAAGTGCAAGGGCCTGTATGTGGGCCTCATAACTACATTACTTACATGTTAGTTTAGTTGTGGTGACCAAATAATTCATACCAGTTACTGAATAACAGGTTTAAATTTAAGTGGTTAAGCAAACTGTTCCAAATCATCTTAATTTAAAATGTTGAAATAATTAGTGATAGTGTGTCACTACAGAGTGGCTGGTTAAGCGTAACAGAAAGTTCAGGGGAGGGCTTTGTGCAGGTGTAACTGGTTACAGTTATTTAAGAATAACTTATGCAGCAGATATACTGCTGCTGCACATGTATTGTCTGTATTTATTGTGACTGGTCATTGTCCTGAGTCAAATATATTCTGTTGCACATGATCAGTACTGACCACCTTTGCACTCTAAGATAAGCTTTGCTTTAAATACTTATGAATATGTACAATGATATTAAAACTACTCTAACCAGTATTAGGAGGTCAAAAACTTGGTCTGCCTACTTGTTCATTTTTGCAGTTTCTTTTCTCCTATACTTTTTTCCAGTTGGTTTTTCTTCCTTACTTAAGTTAATGCACTGTGGAGGCTACTTTAAAATCCTAATTCACTACAGTTTTCTGAAAGGTAGAGATAGTTTGGTAAAGGTAATTTGCTAATTTGATTCTGTCTGCAGCCCTGAGAATGTGTGATTTCTAATCAATTTAATAAGGGATAATAGTAGTAACAATGAAAATAATTTCACAAAATTATAACAGCCCAATACTCTTGTTTTTGTTCCACATCGAGATACAAAGTGATGAAACAGGAGACAAGCACGTCACACAATAAGTACTTATCTAGCAGACGCTGTAATTTGGAGAAAAAATAGGCCACAATGTTTTAAACAGTGGAACCAAACTGATTGTTAAAGCTCCACTTTAAGGACAACTCCACCGATTTTCAACATTTCTGTTAAGGTGTAAACAAAGTCATTCTGAGCAGTTTGATGTGGAGACAAAGTTCTAAAGAAACTGACCGAGTCAGAATTGTTCACAGTGGTGGTCATAGTAACCAGACACCTGAAGAGTTTAATGTCTCGAAAAGCTCCCTCACACACACACAACATGGAAATACACTGCCTGATGCCGGAGACACTGTTTTCAAAGGTTTTGAGAAGGTTTTGGTCTAAAACATACATTTTTAAAATCCATTCATGGCAGAAAGGTATGTGCAGGGCTTTGTAAGGTCCAAGAAATGCTTTCCCCTCAGATTTGCCACTAATTGGACAACTATTTTCACTACACTATTATTAATACTACATATAATTATAAATATTACTCACGAGACAGGTTCACTTATCATTTTACATAATAAATAAAACTGACATCACAACTCCTGGTTCATATCATAACCACTGCAAATTAATCTAAGTTTGTACATTTCTCTACAATGCACCATTTCACATCAAAACAGTCTGAAAACAGGCTTTGTTTACATCTCAACGATTGAATTAGGCCCAAATTTTCAGAACTCGGTGTAGCTCCCCTTTCAGTGCACTCCACACGTCAAACTCTTGTTGATTCTTTCCAATGACAGGCTTAACAGTGGGTTGAAGTTTTGCCCAGAATAAATAGGCCTTTTATAGGGTTAGCAGACACACATATAACGCTGATTCAAGACTAAGCATACAGACTTTAAAGGAATTAGCCGAATTTGTTTGGCAAAACGCCCCGTCCACTCAGCCACAGAGCCTGTGGAGATCACAGTCCGTCAGTGGGCGCTAGCAGGGCTGCTGTAGCCGTTAGCCATTCTAAAAGTAGCACAAATCAAATCACCGCTCTTCGGGAAGAAATAACACACGAACAGCAGCAGCCTTACCTCTGACGGGCTGGTCAACACCCTCGGCGGACAGTGTTAGGGGTGAGGAACAGGGCTAACCGCTGTGTTCCCCTGAATGTGAGGTATTTGCTCAGTGGCGAGACGCGGACACAGTTAGCTGTCCAATCCGAGCCACACTGCACAGCCCAGCACAGGCAGCAGTCACTGCAGCCTGGCGACGAGCCACATAACTAGCATACAGCAAAAGCTACAGAGTGAAAACCTGACAACGTGATTAAAAATGATATTTTATTCAGTAAAATCAAAGCAGCAAATAATAAAACGCGATACAGATTCGGTGAGACCATGGTTACCTACGATAGATTATAAAACGTGACCTAATGTCACTTTTATATGGAGCCTTTGAGGTGACATGGTGATTATTTTTAGTAAGGCATGACCACGAATGAATATTTTGAGGCCACGAATTACTATATTGAGGCCACAAGTTAGGTTTCTCATATCTCATGGCCTCAGGATAGTAATTCGTGGCCTCAGTATTGTAATTTGTGGCCTTAATATATTAATCTGTGGCTACAGATTTAATTTTAATGAAAAATAATCACCATGTCACCTTCAAGCCTCCGTACTTCTAGGTTAGTGTACAAGTTAATGGTCAACCAGACGTGAAAAAAAGAAGTCTGAATTGCCTTGTGTTCCTCTAGATCATGGCGCATGACAGCCACTAAAAGAAGAAAAAGAAAGAGCACATAAATCAATATTCAGAGAAAAAAATTGATTAAAAGTAACAGCACATGCATAAATTATGAGATTACCTGAGTAAGGTCCAGCTCAATGAAGCCAGTTGAATGAGCATCTATCTTCTTGAACAGCTCTACAAGGGGGAAGGTAGTATATTAGGCCTAGTTAGTAATAGCAGGCTAGTTTATGAAGAAGTTTTGAACGAAATAAGGATAAAAATGTCTAGAAATAGTCAGGTGAAGGCTGTTTTTGGATTTATTTTATTTTGGATTGGAGCTTTATTTCACGCACTAAGCTTAACAAAACTGAATGGCATGAGCTTTAAGCCCACTTAAAAAGAATAAATACTAAAAAACATCATCTAAATACATATAATAGCAAACACTCTATATGTCTATTTTTGAAATTCTCACTAGGAGTGGGATGAGTGACTATCAATTCTCATTTTTGGGATCTTTAACTGGCTATTATTTATGGATGGTTGTGTGGGCAGTGGAGGGTGGTGGCCAGTCTCTTAAGGATGAGTTTAAAAGGCTGAAGGCCAGAGAGGTAAAGCAGCACTGGAGGTAGGTTTCTACTAAACATCACAGCCTTAGTGTTGAATTTAATGTGAGAACCCAACTGCCAAGTTTAGCTAGAACCATATGAGGGGTAATCACTTTGGTTCTTCTGTACACACGGATAGAGGTAGGTAATCCAAGTTTAAAATGTAAAAATCCTTTCCAGGATTTTATTCCAACTGCCAGACTTCTCTAGTTTACTCAAACCAGCAGCAAAGGTGTTCAGGCAGTACCTTCTAGACCTGGATTACCCACCTCTGCACATGGATGAGATTTGGGTCATCCACATATTTCTAGCCATTCTCAAATTCTGTGACTCACTGAGTTTGCAAGCAAAGTCTCTTAGAACTCTCTGACGTGTCCCGTCAGGGCCAGGGGCTTTTGTGTTTTGATAGTTTTACACTTTGCATGGGTTGATCAGAGATGGCAATGATTTTGTTATCGTCTGGATTACATGTTGGGATGTCAGTCTTTACATTTGGTTTCTTTAATCTAGCCATAGACTGAATCTCATTGCATCAACATTTTGGGTTTTCATGTCTGAGGTGGGGAATGTTTGTAGAATAAAACTCTTTATTTGTTTTACTGATTTATGTCTTTGCCACAAGCTCACCCACCTGGGTCTGTGCTGCGGCCCCCATGCCCTTCTGGTTTTTGTTTTTTGTAGTCCATGCTACTCTAAGCTCCGCCCATCATCTTTTCCGCTATCATTGAGTGTGTTTACATGCACTCAATAATCTGGTCATTATCGGATTTCTGCAGTTATCTGATTATTCAAATGGTCATGTAAACAGCATACTCTGATTTCTTAGATCAGAGTAAGGTCTAGAAATCTGATTAAGAAATCCGATATAGAGAGCTGGATTTTAGCTCAGTAATCAGATTTCTCAGTGCATCTAAACTCTTACTCGGACTTTTTTCAGATTTCTGAGTCTGTGCGTGTGAGTAACAGACCGCAGAACTGGAAATAAGTAAGCAGCGTGGCCGCGAGATGCAGCAAAACACTTTTGGAGCGATGCTAACACCAACTACATGTTTGACGAAATGAAGGGTTTAAATACTCTTTATCTTCTAGATGATTGGATTACTGACAAAATCTGATTTTCTGCAGTTATACTGTATATTATTATTAGTAGCATGTAAACGCGCTCATTGTGTCCACCTGTTTCAGATTCCAACTCCATCTAGTCTTTGTATTTATACCTGTGCTTTTCAGTTTGTGTGTTCTCTGTTCTCTTGTGATGGGTTTAGTTCTCTAAGGCTTGCATTACGTTTCCTCTTGTGCTTTGTTTCCATGTTTCTACTAGTTTTGGATGTGCTTAGCTTTAGCCATTGTATCTCCATGTTTTATAACCATTATGTATATATCTGCACTTGGACCATTCTAATGACTATAAAACAAGTACATATCATACTTTACAACATAAGAATGAGAAATCCTTACTGAACATCATCTCCAGTCGTGTCATACAGGCCACAAAGTTGTCAAAGTCGATGGTCATGTCTGTCTCGCCGTATCGGGCAGCCAGAAGCTGATGGATAGCGTTGTTCAGAGTGAAGCCTGTGTGAAAACCCTAAACTGTAAATTTCTCCCTTTTTGCTCATAAATATTGTTTATACATTTGATTTAAGTTTGAGCTTCACATTACATTATAAAAAAAAAAAAGATGACACTAACCTGCTTCCTTTAAAGCCATGCGCATCTCTGGTGTGCTCATGCATCCAGATCCATCCATGTCATTTTTCTTATAGATGATCTAAAGGAGAATATGATAAAAATTCATCCTATATAGTGTACAGTAATTTTTTCCACTATTCAAGATCAGTCATATACATACACTCATGCATGTAACTGTTCAGCAAAGAGACTCACCAAGTATTTTTGGATTTTCTTCCATAGGGTTGCAAACTCACCGATTCCTAGCTTGCCATTACCACTGTCCTGTTTTACAGTTAAGGAATGATGGATTTTCAGTAAATCATAAAGTAACAATAAGCTAATAAAACTTACGCCAAGCGCCATTCATGGTCATAGTTTTATGTAGGTTTAACTCATGTTGTGGGTCCAATTTTAAAAGGATACATCCATGAGGTTGACCATGATCCTACATGTGTCTAAACTGAAGCCATCTGTCTTAATATCTGTTCCTGTGGAGAAAGTCATAGTTAGCCTTGGTTAACTTTGGTTTATATGCTTAATTCATCATTACTCGTCCCACAGAGTAGAATCCAGACTTACTTTTGCTGACTACTTTATTAAAAATGGTTCTCAGCTCACTTGCAGATATTTCCATATCCTGGTGGAAGATTGAACAGTTAGACATCTCAAAGCTTATCTTTAATGTTGTGTTTATAAAAAAGAGATAGTTCTTACAAGATCTGATTGGACAAGACACATTTGAAACCATATCATGACTTAACCATGGTAAAGATCACTATAATGACTGCATGCTGACGGTACCAGGAAAAACTGAAGATATTTGGGTTTAGACTGGTTAAAAGGCTGGAAACTACACAAAAATAACCAAAAACCTTAAGTTATTCATTGACTTACACATTAAGGACTATACAGAGTTTGGGAAGATTGCACAAAAAATTTGTGGAGATATTTTATTCAATTTACTAAAGTTTGATTGTGGATTTTAAAAGAAAGCCTTTAGGCTTTCATAAATTTGAGTTAGTCTCCAGAGCATGCTGTTAGGAGATTTCCTTTAATATTGGCAGCAGGGCCGGGTTTTTGCCGCATAACTTGTCCCGCAGTTTTCAAGATATCAACACCATTCCAACTCCAGATTATCCGGTCTGATTGTGTTTTGGGCTTGTATACAGCTTTTTGATCAGATGCACAGTTTTCGTTACATCTTTCGTTAAATTTTTTTCTCATAGGAATAAATGGGCTGAAAAATTGCATGACCATCTACTATACTGTACTTCACCGTTTTACATATACTATCTCAGGGCAGGCCCCTGAGCAAGAATTCAATGTTGTTCTGACCCGCATTCATCTGTTTGTCATTTTTTCCATCACTTGTTTCTCCCTTAGAGTCCCATTCATTTTTGCCCCAGCACATACTCTTTGAATTCATTGCGCACCAAACTACATGTACTCAAATTCTACTGCACAGTAATACCGACCTACAATCCTCTATGTGTCATTTTTTCATCCCTCATTCCTCACCTAGACTCCCATTCATCCCATTCAACAATAGAATAACCCTGATAGCTGGAAACAATTAGTAACACTATTTCAAAAGTGGTCATTAAATGACTAAAAAATTATTTTACTATTAATATAAAGTATTTAATGTATCTACATCAGCTTTGTTTATAACCTGAATAGTTATAATGATCTACCTCTCCAGCCAGCTTTGTGAATAGGCCCCTAAATCCAGCATCAACTTCAGCCTCTGACACAGCTTCCTGAGAAGACAAAGATTTATCAGTAGCATTCAATGCATTATATACGAATATACAAAAACACAGATAAAAGGAGAGTTCCTCACATCTTCAATGTCTGCCTCTACAGGGTCATCACAGATTCTGAGGGGCAGAGAGTCAGAGTAAATGAACCAATAAGACACTTATGACTAAATATTAATGGGGAACTCCACCGTTTTTTTTTAAATATATATATATGATTAAATAATTTAGATGTAAACAGAGTCATTCAGAGTGGTTTGGTGTGAAATGCTCTGTTCTAGAGAAACTTACCAGTCAGAATTGTTCATAGTGGTGGTGATAGAAACCAGACATCCACCTCTAAAAGCTCCCTCACAGCAAGTTATTACAGAAAATGCTTATGAATATGCTGCCTGATGCCTAATACAATGTTTTGTGATAATATATATTTGTGGTAGAAACATACATGCTGGGCATTGTAAGGCAAAATAGTCCCTATTACATGATAACTCATATGTGCGTAGCTTCACTAGTGGTTTTGGACAGAAAATAAAATGGCTATATTTGCACTGTAGACACCATGAACCCTGGTTCCTATCACTACCACTGTAAAGAAATCCGACTAAGTGTGTCTACGATGAACCATTTTGTACCAAACTACTCTGAATGACTTTGTTTACATCTCAGCAATGGAATCATTCCGATTAAAATTGGTGGGATTCCCCTTTAAACAAATCTGTTTTGGACTTTCAAAAAAATGACCAATGGGATCTAAATGACCAGAAGGAGTTGAAATATATTAGCCAATATCTAACAGTATCTAACTGTCACCAATAGCCATACCAAATTTAAGGAACTTCATATTCATATAACCTACAATATTGGCCAATCTAATTTTATATGGCTAAAAGTCCAACAGTGTTAGTTAAGCTGTGCTTTACTGGCTGATATGGTGGGCAGATGTCAACTGTGAATTATGATTCATATTTCACATTTCTTAAATGAAGAGGAGAAACTCCCAAAGTCGTAAATAATCTAAATATTGCAGGATGGGAGGCGGAGCTTCACAGAATTCTTTGCGGTATTGTTGGTTTCTGTTCATTCTTATTAAGTCTTATTGTTACTCTTCAGCTCTTTTAATGAAAGTATTTTTATGTTGTAAAATGTTAGCGTCGTGTTATAGGTTAGGTCCGGATGCATTTTACGTTTTTTCAGTATTTTAACAATGATTGTTAAGCCAATTAAGTGCAGCCAAAAATGCAAGACTGCAGTTGTAACCCTTGTTTTTTGATAGTATTATTTAATGATATTGTAATGGTAATTATGGTATATTATACCATATATTTCCTTATTGTAATGACACTGTTATAAACAGTACAGATGAATTCAAACAAGGAAGACAGATTTCTATAGCTGTGACAGTTGTACCACAATAAGTCCCACGCTGACACCCAGTGGCTGAAGCTGAAACAGTCACAGCAACCCCTCACCCTGCTGAGAGCCTGGACACACTTATGCGTTTATGAGAAATGGAAAAGCACAGCAGGAAGCACAAATGACCAACACAAGATTACAGGAGTTCAACAGGTTCTCATTGTGTCTAGAGTGAGGATAATACCTATCCATGTTCTGCAAAGAAATGTATTATTTTCAGCATCTGTTGCTATGTTGGACAAGCTTTATCAAACACTGGCAAAAATCCCATTTAACCTAACATGATATTGTAGCACACAACCCTAAATTTAGCATAATCGCTTGAAAATACCTACATTTAGATTGGGATATTAATTTCTAATGATATTTATTTTGCATGTATGTGAGATGTCACACTGATAAAGTAGATCCGACGTATTATTTGTCATGTAATCAAGCTAACATCAATAATGTCAGCATGGTTTATATGGATGTTGTTTCCAACTTGCCTTGTTTTCACTGGCTGCAATAAAATAGTCCAGCTTGGCAGCACAGAATTTTGAACAGGAAAGTCAATCTAAGCATCAAAGATCACTATGATTTAGGTTGAACTGGATTTTTAATGTCCTTGTCCAACTTTGCAATAGTTGCAAGAAAAAGAACACATTTGTAGGCAGAGCATGGATGGGTCAACCGGGTGTCAGACATGGTACAAGGGTCACACCAAGAGAAAACCTTCTAGTAGAAATCTTATACAAGTGTCAGAGTCAGTGCCATAAAGAAAAAATTTTATGTTAGTCATATATATATATTGATCCATAAACCAAAATGTGCCACTTGTGTTTGATTGCTCACAGAAAATGAGCTAGCACTTCCATTATAATATCACCTAAAAACAGGGATTTACATTTCCTATGGTCATAGAAAGAAAGTTAATCGTAGAAGTCACAGTTATTGCAGAGAATAACAAGAGCATGTTGTAATTTCATAACCATTATTAATCACAGAATGCAAATCATCTGTAAATGTAACTCACTATATAACTAAATGTAAAATTATGCAGTTATGTAATGAAATAAAATAGCAAAACTACCATCATAACTCGCAATTTCTAGGAGTTTAGGTCTTTTCTGCATTCTGCACTACTTCTCTGAGAATATAGCAAATATTAACAGATAGGAGTTTGTGGTCCTTACTGCATTTCGGACTGTTTCTCTGAGAACACGCGCACACAGAAGTCTCCGTTCTTGTGTGGCTCGAAGGTGGAGGGAACGATGAGGTACTCGCCAGGGGGCAGCTTGAAGCGCGTGCTGACCTCGCGCAGATTGATGAAGGTCTCAGAACGAGCTTTCTGAGCGTGGGTCAGGAAGAACTCTTTACTGAGATGGACCTCCTTCTGCCCATAAAACTGAGATGAGATGAGAAGAAAAAATTATAAATAAAGAGTCAAATCAATACACATGAAAAGAGAGCAGTTGATATTAGGAGTTGTTCTGTTTTAAGAAGGTCACTCAGTATGTGTGTGGAATCTTCTCCATGCTGACTTCCAGCTAGGATGCTAACCTCTTTAGGGACCTGGAATGACATAAAACCATAGGTTTATATTGCACTGTGATATGTCATGAACCTGACAGAAAGTTGCAGTGCCCTCACCTCATAGATGGCATAGCCAACGGTGTGCATATCCTCCCCTGATTTCCTCAGCCTGCGCCGGTTCTTCTGGATGAGGCCAATCACTACGCTACAGCTAACCTCATTATCAGCAGGATCGTCATCCTCCTCCTCTAGCTTGATCTTATACTGCGGATTCATCCAGAACGTGTCTGTGGGCGACGTTGCGAGGCAGTGTACATTTAGTGCAGTCATTTTTGTCTGTTACAGCAAATTTTACACTGTAGAATTGACTGTGGTTCTAAGTGCTAATTCAAGAAAGGATGAAATCTGCACCACTTTTTAGTGACATGTTTATCATGGTGACCAGGAATGGAGTTATTAGACATCGTCTGGAAAAATGTGGATGGAACTGGGTTGACCAAGGGCATTATAGGGCATGTGTTTGCGGCATTGCTTGTTAATTGGGCGAGAGTTGGGGTCAGTCTTGACAGAATTCTTGAAGGGCTTGTGAATGTTGTTGACCTGGTCATTATAAGATATGAAATAACCTCTGTGAGAGAGGAAGTGTAAGAGTAAGAGAGATAAGGGATGTACAGAATATGTGATGTGGGTGAGAGATGCATGTGCTAATTTTTAAATGAAAAAAATGTGTTTTTAGCTGAAGTGACAGCAGAGGAGAAGGTATCAAGCAGCAATCAATATAGCCAGATCTGTCAGTGAGTCGAGTTTCTGCTTTTTCCTCTCAGCTCCCTGCATTATTGCTCTGTCAAGTCAGAGGCTATCAGATAGCAAGGGACTAGAAGTTGATGGTTGGGCTGGTTTGGAGATAAGAGGGCACAGTGATTCAGGGAATTCAGAGAAAGCAGAGTTGAGGAAGTAAAACAGCATTTGTGAAGATGCATGGATTGATGGTGAGGAACGTGGAGAGGGTAAACAGAGAAGGATTTTAAGTATTTCTAAAGGTTGTAGTATCTATGGGAAGAAATGGGTTAACCATGAATGACAGACAAAGCCACAGAATGGGCTGAGGAGCTGGCTGTGTGAGAGCTATTTGTGTCATGTCTCAAAGCAAAATATATCATTTCCAGTCTTTTTTAACTGGTAATTATGACTAAGGGGCAATTTTCCACAGTCACCTTGAGATCTGTCAATTCCAACTTTATTTAAATGTGACAATAAACTGAACTGTCAATGCAGTTTGGAAATTAGGTCCCAAATTTAATATTTATTCATTAACATTAAATAAAAAAGGCGTAAAGTTAATATAGAAGAACATACTTACACTCTTAGCAAAAAGCACCATATACTGCAGGTTTCCCATCATGGCAAATGTACACTATATGGCCAAAAGTATATGGACACCTGACCATTACACATATGTGAGCTTGTTGGACATCCTATTTTAAAACTATGGTCATTAATATGGAGTTATGCAGCTATATTTGCAGCTATAACAGCCTCCCCTCTTCTGGGAAGGCTTTGCATAGGAGTTTGGAGTCTGTCTGTGGGAATTTGTGCCCATTCAGTCAAAAGAACATTTATGAAGCCAGGCACTGATGTTGGATGAGTAGTCCAGGCTTACAGGATCCAATTCATCCTAAAGTTGTTCAGTGAGGTTGAAGTCAGGGCTCTGTGCGGGCCCCTGGAGTTCCTCCACACCAAACTAATCAAACCATGTCTTTATGGAGCTCGCTTTGTGCATGGAGCACAGTCATGCTGGAATAGGAATGGGCCTTCCCCAAACTGTTGCCACAAAGTTGGAAGCATTTAATTGCATAAAATGTCTTTGCATGATGTAGTATTAATGTTACCCTTCACTGGAACTAATTGGCCCAAAACCCTGAAAAACAGCCCAAGACCATTATCCCTCCTCCAACAAACTTTAGGCCCCATCTATTCCAATAGGTAGCTTTCTCATGGCATCTGCCAAACCTAGATTGGTCCATCAGGCCAGGTCAGATAGTCAAGCTTGATTCATTACTCCAGAGAATGTATTTTCACTGCTCCAGAGGCCAGTGACACTGTGCTTTACACCACTCCAGCCAACACCTGGCATTGTGCATAGCGATCTTAGGCTTTTGTGCAGCTGCTTGGTCATGAAAACTTCGCTTTGTGGCTGAGCTGTTGTTGCTTCTAAATGCTTCCATTTCACAATAATTGCACCTACAGTTGACCAGGGTAAGTCTAGTAGGGCAGGAGTTTCACAGACTTGTGGCAAAGGTGGCCTCCTATGACAGGGTCATGTTTAAAGTCACTGAGCTCTTCAGTGTGACCCAATCTGCTGCTAGTGTGTGTGTATGGAGATTACATGGCTCTGTGCATGACATAATATTCCTGTTAGCAATGGGTGTGGCTAAAATATCTGCATTTAATAATTAGGAGTGGTATCCACATACTTTTGGTCATATAGTGTATATGATATCTATGTACTGTAGGACAAGAGATAATAGGGAAAGAGTTTAACTTTGAGGATTCTTACAGGGATGGTTCCTGCAGCCACCTGCTGTGGAGCCCCTCCTCCAGCTGCCATCAAATTTACTCACACTCCAGTGCTTCACTGAGTCAGAAGTAAGGGTGTCTGGGGTCAAAGTGCAAATCTCCACGCGGGAATAATGCCGCAAAAAGTCTGAGAATGACATCCTGAACACATACACAAATTAGTGAATACATGAATACTTTATTATGTGCATCTACTTTGCATCTACACTCACTGATCAACTTATCACACCTACCTTGGAGGTTTTTGGTCAGAGACTATAGCTAATTTTTTTCAGTGCACAATTTTCGTTACCCCTCCTCTATTCCTTTGTCAGTGGTCAAATTCTGACCACAGAGCTGCTCTTGGCTGGGTGGTTTTGGTTGGTAGACTGCTCTCAACCCAGCAAGGACACTGAGGTGTCACTGTACCATGTTGGTGTGACTCCTTTGTTGAGAATGGTCCACCAGCCAAATATCTGGTCAGTGGTGGTTTCCACTGATAAACAGGGTACTAGGGGGCTGACAAAGTGTGCAGCAACAGTCAGCAAAAACTGCACCTGTAGGTGTAGCTGATAAAATGGTCAGTGAGTGTAGGTACACGGTAGATATACCTAATAAACTAACAATGCAATTGAAGTCAAAGAAATCAAGATGTTCACAAAAGTCACAACCAGAAACATTGCTTGACATAATGAGGTACAACAAATCATGACCCAACTGTTCTCAGGGAAAAAAGTAGGATTATCAAGGTAGGTCAAACTAGGTATACCAGAACTCTCCATCATCAGCTTTCACGTTCTCACGCTCAGAGGCATCTACAGAGTTCCACTCAGAGGAGCTGCATAATGAAAGAGATTACACAGCCAGTAAGAAAAACTTCAAGGATGGAATTCAAGGAATCAATATTAATACAGTACAAATACAGTACTCTGCAAAAAACACTCATTTATTCATTTATTAAATATCCAGTCAAAACGGTTATTAGGCACAAATTATTAATTTTTTAGTATCTATTTCTAAGAAGATTAGATTTAAGATAATCCACTTGCATAAGGAAGGAGAAAGAGAAAATAAGTGAAAAAAAACAGGTGTTTCCAAAACTGGAATTCAAAAATGTATTAAAAGACAACAAGAAAAGTTTCACTCCAAACAACATTACGAGACCAAGTGGACTACATCAGATAAACAGTAGTTAAAGCTTTCATCTTTAAGAGATTCTTTCACCCACTGTAAGAAGACAACTCAATCCAACAAAGTCTTCTCGGAACAATGGACTGACCACACCAGAGTCCAAACCGCAACATCACTGAATGTGTTAGGGATTACTTGGACTGTGAGAAGCAGAAAATTCAACCAACTCCTAAGACTGAACTTTGGAGATATGGAAAAATATCTCTTTGAAAAACTGAAAGCAAGTCTCCTGAAAAAAGATGAAAGCTAAATACTAAATGCTGAAAAAAACTGAGGTTTCTGAGTGTGTACTTGATGGCTCTTTTGTCTTTTGACTGGAAATTGTTAATGATGTAATAAAATACATAAAGCATAAATAACAGCATTGATAAGCAATAAATAAAACACATAAAGCATAAAACAGTTCAGCAGATCTTACCTGTCGCTCCAGGCTCCAGTCCACTCCACCTGACCCCAAGGGTTACGCACTCTGATAAGCTTCTCCTTTCGACTGCGGTAGTTCACCTAACACATGTGAAATGTTTCTCTTACTAAACAGCTTTGAATGCATGTATGGAACTATTCCCACAGTGTTTGTAGAGGAAGCAAGAAGCTCAGTCTGCTCACCTCAATGGCGCCTGTCACTGAGTAGGCGTGTCCCTTCACAAGTTTCTGATAAGTGATGGCCTCTGAGTCTGCCGCACTAGTGATCTGCAGTAATAGTCAGTAATACTTGAAATGTTTGACTGTATAACTTCACACTTGACTGTATACAAATTTAAACCTACAGTCATTACACTCTAACAATATCATAAGTGATGACAATAAGGATGAGACAAACATGAGAGTCGTATCAAAGCTGTTCTTATTAAGTTTTATCCAGCAAACACTGGAATGTCAGTAAAAAGCAATTCCAGTTACCTCTGCTTTCCCTAATGAAAACTCTGTGAAAACTCTATTACCACTACGCTGATAACTTATTACCACAATTCTTTCCCCTGTAAAACTACTTCTGGAAAATCCTTCTCTGGAAGAACAAATAATACGTATTTACAGCTTAATTTACAAACACCTTTGACTGAGTAATTAATTCAAGTGCTCTGCAAAAATGTATGTTTACTGACAGAAATCAGCAGCTGCCCAGTGGCTAGTAAGTTTTGAGGGAATGAGTTTTCTGTTTTTTTCTAAATCAAGGGAAACATATGGAAGCCCATTTCCACCAGGTAGAGGAGAACAACTGCAGTTTTCTCTAATAGCAGTAGGTCAAAAATTTGACTTCACATCTCAAAAAAAAGATTTATTTTTTTTTAAATCTTAAAACATTTAAAAAGAATTACTTATTTTCTCAACATCAGTTAGTATCTCAGAATAATGACTTATTTTTTGGAATTTTGACTTAGTATCTCAAAATAATGACTTGTCAACATAATCCCTTATTTTATCGAGACTGTGACTTATCTTGAAATTATGGCTCCCGAATGAATCCCAAAATAAAAACGTACTATAATACAATTTGATATGTCATTATTTCGAGATACTTATCATTATTATGGAATAGTACATCATTATTTTGAGATAAAAGTCAAAATTTTGCTGCCAGAAACAGGAAAACAAACATTTTTCTCCTCTACCTGGTGGGATTGGGCTTCCATAGAAACACCTGAAAATTTCTCTTCAAATTGCCTGATTGTACATCACAGACGTGGCACAGATTGAGATGACTCTGGAGCATTTCTTTAACGTAAAAACAACATGCCCACAGTTTCTTCAGTCATTCAAGTGTAGGTAATGCAAAATGAATAGATCCATACATCTATGGAGCATCCCAACAGAGCTCCGGACTCCAGAGCCTTCTTGATGATTTGGAACATGTCACGTGGAGCTGATCTTAGCTCATACATCTCCGCTATGCCTCCAGTGAAGTCCTCAAAGCCCTCCGTTGTGGAGCCCCCAGAGAGAGCCTCATAGCATCCATTCAGCCTTATAGAGCCAGAGCACAGGACAGAATTCAAACAGAAAAAACTGCAGTCAGTTAAGTACAGAGACTAATGTACACACAAGGCACATTACTTTTAAGGGTGAACATACTAGTAAGTGTAGAGGAAAGATTCCTATTCTACAAACAGACTTTTGCTGATGCTGTTCTTGCTAATATAATCTCAAATTTTTATACAACAGTTCCAGTCACACAATCTGATTAGTTGAAAAGTGTTCTTAACTCAAATAATTACAGCTGATAACAGCATGTTTTATTCACCATACCTGTATCATTCCACTAACCACAGGTTGCAAACTTAAAATGATTTTAATCTTAAAATGCTACCTGTAGTGGAACCATTTTTATCAGAAGAAACTGACCCCATTACAAATACAATCTTTCATGACAAATTGGACATCCATAACAAAACTAATGAGAAGTGGTAGTGCACTTAACTTTGATAAAATAAGGAAATTTGAGGGTGGGCTGCTAATCATTTCAGAACAAGTGTAGTTTTTCAAAAGCGTAATGTTGTAAATTGGGTGCTGCTGCTAGTTCTGATTGACCACAACACAGTCCAGCTCAGTAATATAGCATTTATACTATAAACTCAATTTTATGTAGGTATTCTAAATTGCAAGCTGGATTTATTAAGTTAAATGGGATCTTTGAGGGGTCTCCCAAGTGGCACAACTATTCAAGCATTGGACCTATCGACCAGGAGATAGTGAGTTCTTGGTCAGGGGTCCAAGACAGTATGATGGTCCTCCCAACACAGGCATTTGTTAGCTGATAAATAGAATTAGCAGTTAGAGCTCTTGTCCAAAGGCACTGAGCTGTCCTAAGAAGTTGGGTGAGCAACAGTTCAAAAAGTTATCTCCAGTGAAGGACATGCTAGTCTTCACCCACCCAACTTGGTAGCCTCAAGGTGGAGACCTATCTAGCATGTGAGAATAGAAAAACTGGGTAAAAATCTTTTTTTAAAAAAAAGAGACTATTGTCAATGTTCTAAGACTGAAGCTTGTCCTACTTAAAAGCAGTTGCTATGAATCAATGTAATTGTAGGTGGAGCATGGATAGGTTAATTGCCAATATTAAACACATTTTTAATTTGTTTTAATTGTTTTTTACTTGGCAAAATCATTTAAAATAATAAATGCATGGACTGTGTTTGGAAGACAACATAAAATCACTGTCCGAAATTTCTGATGCAACTAGGAGCATCAAAACAGCAAAACAGAACTAAATTCAGTCGAGCTCACAGGTGAGACTGAAGTGTACTCACTTAGCATAGGCCTTCTCTAGCAAGGCACTCCAGAACTCTGAGCCTGTGACTGAATGAACAAACAGCAGCTCTCCATCTCTGGTGGGCAACCGGTCGTCAATAACCACGTCCACCCACTCGCCAAACTGCCAGAACTGTGGAGAATGTAGAGAATGTACAGTATACAAAATTAAAGTCCAACATTAACAGCTGATTTTACTCAGTCTCACCACATCCAGACCTGTCTGGACACTGCCTACAGTGGAAGGAATGTGCTGATCACCCTTTTAAATATAACTTTTTTCCGCTTTCACATCCTCATATTAAAGCTAACAATACATCACGTTCAGTTAAAGACACATAGACCTCTAATATGGCAGGGTGTAGAGGAACAATAAAGTCCATGTGGAAAAGAAGAGGGACATAAAACTAAGACACATTGAAAACATTCTTCCTCTGGGATCTGAGGGTGTTCCTCTCTTCTGACTCAGCGTGGCTTCCTATCCCAAGCAAAACTTTCCACAAGCCACACCTCAAAACCAACTATGCATGTGGGAACTCCTCATCCTGAGTTCCTCATAGGATTACCCATGTATGTGTGTGCATGCATATATATATATATATACATATATATATATATATATATATATATATATATATATATATATATATACACAAATCTGTAGACATCTGTTCATCCAACATTTCAAAAATCAAGGGTACTGAAGTTTGTCCCTTCTTTTCTGCTGCCTCTGCTCTTGTGGGAAGACTTTACACTGCTGGAACACTGCAGAGAGAATTTGATTGAATTCAGCCACAAGAGGTCAGGTGCTGATGTTGTATAAATCACAAGCACCACTCCAGCTCATCTCAGAGGTATTGGATGGTGCTCCAACACTCCAAAGAACAGCCTAGTTCTGGGGGGCTTTATACTCCTAGCTAACACTTGGCATTGAACATGGTGACTTCAAAGCGTCCCATTTTATCAGCAGTGCTTTTCTATAGCGATTACACAAGTTGTGAGAGCCCAAACGGGTCACTTTTGTCAGCAAATGGTGCACCTTAAAGTCACAAATTAGAGGGGGTGTATATATAATTTTGGACCATTTCTTTTGGACCATGTCACATCCACACAAAATGCATCAGTGTACCTGGAAGTGGAAAATGCCTGCATAGTTGTCTCCAAAGCCCTGGTCTGTTGGAACAACCCGAGACAACACATCTTCATTGAGCGTGAGAGAAGCGATGGCTGCCAAGAGCCAGCAATCCCCTAAGACAGACAGACAGACAAACAGACAGAAAACAGAGAATCATGGTCATAATACTAATAACATTAACCGTAACAACACATCGACTTGATCTCTAAGTAACTACAGCATTTCAGCAAATTTCTCAGTTAAAGGAAGAATCTCTATCTGCTGAATCTGTAGCACAGGATCAACTACCATGAACAATAATTTCCCTGTTCTTAAAACTTATTGGCTCAAAACACAATCATAATAGAAGTAAGGTAAAGTTGTTCAGCACCTTCCCACTGGTTTATAAGTACTAGGTGACGCACTGAAATTAAAATTCCTGGCTAAAACCACAAATGAAATTCAAGACCGTGGATGAAAACCAAAACAAAGGTTTTTTCTTTTTTTTAATTTGACATTTTATTTCTGTTTTTGAATAAATATATTAAACATAAAAATGATGAGGTAATTTGGATAAAGTCTGCTTTCAATTAGGCATAATTGATGTACATAAAATAAACTTACTAAAATGATTAAAGTTTGTAGCCACAATTTCAACCTTCCTCAACAACAGAGAACAGCTGATCATTCAAAGTAATGAATTCCATTATTTTTGTTATACTTTGCAGTTTTTCATTTATACTTTGCAGTTTTTCATTTATTCATTTATTGTTTATGAATATTTTTTCTCATTTCTCAAAAACTGATGTGATTGTTGTGCTCACAGTCACTTTCTCCTTCTGTTGTTTTGCTGTATTCTGCGCATTGAGCAGGGTGTATTCAGGGGTGTCAAACCTGTAGTGGAGAAGTTCTTGGGCGGTGTTCCCCTCTTCATATTTGATATGAACATTGATAACAATTGCTTGTCTAATATCATAGAAACTGCACAATAGTTCCCTTATTTCTCATTTTCATTATCATTCAAATGATCTATGAAGTGTTGGATGCTGACACTTTGTTGTAGTCCTGTTTAATCTTTCGCAATTTTTTAGCTAAAATTTTATTGCCAAAAAACAAAAGTGCAACATTTGACCATTTTCGATTCACTGGTTTTAATGCCTGAAATTTCATGCATCCCTAATACATGCTGTATATTAGTCAAAATTATTGTCTTTGCTTATAGACTGTACGCTACATATCTAGCAATCAGAGATTAGGTGGAAAACCTTAGAGTATTCCTTTAATTCAGTTATGTGTCATTAAGACTACATTTCCCATAGTCCCTCAGTAAGTGCTAAAATTATTTCCAGACCTTTTGGACGTAAGAGTACACTGCATGGTCCAGCCTCACCCAGAGGGACTCTGCTCACCACAAACGACTCAATGTTCTCCACAGAAATATCTTTCATTTCAGAACAGCTTGTCTTTGATAACATTTACAGGCATATCCGTACCACTCTGAACAAACTAGGCCAGAGATTTAGGTATTTTTATGTCTTTTGAGACATGAATCTATCACTCCACACACATGCCAAATGCTAATGTGAGCTCATATCTGTTTTTCATAGTGTTTGTGAAGGCTGCATGAAAATCTGATGATTTAGCTTCTATTGAACAGAGGCAGCTTCAATGGTTATTCAGAAGAATCATAACACAACGAAAGAGACTGTGGCGTGTGGTTTTAATCACACTTCATCTAAAGCACATGGAAGGGCCTGGACTGGAATTAAAAAGCATTGAAAACAACACTGCCCGAGGCTGGCGTAACAGTGTGCTCATGTAGCCAGGACCCTTTAACGTGACTCACTCAGCCAAGCGCTTTTTTTTGGTTCAGCTCATACATTTGTCTTGTGACCTTGTACAGATGAATCCATTGGTTACAGAGCTCTCCACAACAACGGTAACAACAACAAACTAGTAAATAAAAGCAGGCCGATGACTTATCCTTAGTGATCTGACTATGGAGGGCATGTAGACACAATAGAGAAGCCACTGAGTTACTATGCAGTTACAAATTGCTTGTATGTATTCTTCAACACCACCTACACACGTAGAGTCTGTTCCACTCATTTCTCCTTGCTTTGTTCATGCTATTGTGTTTAGGTTTGCTGCAGTGGAGTTGCAGGATGGGAGTGATGGACTGAGGCATGCCTGTTAGAATATCAGGACTACGCCCTGACAGTTCTCAGATAGGCCTAGTAAGTATTATTTATGCCGTGTTTTATTATCTTTCTATCTTGTGTTTTTCCCTTCACACTTTGCTGGATGTTTAACATAACTCTGACTTTTAATAGCATACAAGCATTTTTATTTTTTAATATTTTACACTGTGTTCACTGGGACTTCCACATAATAAGGTTCTATACTAATTAAAGCCAAGAACCAAGAACCATGGAAACTTTCCGTAATTGACTGACTGTTAGGCAGTAATTTTATTTCTTATTTATGATGTCACTGTTCCCTCAGAACATGTTGAATGATATCATGTTTAATATATTTAGCTACTTGTTTGAATTATTTAACATTTGAAGAATTTCATATGGATAAAAATGTGACTGAATTCCAATATTCAAAAAATGGAATATGTTTCTGTGTTTAATCGATGTTCAAGTGAGTGTGTCGTTTTTTGCCTTTGCATCATTTGGTATCTATATTGTAATACAGAAAGACTGAAAGATGGTGGCTGTAATGCTAGAAAAAATACATCCGGACCTCTTTAGTTAAATCTCACAGCATCAAAACAGCCTACTGGATATTTATTTTCTGGTTTAGACTGTATCTTGTGATCTACACTGCAAATAACTGTAAACTGTAAGAAAACTGCAAAAAAACAACAGTAACAATGTCAAACCAATAAAAAATTACAGTGGTGACTAGAGCAACAACCAAAAAAGATGCCAAACTCATGCTCCATGGAGATTATGGGTCAGTCAGTCTGTCCTCTAATCATTTCCAAGCTGACTCCTGTTTGAAGCAGTATTTCCAGTGGTGGTAAAAAGTTAGAAAAATGAAGGACAATGAATAAAACAAGGCCTCTAAATCCCATAATCTATACTGTTACCAAGAAGCATTTGGGGCTAGCCAAATGCTTTACAAACCTTATTTGCTCAGTCAATACTTTATGTTTCCTCAATTCAATTTTTTTGTACAATGCATTCATTGTCAAAAAGCTTTGCTCTGCAGAAATCAGGGCCAAGACCCACAGGAAAACTCCTGGAGCTGGCATGAGGAAGAGACGCTGAGAGGAACCAAGACTCAAAAGAGGAACCCATCTTCCTCTGGGTGGCACCGGAAGTGGAGTCATAATCATAGTCATAGATGACGTTTACATAAGTGGGATTAACAAAGTAGAATCACACTGAGAGAAGAGCGGCCAAATGAGCCAGCAAGTTACCCAGCTGATGTCAATGAGCAAAGTACCCACACTATCCTTGTAAGATTAATGCTGGTATCACAGATAAACATCTTCAGATACGACCAATTAAGCATCTGTCAAGTTACTGAATTCTTTTTTGTTTTGAAATATGATGCCTGTGTGGCACTTCAGCGCTAAAGAAATGACACCATAACCTTTCGGAAACTGTGGAATAACAGTGGATCTGCCTATCGGATACGCATTTTGAGGTTTAGATGTTTTGGAATCTTCTAAACTCAAGGCTGATTCACATGGTGTGACCCAGGATTCATGCTGATATATACAGTGTAAAGGCAGCAAATGCCCATCTGGTTGCACCCTGCAGTTATATGTGAGATGCATGTTTTAGGGAGATACAAACTGTTCTTTATAACCTCATCAGGACTGTTTAAGTTTACTAAAATGACAGACAAGTTAAGCTTACCCAAACTTCCTTGGCAAATATCAGTTCTTGTTGCCCCTCCAACAATAAACTCCGGACTGGAGGTCAACTCCTACAGCAACAGAGCAGAATAAACAGTGAGGTATGATTGCAGGGCACAGCCTATATTCAATGTGTGTATCTATATACAACCCTGTTTCCAAAAAAAGATGGGACACTGTACAAAATGTAAATAAAACAGAACGCAATGATGTGCAAATCATTTAAACCCTATATTTGATTGAAACTAGTACAAAGACAACATATCAAACATTAAAACTGGGAAATGTTATTGTTTTTTTTTTTTTAAAGTATATGCCCATTTTGAATTTGATGCCAGCAATACATTTCAAAAAAGTTGGGACAGGGGCATGTTTACCACCGTGTTTCAACAACTCTTCTTTAAACAACACTCTGCAACATTTGGGAAGTGGAAGGATTTGATAAAAGACTAAAAGATGGTCTCAAGCTCCCGCTGACTTAAAGTGAGACTGAGAAGATAATCATCGGTTAACAGGTTGCTTTACAAAGGTTTTCTTACATAAAATTGAGACAACATGCAGAACATAATCCCATAATAATAATCCCATGTATGAAGGTACCTATATCTCTCATATTGCGATTCTGACAGAGAGGACTAGACAGACGCTTCACTTTGAGTAATGTATGTGGTGGCATATATGCTTTATGGATAACTTTATAGTAATGAGTTTTAAGTGATGAGCTAGATTTTTTACTACTGTAATCTGTTGCAAAAGGACAGGAGCCCTCGCTCTACAAGGCTTATAAAATCACACTATTCTATAACAAGCATGACTAAGAAGCAGATCTGTCACATCTCACCAATATTCAATTTGACTAAGGGGTTAGTATTGATGCTGATAGTGATCCAACATATCAGATCAGTGCATCACTGATACTTTAATCGAATAGACAGACAGACAGACAGACAGACAGATAGATAGATAGATAGATAGATACACACATTAGAAATAGACCATTCATGCTTTATGCCTATCCTTTTTCTATGACCTCAGTCTGAGTCATCAGCTGGCAGCATGTCAAACCTGAACTTATTCTCCGAATATCAGATTTAGCAGTTATAAAAGACTGTAGTCCTATAGATCATCTTCAACACCTCATTCTGCAGGTTACAGAAACCTAAGTGACTGACCAGCTGATCAGGGCAGCAGTGAGTGCAGACTGCAGCATCTTTCACATCACTTATCAAACCAGGTTTACCTTTGCATCTTTTTTTTTATTTAAAACAAAAAAACATAAAGAATAACGGAGAAAAACTCACTCCGGGTCTTTTCCACTGCACGCCCCTGGTTTTGGAGGACCGCGGCCCCAGCTCGTTAAATCCCAGAGATTCAGGGCTGGCCGGAAAAGTGGGGTCGCAGAAAAGCTGTCCGCGGCTCAGACACTCGCTTCTCAGACTCTCGAAGTTCTGGTTCAGGTACTTGACCGCGTTGGCGTTGGTGCCGAAGCCCGCGGCCAGAGCCCTCTTCTTGGCCAGGGTGGACGCAACTCCGGACATCCTGCGAGTTTAAAGCTTTCTCTGAAGAGTTTTCTTCCACAGTGCTGGAGTTTTCAGCGAGAAAGTGCGTAATTCCTGTCTCTCTCTCTCTCTGTGTCTGTCTCTCTGTCTCTCTGTCTCTCTCTCTCTGTGGAAAATAACAGGCATTCCTCTTCACTCCTCCTCTGGAGTGAGTTTGTCAGGCGTGGCGTCGCTAAACAGCCTTTTTACTGTATTTCTGTGTTTGTGTGACTCTGGCTGGAGAGGGAAGTGGAAGTAGAGAATGAAAGTTTGGTAAAATGTTGCGAAGCCTACTTTTTGGCACGCGCTGCCAAATGTAGTGTTTCCCACCAAAAAATGGGATCCACCGCCCTGCTGAAAAAATCAGAGTAAAAAGTTTCTGTTGGTTCCTGGTGGTGTTCAAGGCCCAGTCCCATTTCTTATTTTCACCACTACTCCTTGTTTTCGAGTGTCACCTTGCCCCTTGGAACTGAGTTATTATGGGTAGTGGTTGAAATCATCCCCTACGAAATGGGACCCTCAAATAAAGAACAGCATCACTTCATTAACAGCTACTAGCGGTGCTCTGTAGGCGACCCTGCCAGTCTGCAGTGATAGAGGAGGGTAAAGTTCAGCTCCTCACTGCTGGGCTTTAGTTAAATTTAGGGCATCATATGCTTTCACAGAGCAGTAGTATACTCATGTCTCGGTAGCTAGCTAGCAGGACACTAGTGGTCTCTAATGATAATCATTAAGCCAATTTACATTTAATCTAAATGATTCTGATGATCTTGTTTCAGCAGGGTGATTTTATTTGATTCAAATGTGTTCATAGTTTGCACATTAATGAAAGATATTACATCAACATAGTTGTTGCCAAAGGTGAGTAAACTGAAAGACTAATCTGTGTTGATTTAGTATATGTATTAGTTGTTACTGTTAGCTGAATGAATAGTAACAGTTATGTGGTGTGGTTAGGCACTGCTGTTATTCATCACCCTAAAGCAATGGCTCAGACTCCTTATTATGCCCTGCCTTGTTCCCACATAGCAAGAGGATAGTGAGCCACACCCAATCCTAATTTTATTCTTTCTTCAGCCTGTATTTACTGTGTTTATTTATTTATTTATTATATAAATTCATTTAAGTAAATAATTTTAACAGTGATACGATAAAGTCAGTTATTGTTCAGTAATGAAACCAATACACTTAAAAATAACAGAAAAGATGCTGAAATTAATGTACATACAATAAACATTAAAATAACACAAATACATGTACACGTACACATGATATATTAATTTCTCACTTTACTCTCCTTTCCTTTTAATCCCCCGCGGAGCATTCTTTACAAAAAGTGTTACTGATGCAACACACCAGCTTGTAGTACCCAAAAAGTCCTAGAAAGCAAGTGTTCACTATGCTGAATAGACTCAGCACTTTCAGAGAACACAAGATTGCTTTCACTCTAGCTACCAGAATCCCATTAGCTCCCCCCTGTGGACAGTCTTGTTATACACGAGTGAGTGAGTTAGTGAGTTACTAGTCAAGTCCATGAGGGGCTTCACATCTAAAAAACGAGCTAAGTTTAATCCAGAGCGTGTGAGCAGAGCGTTGTGATTCTGCTCATAGCGCGGATCGTCAGATTCTCTCTCGTTCCAGTATCACTTGTCTGACTTGCAAGTCAGACAGTCCGTTTTTCCCCACTGACTACCTCTACATGACATGAGTGATGCGGCAGTGACTCTCCAGCTCAAACACGACGGCCATTCATACACAGAGCTGTTCATCAGACCTACATACTGGAAATTCTCACTGATTGCAACAAAAGTCCTACAGACGTTACACACACTTTTGCTGCATGAATGACAAAAAAAAGCTGCACATTTGTTTACCCTCAGCAGTTTTCTAGCTTGTGATTGGGCTGTCTCTTCAAGCCTATAGCTTCCGAAAAAATGGCTGTGTAGCACAGAATGTTTAACTTTTTTGTGTAATAAAAATAACGTGTGTAGTGTCTTGTGCATACATTCAAGACATAAAATAAATAGCACTCCATGTGAATCATATGGAGTGCACATGGTACAGGGTTTCTCTGGCATGTGAGCGAGGAGTGGAGAGATTACAGAACCTTTTAAGTGAACAGCTCTGGTTTAATCTGAAGTGTTACATTACTGTGAAAGACTTACTTTTAGGCTATTCAATCTGATATATTTTATGAGTGGTATTCTCAAGTCTAAGCTCAGCATCTGACTTCAAATCAATATCAACAGAAGACAGAACCTCTGCTCTACTTTTTAATGAATTTTAGATCAGTCAACATACAGACACAGTAGTTGGTTAAACTATAGTACTGACCTTTAAGTTCACTGTTTTGAGAAGGTAAATCATTAACATAAGCTGTTAGCATATTGCTAACAACAGTCGCTTTAATTTCATGTTTTTTTCCCACTTTGTCCAAATGACTTCTCACTTCTGAGCTAGGTCAAGCGCAGCAGTAGTCTTACTGTGTCAGAGGAGTTTCTGTATCTGTCCGTTGTCTGTTGAATGTCTGTCTCTACCTGGAACAGCTTAACAAAATGGCTCAACAAAAAACAACAGAATCATTGTATCATTTAATTTAAAATCAAACTAGTCAGTTCTTGCATGCAGGATGATAGTCTGGGTAGTTCGAGGCTGAACCAACAGTGGCAGTAGGGAGCCGGACTTATAGAGCCAGCAGACTGAGCTCACAGCAGCACTGCTGTGTCTGATCCACTCGCACCGGCGCAACACACACTAACACACCACCACCACGTCAGTGTCACTGCAGTGCTTAGAATGATCCACCACCCAAATAACACCTGCTTTGTGGTGGTCCTCTGGGGTAATTGTAAAACTACAAAGTGCACCATATAGGTGACAATGAGTGCAGAAACAAGGAGGGGTTGGTGGTTTTACTATGAGGTGGCTTTAATGTTATGGCTGATCAGTGTACACTCGCTGGCCACAGACTGTAGTCCATCTGTTTCTCTACATAAATTGTTAGCCCCCTTGAATTCAGTAATTTTCAGGACCCCAGCAGGTATTATTTGGGTGGCGGATCCCTCTCAGCACTGCAGTGACACTGACAATGGTTCAGAATGGTTTGACAAAAAAGAAGTACACAGTTTTCCCCCTAAATGTAATCAATGAGCTGAGAGGCGTTTGGCTTCCAGAGTTTGCTTTTTTAATTTTGCACTGAAGCTGTGAGGCTAATGTAGCTTACAAGTAATGGAAGCTTTTAACCAGTAATTAGTATTGTGTAAACTGCATGCCTCAGTAATGACAGACTTGCCTCAAACCATGTGAAGCTGTTGAACAATCTCAGACTTGCTTATGTATCTGTTTCTGACACTGTATAACACTGTATACCATTGTAGAGCAGGCATGCCAAACTGGGAGCCTCCTGGGCCAAAGTGCTGAAAAGATTAACATTTACCCTCATCTAACGCTCTGAATTCAGTTCATGAAGGCCTTGCTAATGAGCTGATGACCTGAATCAGGTGTGTTTAATGAGGTGGTGCTGATGTCTGCAGTGTTTTGGCCCTCAAGGACTGGAGCCTGACACATGTTGTATACTGTAAAATACACTGTTAGTGACAAAAATGGACAAAAGTATGTCACATAAAACAGAAGTAGCAACCTCACTGAAGCCTGAATTGTGTCTAAATTATATCTATTAAAATACTAAACATATAAAATGTTATATAATTTTGCGAGAAAGCTGGCCAGCATCAGTGTTCTGTTCCTGATTGCACTTTCAAACTTAAGTTTGTATCATCTGAACATCAATGTAATAATAAGGTTCTGTAGACACAGACATATATAATAATGCTATTATATTGTATAATACAGGGGCTGCTGTGAAACTGCAACATAGTAAAACATATGTCTGTTTGTTAACAGATTCAAATCACTGTTTTTAAGCTTCACCTGCCAATAAATGTGAATATAACTACTGCACTGCTATCTTGCAGTAGTGCAGCATTGCAAATCCCATAGAGACGTCATTCCAATAGGTAGCATTATATTTGTAGTGATGGTAATAGGACTGTATCTGGCTCCTGTCATATTTCATTCTTTATTTTTTTGTTTTGTTTTCGGCCTGAATGCCACCTCAGAATTTTGTTTTTCCAAGTTCAATTTACATGTTTTTTTGTGTTTTCTAAGTGAAAATAAGTTAATACATCATATACAGGGAAGGAACTTAAATATGGCATTTATCTGCAATTTTTGGAGCACAATTTTTATTTATTTGCTGGTTTTAACATTGGAGGAAAGAAATAAAACACAAAATATAAAATGTGCCGTCATTTTTTTTTACAAACCACACTTTGTGTTATTTTCTTTACATTTTTCCATGTTAAATTCAGCAAATAAACAGTAATTATGTATTAAAATGTGCAGAAGTGTGTTCTCTGTATAGGAAGTGTTATTTTCACATGGAAGATCAATAAAATGTCATTTGACCAGGGGTGCCCAGACTTTTGCATACGACTGTATATGTGTTGAGCAGCATAGGCCAGTGAGCTTTAACTGAGAACCAGATATGATCATAAAATCAGGAACATGTGCCAGCCATGCAAATCACTGCGTAGCAATGTTTAATTCGGAAACCTTGAACCTCCTTTTAAATCTTTTGTTCACTGCTAGGTTCAGTGTACATGTGAGTTAAGAGTTGAGTGTTAAGTATAGCTGTGGTCTATAAGGTTAGGCTAAGTAAAATTAACACAGATTAAAGTTTACTAATGGTATGCAACTCATAAAGCTGATGTTAAAAGAACAAGTAAGTAATAAGAAAGCCTATTGTCCTGCTTGTGGGGACCCAGAGGGTTTGGGGTCCCTATATGGCAGCCCCTAAGCTCTATATTCTCTTTAACTACCAGTAGCCAGTGGTCTCCACTGCAGTCCCAGCTCTTCAAACTTCTGCTGCTGAGCCTCTACCAGTGCTTGAGCCTATACTTCCCATTGACCCACACCTAACCAGAATTTTGCAGTAAAACTACAGTACTGTGGAAACATTTCCAATTACAACAGCCATTCTGTATAAGTTATACATTTATTAGTGACAGTAGAAAAACAGGAAAATACAAAAGCCTCAGCAGCTCAGCATTTAGTGTGTCCACCGTTTATCTTTATTACAACTTTCATTCTTTTCGGGAGACTTGCAGATAGAAAAAAATAAATCAGCAGGGATATTTTTTCACACCTCCAAAGTTTAGTCTTAGAAGTTGGTTGTACTTTCTGCCTCTCAGAGTGCCTCTCACTCTGTTGTCCAGACCTCCAGCAACTTCTTTGTTTGATTCCCAAATGTTCTTCTTTTTTGTCTATTAACTTTTCTAAGTAAGGGCTTCTTGACAGCTTCACGTCCTTTCAGACTCATAGTGTTGATTTGTCTTCTCACAGTGGAAGGATGAACAGAAACACCTGTGGATGTTTTCAGATCTGAAGCAGCTTGATTTTCTCCTCTCTCTCAAAGATGAAAGTACTCTTTATCTGATGATGACAGTTTTGGTGGTCTACCAGTTCTTGCACAGCTGTTAGGAAACCCATTTCCTCGTATCTATTAATCTTTTAATCTATTAATTTATTAATCTAAACTGCAGTTTTGGAAACTCTTGGTTTGTTTTGTCACTTATTGACTGTCTCTCTCCTTATGCAAGTGGATTATTTTATGTCTAATCTCCTCAGAAATATCTTCTAAAATACTGAGAAAAGCTCTACTGAATAGCTGTTTTGACTAGAAATACTGTACTGTATGTTATTTAGAAATGCCTCTTCATGCCTAGACTCTCTGCCACTCTCCCAGTTCTGCCTCTGATGTGAATCCCACACATTTGGTTGTGGTTTTAGTCTCGTCTGCTTCTGACCCAAGCCCAGTCACTGGGCCTAGGGTTATCCTCCGTCTGCTGACCCTGCCCCTCTGATTCTTCTACAATGCTACAGTGCCTCCTGCTGTTTGATAGGGGGCATTACATCTCCAACTCAGCTCTATTTGCCTGGTGCTCTAGAGTCCTTGAATCCGGTACTGGAGTTTGTAATCACTGTAAGATATCAGATCAGGTGGCTAATCGGTTACATCAACAGTTCAGTTAATCATCTGCGATTACAACATCCTGGGTCAGAAACTAGATTCCAAATTAGGTAAGGTCCAAGTGTGGAGACCTCTGTACTAGAGCGTGTCACTACCTTGTTGGGACAGTGTAGTAGGAAGTGCAAGGTGGGAGCAAGGTTTCAGATGACGACATCCTGTTGTAGCTTCCAGGAACCACCTGATGTCCAGGGTAATAGCATTAAAGGGGAATTCCACCACTTTTCAGAATGTCTGAATCATTCAATGGTTGAGATATAAACAAAGTCATTCAGAGTGGTTTGATGTAAAATGATTCATTTGTAGAGAAACTTACAGGCTCAGATTTCTTTACAGTGGTGCTGTTAGGAACCAGGAGTCCTGATATCTACAACACAAATATAGGCGTTTTATTTATTATCCAAAACCACCAGTGAACCTACACATGCCTTCTGAGTTTTTATATGTAATGTTGATGATGGTAAAATAGTGGTAAATCTGTTTTCTTTGGGGACTATTTTGCCTTAGAACACACTTCATGTATCTCTCCACCATGAATAGATTAAAATAAATTGATTACAATACATTTTAGATCAAAACTTTATCACAAAACTACCATAAAACAATGTCTCAGACATCAGGCTGGGTATGAATAACCATTTCATCTCATAACTTTCTGTGAGGGAGATCTTAGAGGTGGACGTCTGGTTCCTATTACCACCATTGTGAACATTACTGATTCTACAAGTTTCTCTAGAACAGAACATTTCACACCAAACCACTCTGAATGACTTTGTTTACATCTTAAACATTTAATTATGCAGAAATTTGGAAAAATAGGTGGAGCTCCCCTTTAATCCACAGCCATTGGTGGTAATGCTTGGAATTCCTTCAACACCACTCATGCTTCGTCAGCCCTGCATTAATCATGGGTTTGTCATGTATCTTCCTGCCTGGTCTCTTTCTTCTCTGTCTCCACCGAAGCTTTAACATGCGTCCCCCACTTTTAATTAAGCCTGTATTCAATGAGCCTGCCTGTATTAACTGACTACAAGTACACCAACAGGCCACTTCATTAACTCCTTGTTTCTACACTCACTGTCCTTTTGACCAGCTCCACGTACCATACAGAAGCACTTTGTAGGTCAACAATTACAGACTGTAGTCCATCTGTTTCTCTGCATACTTTGTTAGCCCCTTTTAACCTGTTCTTTAGTGGTCAGGACCCCCACAGAGCAGGTATTATTTGGGAGGTCGGTCATTCTCAGCACTGCAGTGACACTGACATGGTGGTGGCATGTTAGTGTGTACCACGTTGGTCCAAGTCAGAGACAGTAGCTCATCTGTTGCTGCACAGTTTGAGTTGGTCATCTTCTAGTCCTTCATCAGTGGTCACAGGATGCTGCCCACAGGACACTGTTGGCTGGATATTATTGCTTGCTGGACTATTCTCAGTCCAGCAGTGACACTGAGGTGTTTAAAAACCCAAGCTGCACAGCTGGGTGCAAGGGGAATTCCACCGATTTCTCAAAATGTCTGCATAATTAAATAATTGAGATGTACACAAAGTGATTCAGAGTGGTTTGATGTTAAATGTTCCTTTTAGAGAAACTTGTAGTGTCACAGTGCTGGAGAAAGAGACCAGAAGACTCTGAAGAGTTTAATGCTCCTAAAAGTTCCCTCACAGAAGTTATTATACTGATCGGTTACAATACATTGACTGATGTCTGAGACATTGTTTTATAGCGTTTTTGGGACAGGCTTTTGGGAAAAAAGTATTTTTTACTACATATATACATTTTTTATGACTACATGTATGTATAAAAATATATTTTATACATATGTAAATGTACTATTTTACAATTACTGATATATTACATACAAAAATTCAAAAGACATGTAGGTTCCCTGGTGGGTTTGGATGGTAAGTAAAATGGCTATATTTGCAGTGTAGACATTAAAACTCCTGGTTTCTATCACCACCACTATAAAGAGTTGGTAGGTTTCTCTGCAATGAACCATTTTACATCTCTGAGTGTCTCTGGTTACATCTCAACCATAGAGTTATGTGGAAATTTTGCAAAAACAGTGGAATTCTCCATGTATTAATATCACCCCCCACCACCACAATCACCTATCAAACAAGAGAAAACACTCAGCTAGAGACCTACAGTTAACTCAGAAACACATACAGCAGGAAACTGCGTTCTGGTTCAATCTGACTTAAATATAACATACGCTGTATGGAATTTACTGCTCAAACTCCAGTTGAAATAATTATTGTTGTCTTGGTAGATGCATAGTGAAATAAGTAAGAACTGGCAACCCATTATTACATCTAAGACGACCTGACCGTGAGTGTTGCAGCCCATGAATCTTACGCCAGCACTCTTATCCTTCACCATCTGAGTGACACCGCCCTCTGCTGACCACATCCGAGATCTGACTCCAGTACAGGTTAACATCTGTATAAACAAACATGATTCTCACACAAGCTTATTTTAGTTGTATACTAACATCACTGTTCTTGCTGTGGCATAATGTCTCTACAGGGCATTTTAACAAAGGGCCCAGCACTGTTTAATGGTGTAGAATCATCTGTCTTTTTTAACAATATTTGTTGTTTTAGGTGTTAGGAAAAATATAACAAGTTTTTAAATAATAAATTATTTACATTTTTTATTTTTTATTTTGTAATATGGGTCATTCTGGATAATAAATGTATTCAGACTTAATAGTAAATACATTTTACATGTATACAACTTGATATATTGCTGTCAAAACAAAACCTTGTATCTCCAAGCAGGTAATTTCATTGGTCAGTTCATCATAAAATTTTGACACAATATGAAAGGCAACTAGCTTTATGTCAAAAAATGAAAAATGGAGATATGAGGGTTTGTCCTAACAGCAACCCTACATAGCTTTTTCGGTCATTTTACAATCATACACAGCTCAATTCATCACTCTGGACACAACTAACATTTCTTATTGGTTTATTTATTGTTTATTTGTTTATTTATGCTTCCAAACTGCTAATTCATTATAAACAGAAATAGTGTAAAGACCTTTTATACATTCCAAAGCAATAAAATTGGTGTTATATTTTAAAAAATAGCTTTTGAACAGTAGCACATGCAGAAGTCATTGTGCTACTGCACAACAAGGTTGCATCAAAGTGGCTGCTACCATTAAGAGCTATTTAAGCTGTGCAGATCAGTGTCACAGTCTGAAATCGCATAAGCAAGTATAGTCAACATTACTCAACAACTCAAAACAGTTTCAGGCAGGTTGACTCAGGTGTACAGTTTGCATGAGGATAACTGACGATGGGGTGGCGGTGGGGATTATGAACACCTTGTCACAGGAATGGAAGGTTAGGATGTGAATTTATAGGGTGTTAGACTGGAAGATGGAGGGGTTTCAGGCATGCCCCCCCCCCACACACACACAACACATAGTTTGATGAAGATATTTTACTGATGATCTGAGGTAAAACAAGAAAAAAGGCAAAAATGACCCAATTTTTCAGCCCTCTGACAATTAATAGTCAATAGTGTAAACTTTCTGACTCACAAATGACAGCAACCTTTTACTGTAGTTCCTGACTAAGTTAGCACATGTGTCTTGAGACATCTTAGTCCATTCCTGCATGACAAATTGTTCCATGTGATTCGGTTTTTGAGCATTGACCTTAACCTTGAGCTCCCACCATAGATTCTCAATAGGACTGAGATCTAGGCTTTGAGAGGGTCACTCCAGGACCTTGATTTTGGTGTCCACCAAAATGTTTTAGACCAACTTGGGTCATTGAGTCACTGTCTTGCTGGAAAACCCAACAGCAACCTAAAGCTAGACTGGAAGGAGTTTTCTTTAAATTATCCTTCAAAATGTCAATAAAATCTTCATTCTTCGAAGAACTGGGATGTGTCTTTAGGGTTGAAGGCCTCTCCCTTCTTTCACCAAACAAAAGCAACATCCATGTGCCCAACCAGCTCCAGTTTAGTCTCATAAGACCAGACTTCCAAAACTAGTTTCAAATGGTCATAAGCAAACTTCAGTTTTGCTTCAATGTGCCACCATGTGAGCAATCAAGTTTTCCTTGGGCAATGACCTTGAACCCCACCACGATGAAGAGCCCTAACAACAGTCTTCCATACAAAGGTTTGTTTCTAACACAATGTATCTCCTTGTACTTTGCGAGGATGCAACATATAACTGGTCTGGACACCGTGAAGTGCTAGGAAATGGCAGTATAGCCGTCCCCCCCTTAAGATGTGCATCCACTACCTTGTTTCTAAGGTCCAGACTTATTTCTTTGCTTTATGGCATGATGAAATTACTTGTTACAAAGAATGTAAGAGTGGTGACTCTCAATCTAGTGCATCTAATGCCACTAGCCTTGTTCACTGAGCTCCATTTAGTAGAGTTCAGTGCTAATTGATTGCACCAGTCAAGTCAGATGGGGTTCAGGTGTGGTTTGAATGTTAAAAATGTCAATTTGCTACATTTTCTTAAAGAAGAAATTTTCAATACATTAATTTTACAGCAATCTTTACGATTTTTTGTAAAAATCCAAAATGTACCAAATGGGGGCACTGAAGAATGTTTTACTCTTTAAAGTTTTATGAATGATGTTAACATTGGACTGAATTTTGTGGAATTCGAAAATTAGGAAAATGTAAAATATCTCCTTGGGACTAATAATTTTGACTTAACTACTTAACTGCTTGGTTAAACTCATTGCTGCATTACTGTTCCTCAAGGAACAGTATTTAGAGTCACCATTCGATACTAAGTTTGCGTACTACATTAAACGAAACCAGTCGTGCTGCTGATGGCCTGTAACAAATCCATAAAATGGCTGGAGTTCACCAAGAAGTCAGGAACCATACCTGTGTTCTGACTGTATTCTTCTAACCAACACCTTAATAACTTTTTAAAACATATTTACTATGTTTTACTGTTAATGTTCTGATATGCTACAGAACTTTTACTGGCAAAACACACTTACTGCTGATACACACAATTCCAAACTATTTTCTTGGCTGCTTGACTTTACACAGTACTATAAATATCAGCCACTACGTTTGACGACATACTTTTGACAAGAAGTGCATCTCTCGTTATGTTCAATTCCATTTCACGCATTTTTTTCTCTCATTTGCTTTCAACTTTTACAGTAACAGTTTTTCGAGTACTATATTTTTATAATTTATATACCTTATTGTTATAATAGTGCTTGAATGACCAGCTACTGTGAGGGTCAATTTGAAGGTCAAGGCCTTCAACATAAAGGACAGATCATTGCTGGTTACCTTACCTTTCTTGTTAAGAAACATAGGTCTCCCCACCCAACTTTACCTCAGGACACGTCACTAAGAATGCACAAGCCCGCATTCTTCCAGCCGAGGTTAACCTGCCCCAGCATGCTCCGCTGAACATTCCTCTCTTTAAACGTGAGGACGTGTCTTATATGCAGCTTAGCATAAAAATATATTCACATTTGAAGTAAGTAGTGGATGAAACAGCTTAGCAGCCAGAAGAAGGCCAAGAAAAGAGAATGTTGGCTGCTTATTGAACTGTGATCTGTAGCGTGATATACCCAAAACTATGATTTTTAATCAACAGTATATTACAATGATTTAATCAGGGCCACTGAGGGTAGTATAACATATCTTTGTTGTCCTTCAAACGTCTCAGCATTAGTCACATAACTGTTGTGGACATTTTCATACTCCTACTTCCCTACTTGACACCTTTATTTGTGCCCCTCTTGCCAAATAAGGATGAGTTTCTCTTAAAAAACCCTGCCTTGATTTGGTTTTCCATATATGGGAGGTGTTTTCTGTCTCTCTCTCTTATTGGCTCATAGTCACCTGAGTTATAATTACCTGTAAACTAAGTTTTATTATGATAAAACCCTTATCTTATCTCAAACTGTATATATAATAAGCCAGGCTTCAAGATTAGCTACAATTGCAAGTGTTCATTTGAGAGATTGAATGCATCCCACAGCTGCAGAATCATAGATTTATGCTCGCGCAGTGTTCGTCAGGGCAGAAACGCTTCGAGACAGAGCCGAAAGGAGGTGTGTTCAACTCTTCAGCAGTTGCGTCAACTTATCTTCTCTCTGTCCCCTCTTTTCCACCCAAGACAGCAACTCTTTGTCCCTTCCCTCCAACAGAAGAAGCGTGAAACATGGTAAGTAACTGGCCTTTTGAAACAGATTTATGGTGAAGAGTTATTTCGTTGTGGCTCTTATGATGTTTTTTTTTTAACTGTAGTTCTGTTGGTGCACAATTGTCCAGTCCAACTCAAATGTGACTGAAAAACAACTTAGCCAGCAATAGTAATCTAAATTTATCAATTTGCCCAGTTTTCCCGACAAACACTATTTACAATATGGAATATTAAGGTATAAAATGCCCTTTTGAAAGGTTCCTAAAACAGGAAGTGAACTTACCTGAGCGCGTCAAGGTGTGCCTACCAGTGTCGACTTGTTTTCAGTTGAAAGGAATGTGGAATTGTGAGTGAAACTGATGAGTGTTTTATCACATATACACTCATTTCTTGTGCATTTTTTGAAAAAAGTCAACTCACAACAGGCCATGATCTCACAATGCGAATCTTGTAGGCCTATTTTTTCCCAATCAGGGTTTGAGGGAGACCTTTTTTAGGTTTTTTTTTCATTTCTGTTTGAGTACAGTGTTTGAATGTCCTGGCTCTTGGCCACTCAAGTCTATCTTAAGGCTTGGAAAAATAATCTTTTCATAAGTGTTATCTGTAATAACATGTAGTTTTGTTGATCTGAAACACAAGCTGAGTGCTTTTCAAGTTTTCCAATTCAGGTGCTGACTGAGTCTGCCTATAAACCCTCTGTTGCATGATGCTGCCTCAGGGCAACAAACCTATCTTCCTCTCTTTACAATGACATGATACATCTTTAATGATAATTAAAGTATTAATAATGAAGGGAAGAGATGAACAAACTAAAATAATGCTTTAATTGGGTCATACAGTCTCCTAGTGGGTATTTTTAAACCTGTTCCTGACATTTAGCTAGGACAATTGCCCTAAGAAAAGCAAATTTTCCTAATTTTTTCCATCCATAGAAAATATGATTGGCATCTGTTGAAATGACAAATTATTTTTAGTGTATGAGAAACTGCTGAAATATGGATGTTGCCTAGAAGCAACACTGTGCAGCTTGATACAGTCAGTAGCAAAAGAAGTGCCACTTATTAGAACGCTGCAGTTATCATTTATTTTTCATTTAGAATTATTCTTTATAGAGCATTTTTTAGGACATATAACTTTCTGAATATTAAAAAAATTACTTGATTCTTTTTGTTTTAGCTTGTTCATAGTTTTAAATGTTAATTGTGGTCGTAAATGAAAGTTTAGAATGCAACAAATGCATCATGGCGCATGGTGACATTGTAGCGATGAAAAGAGAGTGAAAGTGATTTTTTTAAAGCATGTTTGTACTTATATATTGTATATTTAAAACTTAGCAAGTTGTGTAGCTACTCAAATTGGTTCCAAATATTTAAATATATAAAATCCTACTTTCATACGACACGTACATATGTATGTTCTTCCACCGCCACACAACGTTGCCTCAAGGCAACATACTCCAAAAGGACCATGGAACAGAGCTTTGATTCACTTAACATCTAACATAACTTGCTCTTAAAGGGTGTGTCTTTTGTGAAGAACTACATTTTGCACAAAATGATTTAAGGCACATCACTAATATATGGCTTTGTTATGTAATTAGGCTTGCCCTACTTGTGACATCACTTATATACGAGGTGTACAATCTGGTAGGAATTTTAGGCCTTTTACACAGTAGCTACAAGGAGAGCTCTACTCAGAAGTGCCAGATTTCACTTTGTGTGTGAAAAGAAAAGCACTCACAGGTACTTTGTTAAAAATAAAGGTTCCTATATGGTTCTTGGGTCTGTGGCTTTATGGAAAACCCTCTGTTGGTGTAGAACCTCTACATTATACATGAATTCTTTGAACTTTAAAAAGGTTCTTCACACTTGCACACTTCACTTACCGAAACACCTTCAGAAAGAACCATGCATTCAGGTTTTTTAGGGAACTACAAGTGGTTGTTCTAAGGCATTTCTCCAAAGACCCAAGAGGGAACTCTTAAAAACTGCATTTTCTTCACACAGAAACAAACTGGAAAGTCAATGTAAGGCGGAGCAAGTATGAAAGCGTTAGGAACCACTTTTTGAAAAGATGCAAATCATCTTCTCTCTTTCACCTCCAGGCCTCTGGTATAGCGATTAGCGATGAGGTGATCAAACACTTTGAAGGAATCAGAGTGCGCCTTCAAGGTAGCGAGGAAAAAGAGAGGTTTAAGCTAGTGGTTATGCAACTCAGCGAAGACCAAAAGAGCATCGTCGTGGACCACCAGTCCTCGCTGAAGAACAAGGATGTCGAAAAAGAGGAGAACATCTTCAAAAAGGTCGTCAGCATGCTACCTGAAAAGGAGTGTCGCTACGCCCTGTATGACTGCACCTACGAGACCAAGGAAACTCTTAAGGAGGATCTGGTCTTCATCATGTGGTACACAAACATTCACAACCTATATTGCATAAGAATATGAACTTTGATTGAGTTGTACATCCTCACTGGTATTCATCAGAGCTTCCTTTAGCTTCATTCCATTGGAAAAGTAATCAGATTCTGATCCTGATAGCATATTACTTTCAAAAACTGTTGTTCTGAATGACTGAGAAAGTTTAGATTAAAATGTTAAAGACTGTGCAGTGCTCTGTCTATGGTTAGTTCCTTGGAATCTCTCAGATTGTTCTCTTTTGGTCCAAGTTTGGTCTAAATTTGCATAATGAGCAAGTGTAATCATCCTAAATCTAATCAATATATCATGTATTTCTCATTTTGAGATGGTTGTAGCACTGTTATAAGGTTTTATAATATTTTTTCAAATGCCTTTTACTTAAGTCATTTTATTTGGTGAAACTGTCCTGCTGTATTGTCATATGATTTTGCTAGTTTCAAGACACAAGGCAAAAAATGTTGCTTATTTCAAGAAATTATGCTTAAATCTAACAACATTATCTGCCCATGGAATTAGACAGTATAACCAGACTTAACTAGATGACCATGTTAAGTTAAATAATCTTACAATATTTTATATGTGACCTGGATTTCAGATGCCAAGATATATATATATATATATATATATATATATATATATATATAAATAAATATATATATATATATATATATATATATTTTGCTATGCCAGTTTTGCCCATACTTGTTTGAATTGCAAGTTCATTTTTTTAAAGGAAGTTTTTGGCAGTTGTTTGTCAGCCATGCTGGAGATTCCTTTTTATTGTATCTCTGTGATGATCATCACAAGATGATTGTCAAGACTTGTAGTTCGTAGCAGAGGTGTGATACATGGCTATTAACAATTAGTCTGTTAACAATGTATGTTTTTTCTCGATTTATTTATTTATTTGTATTTGCACAGGGCCCCGGATGATGCATCCCTGAAAAGTAAAATGGTCTATGCGAGCTCAAAGGGCGCTCTAAGGGCCAAGTTCCCAGGTCGGTTATGGTGTTTCCTTTTCATAGTCATGACCTTTAGCTTTTCTGATGAATCTTTGACTCAATTCTCTGAACTTTTGCAGGTCTGAAGCTTGAATGGCAAGTGAACGACCCGGCCGACAAAGAAATATCAGCTCTGATGGAGAAGCTGGGTGGAAAAAGCAAACTGAAGTCTATAGAGGGAATATGTCTCTAAAGCTGGAGAACGACCAATAACACCAAATCCCAATGAATCGCCAATTGGACTGTCTTTACAGAGGCAGTTATTTTGCTGATATAATGGCTTTTCTGATTTGAGTACTCGATTGTATACATGCACATGTGAAACCATCTGTAATCAAAAGATTGTGGTCTTTTGATTACAGTAACAGTTTAACATGTGCATGTATACCATAGGGTACTCCTCCATATCTGACATAATTGGTTGATGGTTATATTTTTCCACATAGGAAATATAAAGTTACTCAGGAGTCTCAATTGTATTTTCATTGCACCACCTTAACCTGACTTTCCATTTTGATTCTGTTGGGAAAAAAAACTTCCAAGTACCTCAGGATTTCCCCTTTTTGTCGTACATAAATTGAAATCTGCAGTGACTTTTTAAAGTTGTGTCAGAAAAATTTTGTTTGTTTTTATTTTAAATACAGTTTTTTGGAGTTTTCTCACCACAGTGATTTGTTGATGGTTGTGTTCTCATAAAGGAACATGCAACACTACTATATTGTCATCATTCATAAACAATGTTCATAACCAATACAATGTATACACTACATATATACACTATATGGCCAAACGTATGTGCACATGCCTCCTAAATATTAAGTTCAGGTGTTTCAGCAACACCCATTGTTAACAGGTGTTTAAAATCAAGCACACAGCCATGCAGTCTACATAGACAAACATTGGCAGTAGAACAGGTTGTACTGAGAGATCAGTGACTTTAAACGTGGCACTGTCATAGGATGGCATAAGTCAGTTCTGCTAGATCTGCCCTTGTCAACAGTAAGTGCTATTATTGTGAAATGGAAGCATCTAGGAGCACCAACAGCGGTAGACCATGCAAACGCACATGGCTGTTGGTGCTGAGGCGTGTTAGTGCCTAAAATCTTCTGTCACATCACTCACTACACAGTTCCAAACTGCCCCTGGAAGCAACATCAGCTTAAAAACCTGTGTCGGCAGCTTCATGAACAGGGTTTCCATGGTCGAGCAGCTGCACACAAGCCTAAGACCACTATGAATAAGGCCAAGTGTCCTGACCTCACAAATGCTCTTTTGGTGTAGGTGTGATGCTGGGTGTCCACATACGTTTGGCCATTTAGTGTATACTGAAGACACCTGCTTATTCAATGTCTCTCCTGAAATCAAAGGTATCTATGAATAGTTTGTCTCAACTTCTGCAGTAACAGCCTTTACTCTTCCAGGAAGGCTTTACACCAGATATTGGAACATTACTGTGAGGATTTGATCGCATTCAGTCACAAAACCATTAGTAAGGTCAGGCTACTCCAACTCTTCCCTAAGGAAACAGATGGAGAATGTCACCCTTCCAGAAAACGCAGTTCCACTGCTCCACAGCCCAAGGCTGGGGGGCTTTATACCCCTCTAGTTGACGCTTTGCACTGGGCATAGTGACCTTAGGTCATCTTCAGTCTTAAAGGGCCAGTGTTTAGCACAACTGCCCTAACTCAAACATTCCCAATAAACTCTGCAAATAAAGGATGAGGAAATCAGGTGTGTTTGATGAGGAAAATCAAAATTGTGCTGGACACTAGTTTAATTTTATGAAAGACGCTATCATCAGTCATTTGATCACACCCCATAAGCATCCGGGGGAGGGGCATCTTCTTAATGGATATCTGTATATGCTATAGTATAGAATGCTATAATTCTCTACAAAATATTTAGACTGCCATGAACATGGAATAAATTACAGCATTTCAAGACACATTTCTCCATTTTAAAGTTGTAGACGGTGAGTTTTCTGACATTTACACCATTCAACCGTTTTGCCAAACACAATAGATAAAATCTATCAGCCTTCCCTGATACTATCGTCAGTCAGCTAAAGCCTATTAGGCATACAGTGGTCACAAGTAAGGAACCTGGCCAAAATTTTATTTTTTCATTTTTATTAAATTAAATTTTTATTAAATTAATAATTAAAATTCTTTTTTTTTTCTTTATGTATGATATCCTTGAGAGCCTCAAAGTTTAAGTTTTAGCACAGTTGCTAAGTGAACCTAGTCATTAGTAGTAAAACAGATCATATTAATGATCATATTAAGTGCTAACATTAGCAATGTGGGCTCACCATGCTACATTCTCAACAGTTATGTCTGTAAACGGCTGGCGAAATTCAAGGAAGACCACTACATACATTCGACAGAACAAATTATAGATACAGATTATATACTATAAACAGTCATAAGCAAATGTTTGGGCACCCCCTGGTCAAATTATGTTTTGGTTTTCTAAGTGAAAATTTCAACTACTTTGCATCCAAGATTGTGCGTGTTGTAAAATATTGTACTGGCTAAGAAACTGATGCTGAGGATTTAGAAATCAATATTTTTGGAAGGTTAAAATTTTTCACTCGTGCTCCATTAGAGTCGCTTAAAAACTTCATATTAAAATGACCAAATAAAGTCACAATCTGCACTGATTCTTCAAATATTTTGTACAACGGTGAAAGAAGATTCTGATCCTGAACCAATGAAGTAAACTGACTGACAATGTTCATGTCAGTGAAATATGGTCACATTTGGACGAATAATAAAAAAAGTCTTTGTTGTATTAATACCTGATAGATGGTCTGTCATTGATCTGCAACAAAAGATAATATCATACAAAAATAGTCATTTATATCTGACATCAAAATTATTGATACTGCTGTTCAGAAAGATGTGTAATATGCAGCGTAGTTACTCAGCAACAGACAAAATATTCCAAATACTAATCAGAGGAAACAGCTGACATTACCTGTGTATGTAATCAGTAATATCTGAGCCAACTATCCTGAAACCCTGAAAAACACTGAACTTGTTGCAGTACTTTTGTGTATAATATATAAATGCTCAATAGTTTTCAACACTCCTGTTTCGTAATTTCAACACTCCTGTTTTGGTGTAATTAAATCCACACAAAAGGTTATGAAACATAATTAAAGCAATAAGCCATTTTAATTTATTCATTATCAAATTTATACAGTGGGGTCTGGCCAGCTACAGACAGCAGGGGGCACTCCAGGTGTTCTGTCTGTACCATGAAACAAAAGTAATTGCACTAGTTGATGTACATTTAATGTACAGACAATTTCCCTTTTAACACTGAACAAGAGGGCAGAACAAGATATTACGAAATATAAGGCAGTTAAAGTAATTGTTTCTGACATAGCCAGAAGTTTCTCAATGGAATGTTCATTTTTTGACAAGAGTAAAAAACGTTCCAGCATAAATCCTAAACAAAGTTAAAGATATCAGATTTCTTAGATGGGTGCAATTGTTGTGGCCTACCTACAGTACAAGGAAATACTCAGGAATGCAATATTTTGGTCATTTTAAGGCAGTTTTGGCTAAATGTAGTGTCCTCCAACTCAGACCGAAGTGCCTTCCTTCAGTTCTGTGCCTTCCTCCTAACAGCAGAACACAATCATAAAAAATGCTGTCAAAATTCACTCTAACGTTAACTGATAACTTTGTTGACATCTCAACCACTGAATTAGGGAAAAGTTTAAATAAATCAGTGGGATTCCCCTTTAATAGAGTCATTCAGAATGGTCTGATGTGAAATGTTGCACTGTGGAGAAACATTCCAACTTGGATTTCTTTCCTTATGGTAGTGTTAAGAACCAGAGGTCTATAAATAGCGCATTTTTTATTTACACACGTCCTGAGTTTGTATATGTAATGTTGATAATGGTAAAAGTAGTGATAAGACTAGAATAATAGGTTTTCTTCAGGACTGTTTTGCCTGACAGCACTCTGCACTCTGCAAAAATTGGTGGAATTACCCTTGAAACTCTTCAGATGTCTCGTTCCTATTATCACCATTGTTAATAATTCTAAAGCAATAAGTTTCTCCAGAATTTTGTATCATTTTACATCAAACAACTCTGAGTGACTTGTAGAAATGCTGTAAAATTGGTGGAATTCCACTTTAATATACCAGGGACATGAACTAACGAGATAAAAATTTGTATTTCATGGGTCACCAATCTTTTCTGCAAACAGCCATCGTAATCTGAAAAAATTACTTTTATTTGGGGAGTTTTGCCTTACAACAGCCTGCACGTATCTACATATGAACAATTAGAACTTGGTAAGATTCTCTAGATTGGAGTATTTCACACCAAACCACTCTGAATGACTTTCTTTGCATCTTAGCCATTTAATCTAAAACCCCTTTTCAAATCTAAAAATAATGTTGGGATTCCTCTTTAACACTAAACATTTTCCATGCAAATACCTTTTCTTGCAGTTTCTCCTGAAGGATCCTGACAGTTTCCTTCTCTTTGGCGAGCTGGTCCTGACTGCTCCTCAGCAGCTGCTGGAGTTTGGTTGCTGCTTGGCCCAAGTCTTTGGTCAACTTCCTCTCCTTTTCCAGACGCTCCTTTGGCAAAAGTTTAAAGAAAAAATGACCAGTGTGGTGCAGTTTAGATTAGAGCTGGCACGATATACATTATTTTCTGATACATTACTAAAACATTTAATGTTATCATCTTACTGGACATAATCTGTCAGCCAGTAAGCTAATAGCAGTTATAACGGCTAACTTTAGCAAGCTTAAAAGAAGTTCTACCACTTATTAAAAAAAATACCAATTTACATTGCATGCCCCACTGCTGTGCTGAGCTAGCTACAGTAGCTACATCAGCTAACTTTAGATGAGTTCTAACACCCTCAAAATACAAATTTAACCCCTGATTATAGGCTTGTGTGTACACAAAGTACCTTAAGCTCAGTCACATCTTCTGTGTCTGAGGGGTTTTCCCCAGCTGCCCTCAGCAGATCGAGTTGGATCTGAAGTTCAGCAACTGCCCTGTGAGCCTGAAATGAAGAAAAGATGACAAGTTGAAGAAACAGATTAAGGCAGAAACCCCTTATTCCTATGCGTTTGGATATATATCACATATAAACTGATAACTGAATATACAGTACTGTGCAAACATCCATCAGAAACCACCCATCATTTATATGATCTCCAGTCAAAACAGCCATAAAGTGCAAATTGTTTCAGGAGATATTTCTGAGGAGATTAGACATAAGATAATCCACTTGCACAAGGAAGAAGAAAGTCAAAGAAAAAATAAGTGAAAAACAGGAGCTTCTAAAACTAGAGTTAAAATAAATAATTAAATGCTGTAGAAAACGGGACTCCCAACAGCTGTGCAAGACCTGGTAGACCACCAAACTGTCAGCATCAAACAAACAGTACTTTCAGCTTTCACTGAGATTTCATAAGGAAAATCAAGCTCTCCTGCTTCAGATCTGAAAAATAGACTGAGGAGCCTAAATTCTAGCTGGAATTATTTGGATGGTGAGAAACAGAAAATGCAACCAACCAACTTCTAAGACTGAACTTTGGAGGTGTGGAAAAATATCCCTGCAGCTTTCCTTGAAAAACTGAAAGCAAGTCTACTGAAAAGAACAGTGGTTGTAATAAAGGAAAATAACAAACCAATAACACAAAAAACTGAATTCAGTTTTTGAGGTGCATTTTTCACTTTTCTCCTGATGCTGAAAAATGAATAAGTCCTTCTTAATGGACGTTCTGACTGGAAATAAAATAAACGAAGGTGGTCTCTGACCTTTGCACTGTACTGTATTTCAGATAAAAACTATCCCAAAAAAACAGACATTTCTCAATACTGGACAGATTAAAAAACAAGTGTTATAAAAACAAACAAGCGTGTGAACAAACTTTCAGAAGTTTGTAAGAAATGTGCTTTTTAAACGGATTTGAAAGTATTTTAGACATATTGTAGTATTAAATGTAATGTGTAATTACTAAGATAATTACAGGCGTAATACCTGCTCTGCTTGCTCAGAAAGCTGTTGCTTCAGAGCCTGCTCTGCCTGCAGCATCTCCACAGTCTGTTCCAACTCAGCCTGAACCTGGACACACCACCGTTACAGACACCATTTAAACATAGAGTTGTGGGAAAAAAATTAAGACACCCCATTAAATGTTTAGTTCTTTATTAGGAAATGTCATATCAATATTTGATCTTCTTTCAAATGATATTTAAAGACAAAGGTGATAAATTGCATCACCTTTACAAACACAATGAAAATTGGACTTTTTTTTCATTTATTTAACAAACAAATGAAAAAAGCTGCCAATTCCTACTAAGGAAAAAGTTAGGACACCCTATGCCCTAATATCTGGTATTTCCTCCTTTGGCTGAAATGACCTAAATCAGACGTTTTCTATAACTGTCTACCAGTCTATGAGGAGAACGTTTTTCCCAGTCGTCAATGCAGAATTCTTTCAGCTATGAGATGTTTGAGGGGTTTCTTGCATCCGCAGCCTGTTTCACGTCACCCCACAACATCTCAAACAGGATTAAGACCTGGGCTTTGACTTGGTCATTCCAAAACTCTCAATTTCTTGCTTTTTAACCCATTCTTTGGTGGATTTATTGGAATGTTTTGGGTCATTGTCATGTCGTAAAGTCCACCTGCTTTAGCTTCAGTTTTTGGACAGATGGTCTCACATTTACCCCAAGCACCCTCTGATGCAATAAAGAATGGAGGGCTTGCCAGGCCCTGCTGCAGCAAAGCAGCCCCAAATCATGAAGTTTACCTCCATGCTTCACAATTAGAATGAGGTTCTTGTGCTCAAATGCTGTGTGTGGTTTGCACCAAACATGTCTTCTGTTACTGTGCCCAAATAATTCAACTTTGGATTTGTCTGTCCAAAGCACATTGTTCCAGAAGTCCTGGTCTTTGTCTAAGTGTTCTTTGGCAAACTTCAGTCTTGCTCTGATTTTTTTTTAGATAACAAGGCTTTTGTCCCCGCACACCTCCCATGAAAATCAAACTTGTGCGGTGTCTTTCTAATGGTAGATGCATCTACTTTGACAAAAGCCACCTGCAGGTCCTGTGATGACATTTTAGGATTGTTGAAGACTTGTTTATGCATCTTACAGTCTGCTTTTGGGCTGAAATTGCTGGGACGACCTGATCTGGCCATGTTGGCAGTTCCTTACTTGTTAATTATTTTGTGGACAGTGATTTCTAATTGTTTTGAGATCTTTTGAAATCCCTTCCGTCTGAAGGCCTTAGAGAGCTGGATCTCACTTCACTCACTTCAACAATCAAGAGCACACCAAACTAAATATATGAGGTTTAAATAAGACGGCCTCCTTCAAACTCCTTTCTAATGATGTTCTAATCACTGGCAGCTGATGTGGTGCACCTGATTCTAATTGTAAACATATTTGTAATAAATGTGGGGGTGTTCTAACTGCATTTCTATTAATTACATTTTACCAATTAATTTTCCAAAATATTTCTTCAGTTTTATTACTTTAGTTATGTTACCTTCATCTCTCAATATTGTTAAAATGAAGATCAAACATCTATATGTTGAAATTAAAACACACAAAGGATTTCATGGGGTATCTTTTTTCACATGACCGTATATAGCATAAACATCAGCAGACTGATGCAAATGTATAGAAAAACAGACACAAAAGATAAAAGTGTTAAGAACATTATACAGCATCACTGAATTTTTGTTCAGTGCTTCTCTCATTCAGCGATGCTAAGCTCTTCTGCACAAGCCAACACAAAACCCTGTTAGTGCACATTCCTTTACAAATCGCCAGTGAAAAAAACAACAGCTACAGAAACAAAAGGCAAATATTAATTGCAGAAGCCTTCAAAACAAAAGTCAGTACACCAGTTTTCTAGACACAGATTAATGCAGTTTCGTGAACTGAAAATCCTAAACTGTATATTGAAAAGGCTTTCAATGTAAAGTGTCTAGGAAACAAGTACGACATCTCAAAGTGTGAGAGAAAACACGCAGTAAGTGAAGCTGCTGACTGAAGCAGGTCAATGTATACAGGGACCTGGTTAACAAAAGCAGAAAGGTTGGTTAAACACACATGCAGTACCACAGTAAGTGAGCTCTGCCCATGAACAGCACTGGACACAATGTAAGTGCCTCCTGTTTGTAGGGTGAAAAACAACTGGTCTAAAATCAGAGACAGGACTTGGAAATCTGGGCTTTATCACAAAATTGACTGACTGATTATTTTAGATTAGCAGTCAGGTGTCAAGGTGGTTTTAGGCACCCAAGTATTAATTTAAAACCATTTATCTGGAAAATAAAGTATTTTGCTTGTAAAATATACAGTCGCATGCAAAAGCTGAACACCTTTAGTCAAAGTACGTGCTGTTTTTCTAAACAAATTTTTTTTACTGGACAATTTCAGTTTTTAACACGAAAAAAATGGGAAAAAAACATAGATAAAGATAAAAATTGCCATAACTTTTGCATAGGCTACATTTTATATTTGATTTTTTCCCAGTTTATTAAATTCAGGAAAATAAACAGCAACTGTGCATTGAAATATTTAAAATTGTACTCTCTGTAAAGAAGAGCAGGATTCAAGCCTAGCGCACACGCTACTTGCGCTTCTGATAATTCCTTCTTGCCAGTCTAATTACGTACCACGTGTGAGGAAAAATGATCCATTCTGTCATCGCTGCTCTTAACTATATGTTTATTTTGGAAAGTCGTCTTTTAATAGACCAAATCAGAATGTTTCTAAACATAATGATTGGCTATATTTCTGGGTGGATATCTTGCATCCAGCCAGCATGGAAGCAGCTCAGTTTATGGCACCATTTACGATAAATTCAAATATAACAGACAAAACATTGGCAACTGTAAAATCTTGTTGTGTTTGTGGCTGTAATGTCAAATGTACCCAAGTATTTAATGGGGTTTACTTCCTATTTTCCAGCTGTATTAATCCCTCAGAGAGATCCTCTGTCTTTGTTAGCATGTGCAGCTGAAGCTAATGACAATTTAGCAAATCTTTCACCCCTCCAGACAAAGATAAAGTGGCCAAGCACTGTAACACAACCAATAAGAATGTAAACTAGAACGATGTGTTGATGTCTTGAATGTTTTTTTAATTATTTGTAAGGTTTGTAAGTTTACATTCTGGTTTGAGGCAACATAAGATATAAGAAGCTAACACTATTAGCATTTATGCCAGCAGCCATAGAACAACTGTTCTTGTTTTTATTTTTACACTTGACTGAGAAAAAATGAAGCTTTTTTGATTTGACACATGATTCTGTGTAAATGTAGACATTCGTGTAAGTTTGTGTGTAGACTACTGTAGCTAACGTTTCTTAGCCAACAAGATAAGCTAACTAGCCAAAGTAGATTCTTTAGAATGACATAAAAGGACCACAAAGACCATTTTATCGATCATTAATCGCAGTTATTATGAACAGCTCCGGCTCTCTCTTGAGCAGGTGGGAAATTAACTGGCACTAGAACCGTGATTTCAGTTGGTTCATGTTTGTGTCAGTTCTTGTTTTTGTACGTGATAAAGTGAATCCTTCTATTAAACACTGCAATAACATCTCAGTTATGTAAGTATATCTTGGTTAAATAAGTCTCAAACTAGTACAAAATCCTTCTTCTTTGCTGCTGTGACGCAACTCTGATTTGCCCTTTAACAATAAAAATAAGATTTATTGCGCAGCATCAAAAAAACGACTACAATTATTTTAATTATATAAAGATATGTATTTTTTCCTGTACTGCACAGCACTACATCCAGCCAACCAGCTATGCTCTTGTGGACTTCGGGCATCGTCAAGACTTTCTATCACTTGACAATTAAGACTAGGAAAACTACGCCACTTGGAAGCCTTTTCTAAACCTCTTTTTAATTAAACATGCAGTTAGCAGTTAAAGTACTATAAACAACTATAATATGCCTAAAAATCTTGTGACATAATTTATCATAACAGTATACTGTCATCTCCCACCCCTGCCAGTTTCACCCAATACAGTGTTGGAGTTTGCTGCGCACATTTATTTAACAGCTAAATCATGTGTAACCAAGTCCAGCCATGGTGATCTACCAGCCTGGAGAGTTTAGTTATAACCTTTATCTAACATCTACAGTCATAGTGTGCATTTAAATCAAAGCAGTTTTGAGTAGAGGTTCTAAAGGCACCCTGTATCCATTACTGTACAATGGGCACAATGCTGAGTATGGGGTGACCCAGTGGGATCCACACCCTAACCTGACATGGCTCAGGCTGGCCATTCTCCACCCCTTTCTCTGCATACTCCTTCATCTGGCTCAGCTGCTGCCTGACCTGAAATAGGAAGCTGTTACTCCATGTGGCTCCATTCTGCAGCAAACAAGGCCACAGTGCCTCACCCTTGAGGTAGGAATGCATGCTGCTAACATCAGCACAAAAAAGGTTTAACTTAAGGGAGACTATTAATGTAGGCTAAAAAGCATGAAAGGAAAGAAAAGAGAAAGAGAAGGATAGAGAAGGATCAAGGCATATTTCTTGAAGGAGCAGTTCAGAGAAACTGTAATGAAATGTAATTTTACATCTAATGGTACATTTATATATAATTTATATATATCATATATAACATATTTTACTGGTTTAGCTAAAAAATCGCGGGAGTTGTAGTCATATAACACAATAACTATACTCAATATTTAGATTTCTCTGGAATTTTTTAGCTCAGTTTTGGTGTTTTTCCTGGACAAAGATTAAGTCCTGAACTGCAGAGAATTCCGAACAGAGATTCTCCATTGCAAGAAAAATGTAGTCCAGAACAAGGCTTACTCTATCTGAAAAAAAAAGACTCCAAATGAAGTCAGTTCTGGTAGGAATAAATATTTATTGTGCTGCAGATTAAAATGCACTTTCCCCACATAATTAAACACAACTAGTTTCTTCTTAACTGGCCAGAATGGAAGACATCTGCACAGCTGTAAGTACAGTCCTTCATTCATACTTATTCACTTCTACTGGCTCGATATAACTACATCCACACTAGCTATAGTCTTCTATGCAGGCTGTATTTATCTACTCTTAATTAAAATCTACTGGAAATTTCATTAAGTGTATTTTTTGGGGTAGACTCCTACATAAACATAATCAGGAAAAAAGATGTCTTAGAGATTTAAGAGAACAGAATTTGAGTAACACTAATGAAAGCAAGAACTGAAGTGGTATAGCCTTTAAAGTATTATGGCTTTAGTTTGAAAGATGAAAGAGCTGTAAGGGTATAAAACGGAGGAAAAAAAGAAGGATGAGGGATGAGTGAAAAAGCAGAAATTTAAATCAAATTAGGCCAGCACAGTTATTTATCAATTCAGTGTCTCTGGTTTACAAGAAGTGGAAAACAGTTCTGTAGAAACCCTCACCTGTGCGAGCTCCTCTCGGTGTGAAAGTGCCTCTTTCTGGGCTGTCTGTAGCTGGTGTTCAGATTCTGATAGCAGCTGCTTCAGCTGTAAAGAAGAATTAAAGTGAATTTTCAAATAAAAGATTATACTAGATTGTTATTTCACACCTTTAAGTTTGTGAGGAATAGCTATTTCAACAGAGGAATGCTAATAAGCTCACAGTAAATCACATTTAGATGTATTTAGAATTTCACATAGAACTTGTGCACATTCTACTTCATTACAAGCAATTTGTCATCATGCGATTAATTACCAGGTAGAAAAACTGCATAGACCAGTGGTGCGAACAATAAGGGCACACACTCAACCTTGTCATCATCTGGGAAAATTATCCTTTATCATTCATTGACGTTGCCTTTTATTGCCTATAGTCCATAGACTAGTTTTATTTACCATCATCATTTTTTCAATCATTAAACATAGCATTTTTATAATCTCATGCTGATTTTGTATGTTGTTAATATTTTTGGGTGGTCCAATGGCATTCATTTATCACTATCAATATTGTTTAAGGCTATTATAGCTATGCTACTAACTAGTTTACTATATCTAGGTCAGGGGTCGTCAACTGGCAGGCACAGCAAAGTATTTCAGCGGACTGAACTGAGCACTCTTTGTTTCTACGCTCATTGTCCTTTTTATCAGCTCCACTTACTATACAGGAGCACTTTGTAGTTCTACAATTACAGACTGTAGTCCATCTGTTTCTCTGCATACTTTGTTAGCCCCCTTTTACCCTGTTCTTCAGTGGTCAGGACCCCCATAGACCCTCACAGAGCAGGTACTATTTGGGTGGTGGATCATTCTCAGCACTGCAGTAACACTGACGTGGTGGTGTGTTAGTGTGTGTTGTGCTGGTCTGAGTGGACCAGACACAGAAGTGCTGCTGGAGTTTAACACCTCAGTGTCACTGCTGGACTGAGAATAGTCCAGCAGCTAAAAATATCCAGCCAACAGTGTCCTGTGGGCAGCGTCCTGTGACCACTGATGAAGGACTAGAGGATGACTAACAAAAACTGTGCAGCAGCAGATGAGCTGTCGTCTCTGACTTTACATCTATAAGGTGGACTGACAAGGTAGGAGTGTCTAATAGAGTGGACAGTGAGTGGACACAGTATTTAAAAACTCCAGCAGCACTGCTGTGTCTGATCCACTCGTACCAGCACAACACACACTAACACACCACCACCACTTCAGTGTTACTGCAGTGCTGGGAATGATCCACCACCCTGCTCTGTGAGGGTCCATGGTGGTCCTGACCATTGAAGAACAGGGTAAAAGGGGGCTAACAAAGTATACAGAGAAACAGATGGACTACAGTCTGTAACTGTAGAACTACAAAGTGCACCTGTATAGTAAGTGGAGCTGATAAAATGGACAATAAGTGTAGAAACGTGGAGATGGTCATAATGTTATGCCTGATCGGTGTAAACACGTGTGATAAAAGTATGTTCAAAATAAAACGTTTTTTCAAAATGTATTTGATATTTCTTATTTTATTTTATTAGTTGACTGGACGCAATTAATGTTAATGTTTAAGCATTTAAAGGTAACTCTTGTCACTGTTCACTTTAGTTTATTTGAACCTTTGTAAGCTAGAAATCTGATGTAACCGGACCTTCCCAAATTTTAGTAGAATACCACTGATCTGGGATATTAAGTTGTGACTGCTAAAGCAGAAGGTTCAGCCTTAAGACTCTCAAAAACACTACATGCAAAGAGGCAAGGTACCTATTTGTGGCAAAAAATGTGGGTTCTATAACTGGTTTTTAAATATTTTATTAATAACTGTGACTTTTTTTATTGTACAAAATGCAATAAACATCTATGAAACTGAATCGCAAAAAACATGTAAATGTGGATGTAGATGTACAGCACACCCTGATAACACTTAGACAGCCCACATCATGTAAGAAAGCCATAAGGGCAATCTGACCTGTTCCATCTCCTCAGAGTGGCTTAGGTTGTTGGAGGAATCAGACTGATGCTGTTTCTCCAGCTGGGCCTCCAGAAGCACCACATGTTCCTTGAGCTGCACAAAGGAAGAGAACAGCTGTGTAGCTGTATTACAAAGAACCCCTTTAAAAGCCTGACTCCAAATGTTGGAGCCTATTCTATTAGCCACATTTTCTGGTTTGGACTGTTGGAGCCCATTAAAATAAGCAACTTGGAGTCTATTATATTAGTACCTTATAAGCAGAGTCTACTAGTAGGGCTACACAATATAGGCAAAATATCATATTGCAGTTACATTGCTACAGATTGCACTTGCATACAATATATTAAACAGAACGGTAAATTTAACTCTTGATTTGATGTGGTAAAAAATTGACCTGCATTATTTTGAGCAATTTAGGTTTGGTGGATCACATGAGCTTCACAAGACTCATGTGAAGTCACTGTAGGAGTATACAGATTTATGTGTCATATCATAAATAAACCCATCTTCAAAAGCTTTTCTTCTTTCATCGTGCTACTTCGTGGACTAGCAGCGGACATTGTTAAACCGCTCAAAATCCCATAAATAAACGGATCAGAAGAAAGTAAATGAGTCACAACAATATGGCCTTACAATGGATATACAGAATCATTCAAAAGTAAAACAATGTTTTCCTCCAACTATGGTAGGATCATGAAAACACAATGCAAAAACAGACAAAGTGAAAGCACGTACCTGCTCTGTGGTCTTGTTCTCAGCTCTTAGGTTCTCTGTCGTCTCCTCCAACACCTGCACCTTCTGCAATGCCTTTGGAAGAACAAAAGAAAAGCTGTTAAGAACATACAGGGTAGTTGATAAGCAACTGGGAATGAGTATCATCATTATGTTTACAGCCTGTACAGGGCAAGAGAAGTTACTACCCTAAGCTGAAAAACAGGTACTACTGTATAGCAAATATAACATCATGATACACAAAGGCATTTTCACAATGTACAACATGTATCACGATCTTCTGAGACTTTCCAAGAAACCAAAGACTGTGCCTGCAAAAGATTTAAGCAGGAAACAACTAGTAAAGATTAAGTAATAAAATAAGAACAAACAAAGTTATATGTAACCCAAACCACTGCATCATTTTGGCCAAAAATATGTTGTTTTGTTGGGAAACGCTGTTTTTGAGGTACACTGCCAGCTTCACAGCTTTGTAGTTTATTCAGTTATTGTATGCTTGTTATTGTTTCTAGGCTCTGTAACTGGCCAAAAAAACTTGCAGTTGTTTAGTGTTGTTTGAGTGTTTGTTGAAATATCAACGAGTATCTGAAGCTTTTAAAATGCTGTTCAGGCATCAGATTTAGGATATAGATTGGTTTTCATGACATCACAAAAACAACGAATACAAAACAGGCAGTTTTTACAGCTCAGTTTCCAGACATTGACTGTATGGACTGGGGAATAAACAGTACACTGTGAAACATTTACTGTCGTGAAAATTTTAGTTCTTTATTAAGTAATATGGACATATCAACATTTGATGATCTTTCAAACAATATCTTTAGATAAAGGTGATGTAATTGTATCACCTTTGCAAAAAAAAAATTTAAATCCGATGAATCTTATCATTAATTTACCTAAAAAAATGAATGCCTGTTCTTACTGAGGAAAACGTCAGGACACCCTGTGTCCTAACAGCTTATTTCTAGTTATTTTTAGTTATTTCTAAGTAGTAATAAATGTGGGGGTGTCCTAACTTTTTCCTCACAAATAATTGCATTTCTATTAATAACATTTTGCAAATTATAATTTGTCAAAAACAATCCTTGAGTTTTATTTGTTTAGTTTGTATCTCTCAATGTTGTTAAAATGAAAATCAGATGTCCATATGTTGAAACCTATGATAAAGATTTCATGGGGTGTCCTAATTTTTTTCTGACTCTGTGTATGTAGTAAGTAACAATGTTTACATACTACATCACACCCTAGCTCACTTTTCCATGATATGGACACAAACAGGTGTTTGTGTGTTGATGTCTGAATGGTCTCACCCTCCTCAGCTGCTCCTCCAACTCTGTGACCCTGGTCCTCCACCCAACCTCCTCCTCCTCTACACTCCTCTGAAGGGTTTTGAGCATTCCCTCCTGTAGCAGAGCAATTAAACACACCTTAAAGATAGTCCCAGCTCCAGTCAGGCAACACTGAACTAACATGAACAGCACTGTCATCTCACCGTTTCCGCCAGTACGTTCCTGTACTGTTCACAGTCTGCCTGTAGTGTGCTCTGACTCTCCTGAACCTCACTCAGTCTCCCCAGCAGCTCCTGGCGAAAGAAAAGGACACATTAACAAAACAGTGACAACAGAAGCTTCCTCAAGGGGGCGCCAGGGAGCTTTAACATAGAATGAGATGAATATGAATTCGTCCTTACTGTCACTTTGCTTTGTTGTGATTCTAGGCACTGTTCTCTTGCACTCAGAGTCTCCTGTGCTTTCTCTGAAAACTCTTGTAACCATTTGTCCTGGAGGAGAGAGATTGACAGCAATTCATTAAAATGAGCAAATGTGGAATAGAAGTTGAATAGAAGTTTATTAGTAGATAAAAAAACAGAAAAAAAATTCAGGAGAAGGAATGATATGTTATGGCTAGGTTTGGGTGATATTTTTTTTTAAGAATTACTAATCTGCCTTTTATAAATACCTTGACAGATGACATTATTAAAAAAGACACTCATGGGGCTCCTGAGTGGGGCAGCCGTCTAAGCATTAACAGGAGTCCAAAAGAGCATAACTGGCCTCCCTGTCTCTTGGTGGGTGAGATGGCCCTACCTAGCCAGCATGGGTGAACATGGACCTCAGCTGAATTAGTTCAAACTGTGGTCCCACAGTAAAAAAAAACTGAGTATTCAGACCTGAGATATTTACAAGAAGTATGTTGCGATCTATTTAAATTTAACGCATAACTGAGATAAGATAAATATATACAAAATCATCTTGTATAGGGTACTTTCTGTTAGGAGGTGGCTGTCCCAAACCCTAACCCCTAATAAGTGATATCATATCGGCTTTTTTAATATTGTTGTTTCTTTAAGATCTTTTTAATTTATGTTAAACTAAGGACAAAATATTTAGAATGATCATCAGTTTACTTTCTAAACAAAAAAAAACTTTATTCAAAAAATGTTCTCCCATGTTTTCATGTCACTACCGAAACACAAAGTTTTAGTCTGTAGATGGAGACTTATTTTAGCCACACCCCTTTAGGAAGTGAGACTGCATGGCTGTCCCTCATGGCCACCTAGTGAGCAGTCAGATCCCATTGTTTTGATGTAAATGTGTCCCAAAGTCTGAAAATCAGTGTAAAACCTTAAGAACAGTCATTACCGATACATATATTTTATGCCATTAAGTAAACGTTTTGTATGTTTTGATGAATTTTGATGATGATTTTATGTGTGTACAGCTGTGCAAAGCTGTGTTTGCTAGTCATGCACTGGCTGGTGTTTTGAGTTGTGCTCAAAATGAGCTGAAACTGTCACTACCGAAACAGTAACTACTGTAAAGTTTTAGAGGCGTTATGTTTGTATTGATGGTGTCAAAATAGAAAGTTCAATCATTAGTTTTAATAAAATAAAGATAATTAAGGTATAGGTTCACTCAAAGCAAAAGGATTTTAGTCTAAAGTCCAAGTCAGTTAAAAGTTTGAAATGTGTTTTGAACTGCGACTTTGAACCAACTTGACAGAATTATGACCATATAATATATCCAATGAGGCTGTTTTAGCTATAGTTTGGATATTGGCTGGCTGCACATGTCTCAGAGGAAGTACATGCTAGCCTTCAGTCTCCCACCTTAGCAGCGTCATGTGATAAGAGACCAAAATAGCGTGTGGAATTGCACATGACTGGGAGAAAAAATGAGTTAATACAAGCAAAAATCTGTAGTCCATAGGCTTAATAAATTTATGCTTTTAACAAATATGAAAAATACATTAAAAGGTTTCCTACAGCTCCTGATCATTTTTCTCCACTGTGATGATAATTCACGATATTTGAGGTTGATTTATGGATAGCAATGTTGCACTTTTACATATTAAACTATAAAACAACCAAATTGTTCAACACAAATAAAATAAGCACTGCTGACACTGTGATGATAACACTGCCCAATCACCCAAGCCTAGGAAATTGCTTTTCCATTACACTCCTATCATAACCTTAGTCTTATTTAAGGTTACAGTGGTGGGAAGTACAGAAGGCTAAAATTAGTAGCTGAAGTCTAAAATGATGTGAAAAATAGAAGTTGTGTTAAAGGGGAACTTAGTCACCTGTTTGGTGTTTATGTTGATGTGTGGGAAAAGTGACTGTAGTGCACTGATGGTCTCAGTCTGGAATGCCTGCAGATCCTCTGTGTTGTGCTGGAAAAACAAGTATTAACATTTATTTACACAAGATGTGATATTCAGTGTTTATACAAACTACTGCAACAACATGTCACAAGAAGCACAAACATTAAGGTCCATTCAAATACAGGACAATGATTCAAATATCATTTTATCAATGTAACAGTTGTTAGTGAAAATGGCTCAAAAATGGTTGCTAGTGAAAACTAACCAGTAATGCTTATAAGCAACCAAATATGGATTTTTATTATAATGTCTTAAAATTTAACCTTACAAGTTTTAATTTATACAGAAATCAATATCCTCAGTGAGTTGATAGTTTCATCAGTCTAAATGAAAACGAACTACTGCTGAACCAGCTTATGTAAGTATACTTTAAATTAACCAAGTGTATTTCACTGCTCAAAGCTCGCTTCATGCAGGGGACCAATCACAGTCAAGGGGAGGTCTCAGAACAAATGAGGCAGTGATCAGGAGTTCTGTTAAGCAAGCAGCGTCCACTGCACCATTACGAATTGAAACCACTGCATTGGTTTGGCCAAAAAGACTTGTTTTCCGCTGAGATGTCATTTTCGTTTGAAGTATCCTGCTGGCTTAAAGCACCTAAGCAAAATTGTTTAAAACACAGGACACAGAAAACACGTTTGGTTGCAGATTTGCACAAGCAAGATTTCACTGCTGATGTATGCTGATTTATTGAAAAAGACTATACCAGAGCTTCTTGATGTTCCAATGAGGAACCTCTACACTGATCAACAAGACACAGTCATTACAGAACAAGGCTGCATACTATCACCACATGTGTTCAACCTTTATGCTGAACACATAATAAGAGAAGCAGGACAGGAGAAAGATGACTAAGGATTCAACATTGGTGGAAGAAACATCAATGACCTTAGATAAACCTGCGGATGACACAATGCTTATATTGGAAAATCTGAAAGGCCTGAAAGCCCTTAAAAGGAAAGAACAGAATGAGAAGATTAGACTTCAACTCAATGTTAAAAAACATTGGTTATTACCACAAGAAAGACTCTATCATTGATGGTGAAGATGTAGAAGTGGTGGACAGCTTTTGCCTACTTAGATCAACTGTTAACAATGAAGGATCCAGCTGTCAAGAAGTAAAACACAGACTGGCCTCCAGAAGAATAAGAATGAAGGAGCTTGAAAAGATTTTCAAAGGTAATGATGTCTCTACAAACAAAGATTAACACTTTCTATGCATTGATCTGTAGTTTCTGTAGTTCTTTATGGATGTGAAAACTGGACAATTGAAAAGCAGGACAGGAAAAATACTGATGCCCTTGAACTTTGGTGTTGGCGAAGACTTTTGAAAGTCCCTTGGGTGGAAAAGGCCTCACCTCTGACTCGTAGCCCAGATAACTAAACTGAAGCTCTTATATTTTGGACATATAAAGAAAAGTTATGCTTGGAAGAGGAAGAGGAAGAGGATGGCTAGTATGGTGGATGGCCAACAAAATGACGGCTATCTGGACATCCATCCAGATATCGTGAACAAGATACTTTTGCATAATACTGTATGTACAATATACATGAAAACATAACACTATAACCACACAACAATAGGCAGTATGGTAGTAAAGACTGTAAAAGTACAAATCAAAAGCACAATATTTGCAATAAGTTTTAAACAAACTCACTTCACTCTTTTCCCTCGCCTGGTGTGCTTCCTCAGTCAGGTATTGCAGCTTTTCCTGTAAAGCTGTTACGAGCCTTTCTTTCTCACTTAGACTGAGAGCAAAACCAGATTAAATAAACCACATGCCAAGTACCATCAAAACTTCTATACCACAACAAGAAAAAGAACTGAAACTCAGTGCATTATTTTGCATTGTTCATGTCAGATGGGAATCAAGTATGTGAAAACAGGTTGTAGTGGATGGGTGAAAGGGCTGTGTAAAAGTGGGTACCTGTTCTGCAGAGACTCCAGCTGTGCTGAGGCGTTCACCTGCTAAAACATGGTGGCTAGTAACTAATTACATTTACTCAAGTGCAATATTTCTTTATGTAATTTCTGATTTTACTTAATCCAGCAGAAGTGTATTTACTGAATATCTGAATATTGGCAGATTTCCTGCATTCCGCTGGTATCAGTTCCAAAACTCCAGTATTGGTCAATGCCAGTGAAAAAGGCCACAGCATGTGGTTTGACAAGAATTTGGCAAGATGTTGAACGCAACTTACACTTGTGTTGTGCTCTTTATGCTGCTTCAGTTCCTCTTCAAGCGAGTAAAACTGAGCTTCCCTCTCTCTCAAGCTTTACAAAAGCAAAAGGGATGAATTGAAAGGCCGTTATGATATGAATAAGCAATAGATGTTTTCTATCTATTCTATCAATGTTTTCTATTATGGCTAAAGTAATATTTGGACAGGATTAGTTTTACATAGAGGAAATAAGGCAATGTAATTTTTACTTGTGTTGAACAGTAAAACATGTAAAAGGAAATAAAACAAAACTGATTTTATGCAGTGATATTGACTGTTGGCTCAAAATTCCCAAGCTAATTATAACGTTAATTACACACTGCATTCACTTAAGACAACTAAGTAGACAGTTAGGGTCAACGAAATAATGGCTAAAATAAATGTTCTGACACATTTTCTACTCTATATTGGAGTGAAGGCAGTCGAAAAGCCACTCCCATCTCGGTAATTTATACCGGGATTTCTTATCCAGCGCAAATCGGCCATAAATACTGCACACATTCTCTGGTGCAACTGCGTTACTCCACCTCCGCATGGAAAAGTAACCCTGTCCAAATTACAGACAGGTGTGTTAAACTTGCTTACCTGTTTTGCATTTGTTCAAGCTTTGTTGTGCTTTCATGCTTGAATGAAAAATAAAATTAATTAATAAATAAATAAATAAATGATAAAGAACAAGTCACAATGTTATAAAGGTATAAATAAGCTTACTTTGCTGCGCTCGAGGTGTTGCTTGAACTGTTCAAGGTCTTCCTGAAGTGATGCTATTTGGTTGTCTTTCTCCTTTAAACTGTAAAAAAGATCAAATAATACAGGCAGTAAAACCTTGTTTGATAGGTACAAGATTGAAGTGTGAAAATGTATGAAAACTGAGGTAAAACACATCCATACCGTTTTCTGTAAATGCTCTACCTCTGCTGCTCTGTTTTCAGCCTGATGAGAAATATTTGGATTTTATTATAGAACACAGAAGAAGGTGGTGAATTTCAGAGACGTGGCAACTACAGTTCACTTACAGTTTTGAGCCTTTCCAATTCCTCTGTCAGGCTTCTGAGCTCCTCTTGTAGTGATTCAATTTGGCTTTGGTTCTCACTGTGAGTACAGAAGAAGTAACCTTCAGTTTTCATAATCAGCTTGCCCTCTATCTGATCTTTGCTGAACCCCTGGTTTATTATGTACACCTGCCTCGTTCCTTTGCTCGTTGGTCATTTTATCACTTTGTAGGTTTACAGTTACTGATTGTAGCCTATCATCTATTGCTGAACAATTTATCACCTCCCTTCTACCCTGATTATCAATGGAAAGGGACCATGATTGGACCACCACTAACCAGATATTGTGGGTGGTGGGCCATTTGCAATACACATAACAAATAATTTCTTGAAAGATGCTCACATTCATCAAAATCATGCTACAGAAGTTATGTAAATGAAACTGTGTTTCAATTTTATCAGGCTGATACTACCTCGTCTATAATTTTGTCATGTTTGACTCTTCAAACAACATAGAAGTGTACTGTATTTTAATATTACTGTATTAAAGTAATTGCTTGCATCAAATTACCACACTTCTTTTTCCCCCTCAACTAGTGGCATTTGTTACTGTTAACCTCATCTATGGGGTAAGAAGTAACTGTGTTTGCGCTCACTCTGCTTTCGGCTGAATTGGTAATTAACAGCAGGTGCTCGAAACAAAGGTTTTATTTTTAGTAGGGATTAACAGAGAGTAGTAAATAGTAATCCTGCTAAAACAGTGGGTTGTGGCCTGCTACATAAATTCATCAGTATTTATGGCAATAAAACTGTAAATACATTAGTATGCACCATAAAATAAGGCATACATACTTGTTTGATGGTGGCTCTGTCTCTGTTGCAGCCTTTTCCTGTTGAAACAATACTTTAGTTAATGAACACTGCTAAACAATATAGTACTGTAGATAATAAAGCACAAGGAGAATGTCTTACCAGCCTAGTGACTGTATCTCTCAGCTGAGTCAGTTCCTCTTCAAGCAAAGCCACCCTGCTCTCTTTCTGCTTCAGGCTACAGGAGGGAAAAAGAGACAGAGTAAATGGGAATTGATGTCAAAATGAGGATTTTAGTTTTGCAGTAAATTTCTAAATTAGAATTAAGATTTGTTGCCCTCTATCAAATCAAATTTAAACCAAAAGTGGGCAAAGGTCAGATATTCATAAAGAGGACCTTAAAGCTGGCCAGCATTACAAAACAATAGCTTTGGATATTTAACCCTTGTATTTAGATAGGACATTCAAACCCATACTCTCATGCACTTAGTCACAAGTGGTCTTTTACACCATATGCAGCAGTTCTGTATTTGCTCACTTTATGGACAAATACTGGGTGGTTATAGACGTGGGCAGGCATGCAACAAAGTTGCAAATGTGCAGCAGAGAAAAACAAATTAGTAATTATCACAAGCTGCAAAACACATGAAGCTTTTTAACATCCAGCACATAACTTATGCACAAAATCAGATTTTTTTCAAAGAAAATTATTTTGGCATCTCAGAGCATGCATCAGCATCTATTTTGACTTAAGTTGAATTTTAATTATATTAAAATTTGTATTCAAAAGAAATTTAAATCAGTTCATTCACTAGATAATTCATAAAAATGTATAATTGCATCTCATTTTAAACCTCCCTATTAGTTGCTTTTTTCCAACAAAGGATTTTGGCATCTTTTAAATGATGTGCTTGGTTTGTCACTGTTCAGCATAAATCTGATTTTATTGTATAGGCCTTTTTTAAAACTCTGATAATTCTGATTTATATTTTAAAAAAAAACTGTCCATGAGCAGTAATTCGCTCAGAAAAATGCTAATATTTTAATAAATACATATGACATCAATTCAAATGTAGTTCAATACAAGTAGTGACTCAATGTATGGTGTTTATATCTTTTAACTTCTTAACTTGAGGCAGCCCGATACTGCTTGTAGTTTTCATCTAATACCTGGTTTGGCTAATCAATGCCTAATTAAGCATTAAGTGTTTTGGAAACTACTTTTGTAAAATCGAGAAATTCTTACTTTTATTGCATCTTTGTTTGTTTGCATTTATTCTAATGTTTTATGGTGTTTTTACAAGTAACAACACATTAATTGCTAAGATCAATTTTAATCCATGTACAGTACTATCTGTACTGTACTGTAGATAAACTTTAAAATGAGCTATTTTCTAAAAATGTCTCTCATGATCAAACTACTCAATCACTCTACTACCCCACAGGAAAAAAACACAGCTAATGACATCCCACAGGGTGAGTGTGTGATAAGATACACTGTGTGCAGGATGGATTTTTTGCAGTATTGGATTAAATTCATTCTTTTTCCCTCTGGTATCCGATTCAAAATATATGCTGGTAGCGGCCTAAAAGTATGTGGACGCTTCTCCTAATTATTGATTTCAGGTGTTTCAGTCTTGCACATTGCTAACAGGCGCATAAAAACAAGCACAAAACCAACCAATCCCCACTGACAAACACTGATAGTAGAATGGGTTGCACTGAAGAGCTCAGTGACTTCAAACATGGACTGTCATAGGACGCCACGTTTACCACAAGTCAGTTCCTGAAATTTCTGCCATGCTAAATCTGTCCCTGTCAACTGTAAGTGGTATCTGTATGAAATGGAAGTGTCTAGGATCAACAATATCTCAGCCACAAAGTGGTGGACTATGCAAACTCACAGTCACTCAGTCACAGCATCACTCACTACAGATTTGCCTCTGGAAGCAAAATTAGCACAAGAACTATACATTGGGAGCTTAATGGAATGGGTTTTCATGGCTGAGCAGCTGCACACAAGCCTAAGATCATTATGCACAATGTCAGGTATTGGCTAAAATGGTGTAAAACACGTCGTCACTGGACTCTGGAGCAGTGGAAACGTTCTCTGGATTGATGAATCATGTGTCACTATGTGGCAGTCTGATGGACAAATCTGGATTTGGAGAACGCTACCTACTGGAGTGCATAGTGCCAACAGTAAAGTTTGACAAAGGAGAGATAATGGTCTGGGGCTGTTTTTCAGGGTTTGGGCTCGGCCCCTAAGTTCTAGTGAAAGGTAACATTAATGCTACAGCATAAAAATATGTTTTGGACAGGTGTCCACATACTTTTGGCCATATAGTGTATATACAGACTGATAGTGACAGCCCTACACTAGATACAACAATAATGCCCTAAACATGCATTCATGATACACTTAGTATCATCATTAGTAGTTTTACTTCTATCTTTCATAAATTGCAGCATGTGTGACAGAACGAGGCTTGACACAGCAGTTAATCCTACTTAACGTCCTTTCATTGGTGAATGAAGAATCTGCAATAACTTCAGAAGGAATGATATGAACTTCAGAATGAATGTATATGAACTTCACTCTGCGTTTTCACTCTGTTAAATCCTGAGGAACATGACAGTAACAACTAGCTGTCAGCTAGATATACCCAAGAAAATGATTCTATCTGACATGTTAAGGCTGCCTGGAGGATGGTGGCTAGGTTTGAATATGAGTTGACATTACAAGAATACATTTACACATATTTATCTAATATAAATTCAACACAACTTACCTGTTTTTTGCTTCCTCCAGCTCTGACACCACAGCCTGTCCAAAGATCCAAACTGACATTAGTAATGATGATTAAGGACCAAAAAGGAAGAATCATTACTAATCCTTACCGGTATCAATAAGTAATAAAACATAGTGCTTTCAAAGACAATACGTCCCATGCTATCCCAATGCACTAATGTCCACTCTTTTTAACCTTTGTGTGGTGTTCGGGTCTGTGGGACCCATTTTTGATGTTTACCAAAAGAAAAAATTCTGCGAATTATTATTATTTCAAACCCAGATTCCTTGGCCTTTACTCATTTTCTGTGAAGAAAATTCCACGAGGAATAAAAGTGTGGAGGTGCTGTGTCCTTCACTCTGTTCTCCTCCTACATGGCCTGCTGTTAGTGTGTGTGTGTCCGTGTGTGTATGTGTTTGTATATGTGCGCGTGTGTGAGGGTGGACAACATGCACAGGCTGCTGACTGGCTACAGCTGCTAAAGGAGAACCTGGCTGCTTGTTTTACACATATTTTACACATCTGGTATTTTTAAATAAATTGCTATGGCTGTATTGATTAAAAAAAAATAATAATGTGGTGGGTCCACCAGACCACTGAGTAAAAAAAACATCAACACCACACAAGGGCTAAGATTGCGTGATACTCCTTGGCATAAAAAGCTTCTATTCAATATTAGCTAGATTAGCTACATTAGCCCTGTAGCTCCAGTGCAAAACTAAAGAGGTAAACATCAGACACCAAACATGCTGACTGACTACTTTTGGGTTAAAGGGAAATTTTGTAAATTAGTAACATTTTACTGAAGAGCAGCACTCGTAAGGCTATAAGATACGATAAAAGGCTTCCGACAAGCATCAGTTGTCCCAAAGTCTACTTTTGTTCGTTTTGATGTCATTTCACCTCACATCTTAAGACTTTTTTTTATTAAAACAAATGATTGAACATTCCATTTTGCCACTAACAAAGCAATCATAACACTACCAAAACATTTGGCAAAGTTTCAGTAGTGACAATTTTAGCTAATTTTAATGTTACGCACTGATTTTCAGACATTAGGACACATGTACTTCAAAACAACGAGATCTAACTGCTCACCATGTGGCCATGAGGGACAGGGACGCAATCTCACTTCCTGCTCTAAAGTGCAGGCGGGTGGCTAAAATAAAACAAGCCTCCGCCTACAGACTAAAATTCTTGCTGTGTCCGAACCTGTGCCTTATTCACTATGTATTGCGCTATTTTGCAGAGTTGTCTGAAAACATCCAGTGCACTCAAACAATCCCACAGTGCACTGCAATAAGTAGTGTGCAACCAGTGCACCCTAGCGGAGAGAGGATACCCATAAAGCACTGCGTTGTTGTCTTTGAAGATTCATGAGCTAAAATGGCAGCATCTCCAGAGACCTCCCTTCAAACTTGTTACAAATGAAAGTAAACTCTCTTTGTGTGGTTGTACTGGACTGGTGGCAAGATGTTTTTGCGATGGAATCTGCTTTCGCACAGTAATAAGCAAACCCATATGACGTAGTGTCTGAAATCATTTACCACCATCAAGATTTCCGCTCCAACCATTAAAAATTCCGCTCCAACAATATCTATGTAGTGATCGAGATTTTTAAATTTAGGGTGATTACAGAGCCATTTCGGACATGGCATATGTGTTTTGGTAGTAACATGAAAACGTTGGACAGCGATTTTTAAAGTTCTTTTATTTGAAAATTAAACTAATGATAAATCTAAATCTTTCAACTTTGCTTTAAACAGAAATAAAAAAAAATCTTTAAAAAGGTGTTAGGGTTTAGAACAGCACCTCCACTAAAAAGGACCCTGTATATGATGTTTTTGTATATATGTAGCTTATTATTACCTCAGTGAATGCCTTGGGTTTAAATAGATCAAAATATAATCCTTGTAAACATCTAAAGTCTGAATACTTAGATATTTTTAATAGCTGTAAGACTGCAGTTTGAGCTAATTAGGTAAAGTGGTCCATAAACGTGTCATGTAGCCCTATGAATACCTCCATTCAGTAAAGTGTAAATTTGTAAATTTGCCAAAACCTGTAAACCTGTAAATTTGCCAAACTATCACTTAATTTGTATGCAATGTTTGATTCAGGAGTGTTACCTCAGTGTTTTGCTCCTGCTCCTTGCTCTGGCTGGCCTCCAGCAGTGTGCGGACGGAGCCCAGTTGTTCCTGCAGCTGCCTGTTCTCCAGCTCAGCCTGGCTCAACTGCGCCCGCAGGCCCTCCACTTGCCCCACCTGCTCCCTCAGCTCCACCTCCAGGGCAGCCACGCGCCCACGCACCTCTGTCACACAGAACACAAACCAACATCTATTAAACAAGGTGTAGGACAGACCTGGTAAAGTGGAATGTATGCATAATGCCAGGGGTGGGCAATATGGCGATATTTTAATATGATAACTTCTGTCATAATATGATTTTCTGGTTGTATTATGGAAATCATCAGTACTTAGTTAGTTGTATTAAACTGGATTTAGTGTCAACGCAGTCTGTCAACTATTCAATAAAATTGACTGCAGTTCAGGTTCATTATTGTTGTTGTTATTATTATTATTACCCTGGCGGTTGCTATCATAGTCCTCAAAGTTGATGATACTGATCTTTAAAAAACACTGATTTTTACATGACATGTCATTTACTGTAAAAAAGTACTCCACAATGCTCTATAATGCTCATGTGTTACATATGGTCATTCCAACAGATTGCAGTGCACTAGAGGAAATGTATGGGGCAACAGAGCAGCCAAACAAGGCATAATATCAATATAGTTTTTAGCATTTTTTGATGTTTTAAATGAAGGGGTAATTTGAGTTTTATGAGAGCATTTTTTATAATCTTAAAAAAGACAGATAATGTAAGCAAAGTTTTGCAAACACTTCACTACATTCATGGCTGTTTTCTATTAAATTAGCATAAAAATCTAAAAGTGCTTTGCTACATTACATGCTCAAAGGTATCCACATGCTTCTAATTAGTGAATTCAGCTATTTTAAGGTGCACCAATTGCTGACATGGGTATTCAAATGCACACCTTGTATAATCTCCATAAAAAAAAAGCATTGCCAATTTAATGGGACGCTCTGGAGCAGCTACGTATGAGCCTAAGGTCACCATGCCCAATGTCAAGCATCAGCTGGAAGGGTACACAGCCTCCCAGCACTGGGCTGTGGATAAGAGCTCCTTTATTGCTGCATTATCAAAATGCCTGTTACTATGTTTAGACTTTACGCCATCATTTTGGAGGAACAAGACAGGCGCAGGCAATGAAAAAACACATTTCAAGGATATTTTGAAAAAAATAAGAGATAAGCAAAGGAGTCATATAAGCCAGATCAAGTGTCTTTGTGCAGTATAAGTTATATACCTGTTTTGGTACCAAGTTTGTGTCCCTTTGCTAGCATTTTTCTTAATGACAGGCCAATAAAAGAAGCTGAGCTCTGATTAAACAGCTTCCATAATTAAAACAAGCACAGAATTTCACATTTTTCTACTCTTTTCTGTTCACCGAACACAACCCTACCTGTGAGGGCGACGCTGTCTCGCTGAGCCTGCCCCAACTGTGTCTGCAGGCTGCTGTTGCTGCTCTGAGCCTTCCTCAGCTCCTCACTCACCTCTTCTAGCCTCCGCTGCAGGGCCTGCTCACTGGACACCCTGCACGTCTGAAAGACGCAGCACACACACAACAACAAAATGATATAAGAGATGGCAAATATTGTTTCAAGTCCACAGTGACACAAAAGTCATTTTATCAGTTGGTAAAATTACACAGCATAACAAGGACATTTACCATCCCTTATATGATTTTTTGCAGTGAAGCACTTTGAACATAATTCACTGTAATAAGGCACAAACTTCCATTGTTACAAGTAATTAAAAAAAGTGCAATGCAGACAAAGGGTGGGCGATACAGAAACAAATATAACATCACGATACTTTATGATACTTTGCATCATGATATTGAGTCTTTCTGAGAAAAAATGCACCGACAAAACAGCAGTGGTACATCTAAAGCCTGTGAAAACCTAGGAGTGCAATGTGTTTTCTGTTTTAAAATAAGTTAATAAAATAAAATTGCATAATTGGCTGACATCCAGTCAGCTACTTGTTTTTATCCAGTATACTATAAACAGCTTATTGTGTACAGGCTCTTTTATGATGTATCAGAGATATTTGACTTTCTTTTCTCACACACAAACACACACACACACACACACACACACACACACACACACCTATAACCTTATCCCTCTGAGTCGCAGGGGAGCTGGAGCCTATCCCAGTCGTCACTGGGCGGAAGGCAGGATACACCCTGGACAGGTCGCTAGTCCATCGCAGGGCATACAGACAGACAGACATACACATTCACACACACACTCACCTAGGGCCAATCTAGCATGTCTTATTGGCCTGACTGTACGTCTTTGGACTGTGGCAGGAAAACCACACAGACACAGGGAGAACATGAAAACTCCACACAGAAAGGACCCTGGTTGCCCAGCCGGGAATGGAACCCAGGCCCTTCTTGCTGTTAGCTGACAGCGCTACCCAATGCTCCACCATGCTGGTGTATTTACCTCCTGTCAAGGCATCAAAACTGAACAATTAACTGTATAGTTATTTCTTGGTCAGCTGTGTGTTGGCGCATTTTTAGTTCATGCACAAGAGAGATTAAAAAAAAAGACTTGAGTCGATTCCAGATGTGGCATTTGCACCCGGAGTCTGCTACTGTTGACTTTCAAACTGAGGGTCAAAGAAATGTCAACAGCTGCGAAAGCAGGCCATTGTGAGGCGGAAACTGAGACACAGCCAAAACATTGGCAATAACAACCTCGGTGAAAGAACAGAGCAGTAGATGACTGTTCTGAAGAAAAGGCACAGATGTATTAAAGATTACCATTAAGAGAAGAACACAGCAGCATGACTACTAGGATTTACTTATCGTTGATCAGCCTCAGGAACAGAAATGGTCAGTCACTTCACCTGAAGCTCAGTGAGCATGAATTTTACTTACTGAAGGCAAGAAAAAAGGCAAAAAGCCCTGAACACAAGCAGGAACTGAAATGACAGGTGAAGGCTACAGACTGCATTATATATCTGGTAGAGCAACACTACATAAGATGACCAGCGCCTGGTAGTGTCTGTAAGTCTGTAGCTGTATTTACACGACTACATGTCTTTATGCTACAGCCAATCAGCACAGAGCTCATTTACATGATATCAGTCTTAAAGGCACGTTACCAAAAAAGCCTGCTTAAAGACGTTAGAATTAAGACAGGTAGGAAAATTGGCATGTAAAAAAAACCGGTACATAAAACCTTAATTGAAGTTCAGGAAAAATGTAAAGTACAAGAAGAATGCTAACTTTACGTCTAGCACTGTTCAGACAAGCTTGCATTCCACTTTCCAACTTTCCTCCCTAATGTGTAGGGCTGCATTGCAAACCTCCGCCCAGTGCAAAGCAATCAAACTAGCAATCAAATAATGTGCCAGCATGCAAACAATCGCATTAGCAAGGCCAACCCTGCCAAGGGGCAGAGACTATGCTTAACCTAGCAAGCCTAATCAAGCCTAATCACAGAAACATACAAACACAGAAGAAGTTCAGCAGATACACTGCCAGGCCTGAGAAAGAAAATCAAAATGCAAACCAGCAAGACAGCAAGGCCCAACCTGTTCGCTAGCTACTTAGCATGCTATCAGTTGCATTTATTTTAAGGAAAAGGAGAACATCTTAGCTAGCTGTCTGAAGGTAGGAACGTTTCTCAGACTGCACCTGGTGATAAGCACATCGTCTAGTAGAAAGTTCTGGAACAGCTTAAAAAACATGATCACACAGGAAATGAAAATAATTTTTGGGTTACGTTGGGCTACATCAACGTGAGCTGGTAATCGTACCACGCTTTCCTTTTGTACCCTAACATTTATTTCCAGGTGAATAGCGGTCTTAGGGGGCATCTCAGAGCTAGATGATCGTTATTTTTAATAAAATGTGGGGGTGGGGCGATTGGAACTTCAAACAAGACATTACTGGTTAACATTTTTACCCCACCTACTGCATGGAGACATATTCAAAACCTCTTATGACTTTTCAAGGCGGGCAAAAGTAATTCAATTTGATAGAAGATTACAGGAAAACAAGACATTTGTCTTTTAAACGGTATGGTATGATGAATCTTGATTAATATGACCAGGGACATAAACCAACAAGGTAAAAAAAAAGTCCATTTTGATTTCAGGTTGACTTTGAGTTTCATCCACAAACACAAATAATAAGCAAAATAATCAATACAATTAAAGCAATAACAAATAATTCAGTTTCGGTTTTATATGCTTTTCAATCCCAGTCCTTGACAGACAATTTGTCATTGGTGGCTCCAGCTGGGATGAACCAATCACAAGTCTTGTTGTGATGCTCACCTGAAGCTGACAAAGTTGTTTCTCAGCAACAGTGGCCTTAGTCTCCAGACTCTTCCTGAGCTGTTCCTCTGAACGTAAGGCCTCTGTCTTCTCACTCAGCTCCTTATTCAGCCTGGCGCAGTCCTGTCGCAGCTTAGCCAGCTCAGCATTCTGTCTGTACAAGTACAAACCAACAGCTGTGCTCACACTGCAAACCTTACTGCTCATGTTGGCTTTATCAGGTCAGATCAGATCTTTCTGCCTTGACAGTTCACATATATATGTTTGTTCGAATTAATTCTAATTCGACCAGCATGAGCCTTCTCATTAGGGTCACATGGCCATATACCGAACAAGTATCAGATCTAGGATAATGTACACTACATGGCCAAAGGTATATGAACACCAGACACCCATCTGCTTGTTGAATATCTCATTTCAAATCTACAGGCATTTATATGGATTTGCCCCCATACAACAGCTTTCACTCTTCTGGGCTTTCCACAAGATGTTGGAGCATGGCAATGGTCTTCGATGGGTTTGAGGTCAAGGCTCAGTGCAGGCTGGTCAACTTCTTCCACACGTAATTTGGAAAACCAAGTCTTCATGTACCTCAATTTGTGGAGCACTGTCATGCTAAAACAGGAAAAGGCCTTCCCCAAAATGTTGCTACAAAGTTGGAAGCACACAATACTTTAGAACAGCATTAATATTTCCCTTCACCAGAACTAAGGGGGCCTGCATAAACCATGAAAACATCCCCAGACCATTATTCCTCCTCCTCAAAACTTTACCTTTAACACTGTATATTCAGACAGATCGTGCTCACCTGGCAGGTGGCCTTAGGCTTGTGCGTAGCTGCATGGCCACATTAACCCCATTCTTGAAGCTCCCAACGAACAGTCATTGTGCTAACGTTGCTTCCATGAGCAGTCTGAAACTCTGTTGTGAGTGTTGCAGCTGAAGACAGACGATTTTTCTTACTACCCACTTCAGCTCTGTGAGCTTGCTTGGTCAACCTCTTAATGGCTGAGATGTTGTTGCTTCTAGACGTTCCTACATCACAACAGCACCACTTACAACTGACTGGGGCAGCTCTAGCAGTACTAGTTTGAGGAATTGACCTGTTGAAAAGGTGGCATCCCACGACAGGGCCATGTTGGAAGTAACTGGGCTCTTCAGTATGACCCATTCTACTGCTATTGTTGGTCCATAAAAATTGCTTACTGCTGCATGCTTAATGCAACTGTTAGCAAAGAGTGTGGATAAAATAGCAAAACCAACTAATTAGAAGAGCAGGTGTACATACTGTTGGTCATATAGTGTATGAAATGAAATCTTCATGCTCTTTAACCCTCTTAACTCTCTCCAGCCTTGGAAGGCCTATGTTCAGTCCGAGCTCAAGACAGGTCTTCTTTTTTTCAATTTGATTGACCGACTGATGGATTGATTGATGATATGCTGTCTTATCTTGGTTTGTTTGGCAGTATATGGCTCAACAGCCTTTCAAGCTAAGATATAACATGACTGACAGGCAAGGAGATAAACCTCCTTGTCCTGAATGGGTTAAATGTTGGTGGTCCACTTCATTTGTTTTTTCTCCTGTTTATAGAGACTGAGGCAAGTACAGAGACTGTTTTTCCCTCTAAGCATATACTTTGACAGCTGCTGCAACGTGAGGAGAATTTTGCCAAATATTACAAAAAGAGTGCTGACTTAAAAAATCAATGACATCAACTTTAAATGCGCAACTGAGACGTACTTGCTGTCTGTCTGGCTGGTGGCTTTGTTGAGGGCGTCTCGGAGAATGGAATTCTCTTGCTGCAGACGGGCAAGCTGAGCATTGGGGCCTTTCTCCAGCTGCTCCTGCAGAGCTGCAACCTGAGAGAATCAGGGATGAGATGCACAATACTTAATAGCTACTATAAGCACTCAGACGAAGTTAACTTTAATATCTCAAAAATTGACTACTAAGCCACAGTCGGCCTTATGTGCAAATTCTCAAGCAGCTAAGCTGTCAAGATGACAGCAAACGACAGTTCACTTCATGCATATAATGCACTGAAACCACTTTCACCAATGTGGCTTCAAATTTGGCATGAAAGTGTCCCAAGTCAACTGCATGGGAGCAAAATGTTTTGGAAAAAAAAATCTGACAATCATCAAATCTACACCAATGCACACTCAGGACCAGTCACAAGATTGGGCGCACTTGACAGAATGTATGTTTTTCATAATCTTCAGACATTCTGATCTAAAGCCTCACGCTTAAATGCTTGTTTCTGTTTCAAAGATAAATATGAATAGTGAATGTGACTGCTTTGTATGTGTTTGCTTCCAAAACGGAAGTTCAGAAATTACAAATCAACAAGTTCTCAGCATACATAAAACATGAGTTTTTAAATAAAAATGAGAAATCTAGAAAAAAGTAAAAACAAGAAAACTGTTCTACACTGTAAAAAAGTGGAAGAGGGCAGATGTTAACGTTAATGGCGTTGTTGAAGCTTTTGTTCATCTAATCTTTTTATTTTGCTTTGTATTGTTTCATTCAAATTCCTTATTTAAGTTGAATAAAAACACATTACATTGCTTGTTACCACATCAAGTATTTTTCCAGGTTGAAATGACAAACGCTTTTTTTGAGTACAGAGTATGAGTAGGTGTGTCCAAACTTTTGATTGGCACTGTATGCTAAATGTGATCGTTCATTAAGAACTAATGATTCTGCCTGCATGGAAAAAATGTGCACCCTAACTTGAATTAAACAAGCTGTCGTTTTTGTGTGATTTGGTCGGACTGTGGTTACTTTAGCATTGAGCTGCTGCGTCTCAGCGAGATGGTCCTGGTAGCTGGCTTGCATGCGGGCCTGCAGAGCAATCATCTCCTGCTCACGCTTACTCAGCTGAGAGCTCAGCCGGGTCTCCACTGAAGCCACCTTCGACTTCTCTGCGGACAGCTCCTATCAAAAACACACACACACACACACACACACACACAGAGTTCAGTACATTATATCACTAACCAGGGCAGGATCATATTAGGGATGTGCATATGTACTCAAGTACTTCTAAATAAATCTTTTCGAAGTTTTCCTGGTTCATCTTTTTTCAGTAAAGTATTCTGAAATCCTAGAAAGTGCACACATGAATTGTTACTGTTCAGTTATGGCCATTTTTAATGTTTGTCCTTTTAAAAACTCTGATTACTTAATCAAAATAATAGATTTACTCAATTATTGGTATAATCTACAGTGACAACTCTAGTCATCAATGCATTACAGTACCAACTCAGCTAAAAACAAACTAAACAAAATACAGTCTTCAGCAACGTGACTGAAAACTGATTTTGTGTATGATTTGTTTTGTGAGATCTCACTTTAGACAGCTCTCTCAGGCGGTTCTTGGCAGCAGTAGCGTCTTCCTGTGCAGCAGACACCTGCTTCTCCTTCTCTTCCAGCTGTTTCTTCAACACAGTCACTGGATCTCCCTTCTGAGTGGCCTACAAGCATGATATTACATCAAGTACATCTAAACAATCCAATCTCCCAGTGTCAATTTCTGATGAAAAATCGATATTCGTTCGATATTTTATATCAAACGGCATTCACTATAAAAAACAAATTCTTATAAAAAACAGAAAATGTGCCGGCAAAAAATTACAGTACAGTATATTTTCCGTAAAATTAACAGGAAATTAACAGGAAATGCTGTTAAATTACAGTACATATTTAGTGTATATACAGAATTTTTCCTTCACTTCATATACGCAACATTCTGTAATTTTACCTTTTTATCCATAAAAACACCCATAAAAATTCAAAAGTGATATCCTGACAATAGAGCAAAACCCTTTAATTTTGCCTCCTGACAGCCCAGTTTGTGAATGCTAAACTTAAAGTTACCTCTTGTTTGCTTTTATCACAGCAAGACAAGCTATATTGGTAAATCTGAACATAAAACACGACCAACAAAGCAAAAACACGTTAAATGCATCCAGTCCTACACTGTAGCATGCAGATGACATGCCGTAACACAAAAAAAACATTTACTATGAAGAGAACTAATGAAAAATAAGAAAATAAGAGGTAATTAAGATAAACTAAAACCTCAAAGGATTCTGGGTAACCTTGTCCTCAGTGATTCGTGAAACTCAGTGAAACATCTATTGGATAACTAGCTTTATTTAAGGTACAGAGAAAATTGTGTACATTTCTAATTTTTTACTGAACTATTTGGTGTTGGCCATACCGTGTGCCAGGTGTCCTGTACTCCAGCCTTTTCAGACAAGATCTCAACGAGCTGCTGGGCTTCACTTTCACTGAACATCATGCTCTTCAGTGTGGACAGCAGGGTCTTGTAAGACAGATGTAGAGGAGCATCCACAGCATCCACTGCTACTGCTATAGAGAGGAGACATGCAGAAGATTCATTGGCTTTACTTTGCTAAGCACATTAACTGAAATACCTATGAATGGCTAAATACCTTAATTCAGAGTCCATTATTCATTTCAAAAGATATTTATTTTTTGTGAGTCTGAAAGGGCACACTGGGTATAGGTTTTTTGTTACGCTGTTGAGATGATGTTGGCATTTTGGATCTGGCATATACCAACTTTATCAAGAAAAAATGATGCAATGATTATTAAAACCTAAAAGAACCAGTAAGACATATCGTTCTCACGCTACTTAATAAATTTGTAACCTAATTAAAATTTTATCCTCTTTGGGGAGGTTGCTTCAAAAAATTGTACTACAGTTTTTCAAGCACATCCCAAACACCAGTTCACAAAGTCAATCAGTCATATTTAATGTTACTTCATATGTCATCAGTAATAGGGATAAGACAGTATAAATATTAGATATCAGTGACCAAAAAGATCATGGTTTTCAATATTGTGATACAATCAAATGTGTCACACTGAAATTATTTCAAGAGAAGTATTACACTGATAAGACTTTACCAAAGCTTTTGTATTTCTTTATAACACCAAACAATCATGTGCAGTTTAAATAAACAACTTATTATGAACACTACTATCGGCAACACTAATAATGGTTACTGGTCGGATTTTAACAAACACTGGCTATTTAGGCTATCGTGCTGTTCAACAGAAATGGCAGCCTACTTTCTGTAGTACCTTATGTGTATCTGATGGTGCCTAATGTTCTTTCATGTTTTTGAATGTCTAGGCCTAATAACAATTTTCATTTTGTTTTTTTGGCTGTATGCATGCTCATTAAACATTTATGATTATACGTTTCTAACCATTTTAGACCTAAATTATGGAGACAGTCTTATTTAACCCAAAACGTTATTGATTTTGCTCAACGGTAAAACCTATGATGGGATTTTACTCATTTGCCCAACAAACTGACTGAATCTATCCCAGACACACTGACAGGTTCTCTGCTGTCCAACCCATAGTCAGTTATATTTATCTCATTAATATTCATCTAAGTAATATATTTTACTGATGTTCTGATTCCATCAGCGCTGGCACCTCTAGCTGGCATGGGAGAAGGGTGGTGGGACACCAGGCAGAGATGGCTCTCCAATCAGGGCTGATGATACACTCCCATTGTCTGGCCTCTGAGAGTCTTTGTGTGCACTCATAAAGGAGTAGCAAAGGCGAGTGGATTGTTTGCACAGGACCTGTCACCCTCTGTCCCTGTAGAAATGAGTGAAGCCCCGCACACCTTTACACTCGTGCCAGAATGTCTTTCCTCCCACATTCCAGCTTCTATAAAGAGGCTTTGGGGCAAATACCACATCACAAGTGGGTAGAAAAAATTTGATAGGCTGCCAGTGTGTGTATGTGTGACACAGAGAGAGAGTGTGACTAACAGGGATGTGCTAAAGTTGCATGCAACACATTTGAGTCCTCTCTGGTTAGCCAAGTTAGCAGCTCATATTTTTGATACATTGCATCGTTCTTGCTGTATGAAGTCATCTGTGTGGTGTTGTTTTTGCAATATACGTCCATTGATCTGTTAAGTAATTTTACAGTATGTCGCTCAACTTGATCACATGATGTGTTATTATGTGTCTTAACTGGCTGTTTCATGAAACTTTTTTCACGAAATTGAGATGCGTGCATCTGTTGCACTGAAGTTTCAAGTGAGTTGCAGGGTGTGTTACAAGCTTCAAGTAACTTAAGATGCACCGTGTGAAGTCAGCCTAAAACATTATGAATCTCCAAAAAGTTGCCAAATAGTTTTTCACTTAGATGTATGGTTCTTGGGAAAATAAAACCCTTTTAGATGCTGAACCTTTACATTACTACATACATACCATTAATACCCTTACTTCAGAAGTGAGTTACTTAGCAAAGCCTTCATGCGATGAAAGAGGGGCACCCCACTTATTGGTCGTAATTATAGGCTACAATTCCAATATCAGACTAAATGTTATGGAACTCTTAAGATACCACAGGTCTGTCTACTGGATTCTAAGTTCCAAGCATCCTTTCACTGTTTAGATTTAATCATACAGTTGACTGAGTTTATTTTTAAGTCAGTGGCAGTTACTGATACTCTTGTCTTTCACATCTGCTGTCCTGTTTTTGCTCCTTAAATGTGGAGTTAAATCAGTAAGTTATATATATATATATATATAAGCAAATATTTTAAAGAAGCTTTTCATATTATCACTCTGTAACTTCTAGTCCTGTCAGCAAGAAATGTCTTCTAGTTAAATTCTATTTAGTGTTGATCTCTGTATACCTTTCTAGTTTATTCCCTTGCTTGTTTGTTAGTTTAGACTAACTTTATGTGAATGTAAACAGTATATTACAGTTTTCATTATCTATTCAAATTCTATATTGTTCTTGTAGTTTCACACTTTTCATCATTAAACCTGCCAATTACAACACGCTGCCTGTTCCTTGAAGGACTTGGTGATGAGAAGAGTTTAGCTGCCTGTTAAAATCAATAACACTCTTGGAGTACATTGACAGAGAACAGTACACTAAATAATAAAATCGATAGGGCTCCTTAAATTAATGACTCAACACATGCATGACAGGTCAATTTTACTCTTCTGGACACATCCAACATAAACCCTGTAATTAAAGTGCAATCCATAGTGCTTGGGTAGGATTGAGGTTATTAATCACTTCAGGGTGGTGTGGTAAGTGCTTGGTAAACAATCAAAACTCCCAAGTCTTTCTCCTTCAAGTATGGCTGTAGGACACACTTGACTTTCAGCAAGATTAAAGTATTGGGTATGAAGTGTGTATTGCAGTTTTACACTGTTTTTTTTTCTACACTTGCACCTTTTTCGTTTTTTCTTTTCTGTTCTAAATGCCTGCGTTGTCTTTTGTTGGCCAAATTAGATTAAGCATCACTCAAATGCATTTTCTATGATATTATTGCACTGTATTACATACAATTTTGATCCTTGTTTCCTGACAGCCAGTATAACTCAGCTTGCATTTTGCTGGAAATCTACTAGAAACCTAGAAATCTACTCAGTAAGATATTTACACCTCAAATTTGGAAGCTTGTGATTTCAGTGATTCAACTTAAATGTCACATTTTCTTCTCAGCTAAGTGGAGCTAAATGAAATTTTATCCACCACAGGATGTATGTAGTTTTCAAAAATGCTGATATTTTTTCAGGTATATGATGCTTTTTTTATTTATAAAATAACCCCTTTCTGCAGGCCCCATATTGGCTATTTCACAAGCAGAATGGAAATCAACTTCCACATTTTTGATTAATATAACAAAATGAAATATTTTCACTATAACTCTGTTACCAAATTAACTAGGGACCTGTTGGCTCTCTGTGTGTAAAATGCTGGGACTCTGTTGAGCTGCTAGAGAGCAATGAGGGGTGAAACGGGAGAGGTGAGACCCTCCTGCTTTAAAAACAATTCACACTTCTCAACAAAGACACCCGTGTCAAGATAAAACGGACAACTGCAGCTTTCTTCATAACAAAAAATAATCATGCACAACAGCCACAATAAAAACAGCATTTAAACACAATAAAGCCATTTGATATAAATGTTAACTTGTTTGTTTACCTACAAAAATCCAGTTTGCTTCCAGTTTTGTATGTCATACACACTTCCATTGAAATATATTCCATCACATTCCTGAAAAACAAAATTCCCTAACGCTTCAACAAAGGGACCTCCAATGCAGATTAAAATTGCATTTTTATGAGAAAAGGTTAATGAACTCAAACTGACTCTATGCTAAAAGAGCTTTGGCCAAAACCGAAGCTTGGTTTCACTGGGCTGTTTTGAACAGTTCTCTTAAAATTACACCAATTACATTCAGAATGTTTCTCCTTAAAACAAACTGTAGCACTTACGCAGGCTCTGCTTAGGATGTGAAGTGTCTGAACCGCTCTTTGAAGTAGTCAGAGACAGCTAACATCAGCACATGCCAGCAGTCACAGGAAAAGAGCTTAGGGCTGTTTTCCTGAAGAAACAGTCTAGACAGGTCTCAGAAATAGACCTATGAAATCATAAATTAAGAAAAATATATTCAGGTCAACAGTAAGAAATGTGCAATAGGTACTGAAGTACTCATTTAACCATTCATGGTGGGAGTATTCAAACAGATGGAGAAAATCTACCAACTAACAATTCAGCAAAATGTCAGTTTTCTGTTTTAACAGAACTGTAAAATGTGAACGTTTTGCTTGTTATTTTGTGCTTTGCAACTCTGAAACAAGAGTGCCTTAACATGAGTTGTTAAAGACATGACTGAGAAAGCTTAGATAATTTGGCTTTTATTGCTAAGCAGGCAAGGCTGATGTTAGGCTAAGCTGATGTGAAGTCCAGAAACCGTTATAATATACTTCTTTGACAAACTAACATGTCGGTACATAGTTGACTGAAGAGGAAAAACATCTATAAAAGATAACAAGACCCCTTCAGCATCCAGTACTGTGCTGATTAGCTGAATCTCTGTTATGTTCTGCATGAAACAAAAAGCTAATGATTTCCATTTGCTATTTTGAATATGAAAACATGTTTTGTGTTCATCTGCCTGAACCTTTTTTTGTGCAACACTGTGCAAAGGTAGGCTGTTGTTTTTCCTTCTCCACAGTTAACTGGATATCCATTCAGGAACTCTTACAGATACTCAAATACCAAAATTACTCAGAACGCACTCGCCTGGTCAATAGGCTTAAAGAATTTGTTTTGGTTTCTCCTGCCATATAGATGAAACCCATGTGTTACAAATCTAATTCTTTCCAGAATAGCCTTCTCTATCTGCTCACACAGCTAATTCAAAACTGCTTAGGAAGCTAATTCTCAGCTACTTAACACTGGCACCTCTTATTGGCACACCTATCAATGCCATATAATCCCTTGCTCCCACAGCCTGCAGCAGGTGAACAGGAAAGGCATTCACTCAGTGCAGCTTCTCTATTGCGACTGGTAAACCAAAGAAGCCTCCAGCAGCCTGTCATTCACCAATGCAGCCAGTGCCAGTCCTAGCTTTCCCGGGGCCATTTTAGATTCACTCGATGGTAGAAAATTAGCTAGGACAGTCCTCTTGTGAACTCCAGCAGTAACAAGCCAGTGACAGAAAGCTTTCAAACAATACTAAACAATCACTCATATTTAATTGAGACCATAATGACTTATATGAGCAATTCAACATGCATTACAACATTCTGTTGGCTCATTTCCCTGTCAGCAGCTTTGTTGCCATTTTCCAGCCCCTGACAGTTAACAGAGTTACGAAGCCGACATGTCAGATCTGCCGCTAGTACGTCTGTATGGATGGCAAAAAAATAACGCAACTCATTGTTGTTACACCTTGTTACACATTAAAACTGATTACCTATTAAAACTCACATATTAAATAACACTGAGCCTTACCTTTTGGTAACAAACTATTTCTTTTTCTCCAAACTATTTATCCAAACTTTTCTAAATCGCCAACGGATTGCCGATTAAGTTGGACGATTTATATGTCAGAAAACATACAATCCATGGCTTTAAGATGCATTAATGTAATCATATTTGTCTCATAATCTTTGATTTTTATCCATGTCTTTTTTTAATGTGCAGTCCACGTCCACATCAGTCTAAGTAAGTTGTCTGGCTTGAGAACATTCTGTAGAAGTTTGAGGCAGCACTTTTTTTTTACTGTGGTCAGATATAACCGTGCTGCAGCCGTCCAAGCAGAATTTCTTCCCTCATGAAACATGAATGAGGGCTTAAATGATTTTCACCTTACATTATCTACATTACATCAAAATGAATAAAAACAAAAAAGACAAAGCCTGTAATTATTATGAATAATCTGATAATAACAATAATAAAAAGCTACAATAACAGTACCCCATAGGCTGACCTTACAGTAAGCTTTAGGCACTTAATTATTTTATTTAATTTTATTATTTTATTTATTTTAGCAATTTAAAAGCTGTAAACACTGTTAAACTTGTAGCAAAATCTACCAACCCATACCAAGAACCACCAAAACATAGCAATTCAAGTTAACTTAGAAGTTACTAAACAGAATCTCAATCAAGTTTATTTTCTCTGATTTAGGCAGGCTACTGTGTGGTAACCCACCATGCCATGCTAAAATCATTAACTAGAGAAAGTAATAGCCTCTTAGTCAATATTCGTGACACTTTTTTGAGAAAACGTGCCCACACGGTGTGCTGGTGATGCAAGAAAATGACACAGGAAAGCTTTTAAAGCAGCTCTCCTTTGCCTGCCATGATCTCACATACCTACTTGCAACATTTCTAGCACCAGCGCTACCTGCTCAAAAAGTTTACATACAGCCCTGCTGCACTTTGAGAACCTGGGGTCAACTAATATTTCAAACTGAGAAATAAGTGGACAAAAAGTGCTCATACCAGATTCTGTGCTCTTCTTTGATCCTGCTTTCTTCTTGGATGGAGCTGATGGCTTTGGCTTCTCTGCTTTAGCCAGAGCCTCGGCCACAGGAACACTCTTCTGGGATTCCCCTGGAGGCACCGCCATCACAGGAACCTCTTTAACCACGGTTTCCAGCATGACAACAGGTGGTGCCTGGGTCGGGGCTGGCTCCACCTTGGCAACTTTCTTCTCCTTTTTCTTCTTGTCCTTGGGGGAAGTGGCAGATGAAGCCTCTGTAGGGGCAGGACAGGTGGGGGCAGAAACTGGGGATTGCGCAGGAGCAGTCGGTGCAAGAACAGGGGACGGTTTAGTAGCAGGGGTTGGGGAGGTTTTAGCGGCAGCGGTTGGGGAGGTTTTAGAGGCAGGGATTGGGGAGGTTTTAGAGGCAGTGGTTGAGGAGGTTTTAGAGGCAGGGATTGGGGAGGTTTTAGAGGCAGAAGTTGAGGAGGTTTTAGAGGTAGGAGTTGGGGAGGCTTTAGAGGCAGGAGTTGGGGAAGTTTTAGAGGCAGGAGTTGGGGTGGATTTAGAAGCAGAGCTTGGAGTGGCGTTAGAAGCAGAGGGCTCCACAGATTTAATGGAAACAGCTGGGGCAGGTTTACCAACTTGAGCCGGAGCAGATTTGGTAGCAAGCATAGGCTCTGGCTCTTGGGCTTCAGGCTCTGGAGAAACATCCTGGTCTTCTGTTGTTTCTATACTGGCATCAGGAGTTGTTTCTGACTCCTTGGGCTTCTCCTCCTTCTTCTTCTTCTCACGGTTCTTCTTTTCAGCTGCCTTGTCCTTCTTCTTCTTGTCCGTCCGCTGCTGGGGTTGGGTCTTAGCCAACTCTTGGCGCTGCTTTGCCAAGGCCTCTTCATAAGAGGTCTCCTTCATGGAGAAAGTGGAGACCAGGGCGATCCCGATAGCTGAGATCACCATAAAGCCACCAAAAACAACAATGCCAAGGGTTTGGGGGTCATAGATATCCATGATCGCAAGCGTCCTTCCTTTTCAAACCTGCCAAGACAAATAAAGGTAAATAAGGACAAATGGCACTTAAGTATCAATCCTAAGTTGATCTGTCCCATGTGGTCACTTGCATAGACAATAATGTCAATAATTTATTTTATGAAGAAGAGAAATTTTGTTGACACAAGATTATGTCAAATCGACACTGATGACCTATTTATTGTACTCCAGAAGAGCAGCATGTTTACGTGATGCTGGGCTGTTGTGCTAAAATTTCTGCATTTTATTCATGTTGCCGTATTTGTAACCCTACAGAAATAAATGTTACACTTCTCTGTAATGCTAATCCAGGTAGATCTCCTTTTCTAAATGTTTATGTACCAGCATCAGCAAATATGTATGTGAAAAATATTGGAAATTGGTATCAGCCTACAGTTTCCATATGGGTGCATCTCTAGCTTTAACAGTTTTGCTGTTCTTTAACTAAATAAAAGGAAATGTGTCTAAATGCATACAGACACAGCAGAAAGAAGAAAGAATGAAAAATGCCAGACTGTCCCTTTAAGGTTATTCTTTTGTTGTACCCAATTCTCTGTGACTGAATGTTTGAGCCAACTACATAATCCTTATGCAATCACTGTCACTCACTAATGAAAATGCACAACAAAAGGTCAAAACTCCAAGTTCGCCAAAGGTCTAACTCTGGAAAGCAGAGAGTGCACCTAAGTTTGCAGAGTCGTCAATATAACGATGATCACCAGAGAAAATGAATTTAAATAAGAACTCTTGATTCGTGTACATTCTGAACATCAGCTGAATCCCCGAAACGTGTTGACTGGTGTAATGGTAAACAGGATAGGCCGTGCATAAAGTTATGCCCTGCTATCATAAGAATCTTTGTTTTCTGTTCATAGTCCAAACACACAACACTAAAAGGCTTTGCCTTGTGATTTCATTGCGTTTCTCCTTCAAGCCTATCTTTAATGCTTTACCTCCACTTATCCATTAAACAAAGTGTGATCAAAACAAAAGCAGCAGACAAAGAGCCGAACATTGCTGTCTGATTTTAAAACATGACTCAAACCAGCCTAATTTATAAACACTGAAACTCCAGGAGCAGCTTGTTCTAGCTTGTAGCCTATAATTTGTTCAGATCTGATTTTATACCATATAACTGGAGCTTCATAATAAGACTGGGACCCCCAGTGTGCTCCAAAGCTGCAAACAGAGAAAAAGAAAACACTCAGTACTTAACTGGAACATGTACAGTGCCTTTGCCAGTTGTTTTCATATTACGCAGAACATTTTTTCTTTGGTAAAGGACTAAAAAGAAACATGCTCACAACGTGTGGATTGTTTCTACACTCTTTTATACACACTGAGCATTCATAAAAAAAGTAAATTAACTACAGTAATGTACCTCTTGGATCAGTAAACATACAATGTGCTATGATAAAGACAACTCAGACCGACCCGGCTCGCTAATAAGAAATCCACAACCAGCAAAAGGTCAAAACTAAGTTAGCCAAAGGTCTAACACTGGGAAACACAGATTCCAACTAGTCTTTGCAGACTAAGCAGGAGAACTGCACAATACATTGTTTGTTCACTACTATCTCAATATCGGTCTGTGCAATACTGACATCACAGAGGACTTGATGAGTGTTGTGTTCTGCAGGCGTTTGAAGAATCGAGTAGTTCATGTGAAACAACAAACATGAACAATTTTGTCAAAATAATGAGGGCGAGTCTTCCACGCAGGCCAGTCACAAAAGGTTCACAATTGTGTTCTTAACATATTGCAAGGCACAACACAATCACAGTATAATGACAATATGATATTTTGTCAGAGACAGCCAGACAGTAACATACATTTTGAGAAATATATCTAAAGTCATCAGTGCAAACCGAGCAATTTCAGTGGACAGAAGCAGGTGTGTATATATATATATATATCTGTGTGTATGTGTGTGTGTGTGTGTGTGTGTGGATGCATTCTAATATTTTATGAATATGCAAAAGTTTGAACATATTTGGTCAAATTACATGTGTGGTTATTGAAAGGAAGAAAATATTCTCTGCAGACAATAAACTTAAACATGGCATTTTTCTGCTAATCTTAGTACAGAATTTCTTTAACATATTAAAAAAACATCAAATATAAAATGTGCCAGAACTTTTGCACAGGCCATGTTTTGCATTGTATTTTATTCTCAATATGAAAAAATTCAGCAAACTGTGCATTAAAATATGTATACATCTACTTATTGTGTATATGTATATATAGTTCAGTGTCCAGAATGATGATCAGAGCCGTAGCGTAATTAAATAGCTACAGAATATTATTTATCATTTTATTGTTTACAGAATTCTTGAATAAAATATCCAAAATGCCTTTCAGTAAATAGTTTGTAATATTTAAACCCCCACTCTCTAAGTTACTGTTGTATATAAAATGACTGTTAATATGGCAAGTTCTTCCAAACATCTGCAGATAATGTATGTTTGACATATTGTAAAAAAATCTAAATATCTGTGTGATGCCAAAATTTATGTATGTATGTCTATAGATAAAAGCATGAGGAATCTCAGTTGCTTGGCTGAAGGCACTGCAGAGGAGAGAAACACTGAAAGCCTACACCAGCAGAGAGTATGAACCATGCAGGAGGAAAAAGTTTCACAGTCTGACAGCAACAGAGACTTTTTGGGCAGCTGCCTGTGATTCAGGGTTGAGTGCCGAATCCAGTGGAGTATGCTGAACAAGAGTTTTATGGCACAGCTGTAGTAAACTAAGCCACCACAGCTTTGAAAAACTGCATTCAAATTCCTGAATAATTCTGTCTTCGAGATGTCAGCAGAGTCTTTCAGAGTGGTCTCATGTAAGGTGGTACACTGTAGAGAAACTTACAGACTCAGATTTCTTCACAGTGGTGGTGATAGGAACCAGGAGTCCTGATGTCTACAACACAAATGTAGCCATTTTATTTACCATCGAAAACCACCAGTGAACCTACATGTCTTCTGAGTTTTTATATGTAATAGTGATGATGGTAAAATAGTCATAATTCTTTGGGGACTATTTGAACTGATGAACATAAACTGATTAAAATACATTTTAAGCCAAAACATTATCACATAACTATCTGAAAACAATGTCTCAGAGATCAGGCAGCATATATCTAACCAATTCATGCAAATAACTTTCTGTGAGGGAGCTTTTAGAGGCGGACGTCTGGTTCCTATCACCACCACTGTGAGCAATTCTCATATGGCAAGTTCCTCTAGAACGGAGCATTGCACATTATGAATGACTCTGATTTACATTTTAAACCACTGAATTATACACAAATTTTGAAAAATCGGTGGACCTCCCCTTTAAATGCCTTCGCTACAAGAAGAGGAATGTCAGCCTGATCTGAACTACAGACAGACACTAAAACAAAGTCTCAGAGTTTCTCAAACGACACAACAGGAGTCTATTCACACCATAGTCCAATGTTAGATCCTAAATAATCAAAAATATTCCTTTAACAGAGAGAATGTGTTAGCTAGCCACACATTTAGGTTACAGCCTACTTGTTCAGAGCGGCTCCAGGGAAGCGGGCAGACAGTCGCTCCACATAACTGTTCTGTTCCCCTTATTTTCAGCATCTCCAAATCAGGACATTTAAAAGCGCTCTGCTGCCAAACAGATCCGTTTCTCGAGGTTTACTTAAGCAGCCAACACAGTATAAACTCTAACCAACTCACAGCAAAGACTAAAACTATGGGAGAGAGAAAAAGAGCGAAGTTAGAGGCCAGCAGCTGCTCAGAAGCGGGTATGTATGAGAATCGTTAACGTTAGCTAGCATCACACTCAAGCCTTCGTCTTCACCTTCGCTTTCAGCAGAACAGAGTTAGCAAGCTAACTCACTCACACGCTGAGTTTAAATCCAAAAATATTAGTCCAACTCGGAAGAGAAAGGTACAAAAATATAGATAAATATATGTCTCTTCCCAAAGCTCCGTCTCCCAGCCTCTCAAGAAGCCGCTTGTCTGTGGAGTCGTGGCACTTTCTCAGCGCTGACATTACGAACCCACCTACTGTTCATCTAAACAAGCTCTGATTGGCTAGAAGGCAATCAATCAGAAAATCGAGCCAATACGATTGGCCGTCCGCTGGGCGGGCTCATCATTGTAGTGAATATGGGAATTGTAGTTGTACAGGGAATTATTACTTTCTCGGACTGTCATCGTTTTCGGAAAGTGTAGAAAATGGATCGGACCAGATAAGAACCTTAAAAATAGAGTATATGAACTTTCAAACACATCTTTCCCTTCATTTTAATGCCACAAAATACATTAAATACCTGTATAGCTACAGTTAGCTGGGTTTCGTAAAAAAAAACAAAACAAAAAAAAACAAAAAACGATGGGCTGTTTAGCTACAGATGCAGTTAAATAAATTAGACTTAAACCTTCCTTTTAATTTTTATTAACCTGAACCTTTTTTATTAACCTGAACTTTTTGACAGGTCAGAGTGGTTACTGTCACTGCTTTTAAAGCAGGTCATGTGTAAATATCATTAAGGTCATACACCTTGGGGTACAGCCTAAAGAAAAATAGTCTCAGGTACAATTTAACTCAGCATGAGTGATGAATGAGCAGCTGTGAAGAAATGAGACAAGGCAACCAGGGAACATTGTGTGTCCTTTGCTTCGCAGCAGGATTTTATCTGCCTCATCAGCACTGGGGAATGCTATGGAGACCAGGATTAGGCATTAGGACAAACAGGCCTGTTGCTCAGAGGAAATCCAGCTGATGGTATTACAGTTTTGGCTGACACTGAAAGGCTGCCAAATGACCAAAAACCACTGTTAACCTTTTGTAAGCATTCTTTCTTGTCGTGGTTAAGAATTTGGTAGCTTTTTGGCTTACACAGTGCATAAAAGAAAGCGTCTTTCTTACATTTGGAGTCAATTCTTTATTTGAACGTCAGTCTCTCATCATTATAAAGGTACAGCTCCACCAGTGTCGACAATCCTATGAAAGATTCTTCATTCATGGTATTTCAGTTACCATTAAGAAGTTTTCTTTGGTGGGGTTCCATTGTGTTGGGTGTGCAAATGTCACTTTCATTTGTTTGCTGGAGGCGTGGACGTGGTGTGCAATAGGTGTTGAGATATGCCACGCTGCAAGCTTTTAGTGAAACGAACGCTTTTCTATACTGAAATTATACTATTACAAATATAGATCCATTACACAAATCACCCCACCCATTTTCCCATCCACCTTGACCCATTCAGATTGTTATAAGTGCAAAACATGTCAGTGTAGTTTCAAATTTGAAATGTAATAGTTGGGTTTCCAGATGCCAATTAAGCTGTTTTAGTCTTGGGTTTAGTTGCGCTGCCTGATTCTCAGTTCAGTATCTTTTTGCATCTAGGCCTGACGCAATTCTAGGAGTGGAAACAGAGCCTTGTAGAAGTTAACATGCCCACCGACAGGTCCAGGCTTCCATTCCTCACTCATATAACTTAAGAATAATTCAGTCAGTTTGCATTGTTTTACAGGTAATTACTGGGTAATAAGCTTAGTTAAGCCAAAGTATATCACACCCTCTATCAACAAAAGCATGAACAGGTTCCTCCCTCAGTTTTTCAGGCTTGTGCTCCAGAAATATGACAAACAGCAACTTGTGTTACCAGATAATTAAGTAACCAGCACATATAATGTACAGTGCACATGGTACACAAGTACTGACACACCTCTAGCACCTTTATATGTAAGAGTCTAGTGTAAAACTAAGCGTTTCAGATTGAGAAGTTTCTTTCAAACACTATATATCCTTCTCTGTGTTAAATGCAAGCACATATTTAACAGTATCCTATGCTTCAAGATCTTGCTGAGTCATGTCAGCTGAGTTTTGCTTCATGAATTTCCATGTGCTGAGTTCTCTCTGAAAACAGAATGAACTGAATCTAACGCCTAACTTAGTCCTACTTCCCATTTATCCATTTCCTCTGGTCATGTGATAACAGCGTGAGGGACAGATGGACTTTGCTTTAGGCCAGTTACAGTGTGAAAAACTGGACGATCCATACAAGAGTCTGCATTCTTGGTCACCTGGTCAAATTACGTGTTTTGTTGATTTTCAGCATTAAGCGTTTTTGTTGAAGTGAAAATAAGTTAGCACATCCTTTACAGAGTTATGCACAATTGCTGTTTAATTGCCGAATGTAACATATTTGGAAAAAATAAAACATAAAATGTGGCCTGTGCAAATGTTATGGTACGTCATATATGTTATCCAATATGTTCAACTCAACAACTATAAAGAATATGTACATTTAAAGATGTGCAGCTTTACACACAACAGTGAACAGACTAAAGCTCAGACAAACAATAGAACCACTGGTTTCCATAGTATCTGAAAACAGTTCATAATGGTCACAGAATCCTTTATGTGCTTTTTTAAGCTTGTGTTTCTTGTCTGTGTGGGTAAGTTAGTGCATTTAGCAGGAACCTAGGAGTCCTTTGGAGAGTCCAACACAATCAAATACACTCACTCAGCACTGTATACAAACCTTACAACTTTCTGGTGCACAGTTAGAGAAGGCCTAATGATTTCTGAGACCTATTTCTGCATGCCTATTTTTTTCTGCCCTTTTTACTTTTTGTCAGTGTCCCTGCTGTGTTGAGAATGGTCCACCACCTAAATGATATCTAAAATATATATGATATCATATATATATATATATATATATATATATGATATATATATATATATATATATATATATCAATAGCAGTTCTGTGGTCAGAAACTGACCAATGATGAATGAGGCAGAGCAGTGGTCCACCTAGAGATCTACTTTCCTGCAGAGTCTAGTTGTATCTAACTACTTGAGAACTTCTGCAGAAGTGAAGTAAAGCAGGTGTTGCAGGTTGTGGTTGGAACAACACTCTGCAAGAAGGTAGATCTCCAGGACCAGTCAGGGTTGCTGACCTACCTATATCTGTACCTAAAAGGTAGGTGGATCTCAAAGTGGTCATTAGAAGTACATCGTAGGAGTTCCTAATGTATTTCTTTATGTCTGCATGCTGCTTTACAGACAATAGTCTGTGACTCACAGTCGGTACTGTCATTTTTTCAGAATAGAGCTTATTTCATGATCTCAGTTCATTTTTACAGCCCTGTTGTGGTTAACACTTACCAGCAGTTCTGTTGAAGTGCTCTGTTTATACATTTAGAGCCTTGTTCCTGTTTAGTGTACTGTAGCCTTGCCCTGATGGGCTGAGTGACAGGTGGAAGAATGTGAAAATGAAAGGGTTATCTTCTCTTTTACATTATTAAATTTATCACAAACAATTTTGTGCACATATATATATATATATATATATAGAATGGGGCAATTTAAGACTAAGAATGTTGTAAAATGTTCAGAAAACTTTTGAAAACAGGTGATGTAATCGTGCTTGGTTATAAATGGAAAATCCAGGAAAGGTGGAGTCTTTTATGAGCAAGGATTGGTCGAGACTCGCTAGTTTGCTAAAAAAAGCCAAAAATCACAACTGAATGCCCATGACCTCTGACCCCTCAGACAGCATCCTGTTAAAAAACTAGCATGCTTCTGTGATGAATATCACTACATGGGCCTAGGGGTAGTTTGATACTCTGTTGTCATTAAACACTGTTTGTTTGTTGCTGCACCCACAAATGCAAGTTCTCCAGGCTCAAGCTCATCTGAAATGGATTGATGCACAGGGGAAACATGTTTTGTGGTCTGATGAGTCAGGTTTTCAGATTGTTTATGGCAATAATGGACATAGTGTTCTCCAGGCCGAAGAAGAAAATGGCCAACCAGACTGTTACCAGCACAAAGTTCCAAAACCAGGGTGTGTCACAGTACGTAGTGGGTAACATGCACATCTGTGAAAACACCAATAATGCTGAAAGATAGGGGAGCGTGGGGAACAACGTAACACAGGGAACAAATTAACACAGACATTTTAGGTTGTTAAAGAAGGTCAAGCACATCTGGCCACATTACCACATTTCCAAGCCACAGTCTCCCACCAAAATTCTGAGTGATTTGCCAGCATTTTAAAGAAATCTGTGCCAAAGAGTGTTTTCAGGGCATGTAAGTTTGTTTGTTCAGTTACTGAGCTGTTTGTGTAAATTACAACATTCAACCTTAATACTTTAATCACCATCTTGTTGCCTACAATGTAGCATCATTTTGAAGCAGATAACAAGCTCACAGCAAGTGCAGCTGGGCTTAAGTACAGCCTCTGTACTACAGGGTTAGCTGTTACACTATGTTACACTCAGCCACCTTTAGTAAACAAAGACAAATAAAGCAATGTTGTCTTTTTGTTCCACATGTTTACACAGATTTTAAAATGAAAAGAGAAAACATCTGAAAACAGGGATTTTCTTCTACTTTATTAGTATCTTTCAGATGTTCAGATATTAGTATTTTGGTTTTAAATAACTGTATTAATGAAATTAACATTAACATTTGGTAAAGCTGTAGTTATTCAGACATAATGTTCCATACTTTACTGATGTGTGATGTTTGCTGTCCTACATTGGACAAAAATATGTCAGTTTTCATACATAATTTGATGTGTGTCAATCAGTTGAGCTGTCTGTCTGTCTTATAGATAGATGATATATCATGCAGTACAGTTGAAAAATTTGTTTGTTTCTTACAACATAGAATTATATTGAATTAACCCCACCCATGAGATAAATTGTAACATTGTGCTTCCCATCATTTTTGGTGGAATTGCACTATGAATGGTAGGTGCTAGAAACAAAGTTTAACTGTTTGTTTGTAGTGGAGAAGAATTTGTTGGTTGGATAAGAATATGATTATTTATGTTTTGGAGCATCGGGGCTTTTTAGACATGATCTTTTCTAGTCCATGCTTATTTCGACATGATGATAAGAAATGACAAGAAAAATTCTGCACATGTTATAACAGCATGGCTGCGTATTCAGAGAGTGCAGGTTCTAAACTGCCCAGCCTGTCTCCTACTGAAAACATGTGGTGCATTATGTGCAAAATACAACAAAGGCCTCATACGGGTGTGCAGCTGGAGATTAGTATAACCGAAGGATGGCAAAAAATTCCTCTTTGAAAATTGGATCAGTTAGTGACACATGATATTAAAAAGAAAAGTGATCTAACACAGTCGTAAACATGCTCCTGTCCTGTTTTCGGAACGTGTTGCAGAAATAAAACATTAAAAAAATACATCATAAGGTAAAACATCAAATATTGTGTTTTTTGTACTGTCTGCAATTTAATACAGGTCAAACGCTATTAACTAATCACTGTTCTCTGTTTTTATTGCCATTTTTCAAACTGTCCCAACATTTTTGGAATTGGGTTTGTACATGGAATCATGAAGTGGACAGGAAACCAGTGCAGTTAGAGATGAGATTTGTGAGGGGTGGTCTTTCTCAAGAGGTTATTTTGGAAATTTATGCAGGTACAGATCATTCCTTACTTCACTGACTGAAAAAATGTAATAGATTACACATCTCGTTATCTTGTGGATGATTGAGATATTACATATTAATAAAACAATAAATTACACAATACAGCAGCAATGACATTCCACTAGGCCATGTTTGAACAAGCCTAAGTTCTGTTTAAAGGCTCGATAATGAAGTAGGAAGTTCTTCTTTAGAAGTTCGGGCCTCTTTCTAATCTTCTCAGTTCAACTTAATTTGTACTTTTTAAAACTGACATTGTCCAAAGCAACTTTATATAATGTAAAATATGAAAGTCAGGTCAACTTAAAGCAGATTTCAGCCCAAACATAGCATTTTAAGCTGCTTTGTGCAAGATTTTTGTTGTTAAAACTGAAAGCAGTAGCATTACTGAGTCAGGAGAAAAAAACAGGATAAAACATGGTGTCCATGCGCTGCTGCAAGTTGCCCTGTAAATCATGAAATGGTAGTAAAAAAGTCAGAGGCGTCGGGTCGGATTTTGTGGGAGTTTTTAGGACCACATCATACATCCTTATGTATTAACTTCACACGCACAGGCTCAGAAAGGTCAAGCTTGTTGTTTAGGTCTCAAATGCAAAATCAACATTTTACTGATGAAGATATGATAAAAACAGTAGATCATTCACTTACATCCTCAAAAGAAACGCTCTTCGCTAAGTTTAGACTTAGTTGAATACTCTTTGAATACTCTTTCAACACTCTTGCAGTCACCACACTCGAGGAAAAGATCTGAAGAACAACATGTTTCAAAATATTTTTCCACATGTCATGCAATTACGCATTTCCACCAGAGAGGTCTCCAAATCCCCAAATCTTACATAGTGCAGCTTTAGTATGTTGTCATGTTATGCAGTGTTCTGTAGTGCATATTAAATCTCTTAGACTACAATACTCAGCATGCACTATACAAATATGTCATACAACCATAGGAATAAAGAAATCCTGGCTGCTAGTGCAGCCACTGATGTAGAGGCTCATTAATATAGACGTGATATTATAGACGTCACAGAAAATCTTGCCCTGGACACTACTGGGACATCACTGTAGGAGGTAAGTATGGATGTTTAAAACATCAGGCAAATTCAGGCTTAGTTAAGTCAGAAGTTCTACAAAGTCACATTTTTAGTATTAGTAAACAAGACATTTTAAGTTGGTCCCCTTATAATTTTGACCTGACCTGTCTAGACACCTAATAAGCAAGTCAAATCTAGACAAAGCCTCATACATAAGAGAGTGTCTACTTTAGTTCTCTCAGATTTTACCAGTACTTCCATTTATCCTTTGTCCACATTTTCTTGCACTGAATGGAAGAATAATGCCTGAAGTTTTATACATATAGGACTGAACACTATGCAAGTAATCATGCTTTGTTAACAGAACATGGAAGTATGAAACATGGAAAATGACTGCATACATTTAATCTGTTCCATTTATATTACTCATACCTATAGTTGCTTGAAAAAGTACATGCATGCTGATGCCACTATAATGACTAATGAGAACTACATTTTCTTGCTAGTGCTTAAAGGGGAATTCCACCAATTTTAAAAACTTTTTGCATAATTAAATTGTTAAGATGTAAAACTGACCAAGTCCGTATTGTTCACAGTGGTGGTGATAGGAACCAGATTTTGCAGGGTGTTGTAAGGCAAAATAGTACCCAAAGAAAACTTGCATTTTCCAGATTTTCCAGAAGTTCACCATTATCGATATTACATATGAATATTACACAAAAGACACATGTAGGTTCATTGGTGGTTTTGGATAGTAAATAAAAATGGCTATATTTGCAAAGTAGACATCATGACCCCTGGTTCCTATCACTACCATTGTAAAAAAAATCTAAACCAGTATGTTTCGTTCCAATGAACCATTTCACATCAAAACACTCTGAATGACTGATTTCATCTTAACAGTTTAATTATACAGAAACTTTAAAATATTTGACTCAGATGACTCAGATGACTCATGATTTATCTATGAAATGTTGTGAGCTACACTTGCTTGTAGAGTCCCACTAAAAACAAGGAATATATCATTATTTCTTCAGTTTTATCCCAATAAGTGAACACTATGATAAACCACTTCTGGCAGCTGTTAGCCTGATATTCAATTCAGATTTGCTCAAACCATTCTGAGGTACTGTGATACAGGAGTGGTCAGCAATGTGGAGGAGTCACCCCTAGATTTTCATTTGGATTTAGGTCAAGTAATCTGATCTTCATAACTTTATACCGTAACTTAATAACTTATTATCCAATGTCATGGTAAAACCTAAAGGGCCACATCATAGAAAATGTAATTTTCCTTTCCTTTTTCGGATCAAAAGATTTTAGGTAGTATGCAAACATCGTTAAAATTTCAAGTTCAGTAGTGAATTAACTGTAACTGTTTTGGATAAAACCCACACAAACAAGAAAAAAAACAAGTTACAAGAGAAATATCGGACATAGCCCCTTTATTAATATTGCAAAATTCAGCAGGCATTTAAGCTCCTAATATTCACTATAATCACTGTGTAGTTTGAATAAACCAATGTCAGATCCTTCTCACATTCTGCATAAAATGTCTTATACTTAATCCTAAAAAGCCAACCTGACCCACCTTTACTGAGAGTATGTGTCATCAAACCACTGACTGGGGGAGTTCAGTGGAAAAATGACTGTTATCATCAAAGCGAGACGTGCTAACCAAAGTTCCAATACATTTCCCTGAAGTCAATACAGGGCGACTTGAAGCAGCGCACAGACATCATACTTCAGCCTGTTCTTTTTTTTCTTTTTGTTTCACAAAACATCTTATATAGTGCAGCTTTAATGTTAAGCCTGGGACCACTGTTCTTATCATGTGACCTAAGCTGTATGCCAGGGGTTCCCAAAGTTTTGTCGGCCCAGTCATTTCAAAGGTAAATGTAACGCAATAATTAATGAAGCATGTCAAATTTCACTTGACTGTTTAATCACGCAACTTAGTGAACACCAAAAAATTCATAAACTCTCTCTTTGTAGCCATTCATCCATGATGCATGAATTCCATATGATTAAAAACAGAAATGTTGTATATTGAATTGCACTGAAAATATAAACATATCAAGCGAGCTGTGATGGTCATGCATTTTGTCAGACCCATCACTAAAGCTCCTCCTTAACATTTAGGCATTTTTGATGTTTTATTTTTGCAAAATATTTATCACAAGATTATTATTTGTCATGTTTAAAATGACTGGTTTGGCTAAATGTCTATATAATGTAATGGAGATTTGTGCTTTAAAAATGACTGTCAGCGGCCCCTAGTGGTACCACCATTTCTTACTGGGGTGCCCAAGCCCACAAGTTAAAAAGCACTGCTCTACGTCATTTTGAGCTACAAACAATTCTATTAAATGTCAAGCAATCATTCGTTCATTCCCTCAGATTTCTAATACCAGCATTGTGTGTTCGGCCTGATACTGATACTGGGTATCAGATCGGTGCCATCTCTGCTTCCCTTCTCTAACATGCCTCATCCCACTAACTCACTAGTTTCCTCATTAAGTCTCTTTTGAGCCAAAGTGGGTACGGCGATAACTGTAGTTTGCATGCATGGAATTTCCTCATTGTTCACATGCTAGCTGCTTGTCCAAAGCTCTGTACCAGCGTAACTTCAGATCCTGTCACACCCAAACCTTTCAACACAAACGTCAGTCTATTTTTGTCCTCTCCTCCTCTCCTTTAGTCAGCTTCTAGAATATCCACCATTCAAATGTTGTCAAGGCAAGATATCCGCCCCATAAGATGACCATCATCTAACGAGGAACAGCACTGCTAATCACTTTTTAAAATAGAAGATTACCAGGGTTGTGGCTTTTGGGTGCAAATAGCTGAAGTAAAAGCCCCATTATATTTTCACACTGGAAAGTATGTACACATTGGAATAGCATAGCTGTGACCACAAGGCTGATTTACTAGAACAGAAACTGCCCAAGAAATGGACATTTTCAACCAGACAACTAGTGGTCTGTTGCAGTAGCGGCCCCGGCGGTTGAGTTTTGTCCTGTGTTAAAACAAGCAGAGGATTTCCTGTAGTCCATGGCAACCTCATCTCCTTTACCCTTTACAGAATAAACAATGCCCAGCACGAGCATTTATGTTTGTTTTAACAAATGAATCTGGCGGTTAATTTATGGATTGAATAAAAGTGGAGACCTGATAAATGGTGGTCCTGTGGTGAGCAATTAAGGAGAAATTATAGAACTACAAAGTGCTCCTGTATGGAATTACAATTACTGACTGTAGTCCATCTGTTTCTCTGCATACTTTGTTAGCCCCCTTTCACCCTGTTCTTCAATGGTCAGGACACCCACAGGACCACCACAGAGCAGGTATTATTTGGGTGGTGGATCATTCTCAGCACTGCAGTGACACTGGCGTGGTGGTGGTGTGTTAGTGTGTGTTGCGCTGGTCTGAGTGGATCAGACACAGCAGTGCTGCTGAAGTTTTAAACACCTCGGTGTCACAGCTGGACTGAGAATAGTCCACCAACCAAAAATATCCAGCCAACAGCGTCCTGTGGGCACTGTCCTGTGACCACTGATGACGAACTAGAGAATGACCAACACAAACTGTGCAGCAGCAGATGAGCTGTCGTCTCTAACTTTACATCTACAAGGTGGACTGACAAGTTAGGAGTGTCTAATAGAGTGGACAGTGAGTGGACACAGTGTTTAAAAACTCCAGCAGCACTGCTGTGTCTGATCCACTCGTACCAGCACAACACACACTAACACTCCAACACCACGTCAGTGTTACTGCAGTGCTGAGAATGATCCACCACCAAATAGTACCTGCTCTGTGAGGGTTCATGGGGGTCCTGACCACTGAAGAACAGGGTAAAAGGGGGCTAACAATGTATGCAGGGTAGTCTGTAATTGTAGAACTACAAAGTAGGTGGAGCTGATAAAATGGACAAAGAGTGTAGAAACAAAGAGGCATGTTTTATGAAGTGGCCAGTTGGTGTACACACTTGATGGCCAAGCAAACATAGAAATTTGTGATTGACATGTTTACAATAGAACCGTCATGTCGCCATCCCTGCTGTGATGAGGATGGTCCACCACTAAAATAACATGAAGTCACTGGTAAGTGGTGGTCCTGTGATGAGCAATCAGTGAGAAAGTGTAGAACTACAAAGTGCTCCTATATGGAAGATGTTTCAAATAAAATGAGTGTAGGTACAGTGTGAGTCCAGTTATGGAATCTTTTGTGCAATGCTACACTAGATGCTTAGTGGAACTTCTCATAATCTTGATTATAAAACAGTATGACTGGATAGCTTAAGTACATTCGAAGCCAAGGATCAAACGTCAACAAGCTAAAAGTTCAAAACCTCAACAAGCAATCAAGTCATTGCTGGTCATTTCTGACAAGACAGCTTTGTGTAGCTCAGCAGAGAAATCAGCACCATACATAAGCACACAAAAAGTGGCCACAACCTACATTTTCATTTTTCTTGCATTTTTGTTTGCAGATGAGGTCCACTTAGGACATTTTGTAGGACTATGCACAGAAAACAATCATAATTCATTTTTCCTTGATTGTTTTCCAACCTCTCTTTATGGCTTGGAATTAACCAGGCTGTTTTGTTACTGTGCCTTTAAGACATATTGTTGCTGTCGGAACAAAACTTTTATCACCAGAATGGTAACTTTACAGGACTTTGCATCATTCTCCAACATCTTCCGAAGTTTGCTCTTAAATGTGTTCTTGAGAAATGTCCTAAGAAAAAGTCTACGTCAGATTCATGACGTGTTCTTAAACCGCAGAACTGTTCTCACCTTTGTGCTCTTGAGTGTGTAGATTCTGTTCTTATTCCAAATAAGAAAACATTGGTCAGAGCTTGGATTGGAACAGAGTTGTCCAAAGTACATTAAAATACAAAAATTGACATACAAGGTTTTGCATGACAGTGATGTGTAAATGACTTCTGTTCTGATTAGTATGACTAAAACATGGGCTGTTTTTGCTCAAAGGTACTACAAAGGTTTTAAGGTCTAATTGTGTACCTCATACATTTTTCCCAGGGAAGGGGTACATTTGCACCTTTTCATAATGTAATGTTTTAAAACAGAACAATAAAATGAAATGGCTAGAGACAAGACAGGTGTGTGGAGTCAATGCAACTTAAAAACATAATTTCAATGGTTTATGGTACCATTATGTTCCCTAACTAAAAGGTGCATCTCTTCATGGCACCACCCCAGTGACAATTTAGTATAGTTTTGGACTGTATGGACTAGGGGATTGAATCGGCACAGTTTTTCATAATATGGGTTTAAACAAACGATACTGAAAATGATACAATGGGATTGAAGTTTGAAACAAGTCTCATTTAATGCAATTCTTGCAAGTCTTTTTTTCCTCCTACAAAAATGGACACTCCATAGGAAAACACAACTTGAATCCATTAGAAATACATTCAGTTATCAAAACATCCACACATTTTCAAATACCTGAACTCGAACATGATTGCATGTATCTGCTTTGATAGTGCTTTTACAAAATCTCAGATTCTCAGATTGAGCAAAAAATTTGTGCCATTATACAAGAATTGTTTTGGTCCACTGGTAATGCTATATGCAATAAAGCAATGTAACTAACATTAGTAACAACAAGAGAAAATGTTTAGTGTAAGGAAAAGCAAAAATCTGTTTAAATCAAACACAGCAGCAGTTGAAGCAAAGATCAGTTCTTTAGGGGGGAACGCTACATAATGTAAACATAAAATAATAAATTGCATGCTGAGTACATCTCAGGCAAAGGCTGACCATTGTACTGGCTAGTCTGCCTCATGAGTTACAGCTAATTATGTACAGAACACGGAATCAGGAGATTAATATTAACTGTACTTAAAAAATAAGTAACGAAGGTGAAGCAACTCCTCTTTCTAAGTATCTGGAGTTCTTGTATTGTGTTGCTCAGACACACCATTCAAGTGGGTCAATCAAATACTGGGTACTGCCAAAAATATATACCCACAGTTCAAGTTACAAAATTATTTGATTCAATTCTGAATCAAACATTTGTTACACACCATAAATATTTCTAGGTGGCTCGTTACAAAGTTTTTCACATTTCCCGATTTCTTCCATTAGGTGAACATCGTCAGTTTTTGCTTATGAATGTAATTACAAAATGTAAACTCATCAGCTATCGAGAGTGATAATGTAAGTGCTGCGATAAGCAAAGGGAAGCTACAGAAAGAGGAGAAAAAACACAAAAAATAAACCTGCACCTCTTCACCTGTCTCAGTCTCATGGTGAGCTGCTCTTATGGAAGTTTTCAGACACAGAGGAAGAGAGAGAGAGTGCAACAGCTGAAGTCAGGCACTTCTGTAAACGTGGAGGAGACGTCTTGCATATGGTGCTGTCCTGTCGTAGGCCTTAGCAGTGGTTATTGATGATTAATGGAGCTTAAGGAAGCTTATCCTGATTCCCTTTTAATAGGCTGGCAAACAAGATCAGGCTTGTTCAGTTGTGGGTCAATTCGCCTTGAGCAGTTCAATGCAGCCCTGCAGAAGGGATATGCTGTTCTGTGAAGGTAAGGAGAGAGTGAATGAAACCTATTTTAGGGATTAACAGATGTAGGATTTCTAGGTCGATAATGATAAGACAATTAACACCTCTTTCTGGTCGATACAAAGGCCAATAACTGGCAATCTTACAACCTTTTGCTACTAGAATTAAAGTCACTGCCTGACTGCCTGACTGACTGACACTCACTGTTACATGCATGCATAAGGTTTGCCAGAGACAAACAATTAATTAAATGAAGCAAAGTTGGCACCCCCTGGTGTACAGCTGAGATATAAATAATGAAAAAAAAACAGGGAACCACATTTACTGAAATCTTACAAAATCAACAGCTCTTCCTATAGCAGGGATGCAGGAAGGGCGTTTTAAGCTGGGGGTGCTAAAATTTTAAGCTGCATATATGTGCCAAAATAATGTGCCTATGTAATTGAACATTTTTTTTGCCAATTGCTAACGTCATAATGCTCTAAATGTGATGAGAGATGACGTTTATTATTATTGTTTATTATTTTTAGCAGTTATTTTCAGCATTTTAAATCTGAAATCCACATCCTGCCTCCCTGTCCTGTAAAAAGTGCAGTAACAGCAACGAGTACTGTGTGTTCATTTGAGCTCTGACTGTGTCTGTATTCTGTGCTAGTAAGGGACTTTAGGCACTGCTCAGTGTCTGAGAACTACATCAGCTTTATTACTGCATTAGGTTTCATCCACAACCAGACCACAGAAAGCCACAGTAGGTGGCCTGAAATTTACAATGTGAGAGGCAATCAATATAAATAATATAAATAATATAAATACAATATACGTAATTGCCTGTTTAACTGTCTGTTACTCTGGCTAATGTTATTAGCCTATTAACATTTCACCTTGTACCTCTTACCTGGACAACAGCGAGGATGTAAAGAGTCCATTAAATCTAGCTCCATTAAATCTATACAAGTAGAATGTAAAATAACAGTGCTTCCTATGTGGTGCTGATATGCTGTGCACACCTACTTTAAAATGAAACAAAACCACTACTTAAGCCTGATTAGCAGGGAAAGTGTGGCAACGTAATTTGTGTGAATTAACTGGCTGATTAGTACAGGACAAAACACAGTAAGAACACAGCGCCACAGTCAGGTCTATTAACAAGTTTTGTTATTCCTTTTGTGCGAGGTGGATTGGAACAGGTCAAGTCAGTGGGTGTGTACACAGACACACGTACAAACACACACAGGAAAACTGTTCATGAATCAGCTGCTGCTCTGCTTCTCACCTTGGCATGTTTTATCTCCAGCTCAGCCATCTCTATCAGGTTTTTGCGGAAAGCCACCACCCGCCTGCCCTTAAAACTGGTGAGTTCTGTTAAATCAAAATTTGATTGCTTAATCCAACAAGGACGTCATACATGGAACACTCTGTATTTACAAAAAATATAATAAGCGTGGCTCTTAAACACAATGTGCACCTTTTTTGCCAGACTCTGAGAGTTTGTCAAACTTTAGCAGACACTGTTTCTGGTTCTCCTCGGCCTGTGAAACATCCTTGCTCTTCAGACGAGCCTTATCGAGAGCCTTGTTGGAATTCTCATAGTCAGCAAGGGATCGGGCACGCCTGTATAAAAGGTCCTAAAGGAAAAACATACTATGAATCTACCAGGCTATTTAAACACAAGCTAGTTAGCATTAGATGAAACACAAGCATGAAACTCATTGTAATGTTGCAAAATTGTCCCAATAGGGCATAAGAAATAACGAGTTAGCATGTCAACATGTATATATCAACAATTCTCAATGAACAACAGTTAGTTGTTGTGTATAGAAGCCTAAGCTACTATTGCCTCCCTACATAATTAAATCTTTAAAATAATGAATAATTTAAAATTATACACATCTACAGTGAATTAGGTAACGACTTCTTTGTAAGAGATAGACAACCAAGAGTACTTCTCACCTTGGCAGCTTGAATGTCCCTCATGTAGTATCTCAGCAACTCAGTTAGCTTCAGCTCCTGATCCGAAGCCACTCTGCCTTCCACTTTCTGCGCACACACACACACACACACACACACACACACACACACACACACACACACATTTAGATGATGGATCTAGCTAGTAAATCAAATCATATGTACGTCATAAGGATTTCCAGATTATCTTACCCTAAGTTTCTCCAAAAGTTCAGCAAACTTCTCCAAGTGTCTGCAAAGAGAAACATCACTTAGAATACAAACAATTTCTTAACCTTCAGTTTTTTAGGTTTGCTTTTTACGCCTCTTGGAAAATTCTCTGCCTCTGAAAACTGTACAGAATACAAGTGTAGCGGCATAACTTATCAGAACTGCTGAGACTGCAGGATTTGAGGTAACGTAAGTGTTAAATGAACAGAACACAGAGGGAGCTGCTTGACACCAAACCAGAGAAAAACAGAGCAAAATAGATCTGCTTGTATTGTAGCTCCCTCTACTGGTTCAACACCAAGAGATTCAAATGAACAATGTTGGCAAATAACAAACAGCCTCACATGATCAAATATAATTCTGAATATCCAAGATGCTGAAATGCTAAAACCGTTGGAGTGAAACTGCGGGTGTAAACCTGCGGCTCTGTGGCTCTGCAGTCAGACCCTTCTCCTTATTCACATATCTAACCACAGACCGAGCTCATACAGACATTCTTTTACGGTGAAATTAACTACGATAAAAGGAATCATTTTATTCATTTTTGAGGTTAATCTCAAAAATTACTATCCAAACGTGTAATGTGTACCAAACTGATATTCAATTTTCTAAGGTCAGCTGTAGATATATGTGAAAAAAAAATGTGACAATCCTTATTCCTTATAAATCCTCATAAAATAATACTGTCCTAATTTTAACTGGTTATTTCTAGACCTCATAGACCCACAATGTGAGACCATTACAGAAGGCCTAACTCATTTATGTCCTCCAAAGCATGGAATAAGGAAATAACTCTCACCTTGTAAATGGTGATTCATATGAAACAAGTGGGGACAGAGTCAAGAAATAAAAGGACACTGAAGTTCTTATTCTTATCTTAACCGTCTGAACATAATGAAGCTAATTGTGTAGCAGGCCCAATTTACTTTTAAAGACCTAGCCTGCAGTTTATCACAAGCAATACTAACACCTGCCAAACAGCACTCACTGCTTTAGTGCTGTGTTGTCATCAGCGGCGATGCTGTTCAAAGTCGCAGAAATATGTATGTAATCGTCAGCAACATCTAAGGGGAGGAAGCAAAAACAGTGAGACAATAAGCAGTGCAGTCCTTTCCCGGCAATACAAGCAGTACAAACTGCTAATGGCTCCTAACTTTTTAGATGCACAGGTAGCCATTAGAGTTAAAACGTAACCTACTTCTTTTACTCTCAATTCACCCACTTCCTCCTTTTAAAATGATTTGATTTGGTATGAGGTGATGATACTGTCTGAGGAGTATGTGTGGAATGTGTTCCTCAAAGTGGCATAAGATGCAAGAAGGTAAACACTAATCAGCATCTATCAGCTGTGGGGCAAAATACTAGTTTCATCATGAACCCATGACTAAAATATAAATGATTCCACCGGTTAATACAGACACTTAATATATTTCAGTAAAAAGCATCTGTATTCTTCGGCGTTATATAGCACTTCTGAAAACAGTCAGCCATCATCCACTGATGGTTAGAGATGAGACACCATCCTACTGCCTTGTCTAGAGCAGCACAGTCATAAGTGGTGGTGTAAAGCACATGGCTTTTGAACTCTAGAGCAATGGAAACGTTCTCTGGAGCGATGAATCATGCTTCTACCAGCAGGCTGACAGATAAACCAGGGTTTTGTGGTTAGTTAACTGTAAAGTTTGGTGAGGAAGAAAAGTCTTGCAGCATATGATGACTTTCTAAAGAGTTATGTGGTTCCAACTTCATGGCAGTTCAGCATGCCTCCATGCACAAAGTAAGATACAGTAAGAAACAATTTTTGTTGTGGAAGAATTTGACTGACTTGCATGCAGCCTTGACATCAACCTCATCAAACATCTTTTGGACGAGATGGAATGCCACCTTCAAGCCAGGACTTATTGCTCAACATCAGTGCAGATCTCACTAAAACTCTCATGGTGGAAAGAAAATCAAACCCATCATGTTCCAAAATCTAGTAAAAAAGCCTACAAGAAGTGAGGAGGCTGTCACTAAACCAAAATTGTGGGTGGGACTAACTTCCTAATAATGTCAACAGAATCAGATGTTCACCAAGCACTTACGGATGTGATGTCCACATACTTCTGACCATGTTGTGTATGTTCAGAACAATTAATTGCAGTCGAATACTGTGATGCTGCATTTTGAGAGCTTACTTTTATGAGATCGTGTCATTTTCTCAGCTTTGGCAGTCGAGTCCTTGATCTTGCTGAAATAATCTAAGAGAAAAGTCTTCTCCTGCTCAAAGAACTCATCGACGTCCTGTAATACAGGATTTACAAAGTAAGTTTATATCTGTGATTAATACTAAACATTTAGCAGCACAGTCTGAGTATTAGCTGTGGATTTGGAGCACAATAATTATTACATCCAAAATACAAACAAAAACACATTCCCTTAATTGTATGGACAGACAAACACATACCTTAATCCCTGAGATGAGCACTTCATCAGCAGACTTCACCATGTTCTTAAAGAAGCCACCAAACATTTCTTTAGCATTTTTCCTCCTTACGCTGAGCTAAAAGACCAAACATAGGACAAGAGAGAAAAAAAAATCAGGAGACCAGAACTTCAGAAGCAGATTTAATAAGTGTTACAGAGTAAAACACTCAATCCTAAACAGCTTCATCCACGGGCAGTCAAAGAAGTACTGTACAACTGCATACAATGGGCCTCATTCACCAGTATCTGAATGTCAAAATCATCATGAAAACTGTGTAAGATGGTTTTAAGAAGAACTTTCTTCTCAAGAATGGTTGGTGAATGAGGCCCATTGATGTTATCCACTCATGTTCAGCAACTGTTTTCATTGTGTTTGAAGGGATTACGGCCCAACCAATATATTATATGGACGGCAGAATATCGGTTGATATTGAGGTCCTACAGACACGTCAGCATCAGTGATAAAGCCCTGATAACTAGCGGCTCGTCTTATGCAGTACAGAACCTCTTATGTGAAGAAAACAGAAAACAGGCATGTAACCTAACGTTTCATCTGAGTATCACAAAAAAAAAAACTTTTTTCTATGAAGAACTTTATTTTAATATATTATATTATATTATATTATTTAAGGCTTAATTTTCTGCTTTTTATTTAAGTTTGTGTGGCATTAAGAACTGTTTGAGAACTGTCAATCATATCTGACAATTCACAGTTTACAACTGATAGCCAGTGAAGTACTGTTAAACAACTATTGAGGTATAATATTAAAATCTAAAATCTAACTAAATCATAAAACTATTTTGGACAAATATATTGTGTAGCTCCTTAAAATGTTCATACTGATGAGGCTCTAGACGGTTCACATAAACTGTTCACATAAAATGAACAACTCACAAAAAAGAGACTGAAACTGCAACCTCTATTTGTCTGACGTGTGTGGTTAGTAGCTAGTGACGTTGTATGGACTGCACTGGAAGGATGTGGGGAGCCCAAGCCTATCTGCACAGGCCCAAGCAGTTGTGGGTTTTTATTCAAACCAAGCGGTAGCACATCTGATAAAACATCAATTATTTAAGGTTATCTGAATTATTAAACAAGAAGAATTAGCTCGTGTTTTGTTGGAATAAAATCCCACGACACCCGCCTTGACTGATTCTCCATACAATGATTGCAGACATGCTCAAGTAGTGCACACTGCTCCAAAATTTTGCGGGAAAGTACAGCTGCTAAGTGTTAGTCAATAAGCAGTGACAAGATGTGAAAAATGGCTCATGATTTAGTGGTGGAGCAAAATGAATAGTGACAAAATAGATTCAAATCCAAGAGTAAGCCTATAAGAATGGAAAAACAATTGTGTTGCTAGAAGAAGAGCGTTATTAGTGCTGCAGTTAGAGGAGTGAATGGGATTCTAGAGAAGCACATGGAGAGCGGATCAAGACAAGGTCTGTGGACATCAGTAAAGAACACATGAGAAGCAGCTGTTTTAGATTATTAACAAAAAAAAGAAAAGTATAATAAAATGATAAAGCAGTGTTAGGTGGTCATCAAAGGTAGAAGGGGACCTACAAAAGTACACTGATACGAGGAATTCATACATTAAAACAAAATTTCCATAAAAAAGTGGAACTGCACAGAATTCAATGACATGCTCATGCTATCCTGTTCCTCATTCTGGTATTTGCACTACAGAATTATACTTTGAACAACTGCTACTTCAGTAAATTATCAAGGCATTACCTTGCTTTTTATTTGCTAAACGGGGAAGAAGAAGTCAGCTACCCATTCACTCCCAGCAGTCAGATAGAATTAAAGCATCAGAAAACACTTTCCTTCCATAACATGATGCAAAAAAACACTGTGAAAATTCCATAAGTGATGTAAAAGCATTCACGTCACTTTTGCGCCATGCTGTCCTGCATTATTTCAAATTGGAAAATAATCAAAAAGTTTAGTTCATTTACATGGTCACCAAATAAGTGAATGCAGTGCATAATTTTCAAGGCATCATTCAGTAAATTACAATCATCTATCTATCAACTGCTAATTGTTAAACAGCTCTGCTAATCAGGACAGAGGATCATTAGCATTAGCTTAGCAAGCATGATAACAGCTCTGCTCACCACAAATGTTTGATTCTTGCTAAATAAAGCAGACACAAGCTTAAGGTTATCATCTAATAAAGGGTCATCTCGCCTATTAAGCACATAGAATCAGTGTTAGTGGCTGACAGTGAGAGAGAGTTTTTTGACCTGGATGTTCTGACTTTTATATCATTTGGTACAAAAAAATATAAACAAAGCAAGCACACTGAAATGGGCACACACTGAGATTAACTTGATATTTCAATATCATCGGTACAAGTATTAATGGACATTTTAGATGATACATTTGGTGTAACAGAAGGTAAAAATTAAAAAAATTCAGAATTAGAGGGAAAAAAAGTCCCAAAGAGCTTTTGAATGATTATATACAGAATTAATCAACAGTAAACACCACACATTTAAGCTTAACTAAGCAGGATGTGGCCCTGAGTTCACCATCTTCCTGTCTGTCCACCCCTCCTCATTCCATGTGGCTCTATCCTGCCAACACTGCAGCTTCTCAGGAAGCGAAGCTTGTGAGTGCCCTTTTCTCTGTCTTAAAACAAAAAATACAAGGAGAAAGGAACTCACGTCCTGGTCGTACTCCAGGAATATCTGGAAGTTTCTGTCCTTGCTGAAGATCGGGTGGGAGGACAGACGCTGGAGAAAAATTTCATGCACCTGCACAGTCTTCTTAAAGACGGCCAGGTACTCCCTGAAGACAACACCACCACACAAACTGAATGACTGACACTGTAAAAAGTACGTAATGGTCAGTTAAAGAAATTTAATGGAAAATGACTCAAGCAAAATTAAAATAACCCATTAGGAAAACTACCTATGGAGAACTTTTAAAGTAACTGATATCACATGTACATATAACAATTACATTACATTAATGGGGGTAGTCAGGGGCTGGATGTTAGGGAACCAGCCTTGTGACCGGAAGGTCGCTGGTTCGATCCCCTGAGTGTGACTGAAGTGTCCTTGAGCAAGGCACCTAACCCCCAACTGCTCCCCGGGCACCATGGATAGGGCTGCCCAACGCCCTGAGCAAGTGTGCTCACTGCCCCCTAGTGTGTGTCTTCACTAGCGTGTGTGTGGTGTTTCACTGCACGGATGCGTCAAAATGCGGAGGTGAAATTTCCCCTTGTGGGACAAATAAGCGTCACTTAACAAACATTCCAATGAATGGCAAAAATAGTGAAAGAAAGCAGGAATTTGTCCTTGTTTGGTAACACTGTATTTGAAGGCGACCTATTTAAGGCCTTCGTAACACAATAACACATGCAAAAGCAATATTTGAGAATTCATAACCAGCTTATTCCAGTAATCGCAAGATTTTTCAGTTTTTGACATAATTTGAAAATGTCTGTTGCCTTTTACATTGCGTGCAAATTTCATGATGAATGGACCAAAAGAAATGACCCAGAATTACATATATATATGTATACACACACACACACACACTATAGACAGTGTTATATATGCACAGTCCTATACTTACAAAGTACATACTTATAAGTACAAATACATAAAACTGATATTTTGGGTTCTTAACTAGGCATAATTAAAAATCCAGTGAAGTATTTCTACACTGTTACTGCACCACTACTGAATAACTAGAAAGAAAATAACTATAGACAGGCACCGATTAAGGCCAAGTCTGCCTAGATCACATGCTTATAACTCACGCCTCCAATTCCTGCTTCATTTTAGTGTACTCTTCCTTAGTCATAGTGGCTTCTCCCTCTCCAAGCTTGTGCATTTTCTCCCTAGGGCTCTCAAAGTCAGGCTTGGGTGGAGCAGGGGGAATCTGCAGAAGAGAAAGATTAGTGTGAAGAATGTACTGTGAAGACTGGTGAGGAAGATTGTGAATTATATATGACAACTCACTGAGCACCCAGAATTTAACAAACTGAAACGCAGGTCAGTACAGACAGTACCAGGAAAAAGTTTAGCTGATTTATCAGAATCATCAAAACTCCAGTCATAAAGCACCTACACTGCCTTTAAGTCACTTCTGCTATATTACAGCATCTGAGCGTACACTAAAAAAATCACTAATTTGTAGTATTATGCTCTTGTTCCATTATTTACAAAACAATAACTTGGCTTTCATTAGCCCTTTACCTCTTTTACAGCAGTATAGGCTGAACCAGTAAACAAAAACATGTAATCTTCATCCAAATCTAATCCAAAACCTGAGAAAGTATGCCTCACCACTACAATTTTTATTTTACTTATGACTTTGTGAGCTTCTGCTGTTGGAGTTTAAAGGGAGAATTCCATTTACTTTTCATAATTGCTGCATAGCTCAATCACTGACAAACAAAGTATGTGGTTAGATGTGAAATGGTGCATTGCAGAGAAACCTACTGACCTAGATTTCTTTTTAACGGTTGTGATATCGGGTTGCAACGTTTATAATGCAAATATAGCCACTGTATTTGCTATCCAAAAGAACCAGTGAACCTACATGTGTCCGGGTGTTTATATGTACTGCTGATGATTGTAAAACAGTGCTAAATCTGAAAGAATAAGGAAAAATTCTTTGAGCACTTTGTCTTACAACACTCTCCATACACAATTAATTTATAAATATTTAAATACGTTTTTGCCCAAAACTTTCTCAAACCTGTCGTAAAACAATGTCTCAGGCATCAGACAGCATAATGCTAACTGTTTCATGTAATAACTTTCTGTGAGGGAGCTGTTAGAGGTATTAAACAGCTTCAGACATTTGGTTCCTATCACCACCACTGTGAACAATTCCGACTCCAGGTTTTTCTAGAATGGAGCATTTCACGTAAAATCACTCCAAATGTCTTTACTTGCATCTCAATTACATAATTATGAAGATATTCTGGAGAACTCTGACAATTGAGAACCGAGTCATACTTTAGCTTTCATATACACTAAGCCTTATTTATGACCTCTTAACATTACACCTATTTGTAACATTAATATGTAACTATCTTGTTTGCACTCCAAAATGAACCCATTTGTGTGTGCTCGGCTGCAGAACCAAGAAACACAGCTAAATGTTAGTTAACAACGAGCACCACAAAGAGAAATGGTCATTCAGAGAAGAACCTCATTCCCACGGTGGATCACAGAGCCGTTTACTTTCCAAAGGCTTAGAAAACCCTGTTGGAACGGCCGGAAGGACCTTTAGAGCAAAATTTGGCTGCCGCTGTCAGCTAAAACTAGGTCATCGCTGGACTTTCCAGCAGAACAGTAATCTAAAACATTCCTGCAGATCCACTAAAATAGCAGACTTACCACAGAATCAGAGTTCTGTAATGGCTATTCCAGGATAGCCTTGACATAAAAATGACTAGAAACCTAAGGGATATGCTGGTATCCAACTTAAATTGAAGGTAAATTTGTTTTCCCTTATCCTTAATGCAGCTGATCAGCATTCTGTTTGGTGTTGCTTTAGTTTTGCAGCAGAGTTTCAAGGAAGCTACTGTGGCTAACAAGTTATGGAAGTTTACAGCCACCAGTTATCATTGTGTAAACTAGATAACAGTTATTACTAGATAAATAACAGTATGTTATGCACTGTCAGAAACTACATAAGCAAGTCTATATGACTAAAAGTTAGTCTCTTCTCGTTAGATATTAGATCATGCAAGAGCCCCCAAGAGGGTTTGATGCAAACATTGTTAAAATAGCAAAACGTGTATATTTCTATGTATGTTTATAAAACTAAGTTGTATTTTTTAAAACTAAGTTTAACGTGATTTCACAAAAACTACTGCATTTTCATATATCCGCCTATTCAGTCAACAGCAGTTTAGCCCCATCCAGTCCATTCAAACTTTCACGCAACTAGTTCTATGTTGTAAGTTGCTGCAACATAATTTGCACGCAACTTGACAGATACACAAAGGAATTTAAAAACAAGGAAACATGAATGCAACACAGTTACTCTACTAGATTAAATTATCTAAATTAGCTCGTATTTTTTGAAACACCATATCATTTGTGCTATAAAAAACTTACAAAACTTGTAATTTACATATTTGCAGCATTCTTATCATCTTCGTATGTTTTTTTCAGCTGTCATTGCCATTAATTTTTCCATATATCTATATATGTGTTATATTTATCTATGTAGAATTATTTACTATATATTTTTATCTGCTGTTTGCAGCTTTTGTCATAGAAGCACAATTTCACAGCGGACCATGTCTCACTCTCCTCTTCGGTAATAATTTTCAACATTTGGATCTAAAATGAATCTGAGCTCTGTGAAAAATTAGGGGCATTAAGAGGGGAGAACATAAATCTAGCTAGACAGATCATATTAACTGCAGGCAAAAGAAGAATAAATGCTGGCACAAGTAGCTGTTTAAACAGCTATTATCACTAGCTGGCTACCAACTTTTTCAACCACTCAGTAAACCATTTTCTAATTTATTCTCTTGTCCATTGATCCAGTAAAATCAATGGTTTCATGAAACTTGTTCCATGAAGTTGAGACACTTGCAACTGTTACAGTTGAGTTTCACAGAGTTGCAGGACGCTTAACACTATGCAATTCAAGTGCAATTTAGCTTCATGTAGGTTTCAAGCAACTAAAGTTGCATGAAAGTTTCACCATGTAAAGTCCACATTTAGTGTTATTTCAACAATAAAATAGCTTTAGTTAGCAACACAGTCTTTTTAGTCATGCCATGTTTTTGTCTTCTTTGTGCTATCTATGGTTGGTTTCACCACAACCAACAGGTTAACAGTTGTAAATATTTAGCAGCTACTAAGCTCAATTGAGAAACTACTTTATGTGGTGTAACCCATTTTGATTAATTAATGTGTAAATCTGAACACAGTAAACACATTAAAACCAGCCTACATTTGAACTTACTGTACGTAATGACCTGCATTCTGAATTTATTTATTTCAAATGCGGTTCTGCTGAACTCACAATGAAGCCAGCATATTCTTCTGTCTCCACAAGTGTATCATGCAGCCAGATGAAATCCTCATGTTGTCGTGACACAGAGAAGTCTGGCTTCTGGAAGCTGTTTAGTGTAGTCTGAAACAGAGAAAGGCACATTATTAAGCAGGACAAGGTGTAATCTATGGTCTAATTCAGTGTTACAGAGCTAAACCAAAACCTAAGCCCAAAGTGGTACAGGTACTAAAACTCTGAATTTATAAATACCTTGGTGTGGACAGTAAACTTGACTTTGTCACGTTCACAGAGGGCATCAGGAATGTCGATGAGAAGCGAGGAATCATTGTTCAGGTCCACGGATACAGAGCGCAACTGGTCAAAAAAAGAAGAACAAAGTTCATTTTCTTGTACAAACAAGAAAACTTAACAAATAGGCTGGCAATGATAATTTCACACAACAGGCCCGAAAAGTAAACTGTGCAGCACTTTTTTGTATTCTGTCTGCTGAATCCCCCCAGATTCAACTAATGAAGGGCTTGATATCTGCACAATTAGCTTAATCGTATGAGGAGATTTAGACTTGGATTTTACTTATTTATTTATCTGGCTTTTACTTATAAACTTAGTTTACTTAAAAAATATATCACAGAACAAAGAACTTTAAAATCAGTGCTGCATTTTCATCAACTAATGCTACTCCAAGCATGGTAAAGGTGTAACCGCACACCAAAAATCATAAAAAAAAAACACAGTAAGTAAGACAGTAAGAATAGCCGTCTGTTTCTTTCTGCATATCTACAGTTCACAACGGGGCCTGAGAAGTATATTAGTTGGCCAATATTGGGATCTTGTGGTTTTATCATTTTTAGCAACGGCCCCACCTCAAAAGCACATTTTATATTCTAAGGCACTTCTGATGTGAAAACAACCTTTAATTTCAACACAATCACAGTTAAAATAAATTACAGTATGCAAGACGTATTCAAATGTAACCTTTAGCATTAGGATAACGTTATAACACAAAAAATCTTTTTATGAGGAGAAATTATGAAAAATAAAGAGCTAATCAACACAAACCAGCTAAGTTTCTGAAAATACTTCCCTTCTTCAGTACAATATTACAGTTTAAGATATCTGCTGTTTATCTGAATTTAAAAAATGTAACAAATGAGAAACTGTCAGTTATATCAATCAGTAAACCACTGTCTAAAACTAGGGACCATTTTTGACCATGTACTGGCCAATATGACCAGTTACTGTGGTCTACGCTCATTAAAAGCTGGTAGTCTATCATTCGCAAACTTTTCATGTTGATCAGGCCTTTGACCACTATCTACTCAGCCTGCACAAGAAAATTCATGATGTCAAAGACACTTTTTGGGTATTTCTTTGTGAACGCCTTTACTGAATGAACAAAAAAAAAATAGCGTAAACAGCCAAAGTCAGCTTTTTTATGAAAACTCATTCAAGTATATTCACAGCATAATGTGTCTCTGCAGCTACTATTCAGTGTCACTATTCATTCCATCTGTGTTTTTGTCTGCATCTGAACAAATAAATGAGAGAAACACTGATATTCCTACCGTTAAAACATCTCCATGTGATAAGGTTCACAAAAAATACAGATAAAAATAATTTTTAAAAAGTGCTGAAGTTAATATTTTATCTTACACGTTCAAATGAGTAGATGAGTAACTAAAATGAAAAACTGACTTCTATATAAAAACATCAGCCAGCCATTACTGTAACTTCGTCACTCTCACTTCTTCTTTTGTGAGGAAAGCAGCAGCTGTTCACTGATTTACAACACAGATAAATATGCATTTATTTATAAACTCTTTTTCATTTACTATTTATTAGTTAACTCATTTGTTACAATAAGTTTTTTAAGCTTTGAGACTAGATTCAAAACCTCAGCAGTAGAACTTAGAACTAATTATTATTTAATCCAATGAAGGATTAAATAATAATTAGTTCTACGTTCTACTACTAAGGTTTTGAATTTCTTAAATAAATTATTCAAAAAATACTGAATTTTTTAATTTTTAAATAAATTATTCAAAAAATGCTGTCCCATTTTCATGTCACTACTGAAACAAAAGGAGTTTTAGTCTATAGGCAGGGCTTAATTTTAGCCACGCCCCTGCATTTTAGAGCAGGACATGAGACAGCATCCCTGTCCCTCATGGTCACAAGACGAGCAGTTAGATCAATGGGCACCCATTTCTTTGAGACCCAAAGTCTGAAAACCAGCGCTTAACATTAAGAATGTCACTACCTAAACCAATTTTTGTGGTTAAGTAAACATTTTGCATTTTAATAAGAATAGTATGATTTTATGTGTGTACAAAGTAATTAACTATGCCTGATAGGTGCACTGTTTTCATCAGAAAGGGCAAAAAGTGCCATCTTGTTGTAGAATAAAACAATTACTTTTATCATAATCCCACTACTATCACTAATTCAGTTAGTAATCCTGTTAGTCTACCAATGAGCTCAATATATGCTAAAATAAAAACAATAAGTAAGTATTAAAATGTAGTGGTATGCCAAAGTTTGAATATGGCCATTTCTATTTATTTGAGTTTGACATATGGGGAAAAAAGAAAAAAATGCAAACTATAAGTTTTGCAAAAGCCACCTTTTGTTTTTTTTCCCCTCAATGTGTTAAATTCGACAAATAAAGCAGTAATTGTGCATTAAAATGTGTACAAGTGTGTTCTCTGCAGAGGATTTGTTAACTTGCATCTTAACCAGCAGTGCCTCAACTTTTCCACACAACTACTTCTTAATTAAATAAGAAAGCCTCTCTCCCTCACTCCCAAGTTTCCACTTGTAAACGCAAAGGCTAACGGCTGCCCTCAAAATTCTCACACTTCCACAGAGGATCAGGTTCTCAAATTCAAACTAAATAGAACAATATCAGGATGAAGGAAACCAGGAAGGCCTGATTACATATATCTCACAGACTGTGAGAGCAACTGTGCAACGTCAGCTGAAACCAGCTGAAATGAGTTGAGAAATGTCCTCCAAAAATTCCTCCCACAGGAAACAGGAAACTCTCAGATGAGCGTTCTTTCTCTCACCCTCATAAAAAAACAAAGGAAGAACTATTCCCCCTTTCATTTTTTAGCAATAGCAAAGTATTTTGGTGCACTTATTGAAAAACATTCAACACGTTATGAACCATCACTGTCCCAGCTTTGCATTCAGAGCCATTCCCATCATAGGTCACGTGAGGTAAACACAAAATATTAGTAAGTTAAGGTTATTCTGCAAAACTACAGAGCACATTAAGGCTGTTTGCCAGCACTGCGGTTATACTGTTAAATCCTACAACCATGATACACTTTATAATGTACTAAAGCTGCACTGGTGCTTAAAGACTGGTCTGCATGATTTTGACCAAAATAATTCACTTTTAATGGATTACGTGAAAAGCTTGATTTATCAAAACACCTACCTAATTGAATCGACTGGTTAAATGGCTCATTTGCATATGGTTTTTCTGCTGTATCAGTAAACCTGCAACTATCGAATATTTTCAGTTTTGAATATTCTTCTAAATATCATCTCAAATATTCTGTAAGGATGAAAAAAGCACAACAAATTTCATTTTAATAACAACAGGAAAGTGATCTTTTATTCTTGTGTTTATTTGATTTTGCACTACTGCATACTTTTTTCTTTATTTTTCTATTTTTTTTCAATTAAAAACTGAACTGAAAATTATCTTAATACTACAGGGCACTACTGTGCTGTTTCAGCATGATAAGCAGGGCAGGAAAGCAGAGGAAATAGCGTCTTCATAAACAGTGCCTTCGTTTATATAGCAGTGAGCAGCTAAGTGACTATAATTGTATGTGATGAAGGTTTATAAGCCATTCAAACACTGATTTCTTTCACAGCACCTGCTAAACAGGCAATTAAACCTGACAATGTGGCCTGAAATTAGAGCTCTAAAACCTTTAGGAATTGGAGTCCTAATAATGTCTACAGCCAGACTATCACACAGACTCAGGGCTTAAAATGATCAACTACAGACTGTTGTTTTTGCATGAAAGTATTAGTATTTCACAGTGTCAAGTACTGGTTGCAGCCCTAGACATCATTACTGCAAAAGCCAATACTGGACCAACGGTTAACAGACTACACTGTGCAGCCCTAGAACAAGACATACTGTACATTTGTGAGAAAAGTGGGTGACACTCCAACTCAGACAGTCTCATGACATTTGAATCATCATTTCTGGATAAAAGAGACCAACATTTCTTTATCCAAAGCAACCAATTTAGATGAGGAACCTCTATACAGTGTATTAAACATGGTACATTCACAATTAAGCATTTTAATTTTTAACATTTTCCACCTCAGTGAATACCGAACAAAACATAACTGCATTTCTGGTTTCAGAGTAAGCACAATTCTGAACACGTGTTCTGTTTTGTTAAAATTCTTAGTGAAAATGCATTGAACAAGCTTAAATATGGCGTTTTCTACACATTTTAGTGCACAGTTTCTATTTATTTGCTGAGTTTAACATACTGGGGAAAAGCATAAAATATAAAATGTGCCACAGGCCATTTCATGTGTGCCACTGGCCATTTTGCACAGGCCATATAAACAGCAATTTTGCATTAAAAAGTTCAGAAGTGTGTTCTCTGTAGAGGATGTATTCACTTCTTTTCACCTAGAAAATGCATTCTGATTCAGGGCGCCCAAACATTTGCATACAACTGTGTATGTGCTGGATTTTCACTGTGGTTGCAGGTTTATAGCTGCGAGAAATATCTGCTATTTATAGGCAAATGTTTGGGCAGCAGTTAGCAAAACACTGGAGCCAGCTCAACAACGTCAGGGGTTCGAATGAGGAAAACGAACATTAGCACTAGCGGTCCAGCTCCTACTTCCTATGCCAAAAAAAAACCCCAATCCAGAGACACCACAGTCCCTCTCTAATGAAACACAGAAAATTAATGAGTCACTCCTGAATGTAGCCTGCATTGTAAAATGTTGATTCACCACAGAACTGTAAATAAATTCATTTTATTCATTATTCAAATCTCTGCAAAATGTATTATAAGCAGTAAGAATATTAGCATAATATAAACAGTACTGATCTGTGCTGCTTTCATATGGCCTTCATATCACTCGTTCTATAGTGCAAACTATTTATTAGAAAATCAGATTTACATCTAAGCTATCGTGCTACTAATATAATTAGCTAATGTAACTATGTAATTGCAGTTTTATAAACAGTCCATTGAACTCTGCATACTAAATAACAGTACTAGTACGATTTTAACATACACTGTATGTCGAAAGTATGTGGACACCTGACGGTTGCATCTACATGAAGTTGCTGGACATCCCATTCCAAAAGCATTTATACGGAGTTGCCCCCATTTGCAGCTATAACAGCCTCCACTGTTCAGACAAGGTTTTCTACAAGATGTTTGAGTGTGTCAGTGGGAATTTGTACCCATTCAGTCAAAAGAGTGTTTGTGAGGTCAGGCACTGATGTTGGACTAGAAGGCGTGATTGTCAATCGACGTTTCAGTTCATTCCAAAGACGTTCAATGGGGTTGAAGTCAAGGCACTGTGCAGGCCACTGGACTTCCTCTACAGCAAACTCACCAAACCATGTCCATTGACCTCGCTTTGTGCACAGGGGCACAGTCACGCTGGAACAGGAAAGGGCCTCCCCAAACTGCTCCAAGTGTGGAGACATACAGTTGTTAAAAATGTCTTTATATGTTGTAGTATTACCCTTCACTGGAACTAAGTGGACCAAATCCTGTGACACTCAGACTACTATTCCTCCTTTACTTTACAGTTGCGACTATACATTCTGGTCAGATGTCTCCTGACATCTGCCAAACCCAGACTGGTCCATCAGACTGCCAGATAGTGGGGTGGGCTTCATCCCTCCAGAGAAACACGCTTCCACTGCTCCTGAGTTCAGTGCTTTAAACCTCTCCATCGGACACCTGATACTGCACATAGTGATCTTAGGCTTGTGTGCAGCTGCTCAGCCATTGAAACCCATTTCATGAAGCTCTGAATGCACAGTTCTTCTGCTGATGTTGCTTCCAGAGGCAGCTTATAACTCTGTAGTGAGTGATGCAACTCAATACAGTGATGCAGTTTCTTACATCACGTGCTTCAGCCCAGCTCTGCGAGTTTGTGTGGTCTACTGCATCATAGCTGAGCTGTTGTTGCTTCTAGGCGATTCTGTTACTGTTGACTGGGGCAAAGGTGGCAACTTATGGCAGTGACACATTTAAAGTAACTGAGCTCTTTCTACTGCCAATGTTTGTTTATTGACATTGCATGGCTGTGTGTTTGACTTTATACACCTGATAGAAACGGGTGTTAGCGTCAGGTGTTTCAGCCAGGGCTGTTCAGATACTTTTGGCCATATAATGCAGGGGTGGAACATACAACGATATCATTATCTTTATAAGTTACATCACAGTTTATGTTTCTGAGTACATGCGAGTATCGGTAGGACTTCTAGAACTGCAGCTCATTAAAACAGATTTGGATCAATTATAAAGAGCCTGTAATGAACAATCAGTGCATAGAAACAACTTAAACTGCACAGCCAGTCAGTCCATTATGCCATTATTTTACATATTTACACCAATTGTCTAATTTTACCTTTGTAAATGTGGCACTTTTGTTTTGCTGCTTCATTCTGCCAGTTCAAAACTGCTGTGCTATTTCCTGAATAGATTCACAGAAAAACAGATGTAAACGTGTCAGAAGAGAGTTGCACGATACATTAAATGTTATTTAACACTGATCAATAATTTAATGTTGATATTCTGACAGTTTTGCAACGCTGTATGTCCTGTGTTGTGAAGAAACTACGACCCAAATAAGGAAAATCCCCCAGACTCATTACTGGACTTTGACTAAAGAGTGTTAGACTCTCACTAGAGAAACTAACTAGACATACAAGTCAATCAAGCTAGTGACTAATAACAGGTAAACAGAGGAACACAACACAGAGGCGGTGGTCACCACCATTCCTGCTCCTGGACATCTGAAATTTACTTTTAACCTTAAATTACCACATTGGATGCAACTCATTATCATGTTACTCATTGTTTAAAGCCTCTAAAAGCCTCTCACAAAACGGATACATCGCCTCACACCTGAGACACTGTTTACCGACAGTTTTGAGATAACGGTCATGGCAATGCTCCCATTGTAAGGCAAAGAATTTTAGATTTACCACTATTCTAACATTATCGACATTATAAATAAAACTCCAGATGAAAGGTGTGGGTTCACTTGTCATTTTGTTTAGTAAATAAAATGAATAAATTGGCTCTATTTGTGTTGTAGACATTGCAACCCCGGTTCCTATCAGCACCACTGTTAAGGAATCACTACAATGAACCATTTTCACTCAAACCACCCTGAGTGACTCTGCTTACATGTCAAAGAGTGAATTATGAAGGAAGTCACGAAAAAAACGGTTGACTTCCCCTGTAATTTCTCTGGAGCCTTTACAGTAACATGGTGACTATTTTTAATAAGATATGGCCACGAATGAATATATTGGGGCCCCAAATAATATATTGGTGCCACAATCTGCTATACTGAGGCCACAAATAAATATATTTAGGCACAGATTATGAGAAACTTAACGTGTGCCCTCAATATCTTAATTTGTGGCCTCAATAGAGCAATCTGTGGCCTCAATATAGTAATCTGTAACCAGGGTTTATTAAAAATAATTACAATTTGCTATATTGAGGCCACAAATAAATATATTTAGGACAGAGATTATGAGAAACTTAACTCGTGCCCTCAATATACTAATCCGTGGCCTCAATACAGTAATTAGCGGCCACGGCTTATTAAAAAATAATCACTATGCCACCTTAGAGGCTCGGGAAATTTCAGTTTACTGAAAATTACCTGTTCAAAAAACAATTCGTTAGAGAGATCGATTATACTCGTCACACATATCGATAAAACTGTCCCTGTAAGTCGCAGATGCCAATTAGCTGCAGCTGCCGGACACGAGTTCAGGTCAGCAGTTAGGAAAAAACAGAATTCACGACTACATAGTTACCTCAGTTAGTTAGCCTGTGGCTAACAGAGCAGCTAAAGGAGAACACGTTACAGAAAAACCCGACGGCTGTCGTTACTGTTTAACTGATATAAGATGAGATACTGTGCGGTGCGCTGCGCTGCTGTACAGCTGCTCCTTCTTTAACGGTAACAGCCTCCAAGTTCAACAGCTCAGCGCTGAAAACCAGCGAACTTCCCCGGACAGACAGAGAGACACACAGAGAGACAGACAGACAGACAGACTCCCACTCTAACAGGTCAGCGGGAGCTTCACAGCCCTGATAAACACCGAGGCGACACGGCGCGGCCTACCTTCTCCTTGTCGCTGTCCTGTGAGAGGGCTGTCATGGCAGTATGACTGCGTTCTGTGCCTGTTAGAAGCGCGCAGTTCAGTTTTCTCACTTATTTTCTGCTACTTTTCTCTTTCGATACCTCAGCAAAGGGGGCGCTTTACTTTTTCTGTGGAGTTTAATGGAAGCAGGCAAAGCAACGAGGAGGCGCATTATCGCCCCCTACTGAACTGGAGTACATTACATCAATTAAAGGGGTATTCCACCGATTTCTCAAATTTTGTACAGAAGTTCATCTTTACGATGTAAACTAAATGTAAACAAAATCGGTCAGACTGTTTTGGTGTGAAATTGCTAGACCTACCGGCTTGACTTTCTTTGCAGTGGTGGTGATAGAAACCAGGAGTTGCAATGTTTACAATGTAAACCTACCTGAGTTTTATATGTGATGGTGAAAATAGTAAAAAAGCGTGAGGAAATACTATGGGTAAGTTTTTATCTTCACCTGTTCTTCACAACCGAGATTTGAATTTAAATCAGTGTTTAACTTTCGTTCAGGTTCTAAATTCAGCCACATTTTTGTAAATGTTTTGTGTTACTTCTTGTGCTTGGTAACAAAGTTACAGAATACTCATTCACAAACTCATGCATTTGTTTTTTAATCACTATACCTCTGAGTATTTTAATATTTTATATTTTGTATTTATACTTTTTACTTGACACTTTTATGTCCAACAGCTGTATTTAGAATGATCTGGATAAATGATACAGAACTTGTTCTAAAGGATGACAATTTGTATAATTATTCCTTACCTGAATATCTAACAGGTAAGCATTTGAAGATTTTTGATTAGGTGCAATTTCATACATTTATTCACAATCGAATTAGGATTTTCTTATGTTTTGTTAAAAGTTAGCAGTCCCATCTGCCCAAAAGGATAAAATTATATAAAGTGATAAAAACTCAAACCTTAAAGAGGCACTTTGGCCAAAATGAACATTTTTGCTTGTTGTTTATCTGTTGTAAACAAACCTATACACCTTCTACCATGGTGCCACAAAAGTCCACAGAATGAGATTTTCTAGTTTAAAGACCAGAAAACCCATCTTATGGTGATGTATTCTGAAGGTGGGAGGGGAAAAAACTACAAAGGGCTCTAGATCAAAAGACGGTCTGTTTTTTCAAATGCTAGTTGGTTCATGCAGAAGGACTAGCTATGTAACATTACAGCTCAGAAGCCGAATATTATTGTACTGTATTTTTAGCCTCTGTCTCATATTGTAGTGATAGACGAAATCACAAAATAATACAAATATGTTGAATTCTGTCAAACTGACGAGCCTGGGGATGCAATACTGCACTACAGAGCACTGTATTACACAACAAATAACATATTATATGCTAATTTTATGTTCTTTTAAACTAGACTAGAAAAATACCTTCACATATGACGTTTGCCCACACAGATCTGTAATTACATATCTAAAATGAGAAATTTTGTAAATCCATTGCTATTTTTAAAGCATTTCAGTTTTAGATGAATCCCAAAAGGTATTCTTTTTTGTTTTTCTTTTTTTTTTTCTTTTCTTTTTCCTCTGTTGTTGTTTCACAAATAAATTCATTATTTATTTATTTTTTGGTCATTATTATTCAGCTGAGCTTTAATGTGTCCTACTGTTATTCTGTTATTGTGCAAACAGTAATAATGAAAAAGTAAACTAGATCAGCCGGAACGATTGTTTGGGGCAACTTCTAGTTTGAAGCCCGGGATTCGGACCAGTACGTGAAATGGCTTCATGGGAAATGTAGTTTTACAGAGGAAGCTGCAGGTGTTTTGAGCAGCTCTAGTACTACAATTCCCTACTAGCTCGGTAGTGTCACATTCAAAGGAACTGTTGTGGCGTGAGCCGAGAGAAGTTTGCTGGGTTCACGGCGTGTTTGCGAGAGTGTTTTTGAAAAGCTTTCGCCTCTAAACGGTCCGTCATAATGCGCGTGTGTGCGCTGTGCTCTCTGTCTGTGGCCCGCGCGGGTCTCGGCTCTGGACTTTTCTCTCTCCGACGCTCGTTTTCCTCTCTGCCGGCTCTGTGCGCGCGCAAAAAGAGCAGTGAGTACAGCTGTGTGGACTCAGAGCATTACTCCTCACTGGTCAGGGCCGTGGTGTCCACAAGAACCAGCGCACAGACCCCGGAGAGCATTGAAAGCGAAGACGCCCGGCTCTTCGGGGCCGTTGTGAGATCCAAACCGAGACAGGCGCCCAAAAAAACGCTTAAAAATCCGTGTCCGCTGTTGAACGAAGCCAAGAGCAGCATCTGGTCAGAGCACGAAGAAGGAGCGATGACCCGAATAGCTCTGCAGAGAAATTCGGACCAGCCCGCTCTGCCCAGCGTGACCAAGGTACTGCAGAAGACCATGTCTGCCAGCCAGCTGTTCTACCTGGAGAGGTGGAAGAGAAGGAAGATTGCTGAGCTGGGAGAGGAAGGCTTCAAGGAGTACAGCATGAGTATGAGCCACTTTACTGTATCCCTAAAGGGGAACTCCACCAAATTTTTCAAAATTCCTGCCTAATTCAGTCCTTGAGATGTAACCAAAGTCAGAGTGGTTTGATGTGAAATGTACCAACTCTGATTTCTTCACTGCGGTGTTAACAGGAACCACGATTTCTACAACACAAATACAGCAATTTTATGTACTATCCAGAAAACCACCAGTAAACCTACACCTATCTGCTGAATTTGTCTATGTAATGTTAATGATGGTAAAATAGTAATAAGTCTGAAAAAACAAGTTTTTTTGGGGACTACTTTGCCTTACAGGACTCTGAATGTATACCTCCATCACTTTAGGCCAAAAACAAAAAGCAGAACTTTTTCATGAAGGAATGTATCAGGAATCAGGCAGTGTATTCATAATCATCTCAAGCAACAGCTTTCTGTGAGGGAGCTTTGAAAGGCATTTATCTCTTTAGACTTCTGGTTCCTATTACCACCACTGTGAACAGCTCTGAGTCCGCTGAGTCATTAAGTTCCTCTAGAACAGAACATTTCACATCAAACCACTCTGAATTGCTTTTTAATTTCAATTACTTTAATTTTCAAAAATCAGTGGAATTCTCCTTTACTGCCTGTGTCACTGCTGTCTCCTTTATTAAATCTGTTTATCCATGTCCCATGTATGTTTTACTTTTTAGATCTGTTTAAGCAGGGTAAGCTCTTCCATGCTGCTATTGAAGCAGCTTTAACTCAAGAAACCCCCCCAAAAGAAGATGTGGAGTGTCCAGAGTGTCCAGATGAAGTCGCTGGGTATTTGCAAAGCATCAGTCATGTGCTGGAGGATGTCACAGGGGTCAGAGCCATTGAGAGTGTTGTGGAACATCAGTCACTGAAATACTTGGGCATTATGGATTGTGTCGCCATGTACAGGTGAGTGCTTTGTGTTGAACCTGTCATTGCTGTGACACATGACTCTTTGTTTTGTTTTGTTTTGTGTTTTTTTCTTGACAGGGCTGTCATGATTAATTGATCAAATGTGATTTAACAAATCAGTTCAAAATTAGCCTTTTCTATGAATTAGTAGAGATTCTTTGGCCATTTACATGATCGTACATACATTATAAAATAGTGCCACCTTTTAAAATTCCTTCCATTGTTCAAAATTTAGTTGAGATGTAAACAGTGCTAATTCTAATGAAACGTTCTGCCTACAGCTGGACAGTATTACAATATTTATTATTATCATGATGATTTACGTCACAATGTCACAATATGCTTCTCTGAGTATATTATGGATATCATCAGTGCTACAAAAAACCTCCTAACTGCATGTTTGACTACAAAGAGAGCTTTGAGTTCAAGTGAACAACTCACTTAAGTGCAGCAAAGTACATCAAATGTTAAATACAAATAATTTGTAATAGCATATTCTCGCCTACCGCACTCATTCTGTGGCAAAATGCCTTTGAAAATGAATTCAACCATTTGCTTTTTCATTTTCACAGACTTCCCAGCCTGTCAGTCATCTCATCAGGGTGGGGCTAACAGCATGCTTAAAAACATCTTGAAAAAAGGTGTTTAAATTAGATATTTTGGGATCTATGAAAGGCCATGCATGCATATGTTATTGATAAGTCCATGTTATTGTTGGAAGATTACTCAATTTATCCTAGATTACTGATGACCCTGAAATGTTCACATATGGCCCATAGACTGAATTCTAATGATAAGCAGCAGTTTAGCTTCTGTTGTGTTGATGTTTAATACCATAAAAATGTTCTGTCTTTTTTCTACACAGGGGTTCCTTGTGTGTTATAGACTGGAAGACATCAGAGAAGCCTAAGCCTTTCCTTCATAACACGTACGATAATCCTTTGCAAGTGGCTGCCTACATAGGGGCCTTAAACAGTGACAACAACTACAGCTATCAGGTAGATATAGTAATATAGATGCATGTGGAATTTCTAGGTTAATAACAACCAACAACTAACATCTTGTGTGGCTCATACTGATACTAATAACTAATCATGTTTTTTTTTGGTATGGATTATATTGTTTACACTTTAATCCATATATGAAGTGCAGTAGGTTAAATCTGATCAATGATGGATCACTGAGTAACACTTTACAGCCCCAGGGTTATTACATCCTGTTGCTTTTTGTTCAGTAATTACATAGAAAACAGTGCAAACTGAATTATTCTTAAATTATAGTTTAATGACGAATGGCAGACTGAAGGGCGCAGACAGGCATTTAAGAAGTTCAGCCATGACAGTCCTCATTATTACATGGTACATACTCACTGCATGTTCATACTCATGGTTTGTGCTCTCCAAATCTTCTTTCTCTGTCCGCAGGTAGAAAATGGATTGATTGTAGTTGCCTACAAAGATGGCTCCCCAGCCCATTCTCATCGTCTGAGTGCGGAGCAGGTGACGCAGTACTGGGAGAAATGGCTCTTCCGTCTAGAGGAGTATAAGGAGAAGGACGTGTAACCCGAACTTTGCAAACCTTTAATGTGGAACTGTAGCTTCCAGGTTCAGTGGAGGTTTTAAGAGATATTTTACGGTTTTAGGTTTATAAAAAAAACATGTGAGATTAGTAGTGGGCTGTATATTGGTTGAAATTATTCCTCAGGTATGAGTTTGGTCGCAACCGTTATACAGTTTCCGAGGCAGCGAACATAAAGAAATGGCCGTTTTGGGGGGATTATCCTTAGCCCAAGATGGACACCTGTGCACTTGTGTTTAGTTTCATTGTGCCAAAAAGGAGCCACCTGATGCGATTAGCTGCTTCTGACCTCATTCTTAGGGTTTGTGCATCCAAGCCGTGGACCAGCTGTACTGAATGACTGTAATGTTTTCCAAATTCCTGCAGTGTCTGACGTTTCATAGGCACAAGTGTACGGTACGCACGTATGACACCAATGACTTCAGAAATGTGATGAAGCTGAAGTTGGCTTCTTATTTGAATTTCCTTTTCTGTACAGTTGCCAGAATATGCTGCTCCATTTAAGCTGAAGTGAAAATTCAAACAAATAATAAGCTGCCCAATAAGAGGCCAACTTCAGCCTTGTAGAAATGAAGATATGAAACAACATTTAGCACTGCTTTTGTCTGGCCCATTGAGCCAGTGTTAGAAAGCAGTACTGACTAACAATCTATAGATTGTTCACTTTTGTTTTTACTATTTTGCACAATAAAAACATTTCAGATTTATTTTGTTTGCTAAAAATGGTTCCAATTAAAAAGTGGAGGGACATCCCAGAATAGTGAGCCACTGTTATCTTAAAAATATGTTTACTTAAGCAACTAAAATGGCTTTAGTTGAAAAAATGTATATACCGTGATATATACCGATACCGAAATTCTAATTGGTACCACCCCCTGCTACACGAGATCAGTATAAAGTAGTGTTTATAATATTCTTATTTACCTGCATTTTTTGTTGTATATGTGAGAAATATGCACTACTTGACTTTGATCCTCCATGCTACAAGTTCAGCTATTCCAATAAATTTACAAAGGCCACTGTAGGAGATGTTGAAGGGGAATTCCACTGATTTTTCAAAATTTCTGTGTAATTTAATCCTTGAGATGTAAACAAAGTGTTTAGATGTGAAGTAGTTAATTGTAAAGTAACTTAATGACTCAGATTTCTTTACACTTGTGGTGGTAGGACCCAGGAATTGTGATGTCTACAACACAAATACAGCTGTTTTTTGACTGTCAAAAATGACCAGTGAACCCACACGTCTTTTATGTTGTTATATGCAATGCTGGCAATGGGAGATTAGAAAAACAGGGTATTATTTGGCCTTGCAATGCCCATCTCTGCCATGAATGGACTTACATACATTTGGACTAAAATACATTTAGGAGTACTTATTTCGGAGTACTTAAATATTCCTTCTCAAAGCAATCACAAAAGAGTGTCTCAGGCAATATGCAATGATTTCATAACTATTTCATGTAAATTTATTGTGAGATTAAATGCTTTGGACATCTGGTTCCTACCATGACCGCTGTGAACAGGCACATTTCACATTGAACTGCTCTGAGTGACTGTTTATATTTTAAAGACCTAACTGTGCAGAAATGTTAAAGAAATCAGTGGTATTCACCTTTAAGACTTGGTCTTTGACCCCTCTCCAAACGCTGATATTACCCACATTAAAACAGACCACTGGGGTGTTTGAACTAGATTTGTTTTACTTCTGCCTACACCGTGTGTAGTTCTGGCAGGTATGTGCCTGACGTTTTTCTTTAGATTTGTTCTAAAAAATAAAGTGCGTTTTTGGGTGACAGTAAATGCTGAAGGTTTCTTTTTTTCATAATGTTTGTGAGTCTTTTGTTTATCATCCTTCAGACTAATATTGTATTTCTCTAAATCCTTGATGTCACAATCAACAAAGGTACTATTTAAGAAGATTTTCCCCTGAAATTAACCTTCAGAAAGGAACCTTCAGACTATCTGGCTAAGCAGTCCAAGTGCTTATTAAGCAGCAATTCAGACATTTCCTCATGGCTTCCTGATGATCATCCTCTGTAATACGCTCACAGAGCAAACGTTAGATAATCATCAGTGTTGAAGTGCTGACTATGTAAGTGGTGCTCAGAGAACTGTGTGGCCTCTAAGGATGATTGGTTTACTTTAGCAGGCTAGCCTGTATTTTACAAGTGAGACAGTATCCACCCTGTGCTGGAAGGTTCGGCTGTTGTTCTAATGTGACCCAAAGTGTTTTGGCAGGTAGTCATTGTACAAGTGGAGCCATATCCAAGGAGGAAACAGAGGCTAAATTAACAGCCTGATAGCAGACTTGAGCTCATGTAAATTTCACTTCACTGAAACTGTTCATTTTTAACTATACAGAAAACATTTAATTATCACTCTTAGCATTTTGAGTTTAATTATCACTGTTAGCATTTTGTTTGTACTGCCTGCAGCTTTCATCTGAGGTTGAACTGCTGAGCATACAACTGTTAATGAAACGGCTGATCTGGGTGGGTTTTTATACTGTCTGTGAGAATCCACTGTGTGTGAACAACCCTCACTACTTAAAGAGGAACTAGTGATGAAGCACAAACTTAAACTGTTAAACATTTTCTTCATTAAAGGAATATTTGATAGCAAAAAAAATATGTATTTTAAGTTTTATTTATATATATATATATATATATATGTATATGAACAGTCCACTTGTAGTCTTTCAAAATGTACTTCTACAATCAACAAGATCAGAAGGACGTTTGAGCTCTAGGTGTTACTTCAAAAAAACAGGACACAAGTTTACTCCTTTAAAGGCTTCAAAATGAGCTGTTTTTACTCATCACTGTTCATTAAGCCCTGCTTATAAAGGAAATCACAGACTTAAGGCTTTGCACAGGATTCCTTGTATCACCCTGTTAATGCCACTCAGAATGTAATGAGCCAATACAGTGCTGCTGTCACATGTTAGATTTAATATGGATGTTTGGCATCAGCATTATTAACTTTTATTCTCATCCAGACAGAGGCTGTACCAACTCATTATTTTGTATCGTTCAGGGTAGTGTTCATATCAGGATATTAGTATCACAATCTGTTGGAGTAAAGCATAAAAAGCAGCAGTACTCAGAAACCATGGGGATATGAAATAAAAAAGGGTAAAAAGGGTAACCAAGAGACTAACATGTTACTGTGGATTGAGAAACATCTCGTTGAAGCTGTACCAGGTAACCCTGTAAGATGGGTCCTCAGTGAAACCCAAACTTGCAAAGAGCCTGTGAGACAGCTTGTTCTCTTCCTCAATGAAGCAGTACACTGGGTAGCCCTCCGAATGGAGCTTCTTTGCCATTATACTGACCAGGGCTTTGGCATAACCTTTCCTTCTGTGCTCTGGCATTGTGTACAGTATTCCCACTGCACAGTAAGAATAGGTCAGTATCCATGCCACTGGCTGACCATCTGAGTCCAACACACAACATGAAGGGAAATTCAGGATCATGTTCCTAATCATTCGTTCACTGGATTCTCCACTGCCAAACTTCCACGTACTGTTGACCAGAGCAGTGTGAGACTCCTGGAGTGATGACACCTGTACTGATAGCCTGAGGGTGGTTAAGGAAAGAGAGATTAAACGGACCTTAAAGGTGACAAACAAAATGCTGAATGTATTTAAGGCATTTGTAAAGTTTAGAATGGAAAACACAAATTTTCCTCACTTTTTTGGAATTAAAAACATGTATGTGGAGTTTTAAAACATACTGCACTCCTCAGTCCAGATATCTATATGGAAACTAAACTACAAAAACAGCCCATTTTGTTGGTAAAATAAATAAACACATCCTCTACAGGGGACACACATTTCCTGCTAATTTCTATGCACTATTTCTATTTACTTGCTGAGTTTAACATATCGGAAAATATAAATTACGCTATGAATTGTGTCATAACCTTTTCTCTTTTTACCCCAATATATTACATTCAGCAAATAAACAACAATTCTGCAGAAGTGTGTTCTCTGTAGAGAATGTGTTCATTTATTTTCACTTAGAAATTCAACAAAACATGCCCCTTTACCAGACATCAAACATTATACACAATATAGACGCTACCTGTCAGTTGGAAGGTCAGAGGGATCATGCAGGGTCATCATGTGGCACACAGACATTCTGGTCCCTGTCACGCCTCTGTTTGCTGCTACAGCCTTTATTGTCTGTTCATAGCGGAGATCAAAACCTGAGGAAATTTTAAAAGTGACAAAGTCTGAACTGTGAGGTCTGACAAAATTTCATTTTCAGTACTGTTTTTAACTTGCCAACTTCATCTCATGACTCGGTGGTCACTTGTGAGATGTTGGTGGGGGGAAGAACTTGCATTTGGCTAGGCTACTCTCAGTGTGCAAATTAGCAAGCTAAAAGCATCAGGTTAAAACACCTGTGTCTTTTTATGTTTTTGTAGGACTGGTTTGAATAATTTAAATTATTCAACTTCATTATGTTGATATGTCTCTATTTAGTTATTTTTCGGTTATGTTTAGGTCAATCATAATACATTTAATCAGCAAAAGCCTTTAGACAGAACAATTATTGTTAATAATTGTTAAAAAATGTTAAAAATTAACCCATTATAGCTGATTTAGTTGAATGCATTATAAATTCATAACAGGCATCCATGTCACATGACCACTTTGGGCATAAAAATCATAAAAACAGTTAAGTCAGAAATGAATACTTAGACAGAGGTACTGCGTCCAGTCAAGAATGTCCGTCCCAAGTAGCACGTTCTTGAGGGAAACATCGTCTTTGGTAAAAATGCAAACACCTTTATAAAGATCTGCTTCCTACATACGAGAGTAGCAATCCAACAATAAGATCACAATCAGAGCAATAAAACAACAATATAAATGATAACTAACTACTTTTTACGTTTGTGGCTAATCCAGCACAAGATATTATAAACAGGCCGAATGTAGTTTCGTACTGTAGTATCATACCTCCTGTTGTATTGGTCTGACGAGGAGCACACTAAAGTCAGGCCACTGGTCCACTAGCACATCTATAGGGTCGGCTTCCACTCGATTTATCAAAACAACAAATCCATACGCCTGGAGACAAAAGGACAAAATCCTACATTTGTTAAGACCTTGTTAAGTCTTGGCAGCATGAACCAATAACTGTAACTATGACTACAGTCACTAGAGTGAATCCATATATAAAATGGGATGCTATGTTAGTTGTTGCAATAATGTCTCATAAGCCACGAGCTAGCTAACAGGCTGGTGATCGTAAGCTGTAATTTATCTAATCTTTGCCAAAAAACTGTATCTTAGTCCAAAGCTTCCAACTCTGGTCATAAAGTACCCCTGTTGTCCTGTTCTTACACACCTGATCCAGCTAATCAGTCACGTCTATGAAATACACTGATAAGCCATAACATTAAAACTACCCTTGTTTCTACACTCTTTGTCCATTTTATCAGCTCCGCTTACTATATAGGTGCACTTTGTAGTTCTACAATTACAGAATGTAGTCCATCTGTTTCTCTGCATACTTTGTTAGCCTCTTCTTACCCTGTTCTTCAGTGGTCAGGACCTCCACAAGACCACCACAGAGCAGGTATTATTTGTGTGCTAGATCATTTTCAGCACTGCAGTGACATGTTAGTGTGTGTTGTGCTACGAGTGGATCAGACACAGCAGTGCTGCTGGAGCTTTTAAACACCTCAGTGTCGCTGCTGGACCGAGAATAGTCCACCAACCAAAAAATATCCAGCCAACAGCGTCCTTTGGGCGATGTCCTGTGACCACTGACGAAGGACTAGAACAGAGGTGTTAAACCCAACCAGTAAAAGGGCCACATGAAAAAATCTCAATAAATCTGTGGGCCAGAAAAAAAGTTTTTACTTCATGTTTAATTAATGTTGTGCTATAAACTGAACTGACAATTGTTTATTCAAAATATGCAAAAACTTAGACAGTAAAATACAGGCACTTGTAGCAGACCTTGAATTATTACATGGACACAAATATTTAAAATTTAAATGCCCCCAGATGCTCTGTCTTTTAAACCTACCTGTTTGCTTGAACTAGACACCTGGCATCCTTTCTTTGCTGCAAGTTCATTAAGACTTGGGCTCAGTTTCTGAGCTGCTGAACTAACATTAAGTGTTTGTATTGGTTAAACTGCAGCTGAAATGCATTTGCAAATGATATGACTGGTGTGGAATTAAGTAGAATTGTATAGAACTAAGGTGTAACCGCTGTCCCATAGACGGTTGTTGGGGCAGGAGAGTCGGGGGGCACGTTACGCTTAGATTAAGAATAGATTAAGTGACCCCTATTAGTCCCACAATGGGGAAATTTCACCTCTGCATTTAACCCATCCGTGCAGTGAAACACACTTGCCCGGAGCGGTGGGCAGCCCTATCCACGGCGCTCAGGAAGCAGTATGGGTTAGGTGCTCAAAGGCACCTCAGTCACATACTGACAGCTCAAGGGATCGATCCGGCGACGTTCTGGTCACAGGGCTGGTTCCCTAACCTCTAGCCCATGACTGCCCCAAGTGCAGTGCATGCTGGGGACTGTAGTGCAGTGAAATGGGCTAATATTAATAGAAAATTAAAACACTTTTGTGGGCCGGAGAGAATTGTGTTGTGGGCCTGATCTGGCCTGCAGGACTAGAGGATGACTAACACAAACTGTGCAGCAACAGATTAGCGACTGCCTCTGATTTAACTTCTTTAAGGTGGCCAAACGAATAAGGTAGGTGCGTGATACAGTGGACAGTGAGTGGACACAGTATTTAAAAACTCCAGCAGCACTGCTAGAACTTCAAAGTACACCTATATGAACTATACCTAAATGGTGCTGACTGATAAAATGGACAGTGAGTGTAGAAACAAGGAGGTGGTTTTAATGTTATGTTTAATGTTAAATATTAACATTAAACATAACATTAAACATCTGTAAAAGGAAGTATTCTTTAGGTTACTTAATGTGCCGTGTGATCAGAATCAGACAAGGTCAAAACTGGACAATTTTTGTTCCAGACATCTGTGTTGCAGTTTTATGGCATAAATAAAGCGAGCTAGATACATGCACTTGTTTTGTTTTTTAGCACTAGACATTGAGCCGGGTCTTTTCTTAAGCCTATGCTTGTGACATTAATACTTAAAGACATATAGCCTGGTCTAAAAAACTCCTGCGAAATTACTATTTCGGGTTTTACAAGAATGTAAAGCTGCGGAGCTGCATGTAAGGTGACCTGCATCAGTGCATGACCACCATATTTTAGCATGTTTTACTACTTTCAATTTTACCAAACAATCTTACATAGTGCAGCTTTAAATAGACAACTGAATTTAAGCACAGAATACTGTTTCAGGTGGGCTACAGCAATTCTGACCAAATACCAACAAGCATGGACTCTTGCTAAAGAGGCCAGATAACGGAGGCTTCATGCTAAAACTACCATTTATTATGCATTTGCTCTACAAGGAATTGCAGTCTTTCATCCTCCTGCTGCAGCGTCTGCCTCCCATCCCTACCTGTCTTTCCTCCACTGTTCCCGGTCGAAGTTCACAAGTAACAGAGTGAAGAAGTGATAACCCAAGAAGGAAGCGTCATAAAGTCCACTCATTGTTAAAAACCTATATAACTGTAAATCAGCTGTTCTCTTACAGGTTGACTACAGCAGATTCCCTGTGAATGATTCATAGAAGCCAATCTATGGTAATCACTGATCCCCCAGACTGAGCAAAAGCCACAATATTACTGAAGCTTATAACTTTTTCTGGGTTCAGTTTATGCTTTTGGTGTGCACAGAAGCTATTTTTACAAAACAGGCATTAAATCCCTTTCCTTATATTCATACACTGTCCTGCATTTGGGCTGACTGACATCACGGGACTTCTTGTCAGCTTGTCATCAAAACTAAAACACATATTTGGTTGGAACCAACAAAGAAACCCTGTCTAAAAATGCTAAACCTGTGTAGAGATAATACTCCTAGATGGTCTGAATAGTTAACTACAACGCATAGAAACACAGAACCTGATGAAAACTATAAGACATGGAAAACTAAGAGAAGCAAGGAAGCTGAAGAGGCCTGAAGACCTCCACATAGTTCAGTCCTGATGACAATTCAACAGTGTCTACTTACAGAAAGTCTTAAACAACCTGTGAGAGAAACAGAAAAAGGACTGTGGACTAACTTTATCAGCAAAAGGCTATTATCTTTTCCTGTATACTGTTTTATGCACTGACCTAAACTTTTCTGAGAGCATATTAAAGCTAAAGCAGCCTCGGTGGCTCAAAAAAGACATTTATCAATGACATCAACGACATTTCTCACTTTTCATAGCCTTCACTTTCTTCTGTCATAGTCCAGAAAAACACAGAGGTCAGTGTGGCCCATACAGACCTGCTGAGACCTCGGCAGGTTCAGTCTGAGGGTCTTCTCTGCCGGCTTCAGCTCCTCTTTGGTCAGCACCTTCATCGCTCTGTATTAAAGTCTCCTGCTCGCAGGCAGCCCGAGTTCAATCTCTGTTCCAGCCGTGAACAGAAACAAGCTGAGAAGATCCACCAGAAAGATAATCAACGTCTTAGCTGTTACTGATTTACAGCTCCGAGTCAGGCTTTAAGTTAATGTACGAGGCTAACGGTAAACACTAACTATGCTATCTCGGAAATGCTAATGACCCGGTAACTTTCTGGTGAACCTCACAGCATTTTGCCGTTTAAAGTCCGAGTCCGTTTGGTTCCTGAAGTCCAGTTCAGTCCTCAGATTTAGTCCGTTCACCGGTTCTTTACATCCCGCTTTCTTTACTCGGTAACGTTAGTTTTCAGTTTAAAGTTGAATACGTCACTAACGGCTGAGGCGATAAAGCTTCTGTATGTTGGCTAACAGGACCTGAGACACCGCTGGTTTAAAGGGGAAATCCACCCACTTTTCCAAAATTATTAAATCGTTAAAATGTGAACAAAGACATGCAGAGCGATTTGGTGTAAGACTTGTTCACAGTTGTGGTGATAGTAGCCGGATGTCTGAAGCGTTTATTAACTCTAAAAGCTAAACTTACCTCACAGAAAGATTTTACATAGACATTTCATTTCATTTCTTATGGCAATTCCCGAAACAACATGTGGTTATATAGGTGGTGTTGGATTGTGGTTTGAGAGACGATCTGACCTCATAACCTAACCAGTGTCCGCAATTCCCCTTCATAGTAAATCATAGAGTTTAAGAAAAATATTTTTCTGTAACAAATGTAGCCTTTTTTTTGCTTGCGGTCATTATGCCTTTAATAAAGGTTAGATTTTTGCAAATATTTAAATGAAAGATAAAAAGGATAAGTAATTATTTTTTAAAGCTCATTTTGTTCATGATTACCAGGGGTGCCAATATTTGTGGAGGGCACTGTACATATATGATATATATGACATTGACTTGAATCCAATGCTTATGCTGGTGGGGCGACATACCATTATCCAAAACACAACATGTGCTGGTTTTGCTGGTGACTAACTGCTGGTCCAGCTGTTTTTTTTCCAGTAGGGTTCACTTTTGTGTTGGATAGTAAAGCGAATGCCTGTATTTGCGCTGTAAACATTGCAACCCCTGATATATATATATGTATATGTATATATATATATATATATATATATATATATATATATATATATATATATATATTGTCCATTTTATCAGCTCCACTTACTATATAGGAGCACTTTGTAGATGTAAAGTCAGAGACGACAGCTCATCTGCTGCTGCAAAGTTTGTGTTGGTCATCCTCTAGTCCTTCATCAGTGGTCTCAGGACGCTGCCCTCAGGATGCTATTGGCTGGATATTTTTGGTTAATGGACTATTCTCAGTCCAGCAGTGATACTGAGGTGTTAAAAACTCCAGCAGCACTGCTGTGTCTGATCCGCTCAGACCAGCACAACACACACTAACACACCACCACCACGTCAGTGTTACTGCAGTGCTGAGAATGATCCACCACCCAAATAGTACCTGCTCTGTGGTGGTCCTGTGGGGGTCCTGACCATTGAAGAAAAGGGTAAAAGGGGGCTTACAAAGTATGAAGATTAACAGATGGACTACAGTCTGTAATTGTAGAACTACAAAGTGCACCTATATTGTAAGTGGAGCTGATAAAATGGACAGTGAGTGTAGAAACAAGGGTAGTTTTAATGTTGGCTGATCAGTGTATTTCATAGACGTGACTGATTAGCTGGATCAGGTGTGTAAGAACAGGACAACAGGGGTACTTTATGACCAGAGTTGGAAGCTTTGGACTAAGATACAGTTTTTTGGCAAAGATTAGATAAATTACATGAAGTGGACGGTCGGTGCTACTAATTGTTTTAAACCAAGTACCTGGAGATACTGCAAGACTTATAATCTATCAATAAGAGACAAGAGCCATACCACAGCTTCATCTAGTTCATGGGTGCCCACATGTTTTGTCTTGGGGGGCCAAGGTGCAGCATTTGTGGTGGGCCGAGAGCTAAGAAGACAAAACAATAAATAAACAAATAAAGATTTCAAATCGAGTATGTAAACATGTATTTACCATTAAAAATGTATTTAATATTAAAGTGTAATTGGTTGCAAAACTGTATGGGTTTTTTAAGCCTTGGTTGTCAGTGGTCTCCAAAGTACCCAGCTTTGATGTTAAGTAGCTTTATTTACGGTTAGTTCAAATTGTTCCAGCATGATTGCTAGCTTTTTGTCTCTGGTTACAATTCTAGATGTGGAAATAGTTCAAAAAGCAACTTTGTACTAGTCATGACATGTTTTCCACAAATGAGCAAGGATGTGACTGACAGTGACTGTGACATTTTCCGGCAATGATAAATGAAAGCTCATTCTACCATGAACTTAAATGATTGGGGAAAATGAGTATACATGTTTTAAGGTACTGTAAACGGTTTAAAAATTGCTACTGTAAACACCCTTCCTGTTATAGTTTACCACTAAAAATGAACAAAAGTACAGCAAGTCACATCTTGGTGAATATTCTTTTGTAAAAACCACACAAGAACCACAAGATTACAGCAAGTCATATAATTCCTGTAATGAGATAAAACAGGGAGGGCTGTGGTTATCCTGTCACAATCAGCTGTGTGTAAAAAGTTGTGTTGTAATGTTTTGTTGTATTTTGGCAGTACCACAGGAATACCACACCCACACCACAGGACTCTTTTGTTGGGGCACTTTAAATGACTTTTGAATGACGATTGAACATTTTGTAAAAATCGGTGGAATTCCCCTCTCAATGTTAATGTTTTCCATCTGCTGCTCAAATAAGTGACACAGTCCAAACATACTATCCTAAATGCCATCTTCTACAGTTGAGAACGAGTTGTTTTATGTTGTTATTCACTCACATTTTTATCATCAACTTTTTTTACTTTTTCACTGCTTTATACACTGATGAGCCAAAACATAATGATCACTTAAAGAATAGTTATAGCCAGACGACTGGGTCAGAACATCTCAGAAACAGTAAGGCCTGTGGGGTGCCCCTGGTCAGCAGTGGCTAGTACCTACTGACAGTGGTCCAAAGAAGGTAAAACCATGAATGGGTTTGGGTGCCCAAGATATTGATGTGCGAGAGCAACAAAGGCTGTCTAAACTAACAGAAGTCAGCTACAAGGCTACAAGTCGCAGAAAGTTTTAATGACGGTTACAATAAGAATGTGTCACATAAGTAGCTCATTCTCATGCTTGGTTCTCATATGTGCACTGTACTTTTAAAGGAACATTAACTTTTTTTTCATTCACAGGTTAAAGTAACCACTGGGTCACACATTACTGGGTGCCTTCCTGCCTCAGAATACTGTATGAGTTGGCAGCATTTGTTACATTTCAGGAACAGCCCCTGTTAATGCCACTCAGAATGTAATGAGCCTATTCAGTACTGCAGTTTCACTGTAGATTTAATATAGATGTTTAATACTGCTGTATCAACTCATTACCTTGTATTTTATCATTCAGTGTAGTGCTGGGCAATTCGTCTCATATCAATATTGATATGTCTATATCAATATATTGGTATTAGTATAGTAAAAAGACATTAGATCAATAAATTAATAAATTAATATTGTGAAAAAGCAGCATTATCACGGCTGCCTGCCCTGCGAGCTCTCACGTCGGCCTGGGCTGCTGAATTGAATGTGCTGCATGATGGACCAGAGTGTCACACAACACCACTTTCATGATTAAAATGAAATGTAGATCCAGCTGAAACAAGCGTATAATTCAAATACGGAAGGTTGCGGTATCGGACATGAAAAAGTGGTACTGAGCCACCCCTAAAAACAATATAGATTTATTGATTTGTAGTTTTATTGGCATTGAAGGATCAAAATATACACTATATGGACAAAAGTATTGGGATACTAACACATTACACTTACAGAAGCTTTTATGACATCTCATTCTAAATCCATGGGCATTAATGTGGAGTTGGTCCCCCTTTGCAGCTATAACAACTTTCACTCTTCCGGGAAGCTTTCTACAAGATTTTGGAGTGTGACAGTGGGAATTTTTGCCCATCCAGAAGAGAATTTGTGAGGTCAGACACTGATGTTGGACGAGAGGGCCTGGCTCACAATCTCTGCTCTAGTTCATCCCAAAGGTGTTCAAAGGGGTTGAGGTCAGGGCTCTGTGTAGGCCAGTCAAGTTCTTCTCACCCAACCATGCCTTTATGGACCTTGCCTTGCGCACTGGGGCTCAGTCATGCTAGAACAGAAAACGGCCGTCCCCAAACTGTTCCCACAAAGTTCAAAGCATACAGTTGTCCAAAATGTCTTGGTCTGCTGACACATTAAGATTTCCCTTCGCTGGAACTAAGGGGTCTCGGCCAACCCCTGAAAACAACCCCACAAGTGCTTGCTTTTATACACCTATGGCAATGCGACTGAATGAAACACCTGAATTTAATGAATAAGATGTGTTCCCGTACTTTTGTCCATATAGTGTATAAAGTGAAGCTAACAGTAAGTTTACCCTCTACAGTGCTGTGTGAAGTTTCATTTTGGTGTAGCTTTTCTGAGCAAACTGATATCAAGAAGCGTCTGAGGGTCTGAAACGTGATATCATTGGTTTATGTTATTTTTCCCAGGCCGCACTGACTTGTGCTTAATATATGACCAGGGATAAGGACTTAGCAGGAAAAAAGGGCAACTGACTTTAAAACAAAAAACATTAAAGACTAAAAAATCATTGTGAACTGAGAAACATCTGGTTGAAGCTGTACCAGGTAACCCTGTAAGATGGGTCCTCAGTGAAACCCAAACTTGCAAAGAGCCTGTGAGACAGCTTGTTCTCTTCCTCAATGAAGCAGTACACTGGGTAGCCCTTCGAATGGAGCTTCTTTGCCATTATACTGACCAGGGCTTTGGCATAGCCTTTCCTTCTGTGCTCTGGCATTGTGTACAGTATTCCCATTGCACAGTCACAATAGGTCAGTATCCATGCCACTGGCTGACCATCTGAGTCCAACACACAACATGAAGGGAAATTCAGGATCATGTTCCTAATCATTCGTTCACTGAATTCTCCACTGCCAAACTTCCACGTACTGTTGACCAGAGCAGTGTGAGACTCCTGGAGTGATGACACCTGTACTGATAGCCTGAGGGTGGTTAAGGAAAGAGAGATTAAACAGACCTTAAAGCTGACAAACAAAATGCTGAATGTTGATGATTATTTAAGGCATTTATACAGTCCAGAATGGACAGATGCACAACATTTCCTTGCTTTTTTGAAATAAGAGTAAACTGTAGTATGTAAAGTCTCAAAACGTACTGCACTCCTCGGTTCATACAGTCAATATATAGAAACTAATATATAAAAAAACAGCCCATTTTGAAGTGATTGTTCTTGTGATGAAAAGCAACTAATTTCTGTATAGTTGTGTGCAAAAGTTTGAACACCCATGGTCAAATGACATTTTGTTGAAGGACGCCACATTTTAACCCCATCCCACCCCCCATAGAAAACTATGGTAAAAATCTATGGCATTTTACCAGGGGTACCCAAACATTTGCATATTACTGTATATCAACCCAATCAGCCTACAGCTTTTAGCTCCACCCATTCCTGCTAAAGTGATGAGGAGTGTTTTAACACATACTGCTTTTTAAATAAAGTGACATTCAGGGCAGCCAATCAGAACAGAGCTCATTTACATATATCAGTCATGAAAGTTCAGCAACAAAAACAGCCTGTTTATTTCTAAGGGATGAAGAGAGGTTGGAAAATGTACAAATGAATCATGACTGTTTTAGGGGCACAAAAAACAACAAAAAAAGTGGACCTCAAGGAAAATTTAAATACAAGTCGACGAGCCCTTTACATTCAGCTGAAGGACTTGCACAATAACAATACTGGCACTGTTCAAAGCTTAATAAAGACATTACCTGTCAGTTGGAAGGTCAGAGGGATCATGCAGTGTCATCACGTAGCACACATCCAGTCTGGTCTCTGGCACGCCTCTGTTTGCTGCTACAACCTTTACTTTCTCTTCAAAGCAGAGATCAAAACCTAAGGAAATTTTAAAAGTGATAAAGTCTGAACTGTGAAGTCAAAACTTAAATTTCAGTACTGTTTTAATATGCCTTTGCCAATTTGACTCGCCTCATGACTCAGAAGTACACAGCAACGCTGTTACACAAGTGGCCACTTATGGGATGCTAGGAAGGGGTGTAGGGGAGTTCAAGGTACAGGAAGAAGTGAGAATAAATATTAATATAAATGAACTTGAACTTGGCTAGGCTACTCTCAGTGAGCTAATCTGCTATCTAAAAGCATTAGCTAGCGTTCAGTTCATTGTGTTGGTATTCTCTATTAAGTATTCAGAAGCTTTGTCCCTTTTTTAAGCAAATACAATTTAAAACCACAATAATCATAATAAATTTAATCAGTAAAAGCCTTTAGATAGAACAATTAGTATTAATATGTGGAAAATGGTAAAAATAAATCAATTATCGCTGGTTTAGCTGAATGTATTATAAATTCAAGGCAGGCATCCACATCACAATCGTTTCAGGGATAAAAATCAGCTCCTTTTCTTTTCTAATGAAACAGTTTTAAAGCAGGTTTAAAACTTGTCTGCTCAAACAGCAGATCTGTTTATGGCTGACAAAATCACAGTCACAAGTTTCTATGGCTTTTGGTTTCAAAGAAGAGTAACTGCCACACAGTGCTAGCACAGCGCAGGAGCTGCAGATGTTTGCTAAAAATACAAAATCAGTAATTTGCCAATTTATTTTTATTTTGGGCAGATCTTTTTGCAATTTTACTCATTCTGTATTTGAATGCTTTTGCTACACCTATACAATGTCGTGGCACAATTATGCATGCATGTTTCACGTCTTTAGCTTGCTAACTATCAAGCTAGCAGACAACAAAGCTGCACCAGCAGTGAAGTATAACAAATGAAGTAGTTTGTTACATAAAGCCCAATGTAGCACATCGAATGTTCTAGTTCTGAAATACAAGAAATTGCATTGCTATTTTTTACTTGATTTTTTTTGTTTGTTTTGTTTTGTTTTTGTTGCATCAGATTGACTGATTTCTGAGTAGGTTCTGCTGCTAAATCGTATATTGATGTCTCCACCCCTTCACAAGGTGAGCATAATATCAAAATTGGAGATGGCCAGGTTGACGGTGAAGCCACATCGATGAGAGCATATTAGAAACAGTGTCTTAATCTGGGTCTGGTCAAATGTCCCATTAAATTGTTAGGACATTTTTATATTGGGATAATAAGAAGTCAGAAATGAATACTTAGACAGAGGTACTGCGTCCAGTCAAGAATGTCCGTCCCAAGTAGTGCGTTCTTGAGGGAAACATCGTCTTTGGTAAAGATGCAAACATCTCTAAAAATGTCTGCTTCCTATATGTGAGAGTAGCAATCCAACAATAAGATCACAATCAGAGCAATAAAACAACAAAAAGGTGAACTAATTTCCAATAAGTTATTATAAACAGGCCAAATGTAGCTTCACACTGTAGGGTCATACCTCCTGCTGTACTGGTCTGATGAGGAGCACGTTAAAGTCAGGCCAGTGGTCCACTAGCACATCCATAGGGTCGGCTTCAACTCGATTTATCAAAACAACAAATCCATACGCCTGGAGACAAAGAAGGAAGAGATCTTACATTTGTTAACAATCTGTCCTGGCAGCATGAACCAATAACTATAACTATGAATACAGTCACTAGTATGAACACACACATCTATATATATATATATATATATATATATAATGGGCTGCTGTGTTAGCTGCTGCTATGATGTTTCAATCCAAGAGCATTCACCAAAACTAACATTAAAAGTGTCAGTCTACTGTTAAAAAATGGAAGTTAGACAGGCTCAAGATTAAAATGTGTCATAAACCATAATCTAGCTAACAACAGGCTGGCTGAAGTAAGTTATATTGTTATCTCATCTTTGCTGAAAACCTGTATCTTAGTCCAGTGTTTCCAACTCCGGTCTTTGAGTACCCCTGTTGTCCTCTTGTTACATATCTGATCCAGCTAACAAGTCATGTCTATAGTGAATTTAGAATTTTTTTTGCCAAAAATATCTGTAAAACAGGGAGGATTTATTAGGTAACTTGTAGTGCCCAATCAAAAAGGGCCAATTTTTGCTCCAAACGTTTGTTTTGGAGTTTTATGGCATTGTCACACTTCCCTCCGGCTCCCAAGCCAAACAGGACTCCATTTCCCATAATGCTGCTGACTCTCACATGACTCCTAACCAGAGTCACATGACTTACCCTCGCTCACAGTCTTCTGATAATTGAGTGTTTTCACCTGTGCTTTAGCCTATATATTCTCACCCTGATGTTTGGTCCTTTGACAAGTTTTGACTAGCCCTCTAGCATTACGAAGCGTTCCTTGTCTGCTTGATTTCTTGTGTTTTTAGGGGTCCAAGCACCTTTAGGTGCATGGAACCCTATTGCTTTTGCTAGGATTTTTCTTCTTCTTCTTCTTCTTCTTCTTCTTCAACTTCTTCTTCTTATTATTATTATTAGGGGTCCAAGCACCTTTAGGTGCATGGAACCCTATTGCTTTTGCTAGGAATTTTCTTCTGCTTCTTCTTCTTCTTTTTCTGCCCTAAAACGGTTTGTGGAGAAGACACCGTAAGTCATCCAAAGACCAAACTTAGAGGGTAGGTGTAGATCCCCCCCCACTACTCAGGCAACTGAAATGACCCCAGTTGGCCTGATGGTGGCGCTATAGAGCAACATTTTACGTTTTTGCCCATATGTTCTGAACCATGGGGGCTACCCTCAAAATGCTTGCTTCTAGATAATCCTTTCTTTATTCTACATCAACGCACCACTGCAAGTTTTTAGCTCCGCCCCCAAATTTATCATCATAATTGGCAAAATATGTGACATCTACATTTTTCTACTAGTCTGAGGTTTTTCAAGATATCAACACAATATTGGTCTCAAAATGTTCAGGGGAGTCTGGAGGTCGAGAACTATAAAAAAAATTTGAATATTTGTAAACAGTATGGCCAGCAGGTGCCAATTAAGCCCCTCTGGGTTTGGCTTAATTCACATAAATGGCTACAGATCGAGAATGCTTTGGCCAATTCACATCAAACTTATCAGTCCTGTACCCCACATGATTCTGTGGAAGCCCACCAAGGTTGATACCGATTCCACAACTACCGATTCCTCGCTATAACAGCCAAAAATCTGTTTCTCAGCAACCGCTTGGCCAATTAAGCTGAAACTTTGCATGCTGTATCCATGGCCTAATATTTACAAGATCTATTAAGGACAACAGAATTATTTGACAAATATGGCCACCATTGGCCAATAAGCTTTTAACAGGCATTTGGAGGGCTTAGCATTGGCCAATCATCACAAAAATTATATCATGTGTCCACATAGGCAATCTCTAATAGCCTATAAAGTTTGACCTCAATTGGCCATGAGGTGGCGCTATAGAGTATAAACAAGAATAAGTCCTATAAATTTTATCATATATCAAAATAAATCAATAAATATCATTGCTTACACTGAGCATGACATTTTATCCAATACAAGTCTTTTAAAATTCTGTAAAGTTTTTCTTTGATTGCTCAATGTTTGAAAATTGAGCTTTTCGAACTAGTCTGTGGATTTTAAAACAACTGTTTCAATTTTGGTCTCAAAACAATCTGTGGAGTCCGTAGGTAAATAATTATCAAAAAAACCTTGACTTTATTGCCATGAGACACCAATGAATCTGTTCGGCCTGGCCTTTTCTGACTTAGGGGGCTATAGATTCTTTAGTTTTTAGGTGATTGTGATAAATCTTGGTAAACTTGTACACTACTGTTTTCTGATGAAACATGCAAAGTTTCATTTAAATTGATTATCATAAGCCCCTACAATACTTAATCTAGTGCGTAATTATTAAAATGTCCTTATATTCTTCTATGAATGAAATAAAGAAAAGATAATGGTTTTAAATTACACATCTTATTAACGTCTAAAACATTGCAAGTATATGTCTGTTCCAAAATTGCACAGGAAATGTGGAAATTTGAGTTAAAGCCAGGATGGCCACATAATTAATAAGGGTAATATCTTTTCTGCCCAGCAGAGGGAGCATCAGCATTAAATGCAAATTATGACTTCAAACATACTTATGGTCATAGTCTTTGCAACATCTATCTTGCGGCAAAGGAACTTTCTGAATTTTATGTATTCCACTGAGCCAAGCAATTTTGCTTATACAAGTCTTTTAAAAAACTCTATTGTTTTTCTGTAAATCATCAGAGTTTGAAAACTGATGTTTTCATACTGCTTGCTGAAATGTGTTTGCAACGTCTCAAACTTGGTCTCTAAACAACTGTCAAAGTCTCAAGATCAATAATTATTTAAAAAACCTTGGCTTTTAAGCACAATGTTATTGCAAGTTATGGATCAATCAGTGCGGTCCAGCCTATTCGGAAACAAGGACCACAAATCTGTCATTTATGCTCCGATTGTGACTAAAATTGATATATACATTCAAAATTATCAGTTGAGGAAACCTATGACATTTGGTTTGAATTGGCTTAAGTTGGCTCTTACAATGCTCAATGTACTGCCAACAATCTAAAATGTAATTATTCCTGTCTAAGATTAAAATAAAGACATGATTATTGTTTCAAATTATGCATCTTAATGACACATTAACACTTTGCATAATGTGTAGGTTGTACTGTACAGGAAATCCTATAATTTGATTTCAGCAAATTTTGGTCAGATTTTTCTCTGGCCACCAGAGGAAGCCAAATCAATAACTGCACGTCATTGTTGACATTTACGTGGAAAGCTTTACTGTATGTCTTTAAGCGAAGAGCATTTCTGAATGTTATGTTTTTCACTAAGCCTAACAATTTTGCAAATACAAGTCTTAAAAAACTTTCATTAATATCACGGTTGAAAAAAGATGGAGAATAGACATTTCTTACTAATTCTTGAGTTTAAATCAAATTAAATTTTTCTTAAAACAATCATTTTGAAAATATCATGACTTAAGCACAGTGTGGCTGAAGATTTGAATAATTTGGTGTGAATTGGCTTATTCTGCCATAAAAGGCTAAAAATACACCAATAATTATCTGAATATAACCAAATTTGACACAAATATACAAAATGACAAACTGACAGTGTATTATGATTTCGTTTGAAATTATACTACTCAGTAGTCACAGTAATTGCAAGGTGGAAACTAATTCCCAATAGGGTGGTGCTAGGTTCCTTATTGCTCTAGACCGATAAATTCTCTCAAAAAAATAGGCCTGCTGTGGGCCTCTTGTAGCTCACCATGAAAACATCCGCCTTTGAAGATTAAGGTCGTGGGTTTGATTCCCTGTACTGGTGTTGGATGGTGCTGTAGCAGTTGTTGTGAACACACGCTTAATTATCTTAATGAAGGGTCTTTCTTAAAAATCCAAAGATTTGCTGCCTTCTATGTCAAGAGACATGAAATTTGTTTATGCTGCTACTTTGTCCTAAAATGGTGTGTGGTTCCTTGTTGCGTCCTTTCAATAAATTGTTTCAAAAACCACAGTTTTGCCGCAGATGTCTTGTGGCTCAGCGTTAGAGCCTCTGCCTTTGAACTCTAGGGTTGTGGGTTCAAATCCCTGTCATGGATGTTAAAATGAGTTGCGTAGATTGTAGCAGATGTATCAGCTAGTGGCCTTAATCATAGGAAAAGGCGAGCTTTCTTAAAAATCTGAAGATCTGCTGCAGTCTACGACCAGGGGCCACTACTTTACTCCTCGAGGTCTTCCAGGTGCTTGGACCCCGCAGATTGCCGCTTGCGGCTATATTGTTTGACCTTTGCTTGTTTTTTGACTCTGTGTTTTGCCTCTCCCATTTGGACTCTGTTTACCGGTTTTGGATCTTTGCTTGTTTATCTTCTTCATCTTTTGGTATGCCCCCTTACTACTTACTACTGTTGCTGACTTGGACTGTTTTTGACTACCCCTTTGTGTCTAAGCCCTTTATTAAAACCTCTCATCATAATCTGCGAGTGTCTGATTTCTGTCCAGTCCTGACAGGCATAAATAAAGTGAGTGAACTTGTGCTGTATTTGGCGTTAAACATCAAGCTGGGCTTTCTTTTTGAGCCTGTGCATGTGACGGTAATACAAGACGTATGACGTGGTCCAAAAACTCCTGTGCAATTACTATTTTGGGTTTTACAAGGTGACCTGCATCAGCGCATACACGCCATAGTTTAGCTGTGTTTTCTCCTGACTCAGTAATGCGACTACTTTCAATTTCAACAAAATAATCGTATACAGTGCAGCTTTTAAACAGGAAACTCAACCACGTCTCAGCATAGAATTCTGTTTCAGTTGGGCTACCGCGATCCTGACCAAATGCCAGCAAGTATGGAGTCTTGCTAAAGAGGCTAAATCACCCAAAGTAGTTACATATTTTAAGATAACTGAGGCTTTATGCTAAAATCTACAAAGAACTGCATTATTTTATCCTCCTACAGGCTTCAGCTTCTGCCTCCCACCCCTACCTGTCTTTTCTTCACTTTTCATTGTTCAAATTTTAAAAGTAACGGAGAGGAGAAGTGATACTGGTCTAGTCCTTGGGCTGCGGAGCTTGGCTTTTGGAGCAGAAAAAGAAGTGAAGACATTGCCAGTAAAACAAAAGGTTTTAGAGAATAAGTCAAGAAGGAAGTCTCAAAAAATCCATGCATTGTTAAAATCTTATATAACTGTAAATTACCTGGTGTCTTTTTGGTTTACTACAGCAGATCCCTGTGAATGATTCATAGAAGCCAATCTATGATCGCCACTGATCACCCAGATACTATGCAAAGTATCTGGGTGATCAAGACATGAAAAGCTGAGAGAAGCAATGCTGTCAGAGCAAGAAAAACATTTGGGTTGAACCCTTTGAGAGGCTGAAAATGCCCACATAATTCAGTCTTGATGACAGTTCAACAGTGAGTGTGTTTACATGCATTTAATAATCTAGTAATTATGGTAAATCAGATTTTGTCAGTAATCCGATCAACGCATTTACATGTGCTTGAGTAATCAGATAACGTGAAAATTCCAGGTCTACAGGAATCAGATATTAATCAGATTTCTGCTCTGCAACCAGCCAATAAACTCACAGAATAAGACAAGATGTAAACATAATGTAAAACTCAAACTTCATGCCTCATTTTGTCAAGCATGTAGTTGTACTTCGCTCCAAAAGTGTTTTGTTGCCGACTAACGAGTGCTGTGTTAAACACTGCTTGTGGTCCCACGGTCTGAGACTAAGAAAACTGAAAGAAATCAGAGTAAGAGTTTACATGTGCTGATAAATCTGATTACTGAGCTAAATTCCATTTCTTTTTATCATTCTTTTTACCTTACTAAGATCTAAGAAATCGGAGTGCGCTGTTTACATGACCATTTGAATAATCGGATAACTGCAGAAACTCAATTATGATCGGATTATTAAGTGCATGTAAACACACTCAGTGTCTACTTAGCACTTACTTACTCTTAGGATACTTTCACACCTACCTTCTTCGGTCTGGACAGTTTGGTCTGAACCAAAATAGCAGGTGTGAAAAGGTGCCTCAGACCACCGAAGACCAAAAAGAGGTGGTCTCAGTCCGGATCAAACTGAACCATGGTTTGGTTTGTTTGCAGTGTGAAAACACTTTTTTGGATGGTTTGGACTTTTGGACCAATTCCAGGCAGTTGAGGAAGGCTATGGTCACCCATAAACGACAGAATAAAAAAAGAACTGGAAGAAAATGATCCGCAGTAGCACATGGGGAGAGGAGGAGACTAAACATTTAACTGTATTGGTAATGTGGTTTGACGAGTAAGTCAGAAGTCAAATTGAAAAACGCATAAAAAAATCATTTTGAACCAAAAACATTATATAATTTAACAAAAACATGAACACTGGTTCAGACTTCAGTGTGAAAACACCATTAAACACACCAAAAAAGGATAGGGAACAAATTAAAGGGAGAACATGGACTATAAGCAAAAGGCTGTTGTTGTTTCTGTATCATGTATTCTGTGTGAACCTTAAATTGCTATTGCGAAAAATGTGTTTGCATATCATCGTGAAGGAAGGCAACGTTACGTAATCACGGCCCCTTAAACAGCTGCTTCAGTGGATCCAAAAAGACATTTCTGTAACTGTAGAACTACAAAGTGCACCTATATGGTAAGTGGTCCTGATAAAATGTACAGTGAGTGTAGAAACAAGGAGGTGTACTTAACGAAGAGTCCGGTCCGTGCTACTACTTAAATACATTTACTATTGTTTGTGTTTTAAACCAAGTACCTGGAGATACTGTAAGACTTATAATCTGTCATTAAGAGACAAGAGCCATACCACAGCTTCATCTAGTTCAGGGGTGCCCACAAGTGCAACATTTGTGCTGGGCCGAGGGCCGAAAAGACAAAACAGTATACAAACAGAGAAAGATTTTAAATCGAGTATGTAAACATGTATTTACCATTAATAACTGCATTTAATATTAAACTGTAATTGCTTGCAAATCTGTAGGGTTTTTTCAGTCTTGGTTGTCAGCCGTCTCTAAAGTACCCAGCTTTGATGTTAGGCAGCTGTATGTACTGTTAATTTAAGATCAAAAAGCAGCTTTGCATTAGTCATGGCATGTTTTCCAGAAATGAGCAAGGATGTAACTGACAGTGACTGTGACATTTTCGAGCGATGATAAATGAGAAGTCATTCTACCATGTGACTTAAATGATGAAAGATAATGAGTGTACACATTTTAAGGTACTGTAAATGGTTAAAGAATTGTTTTTTTCTTTTGCTACTGTAAGCACCCTTCTGTAATAGTCTTCCACTAACAATTAACTAAAGTACAGCAAGTCTAATGTTGGTAAATGTACTTTTGGAAATATCACACAAGAACCACAAGATTACAGCAAGTCATTTAATTCCTGTAATAAGCTAAAACCGGGAGGGCTGTGGTTATCCTGTCATAATCAGCTGTGTGCAAAAAGTTGTGTTATAATGTTTTGTTGTATTTTGGCAGTACCACAGGAATACCACACCCACACCATAGGACTTTTTTGTTAGAGCACTTTGAATAACTTTTGAAAGACAGTCGAATTACACAGACATTTTGTAAAAAATCAGTGGAATTCCCCTCTCAATGTTGTTTTCCATCTGCTCCTCAAATAAGTGACACAGTCCAAAGATATTATGAAAATGCCATCTTTTACAGAATGAGTTGTTTTACATTCAAACATTCACTCGCATTTTTATTATCAAGTTTTTCACTTTTTAACTACTATACACTGATAAGCAAAAACATTATGATCACTCACAGACAAGGCAAACAGTGTTATTCTCGTAACAACAGCGCATGTCAGGGTCTTGGGTATATTACATGGTAAGTGAACAGTTGGCTCTTGTAGTCTATGTGTTGGATGTGGGAGAAAGGCCTGAGTGACTTTAACAAGGGCTTTTGACTTTGTGGTTAAAGATGCTGGTGCCCTCACAGATGGCCCGGTTTCCCTCTTATACTCTCTTACAGTCAGAAAACTCTACTGAACTTGCAGAGTGATGCTGATTGCTTATCATGAGTAGCTTAGTCTTTCCAGAACTATCGCTATGAAAAAAAAAAAGATTCCATAACCAAACCTTTAAAAAAATGAACTTTCTTTTCGGGTACATAGTTGAACCACAATCATTTTCATGTAACATATAAGGTACCCTTGTGGTACAAAATAAATTCTCTCATAGCACTTCAGCATTTTTTTTCATAGCAGTGTCAAGACAATTACCGAGCCAGGCTTGATTCCAGTTGTGATTCATTTCCTTAACCTTCTTTATTCAGGTTTCTGTGAATTGTTGTCACTAAAGGACCACATGAACACTATATCATTCAATTTCAGACATACCTGATTCAGCCATTCAAGAGTTTTTAACATTACCCCAATATCAGAGAGGGAGCACATGTGTTATATTACAAAAGACCTTAATAAACATGCTCCATTGCAATAAGTACCTCATTATTCTACATATCATTATTTATGAACTTCAGTATGCTGCAAAAGATCCTTTAGCGTGAGCCTTCTTATTAATGAGTCTAGACAGAATGAGCAACAACAACTCCATCTTGAATTTTAATACAATAAATGTACCACATATGTTTTCAGGAATCTTTTAATAGTACATCAAACTGCCAGTACATTTGGTTTGAATTATACATATAGTGGAAACCTGTTTTAGGGTGATTACAGGAGAAAGAGTTAGTCAAAGCATTTTTAACCAATTACAACCAAGCTGAAGATATTGGATGCATTCGGCACATTCAAATTAGGTAAAAACTTAGGATTAATTGGTTCCACTGGAGAGGGGAGAAAATGTGCTGCATGGTAAAGGAGCTCTACTTGCAGGTATTCTCAACAACTTTGTTGGTTTTCATCCAAGGCTGACTCCAGACGGCAAGCTTGCACTTTTGCAGCTTAAGGGAAGAGACACAAAACAGACGTGTTAACTTAACATGTCTAGCCTGGCTAGGAAACAGCATATATAAACCATTATAAACAAATGCATAATTTACTCTTGCAAGAGCTGGGTCTGAGTGGACTGGACAGTCTTCCTCAACACCATCCTTCCTGCAGGAAGTCCTGGCCATCTCAACGGTGAAGATGTACTTTATTCCAGAAACAACCTACGAGCAAAAAAATTAAAAGTACTGCTTTTAGATGAACACGTCATTCAGGAAAACGGGACCACACAAGCGAGTTTACTCTTGGAGAAGGTTCATTACACCATATCAATAAGCCGTCTGCAGTTTATGCTTTGTTGTGGCATTGATGTAACAGTGGTCACCTGTGGGATTTCCTGACAATTCTTGTCTAACCATGACACTACAAGTCAAATTCCAACATTTAACCGAACGGACCAACCACTTCATCCTGTGGGGGCCATTTTGGTCTGAAACTAAATGACACAGCCCTAAGTAAACACAGTTTGCGGTTATGCAAGGAAGCAGCTAACACTGCTAACCAGAGTACAATTTAAAGGTTTTTCACAGTCATTCGTGTGAAAAGGTGACTGACAGCCAGTGCAGAAAACCTGCAGAGTCCCAGGGCCAATAAATACAAAGCTCTTATTTCAAATGTTTGTGAAGTGCATAAAAAACAAAAAAGAAGTCTACTTTTATGAAACAGGGAATTATAACGTTACTACTTAAATCTCACAAAGAGACACTTTTTTAGATCAATGGCGATCCATGACTTCATTAAATGTAGACAATACGATTTCACTCTTACATATGCCAATCGTTTAAAAACCACCCAAATGAAAATATAAATGAATGTCAGACAGGATTCATGGCCATCAGGCATATAAGCTGTAATATTAGTCAGATTTTGGACCTTTTAGATTACTGTAACCACATTCAATCTGAGGCATGAATTATTTTTTTGGATTTCTGTAAAGCCTTCGATACAGCTGTTTCTTTTCAGTGCTTTGAGGTTATTTGGCTTTGGAAAAAAATCATTTCCATTATTGAAATGTTTCATAGAGACATTAATAGTTCAGTTATTCTGTACCCAAAGATTTCTGATCTGCAGGGGGATACGCCGAGGCTGTCCTGTTTCTTATTGTAGTAGAACTGCTTTCTGTAATTATGTTGAATTCCCCAGATATTTAAGGTAAATCTATTTCATATAAGCATTAAAAAAGTCCCAACCTGATGACACTGTTCTCTTTTTGAAAGATAAACATCAAATTTCTTCAGCAATATCTTTGATTAATAGGTTTTATGAGGCAAAAATCTGGGTTAAAAATAAATTTGTCAAAGTGTGAAATGTTATGTTTCTATAAATGTCATGAAACTTCATTATTTAATATACCTGTTGAGATAAAAGTGAAGTATCTTGGCATTTCTATTTCCAAGAATGTTTCTAAAGCTAAATGATATTTAATAATTGGCTTCAAAGAGGTTTGACATTTTTAGGGAAAGTCGTTTTAACTAAAGGTGTCGTGCAATTATTCAATTCCAAAGTTGCCCATTAATCTTTCTAAATTTTATCAGCAGGCATTATTGACCTGGAAGTTATGTTAAAGCAATAAGCCACTGGAGGCCGTGCGTTACTGCGATTTTATCACGGAAAGGGTGTTCTTAGGCACCACGCAAAGTGGAGTAACGCACAGCCTCAGGAGGCTTATTGTTTTTATAAAATGGCAGCCAACATAAAATCTGACAAAATACGTCATTTTTCAGAAAATTATTTATTATTTTATAATAATCAACATAAACAAGAATTCTGCAAAGAAATGTATTTCCTTTAGTGCATGGTATATATAATAAAGTGCTTTGAGCTTTAGATAGTTTAAAGATAAATCATTTAAATAGCTCTCAATGACGTTTTATAGTCAACGATGTTTATAAGAAAAAAAGTGCTCAAAAACTTCGCCTGCAAAGAAAATGATACAGATATAAAGGTAGTATGAGACATTGACAGTGTGGAAAGGGCACACATCAGGTTGAAAGTATATGATGTCTTCTGCGCAGCATAATGTGATGGAAACGGCTCATTAAATGCATAAAATATTTTACAAATTCATATATTTAATTGTAGCTGCTGGACTTTTCAAACACCTCAGCATATTTATTAATAAAAATACACAATAATAAATTATTTATTTATAAAGATATTTCAACAGCAGTGTTTGTTAATCCTGTTCCTGGCGGCTCGCTGTCTTATAGGTTTAACCATTCTCTGCCCCAACCCAGCTGATCCAGCTCACCTGCTAAATAACAGGTTCTTCCTGAAGTGGATTAGGTGTGTTTGGGCAGGGAGTAGTTCTGCTGTAGAACATCACGTGTCAACATTTATTGATTTATAAAATATTAAATGACTGTATATTGAACTAAAAATCTACATTGGAGTATATAATTAAATATATAGAAAGTACATGGAACTCCATGGAGCTTTGCCTGGTTGCCAACAGTCAGTCATAACAATATCTGACAATCCTGAATACTAAGGTTGTGACAAGGTTGTCCAGACTGTCTGGTTAGGAATGTCCCTCAGCCCTTCTCCTCCTTCAGGAGAGACTTAGCTAACTAACTTCAGGCTTACATTATTCGACATGAAGCTGAAGTCAGCTGCTTATTCGAATTCGCCCGTTCCACCTTAAATGGTGCAGCAATTACACTCTGGCGCCGTAACTGCTGCTCCATTTAAGGTGGAACGGGAAAATTCGAACAGAAAGCTGGGGAATAGGAAGACCGTTATTCGGCTAATTGTACTGTGAAATATCCCTCCGCGGTTCTCTGCCGAGGTCGCTTGCTCTGCTGAAGTTTTAACGCTGCTCTGGAAAATAAACTTAAGTTTAAATCTGTAAATATTCGTACCTGTTTCTGAACACGGATCACCCTGGAAACTTTACTGACAAACATGTCGTTGGTGGCTCTGTTGTGCTGCGCCACCGCGAACTGCAGGGCATCCTGAACGCCCGGGTCAGAGAGGTTCCCGTCCATCGGCGCTCCGACGAGACTCGAGCTCCCCACGGCCAGGCAGAGGGCCACGAGCGGGACGACCACCTTCAGAAACATGACTTCAGCTTCAGTCGACAGGCTCCGATATATAAAACACAACGAACAGCTGAGTGAACCAGCTGAACCTCGTCAACCAAAAACTCCGACGAAAGTAAAAGGAGGAGGGTTTTGTTATGGTGGTACGGACCACCGTCAATCGTGTCGTCATTTTGTAGTCGGCGCCACCCGCTCTGACCATATAAGGAGCTCCGGGTCTAAAATGAACATCTCTATGAGAAGAGATCCTGTGATAATCAAAAATGCTTAAAAATGAAATGAAATACCTACATTTGAAATTCAGTTGTTCACATGAGCACGAGTTATTGTGACAATAAATAAATAAGTAAATACATTAACTTGAAACAGCTATTTGTCATTTAATTGTAGTCATTATTCTGGTATTTCATGGCTGTATCTAAAATGGAAAAGCTAACAGTGAAATGAAAATCCAAGCTTCACTTTGGCTTTGCCTTTTTCACGAAATGCATAACACATGTCAAAACTAAAGTCAAAACGCAATGTTTACGTTATTATTTCTTCTTCATATCAATAGGCTGCATATCTGACAAAATGAAAATGCAAAATGGATAAATCAACAGCAATGTGACAGTTTGTGATTCAGTTTTCGGCATGGATGCATTTTAAGTGCGTGAATAAAAAGCCAAAACGCAAACTGACACAGGCGCCACCTGCTGGTGATTTACTTTTCATTTCCCACTTTGCTTTTTCTTTTTCAAGATAACCAACACGCAGATATATGTTAATTACTCGGACACCAGACAGAACGGAATCACTCCTCGGACTAAACGACGTAGAGTCTCAGAAAACCCATTGTCATGTCTCAGATCTGGTGTAATTGAACATAAGACCAAGAAGAAGAAAAAGAGGTTTGCATTTACATTTTATTGGTTTAATTATATCTTTTTTGGCTGGATTTCCCTCCCATACTGTTCATAGCTTGACTTGAAAAGCTCTACAAACTTACCTGCACTCAGGCTAACTCAGTGTAGACTGAATTTAATATTACTGCTCACCCCCTGATAAGCTCATTTAGGCAATCAAAATATCCTAATTATTATTTTAATGCTGGTAACATTTTCTGAAGACATTTTTTCAGGACATTCACCAGCTGCTTGTTTGGATTTTCCTGTTCCACATTAAATGATGCTGCAGTTTAGAATGTAACTGCTGCACCATTTAAGGTGGAACGGGAAAATTCAAACAAGCAGATGACTTCAGCTTTATGGGAGGTTGAAAGGCATGATATGAGCAGGTTGCTCTGTTTCTACTTGACAGCAGAGCAACTTTTATTCTTTTTGCTTACCAAGTTGTCAGTATTGTTTTGTCTTGTTTGCTAATGTTTATGACAGCTTACCACAACTGCTGCACCATTTAAGCTGGAACGAGAAAACTCAGTCAAGAAGCTGCATGGTGAGTTTTAGGCTATCAAAATATCCTACCTAGAGGTTTTATTTACAACATACCTATAAAAATGTGCTACGTTAGGACTTTTGATAAGGTAGTACAACTTGTCAGAACACCGCCACAGCTCACCTTACTTTCATGTATCCTAGAGACATGAAATGGATAGCAATATTATTATTAAGGCTCTTTAACGACCTTGTAATTCAGAGGATCCAGTGATATTCGGGAGAAAAATGTACACAGGACAAAAAATTTATGGGGTTCTGAACATTTTTATTTACCACAGGGTGCAACAGAGGCCTTTTTTCGAAAACCGTTATGAAAAAAATGTATGGGGTTCGGAACATTTTTATTTACCACAGCGTGCAACAGAGGCCTTTTTTCGAAAACCTCATTCATTTTGGCCATAGAGAATGCAAGCTTAGACGCAGAGTTCCTAATATGGGCATAGCAGAGCCTACAGAATGACCTACGACTACAGTGGTCTATAAACAAGGAGATAACTAGTCTACTACCATATTCACACTACTGTTTACACTGTGACAAAATGATGAATGGACCAATGGAAACCATCCAAAATAGCTTACAATAAAATTTTGTCTCATTATTGTTCAGACTTTCATCTTGAAGTGCACCATTTATTTTAGATATCCGAGGGACTGTTACCACCAAAATTTGTAAAAGTGGAGTGTACATGTGATCCCTTTTTAAGTGGAGAACAGTGGAGGCAGTGGGCTGATAACCTTAAGAACAGAGGCAGTTCTCCTGACCCCCCAAGATTGGTGACTTATGCAGTTGAGCCCTTTGACTCGATGGTTAAAGATGCTGATGCGCCTACAGATGCCCCTCTTTCACCTCTTTGAGGCAGCTCTAGTCTCCCTGCCTGCAGTCAAAGATGCCTCTCCAGCTCTCCTGCTCCACCTTGAACCAGACCAGCTCCAGGACCGATCTTCCTTCACATTCCCATCCTTGTCAGTACTTATACTTATGTACCATTCCCTGTTCCATTCAGGTCCCAGACCCCTAAAACACCCTCCATATTTTGTTTGCAAAACGAATGTACGAATGTAGTCTGTCATGATCATCCCTGTTTTTAAAATGATAATAGTAGCATGTACAATGACAATTAAAATTGACCTAATACAGAACCATGTGGTCCACCATACAGAAAATATTCCAAAGAAATGGACTGAAAGATTTAGAATTACAAGATATTTTTGAACTTAATAATATTTTCCAAACTACTTTAGGACATTTTCTGAGAAGCCAACTCAATTTAAGGCAGTTTAAGAGAATTTCACAATCTGTTGGGCCTACATCAAATGCAGCATTTAGATAAAAATGTACAAGGACTGAAGCAATATTTTCATAATCATCAGTCATTTACTATCTTCAGTAGTTGAAAATGCTCACTGAAGAATTATTTAATTTTTTAAAGTGTGCAAAAGATTCACACTTGTTGATGCAAGGAAGTAGTTTACTATTAATTTCGTAATTATTAATTTTGGAAAAAATATTTTTGTTTTTCTGGCAAAACATTATCAAAAGGTGCTCATAAGTTAAAAACAGGCATATTAGGAACTGTAGTTTCAGATAAGTGAAGTGTATAATTAAAAAACATTAACAAAAGAAAAATAAAGCTGAGCATACCTTTCGACCATTGTAATTTGTACAGAAAATATGGGATGAAAAAGACAGTAACGATCTGGAATTTCATTTTCTTTATGCAACTCGTATGAAATAACTAAGACGTGGGTTAGATTTGTACCATGTAAGCTAATGTTTAATGTGTTTAAAAGTTGTAAACATTGGCAAAACAAGTGTATTGTAAAATAAAACAATCTAAAAACTAGCTGTCAGCCTGCTTTTCTATTGATTTTATTGCTCATTGTTTTATGAAGGAAAACAAAAGGTTTCACTTTCAATAATGTGACCACTTCTGTAACAACAGTGTAGTTACTACCAGAACAACTTCAACATATTGTTAAGCTGGCACTTGAATAGCAGCCCTAAACTTCTGCCAGTGTTTATCTTCTAAGCCAAGTGCAAGATGAATACTGTTGGGGGTTAGTTGGGGGGTTAGGGGGTTTACTCATGAAAGCATCTGTCCTTTTTCTTACAATAGTTATTTACGAAGCTGTTAATCAGTCGTCAACACATCTTTGTTATTCTTTCAAAGAGATTAGTTGCGTTTCAGTGCATAAAATGAACTAATTCAACCTTTAAGTCAAAAGTACCTGCGGCCCAGGAGGATAAGTGGCTTAGAAAAAGTGTGAGTATGTGTGTATTCAATGTACTTTACATTTACGTGTGTAGAATTTACAGCATACAAAGGCAAAACTATGTTGAATGAGCTTTTCATTTGTGTCCACATTGACTTAGACAAACGGTTTAGTATGTGTTTATTCAACACTGGGTTTTTGCGAGTCTCAGTCTCAAGAGTCTCAACGCCTCAGATTGAGGAACACTGATTTACACTATTTACTATGACTATCACTAAGAACTGTGAGTTGAGAAATCATCCTAGGTAAATAGACTTGTGCTTACATCCCCTTGCCTGTAGTGACTTTAAGAACAACACATTTTGAAGCTGTACTGAAATTATATTGAAAAAAATTTCATTATAGTCAGAAAGTTGTATTGAACTTGCAGAGAGATGCTGATGGCTTATCATGAGTAGCTTGAAAGTCTTTGCAGAAGAATAGTTATGAATAAAAAAAGATTCCATAACCAAATTTTAACTTTGTTTTCTGTTACATATTTGGACCACAATAACTTTCATGCAAAATATACAGTACCATCGTGGTACAAAATAAATTCTCTCATAGTATTACACCATTTTTTTCATAGCAATGTTAAGACAGTTACCAAGCCAGGCTTGGTTCATTTTGATTCATTTCCTTTACCTTCTTTGACCAAGTTTCTGTAAATTGTTGCCAATAAAGGAGCATATAAATACTGTATGAAAATAGATGTTCACATATAGGCTCTTTCATGAATTTCCAGACATACCTGATCCAGTGATTCTAGAGTTTTTAACGTTATCCGATTATCAGAGAAGGAGCAGATGTGCTATATTACAAGAACTCTTAATAAACATGCTCTGGTGCAATAAGTACCTCATTATTTTATATATCATTTTTATGTTTAAATTTCTGTATGCTGCAAAAGATCCTTAAAGCATTAACCCCAATCTTGGCTTTTAATATGATAAATGTACCACACATATTTTTATAGCAATCTTTTAATAGTAAATCTAACTGTCAAATCTTAATATTTTCAGTACATTCATTTTTAATTATACAAAAAGTGAAAACCTGTTTTAGGGTGATTACAGGAGAAAGAGTTAGTCAAAGCATTTTTAACCAATTACAACCAAGCTGAAGATATTGGATGCATTCAGCACATTCAAATTAGGTAAAAACGTCCTAAAGTTAAGGTTTTATTGATTCCACTGGAGAGGGGAGAAAATGTGCTGCAAGGTATCAGAGCTCTACTTGCAGGTATTCTCAACAACCTTGATGGTTTTCGTCCAAGGCTGACTCCAGACGGCAAGCTTGCACTCATGGGACTTAAGAGAAGAGACACAAAACAGATGTGTTAACTTAACATGTCTAGCCTGGCTAGGAAACAGCATATGTAATCAGTTATAAGCAAATGCATAACCTACACTTGCAAGAGCTGGGTCTGAGTGGACTGGACAGTCTTCCTCAACACCATCCTTCCTGCAGGAAGTCCTGGCCATCTCAACGGTGAAGATGTACTTCATTCCAGAAACAACCTACGAGCAAATAAAATAACAGTATTGCAGATTTAGATGGACGCGTCATTCAGGAAAAAGGGACCACACGAGTGAGTTTACTCTTGGAGAAGGAGGCCGTGGAAAGGTTCATTACACCATATCATTAAGCCGTCTGCAGTTTATGCTTTTTTGTGGTATTGATGTAACAGTGGTCATCTGTGGGATTTCCTGACAATTCCTGTTGTTTAACCATGACACTACAAGTCAAATTCCAACATTTAGCATGACAGACCAGTACGTTATCCTCTTAGAGCCACTCTGGTCTGAAACTAAATGACACAGCCCTAAGTAAGCAGCACAGTTTGCGGTTATGCAAGGAAGCAGCTAACACTGCTAACCAGAGGACAATTTAAAGATTTTTCACAGTCATTCGTGTGAAAAGGTGACTGACAGCCAGTGCAGAAAACTACAGCATGACAAAAGGGCTACACAGAGTGATGTCTGAAAGGAGCCAGTGGAGGACTGGCAGAGTCCCATGGCCAATAAATACAAGGAGCCTATTATTTTCACAGAAAGCTGGCAATAAGAAGGGCTTGAGAGCCTGTGAGAGGAAAGTTGACACTATATTCATCTTGTTAGTCGTACTGACATACTGCAGTTCTTTCCTGTGACTGTTAGCAACACTATTTTTATCTAACTGGTCGTCAACATAGCTTATGTGTTATGAGACAGCGGTATCGACCCGTCCATGTGATCAGGCAGGTTTTTGATAAAGCTGGATTTCTCCATAAACTCGATAAGTAAAGCTAAAAGCGATGAGCCTCTGGTTAGGAATGTCCCTCAGCCCTTCTCCTTCAGGGGAGACTTAGCTAGCCATATAGCTTTAGGCTTACATTATTTGACATGAAGCTGAAGTCAGCTGCTTATTCGAATTCTCCCGTTCTACCTTAAATTGTGCAGCATTTACACTCTGGCGCCGTAACTGCTGCTCCATTTAAGGTGGAACGGGAAAATTCGAACAGAAAGCTGGGGAATAGGAAGCCAGTTATTCGGCTGACTGTACTGTGAAATATCCCCCCGCGGTTCTCTGCCGAGGTCGCTTGCTGTGGTGACGTTTTAACGATGTTCTGGCAAATATCATAACGTAAAAATTTGTAAATATTCGTACCTGTTTCTGAACACTGATCACCCTGGAAACTTTACTGACAAACATGTCGTTGCTGGCTCTGTTGTGCTGCGCCACCGCGAACTGCAGGGCATCCTGAACGCCCGGGTCTGCCAAGTCCACATCCACCGGCGCTCCCGGCATTCCGCTCTCCACGGCCAGGCAGAGGGCCACGAGAGGGACGACCACCTTCAGAAACATGACTTCAGCTTCAGTCGACAGGCTCCGATACATAAAACACAACGAACAGCTGAGCGAACCAGCTTAACTTCGTCAACCAAAAACTCGGACGAAAACAAAAATGGGGGATTGTGTTGTGGTTATATAAACACCAACCCTGGCAGCGGGTGGGCGGGGCATTGTGTCGTCCAATCACATGAGCCCAGGCGATACCGGACTGAAATCTGTGACTGTAAACAGGCGGTTTACACTGAATCAGCCCATACTGTAAGGTCAGACCAAGATATTAAAAAGGAAAGGAAAGAAAAGAGAAGAGCAAAATGAGTGTCTTTGTTCAAGCAGTGCGTATGTTCATCTCCACCCAACCACCCGGAGTGACAACAGTCTGAAAATTAGGCTTATCAGCTGCTCAGTTTTCATATCTCACCTACGGGCGGGCAATTTGCAAAAAATGTTATATCACGATACTTTTCATTTTCACGATACATGATATGCATCACGATATTTAGTTTTTCTGAGATTTAATACGTTGGAACAGGCAAAAAAGAACCTGTAGTACCACACATAAAAATATTATCATAATAATAATAAACCTACAACTACAACAAGTTTTATTCAGTGTTTCACACACTGCATTTCATAAAATCCAGTTAAACAGGCAACTTTGTTATCTTGACATAACAAGATAAGTAACTTGTTATCTCAAAATAACAATCTAGAAAATTGTAACTACCTCATGGCCGCTCTGGACTTCCGTACAGTGTTGTGTAAGTACTATGATATGCTCAGAATAACATGATAAAACATTGTCATGTTGCCCACCCACAGTCTGAAGGCACAGCAGTAATTGAGTAGGTTGGTGGTTGTGGTTCTGGGCTATAGCAGAGGGAGACTTGACTCCAGCTACAATTAAAAATGTAACCATCTGTTGTAAACATGCTTACTCACATCCTACAGCGGTGCCAGAGTCTCCAGAGCGAATTTTTTAGGGTCAAAGATTAGGAAAACTCCCTTATTATGTATGTTGAAGGTGGAAGGAGCGTTGAAACTACTTTTGGGTGGATTTTTATATGGCTTTTATTTATTTATTTTGTGAAAATATATAGTATTGCAGCTGTATAACTGTAGTCTTCACATCATAATTGCAGTTAAATGGAGAGAATGAATTAGTTAAATGACAATGACTTGTCAGATGCGGAGGACAACAAGCTATCTAGATATCGTACCTTAGTTTAGCGTCTTTTCTCTGAAATTTCTCTTTTCTTTATCCATTCTGTGCTAAATGAAGACATAATCCCTTGTTTTCTTCACAGTTTTGTTCAACAGGTGAAGTAAGAGCTACACTAATGATTGCTTGTTTTTATGTATTAGCTCATAAATCAGCAGCTAGGCTAGCAGATATGATTGATTGACACCGCAGAGATTCCTAAAGGTGTGATGCATTTGCGTAATACATGCTGGGTATTCAAGGGGTGGGGTGGGTAATATGACAATGTTTTATTGTTACCATGACAAATTCCATCACAATGTTCTTTTCTGAGGATATCATGGATATCGTCAGTAATTAAAGGACATTAACCAGCTGCATGTTTCATTACAAAGAGAGCATCATTAGTGCTGTTTAACTAAATTTAATTTAGCAAAATATATCAAACACTGCTGCGACTTTTTCTGTTTCTATGAAACCTCAGAAAAAGCAAAATGTTGTGATACGTATTGTGTGTTGTGAAAATGCCTCTGCGTATCATATTATATGTTTGCCATATTGTCTGCCCTGAATTATTGATGAACAAACCTATATAAACAATGTGAAATTGTAAATTCTGTCAGACTGATGATGCTGAGGCATATAATACTACATAAGATGACAAATAGCATATTAAACTATAATTTAGGCTGGAGTTGAATTCAGGTTTGTCTAAGTATTTCTCCAATAAACAGTTCAGGGGAAACTAAATGGATCACATAGCTGCCGATACAATAAAAGTCACAGCTGGTAACTTGAAAACATCACACGACGAGTTTAATTGTTGTTCTATAATATTTTATGATGATATTCTTAGTATAGTGTGTTTTTTCTTTGTAGTAGTTAAAATGCTGCATCCTTTGACAACTTGTGCCATCCTAGAACAATTTCTGACAGTTGTAAGGTTCACATATGTAGTTAATCATCACAAATATTATTTATATTTGTATATATGTATATGTATTTGTAGATATGAATAAATTGTGATACACTTTATCACTGATAGCTTGGAAAAAGGAGTTGCAATGTCAGATATTTATATTGTTTTGTAATGTCTCACATTTAACAGGCCTAATTTGCAGCACAATAGCTGTGTTTAATTCGCTAATACCTTGGAGAAAGGAGCTGCAGTGTCAGCTATTCACAGTGTTTTGTAATGTGTTCCACATTCAACAGGCCTACTTTAACATGCTGAGCAGTTTATTTGTAATGCAATATTTAATATGATTAGATCACAGCAGGTTTTTCATGCTCACTGAGTAAACACACTGCTTCTCCATTCTCCCACCAAATTTACTTGTGTAAGGAGTGGAGGAGTTGGTTAGTCATTTTCATGGGATTCATGTTGAAGCCTGCCCAAGACTATTGTTGTAGTCAAGTCACACTGAACAGGACAGAAACAGAAACTTGTGATCATTGTTCATGTTTAAAAAATATAAACAATGTTCCCGTTACTTTTTTCTTTGTCATGATATCATCATCTTATTATCAGCTTTTATCACACAGTAACTGTTATATTGATTAAATGTTAGATTAAAGGTTAGACCTTGTTCTTCTTCCTCTGTTTCACTCCCCAGTGAAATCCAATAACTTTAGTCACAATGCAGAGTCATTCTGACTAAATGCTTTAATAAAAATGTATAATATTTATAGATAAAAATAAACACATATGTCCAAAAGTTTGTAGATACCTGCTTATCCAATGTTTCTTCTAAAATTAATTTTTCCTCTCCTACAGTAACATTCTCTACTCTTTTGGGAAGGCCAGATGTCAGAACATTGCTGTGATTTGATTGCATTCAGCCACAAGATCATTAGTGAGATCTTGATCACAAATGCCACTCCAACTCATCCTAAAGATACTGAATGGAGCTCCATCACTCCTGAGAATGCTGGGGGGAGAATGCTTTATACCCCTCTTGCCAACACTTGGCATTAAACATGGTGACCTCAGGCTAATGTGCTGGTCATACAAGCTGTATGTGTGGAATTGAACTCCTTTGTCAGCAATGGATGCAAGTGGTTGAATTCACTATTTAGAAGAGGTGTACATACTTTTGGAAATATAATGTGTATAAATAAAGGTGAAAACTGATTTAATAGCCTTCTGAGCAACTAAATGCACATTAATACCTTTATTACAACAGTAAGTTCCAACGACACAATGTAATTGGTTGAGCAGCATTTTTTCAAAATGACTGTCATTCCACTGAGCACCGGTTGCTAAATAGCCACTCGTTTACACTGTGGCTAATTGTTGTAACAATTATGAGTTACTTTAGCACATACAAAAACAGAAAATGGATACATCAGATAATTTCTACAATGCATATGTATATATATATAAAATATTTGAACTAAAGCCTGTCTGGTCAGATTATAAAGAACATCATCCAATTTCGAACCTGTCATTGCCCCCAAGCAAGCTTGTCAGTTGGCAGCTCTGACTACTAAACAAACAACAAACTGGAAATTGCCGTAAACAAACAGAACACAAGTCAGCAAACATGATGAGTTCTAAAATGCTTTACAGACTGTCTGGAACAAAATGGAATTAATCTTGTTTCCAAGTTAATCTGGAAATTTAAAAAAGCTGAGCTAAACCTGATATTATGTCAGTTTTATGACTCTATCCATAACGCAAAAGGATACTGATTAGAATGTTTGGGACCTTTTTTTTGGCAATACTTTTTTATACATTTTATACAATTTATGCTTTTTTGCGAATGACATCACGGCTAGGATGATCACATTTAGCCCTGTTGGGGGGGAGGATGAAGGTTTGTCCCATTGAGATAGTATCTCTGGACCCTTTGACAGGCATGGCAGCAACAGAAGGGTTAAAGTCCATTTGGAGTGCAATGATTGCACTGAATGTAATTTTTGTGTAATGATTAATTGATGTAAAGTACTGATTGTGTTGCATTCTGGATCATTTTTGAGTGTGTTAAATCAATCTGCTGAGCTCACCAATAGGAGTCGACTCTTTTGGTTCCCAAACCGAAAATTTTCAGTGAAAATTAGCTAGTTAGCGATATTATCTATCATTTAAAGTCAGAAAACTAATTTTGCTGGATGAATTTCAAGAGGCAGGAATCAAGATCAATGCAGACGGGCAAAATACAGGCAAATACATCAACCAGTCATCAACAAACAAAGGCAGGTAAAAGTCCAAAATCAGAAGAACTATCGAGGCACACTTGTAAACTAAGATAGCGCTAACATAGCTTACATGACCACCAAACCACCAAAGGACAAAATCAGAGATAAACTAACACAACAAGCAACAGGTTTGGGGCTAACGAGGGGGCAGATGTTCCAAGGAGATCTGGGGGGACGGGTCTGGGGAACAGGCGTCAGCAACCCAAACTAACGATGCTGAGCTATTACTGTCATTCATTCTTTAACACATAAAAGAGATCAACCTGTGGGCAGGTTCACTAGGAATATTAGTCTTGACAGCAACGTCCAACAGCATCTTGGCTAAATGAAAGTATACTGAATGTACGGCAGTTCGAAAAGAAGCAGTGGCTGGTTTCACAGGTCTCGGAGGAAGCCTGTGTTAGCCTTCACCCTCCTAGCGTTGATAGTATTGTGTGATTGGGGGAGTCCTAACTAGCGGGTGGAATCGGGGAGATAACTGGGTTAAAATAACAATAATAAAAAAAAAGCATTAATAACTTTTTGAACTTGTTTTTTACAGAGTGCAGATACAAGGTTTTGTTCCAACAGCAACAATATGAATTGCATTGATGCATTGGTTCCCTTTCTTGATATCACTCAAATATTGGATGAGACTAATATGCTACCTATAAGAGTACACTTTGAGCAGAATCTTTTTGGCATGGTGGTTCAGTGGGTAGTGCTGTCACCCCACAGCAAGAAGGGCTTGGGTTCAGTTCCTTTCTGTGTGCATGTTCTCCCCTTGTCTGAGTGGGTTTCCTCCTACAGTCCAAATACATGCAGTCAGGCCAACTGGACATGCTAAATTGCCCCTAGGTGTGAGTGAGTGTGTGAATGTATATGTCTGTCTGTCTGCCCTGCGATGGACTGGCGACCTGTCCAGGGTGTTTCCTGCCTTCCGCCCAATGACTGCTGAGATATGCTTTAGCACCCCATGCGACCCAGAAGGATAAGTGATTTAGAAAATGTGTGCATATGTGTGTCAGTTATTAACATTATGTGCTTTACTTAGAAATAAAATGCTGCATTTTGCATCAATATCATTAATTATTTTTTATTAAATTCAGTGAAGAACGACCAAACCAAGAGAATGCACAAGAGAATGACAAGTTAAGTATCACTTAGAAAGAGAAAATGTCACTGTTTATCGTTAACAATAACATCAAGCATGTAAGTTAGAGTCATTCATAACTCTGTGAACGGACTTATGCTGGATGACTGGTGTATCCGCCGGTGATGAAGTGTGTGCTACAATAAGACTAAGCCTAATTTATACTTCGGAAGAAACGCAGCTACTCCACACCCTTCAGAAAGTGTGGGATTGACGGCAGAAGTGTTGAATTTGCGTCAGTTAGTCTTTTGTTGACTGTCAGTTTCCCCTCGAAGTATAAATTAGGCTTTATGCTTCGGTGGCTCACACCCTTAGTTTCTTTGAAGATAATATTTGTTTAAATGTAAAGGCCTCCAGTGTTTGAAGACTGATTAATGTTTTTGGTCTGATTTGAATTGTAGATTGTCTCTCCTTAATGCCACAGTGAAATTATGACCAAACAAATATATTATGTAAACTAACACAACACAGCTTGGACTTCGTGCCCTTTTCACCCTCATTATTTTTATTTTCCCACCTGTATTCTGACAAAACCTTCTTCCACCACACTCCCTGTGAGGAGAGGACAAGTGGAGAAAAATCTCCTTGCAGCTTTTGTCATTCTCAGTATGAAACCTTTGAGCCAACCATTGATTTGTTTGAATATGTAAGAAGCTTTTGGCCTGAGAGTCAAAACTGGGTTTCGACTTATTTCAACATACCTGCATTTCAGTATGAAGACATTAGGATTTTTTTTAATCGTTCTGACAACCTTAGCTTTAATATATAGTATGAATATATTTGTTAACAGGGTTATTCTTATGTTCTAGCTTAATGTAAATAGAGTTATGAATGTCTAGCCTTTTATGCTGAATTGTACGCTTGCTTTGGGTCACACCTCCTCTGACCATTTTTGCAGACATAACCTTTGGACTCTACTACGGAAGTGAACTTCAACTTCAAACTCTGCAGGTTTATTTATTACAGCATACAAGCGTATTTCCACAACCACTGTGGGTGATACTGAGAGACTGGAACCAAATCATGCAGACAGTTGAAACTATTCAGTGAGTAGGCCACGACTTTATTACGGGTTTGTATAATAAGACTCTGGCAAGTTGCAGAGAGTTTCTTGCCAGAATTTGACAGTAATTTGGGAGCCCACCGAGGTGGTAATTGACACATTTCTGTTGTTCAGCGAGGCTGCTTGTATTGTGATGTAAAACCAGCTGGGTTTAGCTCGTCTTTTCGAGCCAATTGGTTACATAACTGAAAAGGCGCACAGAATACTAAAGGCTTTTCCATTTAATGTGTTCTGTGAACTTGTTGGCCCTAAAAGGCCCAGTTTCGTTCCATCCCTTAAAACATTCTCCCTCTTGTTCAAAGTTAACTAGTAAAGGAGAAAAACAGAATATTTCAAGTAATGTGAATTCATCTAAATGGAAGTAGTGAACTTAAGGGATAATAAACCTAATCCAACCCATAAAACCAACAATCACAAGCTGAATTTGTAAGTCAGTATTGTCATTTGGGTTACAAACTTCAGACACTGCTAAGTTAAGAAGAAATACTGTGTGTTCTTTATATTGAAACCAGTTTTCTTTTGTGATCATTATAAGTTGTTGGCAAAGGATATCATTTTCCTTTCCAAAAAAGATAGACTGGAGTAGCTTATGCTTCCACTCACCTCAGCTAAAGAAGACAAGACTAGTTTTGATTGGCCGCCATCAGCTGTATGGCATTTGCCAAGTGTCTGTGGTACAAAATATATGATGTGCAGGTTAGTCCACCTTCCCTCACAGACTGGTAGATGCCCAAATTTTACCCTTCAGAAATTTCCATAAATCATTATAGTATACTACTATAATATAATGCTACTGCTACTGCTGATAATAACAAAACAATTCTGTAAATTAACAACAGTTTACAAAAAAAATACAAATTTTTAGATTTGTCTTCCAATTTTTGCAATGTCTGCAGTTATCACTTATAGATAAAGTAAAACAAATTGTAAAATTTCTTTGGAGGGTATAAAATATGATCAAAATTCAATCATTCTCTGGCAAATAGCATACATGCTAATTATGCTAGCATTATAGCTTCCAAGCTAGCTAATGTTATACCTGAGAACCCTTTGCAAAATGAAAAAAATGAACACTATTCCTGTTTAACACTATTTAGTTTACATCCAGGGACATTTAATTGTCATGTAGTGCTTGATGTCTTTATCCTCACCTGGAAGAGTGAAAAATTGCTAAACAATACTACAGACTGAGCTTTCAACTGTCAGACACTGCTGACGTACTCACTGCTGTTTTACTGCACCCATTATAGGAAGAGCTTTTGTTGTTTTTGCAAAACCCACCACATTTCAATCAATGTGTCTCCCCCTTACTTTTGCTGTTGCTATTTTATCCCTACGCCAGGGGATTGTGACTAAATTTCATTAAATTAGAAGTATAGCACTACCTATGGTTTGTCTCATGCATGTTTGAACAACGGGTGTCGGGGCACTTTGATCAATCAGTCGTAAGAAACAGTGACTCTTGAAATGTGAAATTTCAGGTTGTTCTATTCTCACAGTGACCTTTTGGTACCCAGATGTTGCTTGTCTTCTTGCAAATTTCCTCTTGTGCTTTTTAGGAAGGCCCTTACCGAACTTGACCCCTGCAAACTTAAAGTATTGGCTGTCTCCTCTGTGGGAATTGGAGGTCTTCTATGCTACTTGGCATGGAGGAAAAAAACAAAGAAGATCCCAGTTGGAGATGGCTGGTGGAGAGTAGGAGAGAGGCCCCTGTCAGAGGACAGGACTATACGTCCTTTTGTTGTGGAGACCTCTGAAGAAATGATACAGGTAGAATAAAGTTAAGGCTTAAAAATCTTCCCTTCTTTAAAACAGCTAGCCTATCTGGAAAAAACAGAGATGGAATGATGCCACTTTTTCTTTTCTGGTAGCGATTATGAAAACTTGAGTATAGGCTTAAGAATTTTTAAGTATTTTTAATATGTTTAATGACTTAAGATATCCATCTAAACGTATTCCAGGCTTATTACATACTAAGCCTTATTATTCAGTAACTACATGGACTTCAGTGCAAACTGGTTGAGCTATTCTTAAGTTGTAGAAGTGTGTAATAAAACTTTGGGCCTGCTGGTGGGCCCTGACCTTTTTAGGGGTTGAAGGAAATGTAATTCTAGTGTAATTCTTAACTAGCTACTCATTGTTCTTATGTTAACGTTAGGCTCACCTGACCTATTTTACTTCAGTTTATGTTGTGCTACAAGCAGTTTTGTGAAATTTCAGGCAAAATTTCTTAACAAACCGCATCAGGATTTTAATCTTTTTCCTTCAATGTCTGATCCAAAATACTGAGTATTGGTTCAGTGCCATCTAAAGTCGGAAAAGGTCCATCAGAGTCTGAGATGTCCATTCCCAAACAGGCTCCCAAAAACCATAGCTGAAAACATCACAAATATCTCTGTACATGCACCCTTTCGGAAACACCTTGTAGGTGTAACAAGTTCATGTTCTTAGTACTTATATTCAGAAATAATATTAACCACATTAATCTCTGCTCCCTTCAGGATCTTTACCAACGCATCGACCAAACAAGATACACAGAGAGTCTGGAAGATGGCCGGTTCCACTATGGCTTTAACTCTGCCTATCTCAAAAAGGTGGCCAAATACTGGAGGGATGAGTTTGACTGGGAGAAAGCAGGTTAGGGTGCTTAACAAGTACCCTCACTTCAAAACCAACATTGAGGGTAAGTTCATTACATTCTGGCTTGAAGAGGAACATTGTCATAAATTGAGATCTGCTCCAGTCACAATTAATGTGAACTTCAGTGGAAAGTTATTATTGTTCGTTTGGAAATGGTCATTTTGCAAAAATACCACACACTTAACATACCCTCCTAGGCCACCATATAACATCCTTGGAAATTCGACTTCATTGTTCAACTATATATGATTATTTAATTAATATATATAATTATGTCCCAGAGTTTCCGCTTGGAATTTTTGGTGGCTGTCATGGTGTCCAGAATTAATTTGGTTGGCCAAGAAAGACTAGTCATTGCATATTCTCCAGCAGTCTCAAATAAACTCTTTGCTAACAAAAGTATATTGTTGGCTGATGGCATACCTGTTTATGTTTATTTCTAGTGTCTTTAAAGACAAACGTTTCTTGGCAGTTGGAGATGTGCTCGAGCTTAACCTTAATCATTCAGTTTAAAACTGAAGCAATGCAGCTCGAACGGCAAACCACAACTGCTCACTAACAGTGTTGTGCAGGAGAAACAGAGCAGTTTAATCAGTCGAGTCTAGTTAATGGCTACATTGAAAACAAGACATTACTTTTATCAGAATCTTGTTGCGCATTCATTACAGAAAACAAATATTCTCAATCAAAATGTATGAATCTATTGCAACCATACAGCTGCCTCATATGATGCACTAAGCAGTGGCTTCTGAAGTTGAATTTGAGTGAGCAGTAACTTAAGTGGGAGCAGATCCACCCTCATTAATATATGCAGAACAGAAGGGAGATGCATTGTCAGAGGATTTATCTAACTTTCTATGTACTTTGGTTGAATACTTTTACTGGACATTGTGTCCTTTAGGATTTAAATTTTCCTAATTTAATTTAGCTTTAAAACGGAAACCCTGGTGTCTTCTTAGGTTTGGATGTGCACTTCATCCATGTGAAGCCTGTCCAGCGTGCTGGACAGAAGGTTCTGCCTCTCATGATGGTACATGGCTGGCCTGGTTCCTTCTATGAGTTCTACAGGATCTTGCCTCTGCTCACTGAGACTGAGGGAGACTTTGTCTTTGAGGTCATCTGCCCCTCCATCCCAGGGTATGGCTACTCTGAAGCTCCACATAAACAAGGTAAGACTGTCAGCATACACTGAGGTGCCTGTTTAGAAGGTACACCTACCATATAGCAGCACTTTGTAGGTTTACAGTTATTGACTGTAGTCCATTGGTTGCTGCACAGTTTATCAGCAATTTATCTCTACACCATCCACACATTATTTTATATTCATACCACACAGTTAGAGTATGATTTTTGATATGGCAGGATTCAATTCCCTGGATGCTGCACGTATCTTCCACAAGCTGATGAACAGACTGGACTTCACTGACTATTACATTCAAGGGGGAGACTGGGGAGCTCTTATCACCTGCAACATGGCCCAGATGAAACCTGAGTAAGAAACATGATTCAGGATACTCTCTTCTTTTATTATTAAGAACAGTGTTGTTCTCTTCTGTTCCTTCTTATTGTTGCAAACAAACATTGAATTAAAGTAGTGTACGGAGACTTCGCAGTCTGTGTTGAATGTGGTTAGGGTCATATCATTATACATATCATGTACTGTGAAAAATGTCAATATTTTTGCTATATCACTGACCCTTATTTGCCAGCTATTAAAATCATTTTCATACAGAGCATGTCCCTCAGAGTGCTACTTTTTATCCACTTGTTTTTCCTTTCTCAAATAAGGTGTATTCGGGGTCTTCATCTTAACATGATCAACGCCAGGGCAGGAAGCACCCTGACCATCGTCTGTCTCCTTGTTGGCCGTTATCTGCCTTTCCTGGTGGGATTCACCAGAGAAGATGTTCGCCGAATCTATCCTTACATGCAGAAAAACGTGTATGAAATACTACGAGAATCTGGCTACATGCACATCCAAGCCACCAAACCTGATACTGCAGGTATGATACAGTAAGCTCTGTTATAGCTGCAGTTTGCATCTGAAACACATTTGTCTTGGTTACAAATCAAAGAGTGGGTCAATGATGGATCTAAACAACTATATGTAGTGCTTACAGTTTGTGATTCAAAGGTTCTGCTAAGGCTGAATGATACATACAGGTCTACTATCCACTCTGAGTCTGACAGGGCCTGACAAAATATTACCATTTTTTTTTCATGTTTAACATCAGCTTGGGTTTGTTTTATTTTTATGAAGTAGGTCCACGGTGATTGACTGACTGTGCACTACAAATGTGGACGAAAGAGGCATTACTGAGTCAGGAGGGAAAACTTTTATCACCTTTTCTTTTTTTAATTTCCAAATAAATTACCTTTACATGCAAGTTAATCATTTTTCAGGAGATATATATGAGGAGATTCGATAAAAGATAATCTACTTGCATAAGGAAGGTTGAAAGTCAAAGAAAAAAAAGTGAGTTTCCAAAACTTCAGTTAAGAAACATCATTAATAGATACAGGGAAAATCTGATTCCTAACAAACATGCAAGACCATCAATACTGTTCCCATCAGATAAACAGCACTTAAAGCTGTCATCTTTGAGAGAGAGGAGAAAATCAAGCTGCTTCAGATCTGGAAAAATCCATAGGTGTTTCAGTCCATCCTTTCACTGTGAGAAGACGACTCAGTGCTGTGAGCCTGAAAGGATGTGCAGAGTCCAGACCACAACATGACTGAATAAGTTAGATTACTTGGATTGTGAGAGGCAGAAAATTCAGCCAACCAAAGACTGAACTTTGAAGGTGTAGGAAAACATCCCTGTAGATTTATCTGAAAAACTGAAAGCAAGTCTCCGAAAAACAAGAGAAGCTGTAGTAAAGACAAAGTGTTGAAGCTTCTATGTAATTTTCCGTTGAATTTATTTTTCAGGTTTTTTTTTTTATCATTTTGACTGTTTTACATTTGGTATCATACATGTATTTCAAAAGACGATTTGACTTCATGCCTTTAGTCATATTGCATATCATATGACAATCTGAATATTTGGGATCAATCTCACAGTGTGAATTTTTGCCTGTATTATGCAGACTGCGTGTAGACTAAAGCTGTGAATACAGTGAATTGGTTCATACAGTAATTCCTCTGTTAACTCTGTGGAGTTTGTCTCCCCTCACAGGCTGTGGGTTAAATGACTCTCCAGTTGGCCTGGCTGCATACATCCTGGAGAAGTTCAGCACCTGGACTGATTTTAAGAACAGGGACCTTGAAGATGGGGGTTTAGAGAGGTAAAGAAAAAAAAAGGATGACCTTCTCACCAACGTAAATACTATTTACATTTAGTCATCAGTTACATAACTGAGTGAAAAACAGATTACTTTCCTCACATGTATACGTGCCTAGAAGACATATTATTGTCATGTGTAAATACTCAAAGAAGTACAAATCCATCAAAATTTTGATGAGTTTGATTTTATAATGTTTTATTGGTTCATCACAGCAAGAATGGCCTGGGTTCGATTCCCGGCTGGGTGACCAGGGTCGTTTCTGTGTGGAGTTTGCCTGTTCTCCCCGTGTCTGCGTGGGTTTCCTCCGGGTACTCCGGTTTCCTCCCACAGTCTGAAAACATGCAGTCAGGTCAATTGGACGTGCTAAATTGCCCCTAGGTGTGAGTGTGTGGATGTATATGTCTGTTTGTCTGCCCTGCGATGGACTGGCGACCTGTCCAGGGTGTATCCTGCCTTCCGCCCGATGACAGCTGGGATAGGCTCCAGCACCCCACCGCGACCCAGAAGGATAAGCGGTTTAGATGATGGATGGATGGATGGTTCATCACCTAGACTGCTTCTCACATTTTTAAGCTGTAGCATTTAATTTAAGACTAAAGGAATGTCAATAAGAGACAAATGGCACATTATGTACTTCAGTTTTTCTTGGCTGGGCTACTTTTACTTCTACTTGATTTATTATTTCACTGAATAAAAATTGGCTGCTCTACCCACCTTCACAATGAAGCTGTGTTCACATAGAAACCATATGCATAGTAATGTACCACAACAGTACTGATTGCTGTTCTCTAGATGGGTCAACAAGATAAATGTTTTAATAAAACAACATAATAGGCTGTTTTATGTTTCTAAGAGTCTTTGTTTTACCATAGAAAGTTCAGTTTGGATGACCTCCTGACCAACATCATGATCTACTGGACTACAGGCTCCATCGTCCCGTCCATGCGCTTCTACAAAGAGAACCTGGGCTCAAGCTCAAACTTTTACAAGAGACTGGACAATTTGTGAGTTGACAACTTAGCACACCTTTGTAGGTGCTGAAGTGATAAGGCGAAAGGTGATCAATCTAATTTGCAGAGTTTCCCCCTTAACGCAAATATAGTTAAAATAGTTAAATCTGCCAAAAATAGTTAAATCTGCTAAAACATGTTTGGTGTCCAGAGTTTGCTTCTTTAGTTTTGCCTCACTCAAATGATTCTCAAAAAATTATACACAGGCAAAAGAACAGGGGCTCAAGCTCCCCCTGGTGTTCATAGGTGCATATGCCTGTATATCAGGGGTGCTCAATCTTGGTCCTGGAGATCTACCATACTGCAATGGTAATTTGACAAGTGAAATGATCTTAAATCTAATTGATATATCTAATATTTCTCATCTTGAAATTGTTGTAAAATTATTATAAGATTATTAATTGATTTTACTTAAGTTTAAGTCAGATTATCTCACTATTTTGGCAGAAATGTGCTTGGAACAAGACAAATTATCTGACAATATAGTGAGATAATTTGAGTAAATCACTTAAAACAAGTACAAAATATCTACAAATAAGTTAAATAATCATATAATATGTTAAGAACAATGTCAAAATAAGAAATATTTGATATATCCAAGATTTAAGATAATTTCACTTGTCAAGATAATTTTTTTGCAGTGCACCCTGGACAGTTTAGAGTTCAGATCCAAAACACCAGGCTGTAATACTCAGATGCCCCTAAGGCCTTCATTATCTGGATCAGGTGTGTTAGGTCAGGGTTAGAACTAAATTCTGCAGGGTAGTAGATCTCCACGACCAGGATGGGGCACAACTGCTTTACGTTACCCCTGGTTGTACAGAGGCTTCTTGGAATCTGACTTTGCAAGTCTTACCGCCATTTAGAAACACCTGACAGATGTCTGTATTGTGTATTTACAGAACAAAAATCTATGTACCTACGGGATTGGCAGCGTTTCCCCATGAGCTGGTGCACTGTCCCAGGGTCTGGGCCCGCTCGAGGTTCAACGACATCCGCTCCTACACCTACATGCCGCGAGGGGGACACTTCGCAGCCTTTGAGGAACCTGTGCTGCTGGCCCAGGACTTGATGCAGTTTGTGAAGAAAGTGGAGAGCAAGAAGCCTAAATAACTACTGCACTCAAGTGCCTTTTGACATAAAGCATACACTACTTTAAAGAAAATGGAAAAAATCTGCAAAGGCAAATTAACAAGGCTTTTACTTTGAAAGTATTGAAGAACAAAATAGGAAATAATTCCTTACAGCAATTACACTGCCTTTATACACTTTAAATATGCACAAGGATATTGATTACGGTACTTCAATCAGGTGCAGTCTCGTTTTCAGTATATGGGTTGAAGCTATAGAAATTAGCAGTGGCAAACTGTGATTATTAATGCTAGGCCTACAGCTCGGGCAACGAATGTCAAAACTGAAAATGAAAAAATCACCTCTGCGATAATGTTCATTTCTGCTAGCGCACCTATGGGATTCTAGTAGTATGTTAGTGATTAACATTAACATTTTTGGTCGTTCAGATTAAAGAAAGATACTGGAAACTTATAAAAGATGTTCCGTGTTTTATTTGAAGCTTGTATGAGACATATTAACATGTCTTTTTGTTTTACAGTGAGTCCTTTCCATTTTAAGATTCAAGATTCAAGTTTTATTGTCATATGCACAGTACAACAGGTGGTTACCCTGTACAGTGAAATTCTTACTTTGCTAGACCTCCATTCACAAAAAAACAACCACATAAATAAAGAGTTAGACATAAATAAGTAGACTGGGTAGTTAAAATGAATTGTGCAGTGTTGTGGGAGGAGCATGACATGAAAGTTACATGTGCAGTATAGTTAAAAAAACAGAGCAACAGTCATAAAGTAACATAAGGCAGCGGTCAGGAAGTAAACTCTGCATTATTGCAAATAACAATGGAATGACCACAGCAATAAATGTATGTATGCATATAGAGTTCAGTAGGGCTTGATAAGTAATGTGTGTGTGTATGTTATTTGGAGTTCAACCAGTCAGTAAAGGAGAGGGGCAGTGTTTGAAAGAGTTGTTCACAAGCCTGATGACCTGCAGATAGAAACTATTTGTCAGTCTTCTTGTCCTGGACTTCACCCTCCTGTAGCATCTGCCCCATGGTAGACAGGTGAAGAGGCTGATGATGATTGGACAGTACTCTGAGTACACAGTAGTACACAGCATCATGTTTTTGGGCTGCTTCTCTTCATTTGGGACAGGCGCTCTTGTGAAGATAGATGGGATAATGACTACCTCCAAAGGGGTAGATATTCTGGCAAAAAACCTGCTGGCCTTTCAAAAAGATGAAGACAAATTTTCTTTTCCAACATGATAACGATTCAAACTCCATCTAAGTCAACCAGGGAATGGTTTAAAAAGTAATAATGTGTTTCATCTTTAAAAATCCATCCTTAAAAAAAGGAACACTGGTGTCTTGGAATTGCCCAGACAGAGCCCAAACCCATAGAGTCGCATAGAAAACTGAAATGACCTGAAGAGGATTGTACAGAGGAGATTGCCCAGCAATCTGAAGGAGCTTGAACTTTTACACCAGAGAGAAATTCAGATGTAAAGACTTAAAGACTTATTGACTTAAAGGGCCCATATCCTACATTTTTTTTCCTTATATTTGATGTTTTGTCTTGAGGTCTACTTGTGATGTTTACTTTTTTATGTACCAATCTTAATTCATTTTCCAACCTCTCTTTATCCTGGCTGTTTTTGTTACTGCGCTTTTAAGATGGATATATGTAAACCTGCAAAAGAAAAACAAACAAAAAAAGGCTGTATGGAAACACTGCTTAAATCTTAAGGACCTAACTGAAATGCAGAAATTTTGAAAAATCGGTGGAATTCCCCTTTAGTTTCTGGCATTACGTAACAAAAACATGTAGTAGCCACTGTAAACTGCTTCTCTTCATTGCCACAGTGAAATGTGAGCCAAAAGTTTTTTTCAGTAAACCAATGTAGGACGACTAGAAGGACCTTTTCCGCTTCTCACGCTAGTTATTTTCATTTTCCCACCCGTATTCCTACAAGCCCCGCCCCTTCCCCCCCGAAGTCCTGAACTGCGGTGAGGCGGGTTTGTCAGAATACGGGTGGGAAAAGAAATAAGCTCACAAAACGCAGGTGACCCCCTCCTTCCCCGCTGCACACACGCCTCCTCTGTCCATTTTGCTGAACTTTGCAACAGAAGTGGACTTCAGACGCAAAGAGACGGTTTATGTGTATTTATTGCAGGATACGTGCGAATTGCTACAGCCGCCGTTGGTGATACTGAGAGTCTGGAGCCAAAATCATGGAGACTTTCGAAAACATGCAGTGAGTAACTGTTAGGCCACAACTTTATACGGGTTTGTGTGACAGACTGAGGAGTTTCTTGTCAGAAAAGATATCTGGAACTGCAAATAAATGTGTGGCCGGCTGGTTTGCTATGACTTTTAACCTACAGGTTTTATTCAATTTTCAGCTGTGGCGAGGCTGCATTGAACCTCGATGCAGAACCGCTGGAGTTTAGCTAGCAAGTCATGCTAACGTTAACGTTAACCGTTACAACTCCAAAACAAAAAACTAAGATTATTGTTGAGCTCCTTAAAACATACAAAGTAGGGTACTGCAGGTGCATGAAGCAAAAAATATATTGCCCTCACACTGTTAAAAATAAGAGGAAGTCTAACAAAAATATGTATTTATTCCGTTTAATAGTTATACAAAAAGCCAGACTAAATCCGAGTAAACGGTCATTAATGCTCATGAAGCAACTCTATTAACTTACTCCATTTTTGAAGACCCCAACAAATTATCCTCACCTGATTCTGCTGGGGCCTTCTTAAAGTGGTAGTACAACAATTAGAAGATATACTTAGTTGCATAGAAAAAATAAACATATCAGAAACCATTTCAAAGTACAATACATTGATCAAAAAACAAAACATAAAATTGTTCTTGAACAAAAAATAAGATTAAGTCCTCATCCATACCTTTGGGATACAAAGATATAGTTCATAAATCCAGAAGGCCTCTCTCTGTAATAATCGTTTAACCTGATCTCCCTCTTTTGTTTGCAACAAAACCCTCTCAACGCCCAAGTAGCGTAGATCTGAAAGTGAACGTTTAGCTGATTCAAAATGACGAGAAACAGGGGATGTATCATCCTGTCTACAAAAGGCACTCATATGTTCAATTATTCTAGTCCACAGATCTTGTCTAGTTTTACCAACATACAATAAGTACAAGGCCACATGATGACATGAACAACGTGTGAATCTACAAGTACCCGTTACAGTACTGAAAGGCTGCACAGAAGCTCAGAAGACTTTAACATTTTTTGTGTTTAGTGAACTTGTTCAGGCATGAAACAGGACATTTTCATTCACTCAGTTTTAATCCTGAAAGACCTTCATAGATCTTAAGCTTGTCACCATTAGTGGTAAGTAGAGTAGCCTAAACCCATACACATGTAAAAGCATTGATAATTTGGTAAAATAATGGCTCAAGTAAAAGTAAAATTACCTTCCCAACTCACAGCATGAGTAGAAGTAAGAAAGTATCAGGTCAAAAAACTACTAAAGTACTGAGTAACTTCTGCAACTGCAGTGGAACGTCTTAGTAAATTCAGCATCTCTCAGCATGAGAACTGGGGTGTAACACTCTATTCTTCTCTTTTTGGGATTCTTTTGGTCTGAAATAAAATGGCTTTTGTCTCCAAAAAAGCAAAATGAAATTAAACACAAAAATGAGTTGGTAACTAAATATGAATGGCAAAAATGTAACCGAGTAAAAAGTAAGTTCCTTTACTCACTAATATACTAATATACTTTTAAGTACAATGATTTGAAAAGACTCAAGAGAGTAAAAATACTCAGGAAAGTAAAAATCCTTAGTTTATAGCTACGATAGGAGGTAGAGCTGTGTTCTGTGTGAAGATTGATAGAAATAGCACTTATACACTAAATATTGCAATGGTTTACATTTATTTAACAATTTTTAGAAGACCAAAAAAAAACCTCTTTAAAACTAACTATTATTTATTGTAGATTTTCTTACTGAAGGCTAGGTCTAGGACAAGGTTAAATAATGAAATCTGAATATAAAATGCATTTGTATGATTGCAAAAATAAGTGATTATGACATGATAACAAGTCTACAAAACTGTAAAATGTAAAAATAAACCCATATCTGGGATCACCCAGCTGTAGTGCATATCTTAATGAGTAAAGTGTATATAAAAATGTTACGACCATCTCTCTTGAACACTTTATTATTCAGTCACTTTCTGACAAGAGCTTCAGACACTCCTCATTTAAAAGGAAAAGCAGTGTGCTCTTATTGTTACTAAATTAGTGTCCATGTGATGTTTTGGTACATAGTTTTGCTCACTTGTCTCTTTACAAATTTCATCTTGTCTTTTCTAGAAAGGCCATTTCCAGTCTTGATCCCTGCAAACTTAAGGTGTTACTGGTCACCTCTCTGGGAATTGGAGGTCTTTTATGCTACTTGGCATTGAGGAAAAAGCCAAAGAAGATCCCAGTTGGAGATGGCTGGTGGAGAGTAGGGGAGAAGCCCCTTACAGAGGACAGGACTATACGTCCTTTTGTTGTGGAGACCTCTGAAGAAATGATACAGGTAGAATAAAGTTACTGCAAAGCTGCACCATGTAAGGTTTGGGTATTTGGAGACCCCTCTGATAAAAATGTGTAATTGCATGCAAAGTGTGCACATTTTGTAATGTCAGTCATGCTTCAGACCTCCTCCCTAAAACGTGGTGAAGGATGTGTCTTTGGAGAATGTGAGTGAATTATCTACTGTTGTCATCATATCTTCATCAGCATAACATTGATTTTGCATTTGAGACCTAAACTTGGAGCCAGACCTGTGGTCCGAAATCCAACCCAACATAAGTCACTTCTAAATAATTTCTTTAGGCTTACAGGGTGACTTTTTTTTTTTTTTAATTTGGATTCAGTAATTCAAATTTTTTTAATGTAACTATTACAGTACTATCAATTTTCTACTACTTCTACAATTTCAGTTTTAACAAAAAATCTTAGTGCAGCTTTAAAGATCTGACTTTTGTAAAACTGTTATGCTGCCTGAAAATGAACAGAGCAAGAGGAGTCTGAAACAAAGACGGCTCATCGGTTGGTTAATTGCTCACATTCAGAAACATTAACCACATTAATCTCTGCTCCCTTCAGGATCTTCACCAACGCATCGACCAAACAAGATACACGGACAGTGTGGAAGATGGCCGGTTCCACTATGGCTTTAACTCTGCCTATCTCAAAAAGGTGGCCAAATACTGGAGGCAAGAGTTTGACTGGGAGAAGCAGGTTAGGGTGCTTAACAAGTACCCTCACTTCAAAACCAACATTGAGGGTGAGCATATTTACATGGTGGCTTGATAGAAGAACATTGTCATAAGACACCATTCTCAGACACCTGTCCCAATCACAGTTAGTGTGAAGTTTAGTGGAAAGTTATTTTTTGTTTATTTGAAAATGGTCATACTGCACATACAATACCACAAGCCTATTGTAACATAGGCCACCGCAGAAGATCTCTGGAAATTTAACATCATTGTTGAACCCATTATATGGGTCTTCTTAGGTTTGGATGTGCACTTCATCCATGTGAAGCCTGTCCAGCGTGCTGGACGGAAGGTTCTGCCTCTCATGATGGTGCATGGTTGGCCTGGTTCCTTCTATGAGTTCTACAGGATCTTGCCTCTGCTCACTGAGACTGAGGGAGACTTTGTCTTTGAGGTCATCTGCCCCTCCATCCCAGGGTATGGCTACTCTGAAGCTCCACATAAACAAGGTAAGACTGTTAGCATACACTGAGGTGCCTGTTTAGAAGGTACACCTACCATATAGCAGCACTTTATTAACAATTTATCTTTAACCAATCCATCAGTGGAAAGGGACCTGCATAGGACCACTGCCTAGATATTGTTGGGTGGTGGACCATTTTCAGGACAGTGGCGATACCAACAGGGTAGTAGCGTGTTAGTAGGTGTATTACTCAGTGTAGTTCTGCATACATACATTCTATGGGTAGAAAATGTCATCCTTGACTAATTTATTTTTCTTTACTTGAGTGCTAGCCATTTAGTTTTTTTTTATTTAAAATATAGATTATTTATTTATTATTACTAGAGTTTTTGTTATTGTTCACTGTTAAATGCAGGTCTGATTAGTACGGAGACATAAACATATGTACACTGTTTCTGTGTACACATCTGTTTATATTTTGTATTTATCTTTTGTCCCTCCCCTTTCGTTTGATTCGTCTTGATTTGCCCTTTCCATATAAAAAAAATAAGTATACAATTCAGAATCAGAATTTTTATTTGCCAAGAACCAGATCTACAAGGCATTTCTTTTGGTGCAGGTGTCAACATAAAACAAAATCCATATAAATAAATATAGAAGTAATGAAGTGCATGTGTAGCTGTTTTAGCAGAAAGATGTCAGAAGGAACCTTCTTTAGGAGCATGATGGCCTTGGGAAAGAAGCTGTGGAGGTAGCGGTTGGTCTGAGTCATAAGAGCTCTCACTCTTGATCTGTGCTGAGATGGAAACCGCTGGAAGAGAGAGTGACCAGGGTGTGAGGGGTCATCCTAGATGCGTAAAGGTCTTTAAAGGTGGACAGCTGGTAGCCATTGTTTTTATCTGCAAATCACACCGTTCGCTGTAGCTTATGCTTGGTGTGCGAGGATGCAGAGCCGAACTAGACAGAAGGAGGATGTTATGATGGATTCTGTTATGCCAGATCTAAAGACTTGTTAGCTCTAAATGCAAACTGCAGAGGATCCTGGAGGGCATCAGTAATGACTTTGAGGTGGTGAAGTCTCTTAAAATGCTTCATGACTATAGAGTTTTGGTTAGGGCAACTAGTCTGTAGTTATTCTTCTGCTTTTTAGAAACTGGTATGATAACAGATGTCTTAAAACAAGCAGGTACAACAGACTGGGTCAGGGACTGATTTAAGAGATCAGCAAGGATGGGAGAAAGCTGTTTAGAACATAGAGTATTGCATGAGAGACAGCCATCAAGAACAGCAGCTTTCCTAATCTTCTGTTTCCTGAAAACACTGCTGACCTGCTGAAAAGTGATGGTGATGGTAGGTGGTGGGGTGGGGATTGGTAGTGGTGTGGAAGTGAGAGCAGATGGGGGTGAGGTGTGAAAAGGCTGCACACAGTGTGTAGCAAACAGACTGAAGCTAGTCTGGGATAAGGGGGGAGATGTCCTTCCTATTTAAAATCTGAGTAAATTATTGATATTGTTATTGAGCTGGTTTAGAAGCAGGGAGTCTTCTGGTTAGAGCTCTTTTCAAATGGAGGAACAGTCATTTGAGGAGAATTGCTGCTGCAGTTTTTCTCTTTTATTTATGTTTGGCAGTTTTGACTGCTTTGTTGAGTGCATACTTTTCCCTTTTTTGTATGCATCACGGTCACCACCCCTATACGGCCACTTTAAGGCCTTTTCCTTGGCTGTGCCCGGTTTCCTGTGCTCATTGGAGAACCAGGGTTTGTTATTGCTGTACATGTAGATAAGCTTTGATGGGAAGTCTCCCCACAGAAGCTTATGTAAGAAGTGACTGCTTCTGTATAGTCATCTAGGTGGTTAATTGCAGATTTGAAGGAGTTCAGACATTCCTTTAAATCCTCTGTGGCAACAAGAGACCATTCTCACTGATTTCACCTCTGGTTTTGTGGTTTTAAGCTCTTATGAAGGGATAAGCGAATGGTAGGAGTTACCAAGTCAGGGACGGGAGCTTGCCTAGTATGTGTCCTTGATGGGGTAGCAGTGGACAAATGTTTTGTCTTCTCTGATGGGGCAGCTGATCAGTTGTTTATATTTTGGTAATTCAGCACTTAAACATAAACCCCATGCATTACAGAGTTAAATTTATCAGGTGAGTAGAATGGCTTGCAACTGAAATCTTAACACACAGTTAAAGCATGATTTTTGGTACTGCAGGATTCACTTGCCTGGATGCTGCACGGATCTTCCATAAGCTGATGGACAGACTGGACTTCGGTGACTATTACGTTCAAGGGGGAGACTGGGGAGCATTCATCACCTGCAGCATGGCCCTGATGAAGCCTGAGTAAACTACATTATTCATAATACATGCTACATGATTGGGTCTGATTGGTTTCCTCTTGCTCCTTCTTTTTGTAGCAGACCTTAAATGAAAAAAGGTGCACTCAGATTTTACAGTCTGTTTTGCATGCGGTATCATATAATATAAATCATAGTTCATATGTTTTATATATCGTGTACTATGAAAAATGTTGGTTATATTTTTGCATATCACTCACCTTTATTTGCCAGCTATTAAAACTTATTTTTGTACAGAGCATATCTTCAAGAGTACTAATTTTACATGCTTTCCCCCCCTCTCTGAAATAAGGTGCATTCGGGGTCTACATCTTAACATGGTCAACGCCAAGGCAGGAGGCACCCTGACTGTCATCTCTCTCCTTGTTGGCCGTTATCTGCCTTTCCTGGTGGGATTCACCAGTGAAGATGTTCGCAGAATCTATCCTTTCATGCAAAAGAATGTGTACGAAATACTACGAGAATCTGGCTACATGCACATCCAAGCCACCAAACCCGATACTGCAGGTATGATGCTGTGTCATAATTGGTCTAGCCTGCGAACATCAGAATCAGAAAGTGGGTCTGAGGCTGGCTTTACATGGTAGTAGGATGTTGTGAGTTGCTGGCAACATAATTTCCATGCAGCTTGACCGTTACATGAAAGCAAGGCAAGTTTACTTATGTAGTACCTTTTATAGACTGCGGTCATTCAAAAGGCTTTACAAATAAAAATACAAAGATAATTCATATTAAAATTTAAAAAAATTGTAGGAGCATGATCAAAACATGATTAAACAAAAGATTTAAAAGAGAAGAAATTAAACATTTAAAGATCTAATTACAAATTAAATTAGGATAATGGAGAGGCGTTACGGGATAAAAGTGCAGCAGAGCTAACAGTGTTTTAAACAGAGATGAAAGCTGCTCAAATAGGCTGAAATAATTTTCAGCCAGGATTTAAAAGTGTCTAGTGTCGGGGCTTTTCAAATACTCTCTGTCAACAGGTTCCATTTAAGACTAAGATTTTGAATGCTACTTCATGTTTAGTCTTTACCTTAGGCAGGACTAAATGACTAGTTCCTAATGATTTGAGAATTCAGCTCAGCTCATATCGCTGCAGCATATCAGATCAGTACACTGGTCCTACACCATTAAGCGATTTATAGACCAGTAATAGTACCTTAAAGTCTGTTCTGTAACATACCGGTAGCCAGTGCAGGGATTTAAGATTGGGGCTGATGTGTTTCCTTTTTTTACTCCTAGTAAATGTAAAAGACCATTACACTACTCAATCCTGCTAGAAATAAAGGTGTAGATGAGTTTCTCCAGGTCAGGTTTGGTCAGAAAATTTCAAATCTTGTGGATGTTCTTAAGGTGATAAAAAGCTGATTTAGTTACTGCGTTGAAATGACTCCTAAAACTGAGATCACAGTCAATTAATACACAAAGGTTACATGCTAGTTCTTTCAATTTTAGGGACCTTTATTCTAGATAGGCAGCCTGTCTGTGCTGAATAAAATAATCTTTGTTTCATTTTTTTATTCAACTGTAGGAAGTTTTAACCCCATTTAGCTAGTGATGTGGTCAAGACACTTCCAAAGTGAGGGTGACCATAGATGTTTGGGGAGAGGGCCAAGTAAATCTGAGTGTGATTTGCATAGCTGTGGTAAGATATCCCATAGTCTTGTAGGTTTTGACCAAGAGGTCCCTGGGGGATCTCACATGTCACTGCCATGCTCTTAGAAACATTATTTTCTATTTTGACAAAGTAGTTCCTTCTTTGCAAGTATAAACTTAACCATTTAGGACAGTACCTGAGAGTCCAACCCAGTTCTCAAGTCTATGTATAAGAAATTGAAACACATTCTTTCAAAAGTTGGTTGGTAATCTGTAAAACTGCAAGTGGATGATTTGAGATGGCTCAAAATTTAATTATAATAGTCCTAATCTGAAACGTTGACCATGATATCTTTACATGGTGATGGAGGGGACACGGGCTTATTGGTGGATGAAGACATACCAATGGGTTGTCTGATATTACACATTTTAGTGTCAAAGTATGCAAACGTATTACATCTCACTTGATACTAATTCAGGGGTCATATATATAGGTGACTGTGTTAGTTTGTCAATCATATTGAAGAGTATTTTTCTATTGTTAATGTTATTGTTGATAATTCTGGAGAAGAGGGATTGTCTAGCTTTGCACATTACTGTATTGCCATCACATAGCCTATCTTTGAATATTTCTTTGTGGATCTGAAGTTTGGTTTTATGCCATCTGCGTTCAGCCTTCCTGCATTTTCTCTTTTGGAGTTGAACTGCAGTAGCATTCCTCCATGGTGCTTTCTGTTGGCAAGACATAGTTTCAACTTTAACTGGTGCAATCTCACCCATAAACCTAACGTTTGTTGAGTTAAAGCTATCCAGCTTCAGATGGTTTGCATGGTGCTGAGCACATTGTGTTCATGAAAACAGTAGCTGTCCTGCCATTTATAAACTTTTTCTTCTTTCTCTTGTGTGTCGTGAGGTCCACATTTCAAAGAAAACACAGTAATGATCTGACAAAGCAACATCCTTCACTACTAGTAGTATTCTTGGTACCCCTTTCAGAACTGCACAACTTCTGTGCTTTGTGCCAAACAATGTGACTCACATTTTACATATTACAGATACCTTATTGGATACATTCACATTATCTGACATGTACTCCCTGTTCTTTCTGTTTCTGTACTGGACTGGGAGAAATTGCAGGCACACAGGGTCTGAGCTTGTTTAGAAAGCATGTACTGCTGACATCATCACTGTAGCAGCACAGACCCTTAAAGTATCAGTTTGCTGAACTACTTGAATATGTAGTGACCTTCTCTTTCAGTGGAAGAGCTCCTAGTGGGTGGAGCTCCTGCTGACTGTGAGGTACAGAGCGAAGCTGCCTTTGTGATGGTTGAGGAGCTTTTCTCTTTCTTTAACGTGTTACAGGTGTTTGGGAAGCTTGACTCTTCTTCTTCCCCTGGCCTGGCTCTGTGTGTCTCTTGCCCACTGCTGTGTTAAGCCCCCTACCCGCTGTCTGCCGCCAACACTCCCACACCCTAATACTCCTCGTACAGCTCAGGAATGCCAGTTCTTGTCATCCGATAACAAGCTCTGAAAACTTGTTTCCAAAACTGTCATTTTTTGTAGAAGTCTAACAATTTTGACAGCACCTGTGTTTTGAAACCTGAAGAGGAATTTTGTAAGTTTCTTGTTTGGTAGCCAACAGGAACTATTCTAATGTCTATAGCATTTCTCTAAAAAGTATAAAAAATATCCACTTTTACCTTTGTACTGCTCTTGACTTGTCTGTTTTGTGAGCTTACACACTGTAGCTGGAAAAAATAAGAAACTTCACAAATTAAAGGACAGAAAGACAGCAGAGCTCAGCAGAAAAGCATCTCAACAGCAAAGAAACAGCAACCATTTAAAAACAAAGTTGCATGCAACACAGGTACTCCCTTTGAGAGCCATGTTGGCAGCTCATATTTTTGGAGATTGTTCTCATTATAGTCATCTGCACCCAAATTACATATTTGCACAATTTTCATTTTCAGCTGCCTAATTAAGCATTTTCTGTTTTATTTTCACATCCATTGATCCAGTGAAATCAATAGTTTGAAAGTCTGTTGTTTGCTATGATTACATGATGCTTTTGCAACTGTTTCAATTGAGTTGTAGGATGCTTTGTACAACTCAAGTGCAATTTAGTTTCATGTGAGTTTCAAGCAACTATTGTTGAATGAAAGTTTTACCACAAAGCCAGCCTAAAATGGGTCTAAACAATTTTAACAGTAACAGAGATGAATTGGTTCATACAGTAATTCCTCTGTTAACTCTGTGGAGTTTGTCTCCCCTCACAGGCTGTGGGTTAAATGACTCTCCAGTTGGCCTGGCTGCATACATCCTGGAGAAGTTCAGTACCTGGACTGATTATAAGAACAGGGACCTTGAAGATGGGGGTTTAGAGAGGTAAAGAAAAAATTAATCATAAATGTATATGGTGGGTAGTAAGTAGTTAACATTGAGTCACCCAAGTAAATCAGTAAAAATCAGATTACTTTCTTCACAAATATATTTGAGTAGTAGGTTAGAAGAATAATACTGTCATGTAAATGCTCAGTACTACTAGATGGGTCAACAAGATTAAGTTCTGTATATACATTATGGTCAAACATGTATTATTAATGTGTAATAAAGTAATAGGGTGAAATTTCCTGTTAATTGTGAGTCTTTGTTCTGCCATAGAAAGTTCAGTTTGGATGACCTCCTGACCAACATCATGATCTACTGGACTACAGGCTCCATCATCCCATCCATGCGCTTCTACAAAGAGAACATGGGTGCAAACTTTCAAAAAAGCATGGACAATACGTAAGTTGACCTCTTAGCAATACTTACTGTGCATACTTTTAGTTGGTTGTATCCTTAAAATGATAGAGTTTTACTTTACTCAAATGTATATTCCCAAAACCCCAAAGAAATAGTTCTTTATTCATATATAATTTGCTGTTTTGTTAATGCTTTTGAATTTATATAATAATGATGATAATCATTATATTGGGAAAGAGAACTAAGATAACTAGAGGACTGAAATAAATTCACTGTTGATCTACTGCGATTCAAACTATTTCAACGCATCAGTGATTACTTGTGCAGGAGACCGAAGGGAACAAACGTTTTAATCACTGTTTCTCATTTTTCTTTTTTTCCCGCTCCACAACTTTTAGCTATGCACTGAACTTTAGTCCATTTTCTATAGATAGCAGTATGTCATGCTGTAAAAGGTACATAAGCAAGTCCGCTTTAGATTACTTTAAAAGTTAGTTAAGTGATAAGGCAGGCAGGTTGTTTGTACATTGCTGATTAGTGGGGTACATGCAACCATTACTTCATGACTATATTAGCTAAGTCAGCAACAAAACTAAAGAAGCAAACTCCAGACACCAGTCGTGTCTCAGTAAGAGAGACTGGGCAAGATTTGACTATTGTTTAAAATTTTCAGTTGAAAAATTTAAATGTTTTTGGTTGTACTAGGTTTTTTCCACACTCTGAACACAAGTTAACAGATTTTTCATTATAGATTTTTTGACTTTGCAAATCTTTCATTTTCAGAAACACCTGACTGATGTCTGTATTTTGTATTCCCAGAACAAAAATCTATGTACCTACGGGATTGGCAGCGTTTCCCCATGAGCTGTTGCACTGTCCCAGGGTCTGGGCCCGCTCAAGGTTCACAGACATCCGCTCCTACACCTACATGCCGCGAGGGGGACACTTCGCAGCCTTTGAGGAACCTGTGCTGCTGGCCCAGGACTTGTTGCAGTTTGTGAAGAAAGTGGAGAGCAAGAAGCCTAAATAACTACTGCATTCCAGTGCCTTTTGACATACATACACTACTTTAAAGAGAAATGGAGAAAAATCTGAGAACAAACAAGTAATATAACTGTTAATTTTACAGATAATTTGAGACAAACTAAATGGGGAAGTATACCTTATAATCACACTGCATTTATACATATATTAGAGCACTGCTATTATATCCATGGCTGATTTGGTGATGAACAATATGTCCAAAAGTTTGTAGACACCTACTTATTTGTTCTGAAATCAAAGGTGTAAATACGTAGTTTGTCCCTTTTTGCTGCAGTAACAGTCTCTACTCTTATAGGAAGGCTTTACACTGGACGTTGGAAGATTGCTGTGAGGATTTGATTGCATTCAGCCACAATAGCATTAGTGAGATCAGGTACTGATGTCCGATGAGTAGCTCTGGATCACCCTAGCTCATCTCAAAGGTATTGGATGGAGCTCCATGACTCCAGGGAATGCAGTTTCACTGCTGCACAGCCCAATACTGGGGGGCTTTATACCCCTCTAGACAACATTTGGCATTGAGCATAATGACCTTAGGCTCGTGTAGCTGCTCGAGGGTGTGCCCTTATATTGTATGCTTTACTATAAAGATTATACAAGTTATGTGTAAGCAAATGAACACTTGTCATCAATAGGTGTACCTTAAAAGGCCCATTTTCTGTTTTGTGTATTTTTTTATTAATTTTTTTTGTATGAAAAGCACACAGTTCCTTTTTTTTACTTGACCGTTTTTCAGCCCCTCTTTATCCTTAGATAACTAACTAGATTCACTAAACAGGTTGTTTTTGTTACTCTTGTCTTTAAGACTGTTATATGTACGTGATCTTTGTTCTGATTGGCTGCTCTATTTTGCCTTTTTTATAAAAAGCAGTCAGCATTGAAATACTGCTTAGAACTTCAACATGAATAGGTTGAGCTAAACCGCTGTGTGAATAATTAAACATATCTAAACGCTTGTTTTTTTGTGACCTCACAAAAGGGGACTATTCAAAACAGGCTGTTTTTGCGGCTTTGTTTCCATATAAGTACTGTATATGCTGGGGAGGGAATGCCAAAGTTGACATTTTGACAGTGTTTACATACCAGATCAAACCATGTTAATAAAATAAATGAGTAGTAAAAATTGTTTTTTTTGGTTGAGTGTTCAGAATTGCTGAATTCATTAATCAATTACTAAGAGGGTCTGTACACTTTTGGACATGTTGTGTAATGATGTAAAAATATGGCTTATTGTGCACAACTGATAAATCTATATAACCAGATTTTAGTACTTTGTCTTTCAAAAACAATTTAATAGAAAATGAAAGAGACAGATGATACTTGACACATGTATAAAAGTCAAACAATCAGTATAAAATCAAAACTGAGGGAATTCATTGAGAAATAATTCAGTTTTGCTGACCACATAATTTCTTTTTTTTTTTAAATGGGAAGATGAACATATTGAAAATGCATCCATCCATGTTATGTATTTCTTCATAATAAAATGTAACTAAAATGAAATGACAAAAGTAAATGACGTTCATACTGAGTGTTCGTCACCTGAGGTGAATTAATAGTTTGATTAAATTCAGTTCCTGAATGAAGCGTGTAAAACTGACTCAAATGAAATCCCTGAGGATGGAGTTAGGTGTTATATGGTGGAGCCCTGAACCCTTATTGTATACCATGCATACACTCTTAAAAACAGAGGTGTGATTCCACAAGAACCACTTTTGAATGTTTTTTTAAGAATCATTTTAGTAAATTTGTGTGAGTGTTACAAACCCTTTTAAAGTCTGAAAAACCTCCATATAATGTCAGTGTTCTTGGATAAACCCTTCAAATGGTATAGAACCTTTACATATGTGGAGATTCTTTAATCTTCAAAAAGGTTCTCTACCTTCACATCATTTACCAAAACATTTCTCTAAAAGACCCACCCGTTGAAAGGTTTAGGGAACGAAAAGTGGTTCTTCTGTGGTATCACTCCAAAGCACCTTTTCTATTAAAAATGATGGGCTTCCATCGAGTTCCCTGTCATTTACAGAAGCCCTTTACAGTCACTGGAGCCTGAAACCATATATAATCTTCCCAGTCTCTGGTGGCTGCCTTTGACTGCCCACTTAATGAAGTGTCGCAGGCTAATGAAATGACTTGCTTCTTCACCCTTGTGGGAACTTTGAAGTCAACCTTTGGCTTAAACCATGCTACGCCACAGTCCCGGTGGGCAAGGGCCATGACTGTAGTGGCCATGAGGCGCACGGGTTTTACGTCAGATAACAAGTCGGCCACAAACAGAGTGCGGAAAAGCTGCCTCAGACATGAAGACGTCCTCAAAGTCCTCTCGCCACCTCCCACGACCAAAGCCTCCATGTTGACCTCATACAGCTCAGTGGGAAGGACTGTAGATCCGCCCAGCATGAAGAGCACTCGTGGCACGTGGCTGAGGGAGAAAAGAGCCTCTAGATTACCCAGCACGTCGTCTAGCTCCTGCAGTGTCCGCTGGCATCGTTGCCAATTCAGGCCTCCAGACATTTTGGTAGCTTTCTTGACTACGGCTTCCTCAGACTTTATGGAAAGAGGAATTAAGTTACAGTCAGAAAGATCAGAAAGTCATTTCTATTAATAAATACATAGAGCATGCAAAGTGCTACAGAAAAGATCTGCAAGACATTGACAGAATTTTTTTTGAAGGTTTTAAGGGAATGTTACTTCAAAACTTTTAGCCTGAAGTGTAGGTTTATCCAAAATACCATAATCTCATGCTTCCAATTATATTAGTTGCAGGGCACCTATTCAGGACCACATCTGGAGTCTAACTGGAGTGCATGCCTTAACTAGATGTTTTTAAATTTATTTTAGAGAGGACACAAAAAGGAATTCCAGACCAATGAGATAACAACAAATAACACGTGCGTTATTATGGCCGATGCAAATCGAGGTGCGCCGAAATTAAAATTTTTGTCTTAAATCGAAACTCGGGGCCCACTGGGTCGAAACCCCCCCCCCTAAAAAAAAAAAAATCCCTGAACCTACCTTACCTGTTATTATATGTAGGCTATATGTGCCACGATACCCAATAACCTCAACAACAGGTTATCCAAAGAAATTAATTCTATTAATTTTTAGTTTTGCTGTATTCTGCATGTTGACCAAAATGTTGCATTTTCAAGTGATTTATCAAACCTGTAGTAGTTCTTAAGTATTGTACCCCTTCCTGATACTCTGCATGAAGAGAGATCATAAATTGCTTGTCTAATGTCCCCCACTGACGTTTTGTTTGCAAATTTGTCAGCTTCTTTAAGTGAACTTTGGGAGCTGACTTGTGTTGAAGAGCCATTTATATTCGATTGACTCACCTGTGTATAGACTGAGCAGCATTGGCAGATTGCTCGTTATGATAATGATAACATGTAGTGCAGCGGTCACCAACCCTCCTCCTGGAAATTTACTTTCCTGTGAAGTTTAATTATTACCTACTACCTGGGGGGTAGATGTCCTCAGAACAAGGATCTACCTATTAGTAATTATTAGTTAGAAGGAATAATGTGTTTAACAGTTAATCTGATTTGGAATGCCATCAACTCGGCTCCACATGGCGTATTTTTACTGTTCATTCACTGCTGCTCAAACTATTTAAACATATCTGCGCTGACAGACAGGAAACAGACAGCATTTTCAGTCACAGTTTCTAATTTTCATTAACGTTCCGATTATTAGAAAGAAGTGTTTTCCATCCAAAATTTTCAGCTTTTTCCTCTTTTGTAGAAAAAAACAATTTTCAGTGGTCAAAGTTTTGGTGCATCTCTAGTTAATATTGTTACTCTCCTGTCCCCATGGGGCCAGACATGATCTCACCTCTGGGGACAACTTGTTAAACGTGCTAAACTGCAGTGAAATCTGCTGCTAACAAACCAGCCCCCAAACTCCTCTAGTCAGTGTTCTTTTAACATGCAGAGCAATCAATAACACAAGCCAAACAAGCTAGCTAGTGAAATGCAACTGTTAGCTTATGGAACTGCTTTTTCCTTACACGTTGTAATGCTCATTTTAGCATGCGTAATCTGTGATATCTGCGCCTGCGACACACATTTGTATACTTCACTGGAGTTTTTTTGTCAGCAATGCTAACTTCTGTTACATCCATACGCTAAGCACAGTCTTCTTGTCTGTTCACAAGCCCAGTCAAAAAAGAAAGAGTTCCTAAGGCACTTGTGTGCTTTTTTGCTAGTGTCCTACTACCCAAAACCCTGATACTGATAGGTTCTCTTTGATTTTTAAAACAGAAAACATCCTTCTACTTTCAAAAATGAAAGGAAACATCTGCATAAATAGCTAGAAACAGGTTTCATTTTTAACCATTTAGCTCTGCCCTCTAGCGTCTGCAGTCATTTTTCCTTTACAATGGGAAACATACAAACTGACCAGGCTTCCCATAAACTGCCTCTGCCACTACTTTGAGCTCTGTCTTCTCTGTCTGGTTGTATTGAACTGTTTAGGAATTTCACACTCCGTTCATCCCCTCCTTAAGTCTAGTACATTTGCCCCAGCATTCCTCATGGTTCTCCACAGACATTCTTGCAATTAGATTACGTCTGGCCATGCGAGACTAGGTGATGGACTACCTATTCTGTTTGATCTAAGTTCTAATGAGGGAACTCCTACCTGTACAGATGTGTGCTGCTGTTTTTGGAAGAACACCATCTGGTCATAGGTCATGGGCAGCTGTTGTCGCTGATACAGGACACACTTGAGAAGCTCACAGACGAACCTACAGCAGCCGTCTTGCGTCACGCTCCCGGGAAACACCACGTCCATGCGTCCTTCCTCTCTGCCTTTTCTTGCAATCTCCTCGTCATCACATGTAGCCTGCCAGGCAGACGTCGTCCTACATTCAGAATCCTCCTGCCTGGCCAAAGGAGGGAGTGGAGCATCTGTATGCAGGGTAGCCTTGAAGTACCAATTGATGATGACATTGAATCTGATTAGAGCAGGGAAATCACCATACTGTGCTGAACTCCAGCCCTGCAGGACCAGAGCTGAGCTGCAGCCCAGTATCTACACAGAGTTATCATTTTATCAGAAACATGTAGGTGCACTTTTTAAGTATACAATTACTGACTCTAGGCTACCTGCTGTCAGTCCCCTCAACCCTGTTTATTAATAGAAAGGGGCACTACAGGACCAATGCTGACCAGATATTATTTAGGTGATGATTCATTCTTAGCACAATAGTGACACTGACTTGGTGGTATAAGAATGTGTTGTGCTGGTACAAGAGTATTAGGCACAACAGTGTTCCTGGGGTCTTTTAAACCATGGCTATAGTAAACATGATTTGACTTACCAGAAAGTCATCTAATCCCCTTAGACCATCTAATCATCCAGTGATCAAACAAACCTATGTTTATGCCACAGACCCCAGAGATGTACCCTGGAGAGTTCAGATCCAGTATACTTGACTATTATTCAGAGGCTCCTGAAGGCTTTCATTACCTGGATCAGATGTGTTAGACTAGAGCTGGAGTTAAACTCTGCAGGGTGATAGATCTCCAGGTCCACCCCTGCTGTAAACAATGTGCCAAATTCTGTATTATGCTTTTAAATTTGTATTTTAGTAAAAAATAGCGTAGTTATAAAATATCTAAAACTCAAATTGAGAACTTTTTGTATACGGTTTGTTTTTTTGCCCTTGGCCTACCACAAACACTGCACTTTTGCCCCATGAGACAAAAAAGTTTGGGAACCCTTGCTCTAGCCCTTCATCCATGGTCGGCCTCTACCCACAGGACCACTGTTGGCTGTATACTTTTGATTAGCAGACTATTCTGAATCCAGCAATGACCCTGAAATGTTTAACTCCCCAGCAACAGTACGTATGCATATCAACAGAGGGGCTGGAGACGCTAACTGAATACCAGGGCTCTTCAGCTCCAGTGCTGGAGGATCGATGTCTAGCAGAGTTTGGTGATTTTGGTCAAACAGACCTACTAAACCTGGTAATTAACCAGGTATGTCTGAGCAGGGAAATCAGACTGTGCTGGACACCAGCCATCCAGGATCAGAGCTGAAGAGCCTCATTGTACACGAAGTGGTCTAACATGGTAGGTGTACTTAATAAAGGCAACTCCGTGCACATTAAAAGGGGAACTCCACCTATTTTTCAAAAATTTTACACATTTAGACGGTTAAGATGTAAAATCATTCAGAGTGGTTTGGTGTGAAATGCTGCCTGCTGGAGAAACTTACAGAGTCAGAAATGTTCACAGTGGTGGTGACAGGAACTATATGTAAAAGCTCCCTCACAGTGAGTTATTACATGAAGTGGTTAGGCAGCCTGATGTCTGAGACACTGTTTTATGATAATTTTGTGATAAAGTTTTGGCTTAAAATGTATTTTATTTGATTTATTATGCAGGGCTATGTAAGGCAAAACAGTCCCCCAAAAAACTTTTTTTTATCATTCACTGGTGGGTTTGCATGTTAGGCAAAATAGCTATATTTGTGTTATAGACATCACAACCCCTGGTCGCTATCCCCACCACAGCAGACAAATCTGAGTCTAAGTTTCTCTACAACGAAGCATTTCACATCAAACCACTCTGACTGACTCTGTTTATATCTCAAGAATTGAATTATTTAGAAGTTTTAAATACTTTGTGGTCATGCGTGTCATATAAGTTAAATCTCATAAGGGCAAGAAAGAAACAACTGGTGTCAACACTGAATTAGGCCAATAGTTCACAGTCCTTTTCCTTGAGTACAGCTGCCTGCTCACAGCTCAGTATTTACTCTAAACACAGCCAGCAGAATTCAGGAGAGGCTCATGATTTAAAGGGGTGCTGCGAGTCGGGACTCTGAATGAACAGACACTGAATTACTGAATTAACATTACACCACAAGACAATGAATAATTCACTGCCCTCAGTTACGGTCGCAGCGGTTGGTTTAGCACGGCTTTCCACATGTCTGACAACCATGAGGTGAGCTACACAGGCAAAATAAAACACCCGCTGGAAGCCTCACTTGTTTCCAGTCGACTCTCTGCTGATGACCCAGAAACTCCTGCAGAGCTGCTGCAGTTCTCCTCCTCCTCCTCGCCCTCCGCTTGCTCTGATTCTTCATTTCCATCAGCAGCCGGCAGCTGGATCTCATCACCGTTCACTGTAACCCCGCCGGAGCTCGCAGGTGAGAGCGGACACACTTCTGCCCCTAAATCTGCTGGACTCTCCGAATGGACGCAGCACAAACTGCCCTGTTCACTCGCGAGAGTGGTCTCTTTGTTCGGGTCACTACACTGGACCAACCTTTCACCGCAGCCACCGGTCAGCTCGCTGTTTTTAATGAGAGTCATGACTTTACTCTCTTTCCCTTCTTTCCTCAGCGCTGCCTCCATTTCTCGCAGTTTGAATTGAATTTCCCTCGGCGGTGCATCATGGGAAACAAACGAGAATTTTTTTTTTTACTTTATTTCAAGCGACTTCGTGCTGTGTATACGGCCTAATGCATAGATCAAATAAAGATTTACCTATGAAAATGTATTTTTAAAAAATGACGTTTAAATAAAAGTAATATTTAAAGCTTACACGTCACGTGATCAAAAGATTAACGTCACGACCGGAAGCTTGTGTGGCTATACATTTCTGCTGCAGATTTTTAAATACTCGGATTCTGTGTGGTTAAACTTACTCAGTCAGGACTATATGACATGGCACGACGGTAATGGACGAACTTATTGTATAAAGACGTTTAAAGCAAAAGTTAAACCCAACAAGTCACAAGGAAAAACTGTGGATGTAAATGCCATGGTTCTCAAAAGGACTACAAATCCCAGAGTGCACCACGTTACACAGTGAGAAATATGCGGCGTATGCGAGTTAATAATTTTACTTTAGAACAATAAATCACGTAATTTTGAGATTAATGCTTTTTTTTTTAGTCGTGCAAAATGCGCCGTCACCGACACTTTTTTTTAGCGTATGAAGTTCCCACGTCTATGATTGGTGGGGAGGTGACGAGGCTTGTGGGTATTGTAGTAAATGTATTGAAAACGTAAGAAGTAGCAGGTAAGAGACTGAAAGCATTCCTGATAAATTACAGTTCCTGGTTTTATCACATTATACAAAATTAGTATAATTTACTTCACTGTAAACTGCAGTAGAGTACAAATCATAGATGCGTATAAGTAGAGAGTATAACAGAAATGTTTCAGTAATAATAATAATAATAATAATAATATAATAATGATAATAACAATGATAATAATAATAGTGAGGCAAGCCATACAATATATACATTATACATGTATACATAAACTTTTAAAAGCAATGCTGTGATAATATGATAATAATATAAAATTGTACCAAAATAACAATACAATAAAAATACATACATACATAAATTGCCAGTTGAATGGCATACTTTCAAACGGTTGATATCACCGCATCAATGGACAAGAAAATAAAACAGAAGCTGGTTTATTGGGTGGTTGAAAAGGACCTCCCCCCCATCCCCCAGCTGACTCACGGTTGACAAGGTCAAAGTCTAACTCACTGGATTTAGTGTCATGCAGCTAAAATAAAGAATGAAATAAATTAACAGGAAACCATAAATACAGATGTGTTCTAACAGGCGTTATTCACTGTAGCATTTTGTGAATGGACAGCTTCTTCCTGAATTAATCCTGTCTCTGCTCTTACTGTCCCTGTCAGGAGGAGGAGAGTAGTGGATTAAACCTGTGATATGAATACAAAATACCAGTGAGTTTAAGAGTGGTGACAGTGTGATAGCCTCAGTACTGTTTGCTAGTTAGCTTCGCTAGCACTGGAAGTGGAACAAGATCTAATGGTGTATATACACTAAATGTTATAGTTAAAATACTTATATAGGAGGTTGTTCCGCCATATTGGCAGGGTTCGTTCTTTGTTTACATGCTACAAATACTCACAATTGCTTAAAACTTAAAGACAGCTGTTTTATTGTGTATTTTCAGGCTTGTCGTAGTGAATCAAACAACATCATGATGAAATTAGCTTTATTGATGTTTTGGATCCACAATGACTCCCAGAGTTGAGTAATGATGCAAATAGGCTATCATATTACCTCCCCTTTTATTACCAGGCTTTGTTCCTAGCTGGTGTGTTTAAGTACCTGTTCTTTTGACTAATTTATAATTTCCAAGTCACTTGAAACACTTGTACAGTTTACAAAATACTTATTAGCATATGTCACTCAGTTATTACCATATTACCATAAATCTATTGGAAGATTTCACTCAGTTGCTGGCATATTTGAATTGCAGGAAGACTTTTAGCAAACTAATGAGAATATTACTGTACTATACTATATAAAACCCCATAAATATCCATATTAGATCACACATGGCTTGATGTTTACATCAAAAGGGTAGCAAATTTAATGTCTTTAAGAGAAACAGACGGGATTAATCATTGGACACTTCAGCTAATGTTACAGGCCTAGTCACAGCATAGTTTACTTCACCTTTAGTCAGAAAACAGCACGTTTGTGAAGAGTTAGTGAGCTGATGATGTGTCATAAATCCACTAAGTTCAGTTGAAAGTCCATGAAATCTATATTAGAGTATTAATTTAGCTTGAACTTGTGTTGCCACTTTTGCTGCAATGTTTCCTAAATGCTATTTGCCTACGGTTTTGTCTGAATAGTTGAATATGTCGTTCCTTCCTACCTGCTTTTCTTAATTTTGCCTTGATCTTTGCTCTGGTAGTCATTTGGCTCTACGTGCTAGTTAGCTGTACAAACATATTTAGTGAGTCCATGGGCTAGAGATCAGTCAAAACCAAGGAAAGAAGGCAAGAAAGAAAGATTCATTCAGATATTCAAAACCGTCCTAACTGACTAACCCTGCCACAATAGATGATCGCATATGACACATTTTGTCATGACATCTTATTCCTAACTCCTGTAGATCACATTCCTAACTCCTGTAGATCACATCCAGGTGCAACATAGTGAAGCGTTAATCCCATCTGTGTCATTGGTAAAATGACTGTATTGTGATTCAGATGCAGACTTGTTTGGAGTGTTATTTGTATATTGACCCGTGCCACTACCTGTAGCTCAGTTATACATATAACTAACCTGCTTACAAGTGTTGAAAGTGTGAGTGTGGTAGCGCTACGGTATTTGATTTGTGTGTTGGCTTTTGGCTTTCATTTGATGTTGCCTGTTGGTTGCGCCATTACAAGTTTGCATGAAGCAGCACAATGGCATTTGTCAGTGGACAGTGGACTAGGAGTGATTCATTAAAAAAGAACTGATTCAAAACAACAATTTATTCATGATTCGGGCATCATTTATACACAGATAGAGTTAACTTATATGGGGGGAGCGAGATTGAAGTAGACAATCATTGCAAACAGACGTCATCTTCACTTGTTAAATGTTGTCGTAGATACAGTGGAAATGATAATAAAATTTATCGAACTAGCCAAGGAAAATGAATTGTATAATTGTTTGATTGACAGTTTGAAAGAACTGGTTTACTTAATTTAATATAACTTCCCATTTCTATTGTGTTACAGTTACAGAAACAGTAATCAGATTACTGATAAAAAATACATAAGCTTTATAAAAATTGGATTATTACTAGCAGGAATACATTAAAACCTCTTAACACTCCTGGTGATTTTTCTGTTCTAAGGTCATCTACATGAACCAAATCTTCACTTTGTAAGTAGCCTTTATTTATCTGACTGCCACTCTTAAAATAGCCCTAATTTCTGTTAGCACTGGGATTTGCAATTTTATAACTGCCATACATTCACTGTCTCACACTATGGTTACTACCACTGATGGCAGCTGTGGTGTAAATACATACATTTGAAGGTTGTAAGACATTAAAGTTGCTAGTTCTTTACTGTGTATGTTGCAGCTTTACAGTGAATCTTTCAGTACATTTTGTTTCTTCCATTTCAGTGATGCACAAAAAACCTACTCGAGTTAAATAGCTCCTCCTTGTGGAAAGCTTTGGGCATAGGCATTATAGGCATATTTGTTAACATACTAACAGATGTTCAACAGTAGAAACTGGTCATCTATTTGTCTGTAATGTTTCCATATATATTTGCTCTACTTGGATTTGGCCATTTTGCTAAATGTGGGATCAATGACTGTTTGGTAATACATGCTTTATTTTATTTTTTTATTCAAAGCTACACATTCCTCATTTGAATACTCTGGCAAAATGTGTCATGACAAATGGATGTACACATTGCAGCCATAAAGCAAAGACAAATATGTCACCTAATTTGGTTAATAAAACAGTGCAATTCTGTCAAAGTCGTCTTGTTAAAATTGTTCTTTTTAAAAAAGTAATCAGATTGTTACTTTAATACAGTAATCAATACAGTAATATGGTAATGTAATCCATATTTAAAGTATACCCTCCCAAAACTGTTTAGATTGACACCCAATTCACATATTTTCACTGACAGAGTCGAACGGAATCGGACGATTCATTTAAAAGGACAGTTCGAGGGAATCGGTTCGCTAAACTGAATCGAACTTTCCATTTCTGCTCCACATAGTGTATCATATTTCTACAGTTCCACTCCAACAGAATCGATTCATTTAAAAGGACAGATCGACAGAATCGGTTCATCAAATTGAATCGAAATTTCCAACTCTCCTCCGTATTTTGACGCTCGCTGACATAGCGAGTCACTTTTCAAGCGTTGTACTCAGACAAACAGAGTCGATTCATTTAAAAGGCCGGTCCAGAAGAATCGGTTCGCCAGCAGCTGACAGAAAAGCATTTGACAGGCCGGTTTAAACGTGGTCTCAGCGGCGCGCGCTCCTCTCTCCTGCCGTTGCTAGCCAACCACGTCACGACGCTCTCGTCGTTCGTCCCGCCCCTCCTGGACGGCGATTGGCTGCCGTGTGGAACGCCGCGGCGCAGCGGCCCAATGGCGTGGCCGCTCCCCCGCCGCACTCGGTCCGAGTGTCAGGGTAGGTTGCGCGGGCCGCACGGCAGCCTCCGCCGGATCCCCCCAGCAGGCTCCTCAGGTGAGGCGTCGCGCTCACCAGCGGTTTCACTTTCTCCTGAGTGTCGGGGAACGTCTTCGCTGTGAGCCTGGGGTTGCTCAACGCCAAACACAACAACCCGAAGCCCCCGCAGCACGGCACCATGAGCAAAAAGAAAAAGGAGTGGAGGGCGGAGAAAGGTAAAGGCATCTTCTTCTGCTGGACGCCGCACGCTTTGAGCTAGCTAGCCCCCTCTACTACTGTCAGCGCCGTTACTGCCCCCTCCGAGCCTCTGTCTGTGACGGAATTAAATCAGAAACAAGCAGCTGAAAGCTGTCTGTCTTCACAACCGACATAACACTGAGCTCAGAGCTCCACAGTCACAGACTCAGGGCTGTTAACGCCGTGTTTACACCGTGTTAGCGAAGTTGCGAGAATGTTGACAGTTGAATGTTGACAGTTGGCTTCCTATTCGCCAGCTTCTTGCTCGAATTTTCCCGTTCCACCGTAAATGGTGCAGCGGCAGAGGCGCCAGAATGTAACTGCTGCACCATTTAAGGTGGAACGGTGAAATCCGAATAAGGAGCTGACTTCAGCTTCGTTGCTGCTATTCTAGACTTCTCTCTCTCTCTCTCTTTCTTTCTCTCTCTCTCTGTGTGGTGAAGTCTATGCTGGCTTGTGTAATTAAGGGAACGCCTGCTTTCACTTGCTTCTGTTTGTGAATCGATTAATTACGCTGGCAGCGTGCAGGGCGCCGCAGGCAAACTGTCGGGTGACGAAGAGGAAAGCGAAACTCGTAGGCAAAGTGTTGTTCAGCTGCTGCTGCTGCTCAGAACTTTGTTTACGTCCACCTTACAACTAATGACCGACTGACGGAGTGACTTACTGAGACCGACAGCGCTGTAATGTTTGCCACATTAGCTTTCAGGTGCTGCTACTATGATGTACTAAGAGGCAGCACCGCTCGAAACCCACCTAAATGAACACGTTGAACTGAACTGAAATGTCTTCCATTGCAAGATCACAGTGTTGGGCGTTTATGGTGTTGGGCCACACTCTGGGGAACTTGGTTCCTTATAGCTTTTCTAAGGTCGCTGTGTTGGTCAGTGAGACTGAATGCATGATCACAGAGCGCCCATTCGTGAAAATATAAAATATAGGTGTGTTTTAAAGGGGGGGGGGTTCAAAATTTCTGGAAAACCTTTCTGTTGGGACAAAACCTAGTATCTCCATTTGTTGTTGTTGTTGTAATAGAATTTGTAAATATCAGCTGCACTTTACATTGTGTTAGAATTTCTGGATGAATGAACCAATAAAATGCTCCAAAACCCAAAATTATTTGGAAATAAAATTGTTTTACGTTGATTTCAATTATGAGTTAAGAACGTTTCTTCCTTCTCCTGAAAAGTTGAAACTTTTGGGCATACAAGGTTTTGTTCAGACAGTGATGATAACTAAAAATCATTACGATGTAAACTCTGTTTTAGAGAAACTTTCCAGTTTAGAATTACTCACAGTGGTGCTGATGGGAACCAGACGTCTGAATGCCTTTAAAAGCTGGCTCTCGACAAGTTATTACACAACATAGTTACAGATATCCTGCCTGATGCCTGAGACGTGGTTTTACGATAGTTTTAACTGTAAAGTTTTGGTCTAAAACCTTTTTTGCACACATAATCATGGTGGAAGGGTACCTGTGGTGTGCTGTAATGCAAAATAGTCCCAAAAAGAAAAGAACACATTTTTTCAGATTTGTTGCTGTTTTATTATCAACACTACATATCAATACTCAGAAGATATGTGTAGGTTCACTGGTCATTATGAATAGTAAACAAAACGGCTGTTTTTGTGTTGTACACTTCACGACCCCTGGTTCCTGTGAACGCCACTCTAAAGAAATCTGACTTGGTTAGTTTATCCGCAATGAACCACTTCACATCAACCCACTCTGAATGACTTTGTTTGCATCTCAGTGATTGAATTATTCAGAAATCTTGAAAAATCAGTGACATTCCCCTTTAAAGAGTTGACTTTTATATAGAACATATTTTGTATCAGCTACAACAGCCTGTCAGACCTCATCCTCACCAAAGAAAGTGGAAAGTGGAGCCACATCTTCAAAAGTGGTGGGACAAGATTTAATGAAGTTTGTGCGTTTATCTGTCATCATGTCCCCATGTTTACCGGAGCAAGTCATGCAGGTTTCACTTTTTTTGCCCCACGACCCCCACATCCCCTCACCTGAAATGGAGTTTTTTTTAAATGGTCTGTTTATCTGTTTAGATCAGATTACCTCAGATTGTTTCTTCTACAGCAGGCCCCATAGAAAGAAAGTCTGGGTACAGTAGAGGGTACAGGTATGGTGGAAAAGCATTAGATGTTGGGGTAATCTGCATTGCAAATCGACCGTGGTGATGGGGGCACCAAGGAGCAAGTCTATTTTAAGAATCATCAGCAGTTTTAGAAGTTTAGAGAGAGATAAACAAAGCGGAAATGCAGTGAGGGCCTGCATGTATGTTAAAGTGCATGGTCAGATTTAGAAATGTGTGCCATGTGGGAGATGAGTTTGTTATATTCACTGTTCTCCACTGTGGGGGTGAAATAGTAGATGCAGACAATCACTGTAACTCTGAACACACTGACCCTGATTCATTACAGTAGCGTACAGGCAGAATCTAATCATGAAAACAACTATTTTGTTATTCATCAATTTCATGTTTGGCGTATCTGTATGATCAAACTCACGTCTGGTAGAAGTGTGTGAAAATTTGAGTGTAATAGTTTAATAACCTGAAGAAAATGCTTGATTTGTAATTAACTAACCAAACTATTATTGATATCCTCTATGATATAAATACCAAGAATGAAAACAGAAAATAGCAGTAATACTGATACTGGATATACTTGTTTTACATGCACATTAGTGTAAACAAATGCTGCAACTGTTCAGTTTTCCATTTAAAGACATTTTACACTGTGGTTTTGTTATCTATGACTGATTTGTCTTGTATAACTACTATGACCAAAAATTAAACAACATATAACATGGCTAGTGCAGAAGACTCTCATACACAGTAATAATACAGTATCTAAATATGTTAATTTAGATAACAATCACACCAGAAAACAAAGGCATTTTTTAATTTTGCTTTTTTTTTCTTTCCAGTCCTGATTTTAACACTATAAAGCTTAGTCAGTAAGGGGAGAATTGCATTCCCTGCTCCACCTCACACTCCACCTACGGCAGCTGTTAGCTCACAAGCTGCTGAATGCTGCCGTTTTATTGGCCGCTTAGGAAAACATCTGCATGACTTAGGGACGTGCTTTATGTAAATATTTAAAGGAGGAACTGAGGCTGGCGCTTGATTTCATGCACAGAAGCTGATGAACCGGACGCAGAGTAGTCCATCATTTAAGGTGGTCAAATCTGCGCTCTTTTATACACAACATTAATGAATAAGGGCCACTGTCTTTACAGAGATGTAATATGAGTCAACCATTCTTTTGAAAGCCAAAAATATTGGACACATATGAACAAGCACTTTAGGCTGTTTTGCTGTCATCACACTCATGTTTTTTAAATTTTAAATCTAAACAGACATACAGACAGCTTTGGTACTCTGAAGTTGGCAGGGTTTTAATCAAATTTAGTGTTGCCCTGTATGTGGTTGGTTGACGTGTTGCTCCATTTTTGTGTTTGCAGTGTCAAATATAAATATAGTTGTGGCATATTTTATTAAACATATTTACATTATGCAATTCTTAATTTTAAAAACTCAAACTACTTTAAAGAATGAATTCTCACAGAGCTTTTTGGCTGTGTATATATACATATATATATATATATGTAAACATAAACATATGTTTTTGGCGCCGTTAGGACAGAGACAGCTTCTGCATCTGGTGGCTTGCATTTCATAACTAGAAAGGAAAAGTTTGTGAATGAACTTTTAGTTGGCTTGACAAAACCAGCTAATAAGGCTGGTTTAAGCAAAGGTTAAAGCAGTTGCAGAACACGGTGTGTTGCTACGAAGTTGCTTTGTTATTCCAGCCTATTGTTATTGTGTTGTTTAGTGGTTGTTAGGTGGTTGCTAAGGTGTTGCTAGGCTGTTGCTGTGGTATCCCAGGTGGTTGTTAAGGTGTTGCTTGTATCCAAGTATGGTGGTGACATAAGAGGATTGACCCAAAACACTGGAACTCTAAGCCAAATCTTAAGCAACTCTTTTGGGTATAGGCTTTATGATTGTGCAGAATTTCAAGGTTCTAGCTCGTAAGCTGTAGGATGAGTAGCACTGCAAATCTTTGACCACAGAAGAAGAATAATAAGAAGAAAGCAAAAAACACTAAGCTGAATTCTTCAAGTTAACTTAATGTGTAACATGTTCAGGTTGATGACATTGTCTCTACAGTACCGTACACAGTTCTGAGTTTGACTTTTAGAAATACCTAGAAACTTCCTGTTGATTCCACTGTTGGACATACAAGGAAGATTTCATGGATTTTTTTGTGTGTGCGGGTTGTACTTTGAAGTCTCTCTGTGTAAACTGTTTCTGATGAAATGAAACATAGGGCACGTGTAGTAAATATTTAATAGAGTCGTGTGTCAGTGTATTACAGTGCTCTAAACTGGGCTAATATCACTGAACTAGATGTGGAAGTGTCATAACAGGGAGATGCTTATTTGCAGTGGAGCTGGAAAAACTATTTATTTTGAATGATTGCTGTAATCCACATCAGTATTAGTGCCTTGTTGTCGCCGTGTGCTTGACGGCTTGGTTAGCTAGCAGTATCTTCCAGCAGGATAATGAATACCAGCATGAATGCAGACTGTTATGATGTGAAGAACACTTCTGGAGCAATCATAAACATTTCTAGTGTGTGAAAAAAGTGATTCAGCTCCCACTTTTGCAAACTTTGATTGGTAAACTGTCTAAAAGAAAACTTTATGTGGGTTCTGGCTGCATCCACAATGGGTAAAGGCTGCAAATGCATTTTACTACTGATTACATGGCATTTTTAATTGTTTATTTGTTTGTTTCTACCTCCACAGAGCGCTTACTCAGTCTTGGACTGGAGGAAAGACGTAAAGAGTACGGCAACTATGTGACTTTGGAGAAGATAACCCCCTGGAGGCGACATGGCAAGGGTACAGGTAAACCCTGCTTAAGCTTAAGATTGTGATTTTTACCTTACGAGTGTGTAAAAGTTTGTGCACCTCTGGCCAAATAATATATTTTGTTGATTTATGAAGTGAAGTCAATATGACCTCTGCAGCAAACTACTTTAAAAATAACATGTTTCTGTAGATGTTAATGCACAGTGAATTCATATTTGAATAACTTAAAACTTATAATTAATAAAAAAATAAAATAGTAATTGTGGGCGATGCAAAAGTTTGGTCACTGTAAGTACAGTGTAAGTACTTAGTATTACCACCTTTGGCAGATAACTGTCTAAGAGTCTTTCTGTTTTTGTTTTGGGAATTTCACCCATTCTTCCTTTCAAAACATCTGTAGTTCTGTGATATTCTTGGACTATCTTGCATGCACAGCATGTTTAAGATCTAACTACAGGTTTTTAATGATCAAGTCGCGGGACTCTGAGACCATTCCAAACACTTCAGCTTGCATTTCTTGAAGTAGTTCTTGGTGGATTGTGAAATGGTGTCTTGTTACAGAAGGCAGCGTCGTTTTACCTGCAGTTTTCTGACTGACTGTATCACATTTGCTTCCAGAATTGTCCTACTATTTAGTGTAAGCCATTACTCAATCTACCTATGCAGTGTTTCCTGTTCCGCTGGCTACTACACAACCCCAAGGCATAGCAGGTCCACAATGCTTGTTTCCAAAATGCCTCTGGCTTATCTATCTGTTGTTTTGCATGCTTCAGTTGTTAACGTTTCTGATGAGGTCACAGGTTTTACAATATTTCCTTCTGATGACTTCATTTAGATCATATTAGTGCAGAAATGCTGCACAGTAGAACAGTGCACCATCACTAACATGCAAGCTTAATCTTTCTACAGGTCTTTTGCTGTCATATGGGGGTTTTGCTTTGACTTACTGGCCACCATATAAGGAGTTCTATCTGAGAGTTTTCTTGGTCTTCTAGATCTTGTCTTGACTTAACTGCCATTTTGTAGTGACATTTCAGACATTGGAAATTGCAAGCTGAAAGCACTTTATCTTTTTATAGCCTTCACCTGCTTTGTAGTCATTGATTAGCTTCATTTTTTAGAACCTCAGCCAGCTGCTTATATGAGCCTAATGGTTGCTTAGTGTTAGCGCAAAGTTTGAAGAGTCAGAGAATTTATTAGACTCTGGAATTTCATGACCTGGCAGTTCCTAATGATAATTCTTGCACTGAACCAGTCCTAATGAGTCAGTTATGGCATAATGACTCAATTAATTTAGACTTCAATTAAGACTTTACAAGTGGAAGGGTATCCAAACTTTTGCACATGCCACAGCTATTTTATTTTTTTCCATTTTTTAAGTTACTGAAATATAAGTAACAGTGCATTAGTGTTTGCAGAAGAAAAATATTTAAAAACAGTTTGCTGCAGAGGTTGTCTTTTGCCCAAACTTTGCATAAACCTGTACAGAGCCAGTCACTTATTTACAGAATAAATAAGAAACAGAACCTCAAAATTCACATGGATTAGCGCAGACTGTTATGACAATGCTTAATTTATCTCCCATCAATGGATATTGCAGCTAAAGCTTCTGCTATGGGAAACTGAATAGAAATTAGCAGACCTCCAGGTTTTTAAAATGATGCCTTTGTTGCAGAATTACTGCTGTTACTACTGATTTTTTTATATATTTTTCTGACCTTTTAACTAAACCTCAGGCCTAACTGTTTTAACTGAACTAATTTCAGGCCTCATTAGACTTAAAGAAGGGCTTCATACACAAAATGACTTGGACTGTTACAAAGGAAAAAAAATCTGCAGCTAGTGAACATTTTCCTGGAAAGTGTTTAAACAGTGACTTTGACCTCAGTTTGTATTGTCTTATGGGTTATTCTCACTTCATGACAAATGCTGGGACCCAACTGTAAATAATTAAAATGACTGAAAAATAACGAAGCCTAAAAACCCTGAATTCATTTAACTGATGTTAAATTGACTTTTCGTAACATTTTGTATTTCCCCAAGAATAGACCAACTTGTCATCACTGCAGCACAATTGGCTGTGTTTACATGCAAAGATTTGTGCCAATCCAATTGAAAACATTCTGATTATAGATGAAGACTGAGGTGTTTATTTGCTCACTCTGCTCAACAATCTGATGGAAAATTTCTGTTTACATCCACGCTACAAGAAATCTGATCTACAATTACACGCATGTGTAAAGTACAACTTAGTGTAGATGTTACCATGACAACGAGCATCACCTGAGTCCAGTCAGAGTGAGACAACCGGCAGTGAGCAGTGCTTGTGTTTTTAATTACTTTAAAATTATTCAGACTCAGGAAAATGTACTTCATGTGTACTTCTTAAAGAAGGCCGAGAGGAAGACGTCGTGTTCTGAGACACATAAGCTGGACGTCCGTCCCACCACTGCTTTTTAAAACATAAACTTTGTCTCCTCTGCAGACCAGTTTCTGCTCGGGAGTTGAACATGCTAAACATTTGTGAACGCGCATGCGTAGAACGTACACAAACTTTCTGATTGGGAATGTAATCGGATACAGGCCTGTAAATAGCTATCATTCTTCTATTTAGCTGCTTATTTATAGGTTTACCCACCTTGTTCAATCGGTTAGAAATTGTATTCCGAGTGGCCTCAATTGGACTAGTCTATTCAGACTGAGGTGTATATGTGGACGCATTCTATTCTGATTGAGCTTTTAGTCAGATTATTAACGGATTATTAGACTGCATGTAAACATGGCTAATAAGGAAAAACTATATTGTTCATTATTTTATTTTATTTAACTTTTCCCCAAACTTTTAGTTTCATAATCTGAATGCTTTTGTCAGAATGGGTATTTTAAAGGTATTTTAAAAACATATATTTTTTCCAAAATATAGTATTCACTATGTATTATCACATTACTGCAACACATTGACAGTCATTGAGGGTTTCTTATTTGTGCCACATTGCATTGTTTACAAGAAAAATGTTCAGGAATTCAACAAAAAAGACAAAGAAGCATTGAAATTGGTGATGAGAAACATATATGTGTACACAAGGATTCAGGATAAAAACTTTAAAATAAGCAAATTAAAACTTGTGTACCATATAGAGAGTTCCAGTTGATTATAACTGACACTAAGTTATTTGGATATTGTTCATCAGCATGATGATTAAGACACTTTAAATATTTATAGACGTAGTTCAAGCATTTATGGACGTGGCTGTTTTGTGAGAATGACCCTTATGCTTATTTTTGCCCAAAGGTGCCAAGATTCTTAAAGCTAAAAGCGGACGCTTCGCTAAGGGACTGTATTCTGGTCTCAGTGCTCTGAGGCAACTTGACCTAAAACACATTTAGACTGTGCATGTACAAAGATTAAACAGTTGCAGGAGATGAGGAAGAGGTGGGGATTGCGAGTTCTCAAAAAATCACCTGCTAAATTGCTAGTAGGTGATCTTATGCCAGATCGGTGAAGTTTTGTAACTGTCAAGAACATGTGTACGTTTCCCTCAAAGCACTGAGCTGGTTGTTTTATACGTTTGTATGAGTGCGTCAGGCATATTTGTGAAAATGCTGCATTCTATTGTTGTGTTGAGTCTCCATTTATAATGGGGAACTGAAGGCCAGACTCCAGGACAGTTAATGTTTCTTTTCTCACACCTTCAACAAAACCTGGCAATAAACTAATTAGGTGAATCAGGCCTGTCTGAGCAGGAAAATCACCAAACTGTGCAGGAATCTGCCCCCCACCCCTTATCTGAAAAATAGGCCCTTTTGAATATTGGCCATTCTCAGTTTTCTGTCTGTAATGCTTATGATGATTTTTGATGGACGGTTTTTAGACATTTATAATGGACCAAAAGAATATTATATAATTTTTATTGTATTTGTTTTCATTAATTGGTTTTAGTTATTGTGTTCTGGTGTGCTTGAACTTTTTTGTGCTTTTTTAATTTTTGGTTTTGATTGACTTTTCTTGATTGTCTTGTTTGTTTATTCATTTTCATTATTATTATTTTATTATTGTTTTTAATAATTTTCTTATTTCCATTTCATGCCTTTGTTTCATGACCTTTTGTTTTCTCATGCTGTAAATTAGGATTCTCCATCAATGTATTCAGAGATGAAATAAAGTTTTGAACTGAATTAAATTGAATTGTATTGATATGTACCATAGACTAGCAATTCCACTCATGTATTTTGAATAGCAAGGGGCAGTCGTACCAGCTATACTTAGGTTCAGACATAAGCTAGGGAATCACATAGATATGGTCATATGTAAAAATTTGGGTGCCCCAGTCAAATTCTGTGTTTTTGTTGATTTTCTAAGTGAAAATAAGTTAACAAAACCTCTACAGTATGTTGGTTAATTGTTGTTTAAGGCATACTTACTGTTCATTTGCTGAATTTAATATGTACGGAAAAAATAAAACATAAAAGGTTATGGCACATTTAATATTTTATGTTTTTTTGTTTTTTTTCCCAACTTAAAGAAATTGTGCAATAACAAACTAACTTTGCAGAAAAATGTCATATTTAAATGTTTTCTCTGTTAAGTTCATGTGACTTATTTTCACTCCAGAATAAATAAAACGCAACGTCACTGGGGGTGTTCAAACGTATACGTTTGTATCACAAAGAAGACAAAAGCACGACCCAACTAAAAATGGATAATTGCTAAAATTATAAGATACATTAGCTGATAAATGTGTGAAACTGAGAGTTGTAAGAGAATTGACATTTGGCCCACTGAAAACAAAACGCTTCCTTGCTATACAGTGAAAGAAAAACAGTTAGAAGACAGCCTGTAGTTTAAGACAAGCATGGGATGGGATACTTTAATAGATACCATTCTGGCAGCTCAAAACACGATCCTGACTGTGGTTTTGGCCAGTGTTTTTGGTTACAGGCCTTGAGGCATCACGTTATCTTCTGTACTGCACTTTTAAAACTAAAGGTTTTTAAAGTATTCTTAACTTGAACACATGAACTTTATTTACAATGCATTAAAAGGTTTTTTAGGGAAACAAAAGTGGTTCTTCTGTGGCGTCGCTCCAAAAGGCTCTTTTTGGCACTTTCATTTTTAGGTGTGTAAAGGTAACACTTCCAGAAATGAGATCAGCATCTTTCAGAGTGAGACGAAAATTGTTTTTTAGATATTTAGGAAGTACTTCAGTTCCCCAAAAGGCTCTTGTTAGTTTTGCACAGGATCTACATAGCTACTGCTTCAGTAACACCCTACTGTTGGTTTATAAGCCAAGATATGAGCTCAGAGCATATTACTGACCAAACAGTTTTCATCAGGCTTATGATGGATGCTTCACTGAAGGCTAACAGGGGGCTCTGGAGTAGGGCTGACCAATTTGGGGGAAATATCTGAATTTACATATAATTATTTTCTATAAATTAAATAAGCTCCAGGCCTCCAAGTTTAGCACATCAGTATTTCTGTCTTGAGGCTTAAAGTCAACATGAACCAGAAATCATGGTGCCTTTTTCTTTCTGTGCTGTGATGTATTAATGAGTGAAACACAGTATCAGGGAGGGGGACTGAGCTAGCTAAACTTTTTTGAATGATGATGCGTGGAGGTGGTGGGAAGGGTTAGGTATAATATGAAGTTATTGGTTATTGGATATTATTGTTTTTTCCCTGCCCAACTGGTGCACGGTGATGTAATCAAAACTCAGAAGTTATTTTGGTGTAGGTAAAATTCCTTATATTTTGATGGATGATTATGGGAAAACAAGAATTTTGTCTTTTAAATGGTGTGATATGCCCTGTAAAATAAAGTTAACTTAGTGGTAGCAGAGTTGCCAGGTATTACTGGGGTTGATATTTACAGTACTGTAATGTTTGTTTACAGTATTGACAATGTACTGTATTTTTAAATGCAGTACAAAAGCTGTATTTTTACAAGACTGCATGCTGACCGTAGTATGTTACTGCAATCAACAATATCCACTGTTCTCAATACTGTCTCTATATAAATATATTATAGCTGTATAGTATTAAACTTAGTGTGGGAAAGTGAATGTACATCAACGTTAGCTTGGTGCTAACATGACATAACAAATCTCATAGAGACTAAGTCTCATAGCTAGCTGAAATTAGCATTGGTAGCAATGATATTCAGATACTTACAAACAAAAAAGCATATTTACAAGGTTTCTATGTCAAAGTCTGCTATATAATGATATATCTGACCAGAAGAATTACAGCATTGCCATAATAACATTACAGTAGCTATAAAATAAGATGTGTGAAACAGTGTAATCTGCTTCTACTGTAAATGTCTTCCTAGAATGTTGTACTGGATGCTGTATAAAACACATTTAAACTATCATACTGGCTTTAGAAATGACAAAAAAAAAATCTTTATATTGTGATGTATTGTTTAATATAATCGTGGACATGAATGAATGAGATGAAAAAGTTTTGTTTTGATTTCAGCTTGACTGTAATGCTGAATGTAATGTGCCAGACACCACTGAATAATCTATCATATAAAATTATGGCTTTGTGATTTGAAATTGTAGACTTCTAAATCAGGATTTCAATATAATAATGCTTATTTGTTCAGCCCTACTCAGGAGGTAGGATACCTGCCTAATACACATTCTTAAAATGAAGATATCTAAATGGTTCTTGACTGGAACATGTAGTTCTAGGAAAAGCCTTTATTTGATATGGAACATTTACATTATATGGAGGTTTTCTTCTTTTATTGTCTCATTTACAAAAAAATAATTATTTAAAGAACCATCTGTTGAAAGGTTCTTTAGGGAACCAAAAGTAGTTCTTCTATGGCATTGCTCTGAAGAACCCTTCTTGGCAGCTTTATTTCTAATGAGTGCACGGTCGACCCTAATACAGGCCCTTCAGGTCAACTTTGCTAGAGGAACGTGATGTTTAGTCTATTTTCCCAAAACATTGGGTGGTAGAACCAATTCCATGTAGAGCAGAGGATTTTGCTGTTGGGGAATGCCAACACGAGGCCATGGCAGTGACTCGGTGTCAGCTCGTAATGATGGTGCTGCCCTCTTTTCCCCTCAGTGCAGAGCAGCTGGTTTGGGTTGCTAATTTGTTAGGCCGCTAGTCTTTTATTGTCAACATTCTTCTATGATTTAGAGAAACTAAGATGGGTCCAAGGGCACTGAAGTAAATTAATAATTTTGCATGCTTCTGTCTGGAATTGGAAATGCTGCCCACCTGGGTATGCAACTGTTCTCTCACCAAGCTTCCTCATTGCTTATAAAATCCCAGGCTGCACAAACATTTTATTCACAGTTGTGATAGAAATAATCAATGAAATGCCTTCAGTGTTATGATATAGGCTAATATGATATTTGAGTATCCATAACAGTTAATGAACAGTTGAAAGTTGATATGAAAAAAGAGTTCTTACTCATAATTCCCAAGAGTGGCGCTTATCTTATTAAGAATTTAGGCATAGCTGTAGGCTAACTCTTGCAGGTTGCACTGGTGTTAGCAGGCTAAATCATTCAGTAGCACAAGGGAAAATTTGCACATTTGAAAACGTTTTATTTTTCAAATTTAGCCAAGGTCCCTCGGTCACTGTGGGGTTTGAGGTCAGATGAAGGACTTGAGTAACAGAGCTAACACTAACATTAAAGATAAATGGTGAGGACGCTTTGTCTTCTTAACAAGTTTTTTCTAATCAGTGGATGATGCAAGTTTCTCAAGGTAACATTGAGGACAGCGTTTTCTTTTTTTCAGCGACATCTTTTCTGGATTTAGTTAACTTTAGCTTGAGTTGTTAGCCTTGTTAATGATTGTTAATTGTTGTTACAATAGTGTTATTACCAAGGCTTGCAATTTATAAAGCCCATGAACAAATCACTGATTTTCTTATTGTGTAATGTAAGCGTCCTGACTATGTTCTGGATGAGCCTCTGTGAGTGTTTTGGATGAATCAAGGCCTTCACACCATCTAACAAAGGTCAATTATTTTGGTTAAAATAACGCAGCCTAATCATTAACCATATCACATTAATTGTTCACCAGTGGTTTTAATATATCACAAAGCATATCGCAGTATGCTGCAATAAAATAATGTAATAATATGATATTTTGTCCGTATCATGAAGTCCAAGTAAGCAAAACAGGTTTTGTTTTTTATTTTTAGCATGTGATTGTTGTTCAATTTGCCATAATCAAACATGGTCGTCTAGTCCACTTTAGTTACTGTGATAAAATGATGCTACCTATGAGCATACTGAAGGAAACCTGACTCAATTGATCAATTTTATTTAGTTGGTATAATTCTTCCCCCTAATCAGTTACTCAATTAATTTATGTGCTGTCTTTGAAATATTCACAAGCTGGACATAACAGAGAGGATGTATTTGGGCTTGGAAGAGGATTCTTCCCAGAAACACCCACCATGTGGCTTTGCCTGATGTCACATGCTTGCTGCTGAATGCACTGGAGAAATTGTAATGAAATCAGAATATTTGCAAAGGAAATTATGTACAGTGTGAAGTACGTTTTCCTTCCTTAGTGGTAGAATATTAGTTTGTGTTCATGATCATTTGACAGAGAACCTGATAGTTTGTATGCTTAGTCATGCATTTGTACTATTTAACACACCCATATGCAGAGTAGTAGATGCCAGTGTTCTATTGTTTGCCCAGATTTGCCCAGATTGGCCCAGATTGGTTTATTCTGAACAGTTGCAGACCTAATAAGATTAGAAATAAACCATTCAGGTGGTGGTTGGGCTTAAAAACAAATTTATGCAATTTTCCCCTAACTCTAAATACAGTCCTGTAGTTTTGCACTGGAGTTATGAGGCTTATGTAGCTAACAAGTAATGGCTTTGTGCAACCTGACTACACAGACTGCATATCATCACACAGTCGCCTCAAACCACGTCTCGTTGTTAAGTAATTGCAACCAGACTTGCTTATGTAGTTTTTTTGAACACCATAAACATACGTTTTGTCTGCAAAACTTGTGATTGCATAGCTAAAAACAGTAGTAAATAATTTTTTTTTACAATAGACATTACTATCACAAAGCGAAGTACAGCAGTTTCAAACAAAAGAGTGAGATCAGAGGCTGTATTTCTATTTTTAGTCCTGAGTTCTGAAAAGAGATATGAAAAAGTCAGGACAAGAATTTTTGTCTTTTGTTTCTGTAATAATCATATCTGGAGTTAGAATAAGATTAGGAGCTTTTGTTCTGTAATAGCTACTGTCCTAAATTCAGTCCTAACTGAAGTTGTCATGGGGACTGAACAGATAATACAAGATTTCAGAGCAAGGATGTTTCCTATCTCATCTTTGAAGTTAAAATCTGAGAAGGTCAAGATCTCAAAAAACATCTGATAAAGAAAAAGTTAGCAGCACAAAATTGAGTGTTTTATTTTTCAAAAGTTGCCAAAATCCTGTGGTTTGCAAATAAATAGTTAGGACTCTGTTTTCTAAACGTTTTTTTTTTTTTTCAGTGGATGATGCTCGTTTCTCAAGGTAACATTGGCAACAGTGCTTTCATCATTTCTGTTTCTAGTTAATGTTAGCTCGAGTTGTTGGCTTTGTTAGTGATTGTAAATTGTTTCTACAGTACTGATATCACCAAGGCTTGCAATATGTAAAGCCCTTGAATATATCACTGATTTTTTAATTGTATAATGTAAGCAGATTAGGAATTCACACTGAATGTACATTGTGAAGTATGTTATACTTCCTACATGGTGTAGAATCTTAGTTTGTGTTTGTGATGGTTTGACAGAGAACCTGATAGTTTATATGCTCAGTTGTGAATTTGTACTGTTTAGCTTCCCATGTACACAGTAGTGGATGTCAGCGTTCTATTGTCTGCCCAGATTGTTTTATTCTAAACAGCTGCAGACTTAATGCTGTTTGCTGTCTGGTGTCGACCAGAGGAGGATGGGTTCCCCTTTTGAGTCTTGGTTCCTCTCAAGGTTTCTTCCTCTTGCTTTTAGGGAGTTTTTCCTTGCCACTGTTGCCATTGGCGATGCTCATGAGGGCTTGGACCCGGATTTTTCTGTAAAGCTGCTTTGTGACAACACCTATATAAATAAACTTTGACTTGACTTAATAAGATTAAGAATTAAGGAACTGGACCATACAAGGGGTGGCTGGGCCAAAAAACATAATTGTGCAAGTTTCCAAGTGTAGTTTTGCACTGGTGATATAAGGCCAATGTAGCTAACAAGTAATGGCTTTGTGAACTTGGATGACTAAACCATAAAACAGTTGACTCAAACCACATCTAGTTGTTAAGTAATCTCAAACAGAGAGGGTAGGATTATGAATTTAATAACTGTTGTTCTGTAATAGTTATTGTCATGGTGACTAAAAAGATAAGTTAAGATTTCAGAGTTAGGATGCTTCTGTAATATAGCCCCAGATGAGGGACACACGGAGGAGTCAAGAAGACTCAGAAGAGGAAAGGAAAATAACACACATAGGCACTTGGCTGATCTGTGAAAAAGCTAAAAATGTTTAAAATCTTAATTGATTTGATTTTTTTGTTATACTAGAGGACAGTCCCGCATAGAGGACATTAGAAATATGATTACAAATTTATGAGATGCACATAATTTTTTCTCCATGACATTTTTGAAGGTTTAAAATTGTGAGCTAACAACTCATACATGCAAACAGCTAGCTGACAACTCATAATGTACTTGTTTTACTTCATGAAGTAATTTTTCAGTTGTGTTGCATTTTTAAACATTAGAGAATGTCATGGAGGTAAAAGTGAATTCCTTTTTAATGCAACCATCTTGAAAATTACCAAAGGAATGTTTTGCATCATATACACCAGTGGTTTCCAACCCTGATCTTGGAGGACCCCCAGCCCTGCACATTTTAGTGGTTTCTTTTCAAAATGCCCCACAGATATATGCCATAACCTGTATTTCTCTTGTATTTTATTTATTCCCTGAGTTCCTCTTATGCTGTTTGTGGGGATTTATGTGCCACAAACAGTTATAATTCATTTTACATGACCATCATCCAACCACTTTTTATCCCTTAGAATTGAACATGCTGTTTTTGTTACTGTGCATTTAAGTGTAGTGTATATATAAAAGAGCCTTCTTTTGAGTCGCTGCCCTGTATTATGCCTCATTCAAAAAGTGGTCTGGGATGAAACGCTTGTTATAACTTAAGCGTAAATGGGTAAATCGAATAGGTGGATTATGTAAATGTAATGAGTTCGAGTATCATCATAAAAACCACGTTTCCATATGTGGACTGTATGAAGTGGGCAGTGAACGGTATGTTTTGAAACTTATAGTTTACTTACCATTACCATTCAGCTTTGAAACTGTACTAGTGTGTAACAGTGTTTGCCGTTATTTAAAGACCAGACTGCAGTCAAATCTAGTTCTGCAGTTGGTTTTGCTGGCAGTACTACTGAAGCTCAGTAGGTGGTAGTAATGCCTTCGGTGCTGTCTTGTCTGACAGGCCACAAGATAATCTTTACCTACCCTTTTCCATTAGTGCTATTTACTGGCAGTATGTTACCTGCATCCTGCCAGCAACTGTATTTTGAGTGAGCAGCTGGTTCTCTCAGACTGGAGTCTCAGAACAGCTGTCAGATTAATCTCTGTCACCTTGCGGTTGATTTCAGTTCAAGATTTAAAAGACTTGTTGAATTCAGTTTTAATGCCTTTACTTTCTAACTTGACTGCTTTAACTGATGAATTCAAAATGATTACATAACATTTTTTTTTTCTTTATTTTATTCCTTTGATTAAAGATGAATGCATAGTGACATGTTATCAGTTTGGAAGTATAGTATCCTTTTATTAATATTTTTTGCATTAATAGACAAGGGTTGCATTAGGGCTGTTATGCATGGATTAAATGGGCTTTCCAGCCTGAAACTAGTATTTAACATGTTAATTGTCATGTTTTGCTGTGTTCTGTAGTTTAGTATTGCATCATTCAGGCTCGTTGGTTTGATGGAATTCACAATTTTGTAATATTTTCAATAATCAGTGTTTTCTTGCTATAATACCCAGCATGCCTTGTTATTTCCAGGGCTTGGGCCATAGGGGCATAAAAATGTGACTGGATTCTGGCCTCTCTGCTGTCACTCACCACCCACAAGCATGCCATTGTTTGATATGCAAACTTTTCACCTCGCCAGTTTAAATGCTGAACATGCCACTTGTGTGAATTGTATAGGCTGGTATTTTTAATTTTGGTCACTGCTTTCAACAAGCAGAATTCTGAAGATGAAACACCTTTTCCAATAGCAGGTCATGGTCATTTATATACACATATAGTAGTTTTAGACATGTGAAAAAGTTTTGAGAGTGGTGAAGTTGGTTTTGTTTTCATGTATATGATTCTTTCTTCAATAGCTTTCAAATAGTTGTGCAAAAATGTTATTTGCAAACAAGACAAGTGGCTACAACATTTAAATTGATTAATTTACCTCTTGGAACCCCTGAATGTCTTAAAATCAAAACTCTGTGAGGGAGTCCCTGAAAAAAAAACTCATTATCACATTTTGCTGTCTGTTAGGGTAAAATAGAAGTTAAAATTAAATTAAATTAAAATAGAAGAAAGTTCTTTGTTTAGCTGCTTCACCTTTAGTCTCAGAGCTTCTGTCCTTGGTATTCTTAACTGACTAGAGACACAGCACCAGTCTGCCTCAGGGTGGTGCTGTAGCAAACTGGTTCACCCAGTTAGTCTTTCATAGCCTAGCAGCTTTAACTGTACCTCAGAAAAACTTTATATTATGCCATAGCATATTTGTAAATCTGAAAAACTTGCCCAGTTTCCCATGAGATTTGGTGGAAAGAGTGAATTGATACTCATTTCTCAAACTGAAGACAAAAGAGGAGATGTGTAAGATTCAATAAATGGGTGGAAGAGTGCACTACTAAGCTAGAAAAGAGCATTTCGAAAAGAAGACATTTGTGGCAAAATGTTTGGCATCAGCACTGTGGTGAGTGAGTTAGCAGCCAGCTAATGCTGGAGTAGCCAACCAACATGGGACCCGAGAGGGTATTTCGTACACTGTGTAGAACACGTTGAAGGCAAAAACAGATGTCTGCCAAATTTAGTACACGCTGACTTTTTGACCTTGTTATGGTAAGCAATGGGTTTTAAACAAATAGGTCTAAATATGTTGAAAGCAGTAAAACTTTTGGCACATATGTTTCACTTATAGGCATAGTTGTTGAACTCAATAAACTGAATCATTCTAGAGCAGTTATGTGGTTGCTGCCTAGTAACATGTTTACCTTTTAACAAATGTATTTAGAGATATTAGGAGTAATTGTGGGGCTCTTTGAATTTAAAGGCTTTTATTTAGCCCCTGAACAATTTAATTTCCGGTCAAAACAGCTATTAAGTACAAGTTATTAATTTTTAGGAGATATTTCTGAGGATATTAGACATAAAATAATTCCATTACATAAAGAAGAGCAAAGTCAAAGGAAAATACATGAAAAAACTGGAGGATAATTATTTTTTCGTAGTACTTTTGGATAATTTCTGTTGATCTATTCATCATTAAATTTTTTACACATTATAACCTTTTCAAATTATGTCAAAAAATGAAAAACGGCAAAAATGGAGATACAAGGGTTTATCTCAATAGCAGCTTTATGCAATGTGTGCCTGTTGTTCATGTGTATAAAAACAAGTTTAAACAAATGTGTATTATAGAAGATTTTATGGATTGATGAGTGTAACTTTATAATTGAGTACTTCGATTGTGAGAAGCAGAAAATGCAACCGACTTCTAAGACTGAACTTTGGAGGTGTGGAGAACCCTTTTTGCTAACCGAAGGAATAACCACTGTTACTTTGCTTTTTTCAGCACCAGAGGAAGAGGAGGACCATTCCGCCTCATTGTGTAACAAAGTCTCTTTGTACAAAGGTGACATCACCATCCTGGAGGTGGATGCCATTGTGAATGCCGGTAAGTTCTTACCCTTTAATCTAAATCTGAGCTTCCGGATGTCACCGTGTTTCAGCAGGCTGTGCGGTTTGATTCTGGTGAAGCGGCACTTGTTGTGCTTGGCTGCCCTCTAGTGTTTAAATGTGTTTATGCTTTTTCCTGGACAAACACTGAGGTTTATGTTGTGCGTCTCCAGATGTTGTGCTGAAGTCAGAATTGCCAAAGTGGTTCTTTAGAACAACATAGAGGAACCACCTTTTCTTAGATGCTTTTTTTAAAGCATTTGTAGCCAGGGGCACAGGAAGGTGTTTAAGTTAGGGGTTTTGAAATGGTACATGCTTAAGATTCAATATTCTAACACACACCAAAAGGGCAATATAATCATTTAAAAACAATTAATCTATCCAAAACATGGGATGTTATTATGTCAGATGCGTTTTGAAATGAAAAAAAAAAATAATAAGCCACTTTGGGGCTTAGAACTAGCCAACAATCTGTATACACTTTCCCTCTTTTGCCCCTCAACCTGCTTGTGTTTTAGTGGCTAACAGTTGGTGGGTTGGTGGCTCACAGCAATAAAACTGCAGAGACTTAAACAGTGCACGGCTACTGCGGATATAGAAAATAAATAGAAAATAAAAATACAAACTCAATCATAAAACAAGCTTGTGTATGTCTTTACTATGCTCAGATTATAATTGTTTAATTATTTTTTAGCAGTTGCAATTAAACAGTCCAAAAATCTGGAGTCTCCAGCCCCCTCAGCACCCCCACTTCCCATGTCCTTGTCTATAACACCAGAGAACAATTTATTTACTTAAGAGACATTGATTTAAAACATTTGCTCAAGCAACTTTTTATTGGATTTTATTATCAGTGACTGAATCAACAGGTATAAGATAAAACATTGAAATTACTGTCTGTGGTTATTGATCATATAGTACTGATGCAGTACAAAGAGATTAGGTTTAAAAATGCTCTAAACAAGTATTTCTTTAAGAAATCCTCAGTTGAAAGGCTCAGGTGGTGCTTCTATGGCAGTGCTCCAAAGAACCCCTTTGACAGCTTTATTGCTAAAAATGTGGGTCACAGACATGGAAGATTTCATTCTAAGGTACGTCAGGGAGAAAAAGTGAGGTCAGGATGGACTTTGTCTGGACATGCTCAGTGGAAATAAGAGAGTTGTCATTTTTTTCCTTTGCATGAGTTTCTGAGCTTGCCTGCCATACAGATCTCACTGGTACTTGCACTTGAAATCATAAGGTGTGAAATCCTATTTTCTGCAGCACACAAGATTTTCTTTTTCTTTTTGCCCCAAAACTGGTGCGTATGCTTTATCTAGCCTATTCAGCTGCATCAGTGCTCTTTAAACTCCTCAAGAATCCACATGTGAATTGCTTTCTGCCAGAAAAGGAGATTTAATAAAGAAGGAGACCTAAGCTTACCACAAGCAAAATGATTGTTGACAGAACCTGAATATAAAACAGGGATTTATCAGCCTGGATGTCTAGATGCGTGCTGTTCTGGTTGTTTGTCGTCACATATCATCTAGAGAGAGAAAGAGCGAGAACACAACCCTTTTTTGACTGCCAAGGTGCTTCCACCTTGATCAACATTATACATAGTAGCATAGGCTACTTCTGACTGTGAAAAAAATTACAGACTTCAGTTATCAGCATAGACATTTACACCTAGTGCTGCAAAATGCAGGCTTATGGTTAATTAGACAATACCCGGTGTGGTATGCTGTCAGTTGTTATAGTAACCAAGTAGGTGAGTGTGAGGTCAGCAATCGCGTGTTGTGTTTAAAATGTCAATCTTTTTTCTCTTTGGTTATGGAAGCTACAGTGAAGTTGGCTAGTTGGTTGTTGTCATCCTCACTATAGCAATGTCGATGTGACATAATGCTCTTGCTATCTGCCCCCCAAACCAGTAACGCCAACTTTCCTGAAACAAAATTCTAGCTATGCCAAAGGTGTCTTAAATGAGGAGTGGGTTTACTTGGTCTTGGGCCGGTGGGCTATATTGCCCTCCAAGCCTCCAAGCCTAAGAGTAATCAAATCATGCATGTGCCAGTGAATCTAAAGTAGAATATGGCCTAATCAACCAAGCAGAAGGTTCACTCCACTCAACAAGCAGCCAACAGGCTTATATGATTATATGATTATAATAAAAACTATCCCAATAGTTGCAAATACATATCATCATTCATCATACATATCATCACAGATCAGTTTGGGGAGTCGAGGAAAGGCCAAAAAAGTACTGGTCTGAATCTATTGTTGGTATTGTTGTCTCCGCGTTGGTAAATGTTTTCAGGTCAATACAGTTTGTGTCTCTGAAATAATTCGGATTAATGCTAATCAGCTGTGGATTTGGTCATCTTAAATGACTGTCATCAGTTTGCTTAACCAAGCCATCCCCTTTTGTTTGTTTGAAGATTGTTCTATGGTTGGTGGGCCTTAGGGGTATTAATCACTAGATGCTCCACAATTAGGCATGTCGCAATGATTACATAATCGTCTGATCACAAATGTTTTCCATAGTTGTTAGATTTCACAGTTCTACAATGACATCAGAACATAGGGGCGTAACAATGCTCAAATGTCATGATATGATTATTATTGCCATTTTTGCATCACAATGCAATGCATTTTTGATAAAGAAATAGAAAAAAAGCTAGCATAACTTTTGTATTTATTTATTTATTCTTGTTTTGGTAATTCACAAACCTTTTTTTAAAAGACAACAGTGAATAGGTAGACAACGGTGCTTGTTGAATAGGTAACTGGCACAATTAATTTTCTTAGATGACATAAAATAAATCAAGCATCTATATTACGTTTTGGCTCATAATAAGAAAAGGCAGGGATGTCCCAATCCAGTTTTTTCTGTAGCTGTTCCCAATTCAAGTACTTTGCTCTACACACTTAAAAAAAGATTCAGATCTCTGGTCTGAATCTACATGCAGTCTTCTAGAAACAGTGATGATGCCTGTGATGTGGTAAAAAGGAGTGTTGTAATTTGTCATGATAACAGTAACATATTGCCGACATTTAGGCACCAACAGAGAGCGATGATTCATAATGTGTGGCTTGCAAATGCCTTTTAGAGAGTATTTATCTGTTCCTCAGAGTGTGTTTCCTCTGTACCTTTATTTTTGTAATGATAGAATGATTGCAGGCCTGCATGATCGTCAAAAGGTATAACATGAGCAAAGTAGCTGTGCACTTGTCAAAAGTTCTACTGATGCAGCTTTTTGATGTGCCAGATCTGTGTTGAAGGAAGTTCTTCCACGGAACATCTGGGTCAAGTTATGATACTGACTGTTGGCATATGGTTACAGTCATCGGCAACTGAGAACATATGATGTAAAGATGCTGACTTGAGTCACCGTTAAGGATTTAAGTTTTTTACCCTTTAGAAGTGTCAGTTATCAGCACCAATAACAGCACTGTGTTGTATTTTGAAATGAATAGCTCATTAAAAAAAGCAGAGAAGTTATGTCAAAAGTGCAGAATCTGTATTTTCAAATAATACATTTGTTTTCATAGGTAGAAGAAGAGAGAGACTGTGATTTGAAGTTTTGTGCAGACATGAATTTGGCAATACAGAATGTTAATCAAATGTAATCTATTATTTATTGTGATTACCTTGACATAGTACCGCAATAGTGTGATAACTCTATGCTTAGGTTATTTTTGTGTATTTTTCTTTAGTTACAAACTTTCTTTCGGTTTGGTTTGTGAGGTAAAAAGTCCAAAATGATGATTTATGACAGCTACTCTCTAGGCTTGCTTAAGAGACCTATGTCTGTTTAAGAATCATAACACTAAAACAAGCTTAACCTTAATCATATTGTTCCCATGAACAAAGAGTAGGCTGTGTACTCCAGTTTTGTGCTTCAACTTGGTGCTTTAAAGAGGACAGAGTACATCTGAAACTGGGGAAGGCACTTCGGTGACAGATAGGGGATTCATGCTTATAGCCAGTTTATGCAAATTGGGGGTTTATCACAGGCAAAGCGCTCTCGCTTCGCTTAAACCCAGTGTCTTTGGAATAAGCAGTTGGCAGATACTTAAGTGTTGGGATGCGCTGTGGAGGGCCACGCTAACTTTTCTTGCAAGATATGATCACTGTCATCTTTGTTGTAGGAAATGAAAAAGTGTCTTTTTGTGGGGGGCTAAGTTGGAATGAGAGATCACATTTTCGTTTTTGTTTATGACCTGTGAAGAGTTTCCCTCCATTTTGCGTGTTCATTTTAATTTCTGGAACCTTTTTTCTTATTCTTGATGTTGATCACTGTCAATGATATTGTTGTTTGAACTCATGCAAGCAACACAAACAGCGGGGGGGTTAAAAATGATGCAGACCGCAATATTTACTGCGTATCCAAGCTCAGCAGACCATGTTTGAATTAACTTTGTTGACTCATCCGTGTGCCATATGTATCGTATGTCTCTGTGCTGGTAAATGTTTTCAGGTCAATACAGTTAAGAGTCTCTGAAATATTTAGGATTAGTACTAATCAGCTGTGGATTTTGTCATTTTAAACCACTGCCATCAGTTTGCTTAACCAAGCCATCCCCTTTTGTTCGTTTGAAGATTGTTCTATGGTTGGTGGGCCTTAGGGGTATTAATCACTAGATGCTCTATCCTAGATGCAATTAGGCCTGTCATAATGATTGCATCTTATCACAATTTTTCCCCACAATTGTTAGTTTTGACAGTTCTACATTTATATCAGAACGTAGAGGTGTAACGATACTCAAATTTCATGATACGATACTTGTTGTTGTTTTTGCATCACAAAGCAACACATTTTTAATACAGAATTCAAAAAGAAATGCTAGCATAACTTTTGCGTTTATTTATTTTTTGGTCATTCACAAAACTGTTTTTAAAAGACAGCAGTGCTTGTTAAATAGGTAACTGGCACAATTAATTTTCTTAGATGACATAAAATAAATAAAAAATGATATAAAGAAATGTGCAAGATCTATATTACATGTTGCATGTGTGTTTGCTAAACGTGCGTTATTATGGCTCCTAATAATAAAAGTAGGGATGTCCTAATCCAGTTTTTTCTGCCCGTTTCCAATTTAAGTACTGTAATATTAAGTATCAACCAATACTGAGTCTGATTCAGTACTTTTATTTACGTAGATATTGCAGCTACACAGCACACTCTTCAACTCTTCTAATTTTAAGTTTGTAAAATCTATCCGATTTAGGCAAATAATTTCTGTGAAAGTTCTTAAATGCTTGGCTAGATCTGCAGAACTGTTTAGTGTGCAATACAGAACGTTGTTAATTAAAACTGGAGTTGATCCAGTGTGCAGTAAGGCTAAGCTATGATACTAGACAAACATCCAAACTCCAAATGTCAATAGTAAAGTTGAATGCAGTCTCATCTACGAAGCAATCATAGAGGTGGTCACGAGATTTATTGTGAAGCTCTGCCATGGCAATGTCAGAAAAGTAGTGTTGAGATGGGAGGACATACTGTGGCTTGAAAAACTCCAAAATACATTGAAAACCTACAAATCCAATTCCAAAAGCTGGGACAGTAGGCAAAATGTAAATAAAAATGGACAGTGATCATTTGCGAATCCTTTTTGACCTATATTCAATTGAAAACAGTACAAAGACAAGATGTCTAAGGTTTGAACTAATCAACTTTATTGTTTTTATCTATATTGCTTAATATATTAACCAAATTTGATACCTAGAACATGTTCCAAAAATTTGGGACAGGGGCATGTTTACCACTGTGTTACATCACCTGTCCTTTTAACAATGTTCAGTAATCATTTAGAAACTGAGCACATTAATTGTGCAGTTTTTCCCCCAAGATTCTTTATATAACACTTCAGTTACTCAACAGACTGGCATCTCCACTGGCATATACTGTGCTTCATAATGTGCTACATGTTTTCAATGGACTGCAGACAGGCCAATCTAGCACCTGCACGCTCTTACTACAAGCCACGCTGTCGTAACACATGCAGAAGGTGGTTTGGCGTTGTCTTGCTGAAGCAAGGACGTCCCTGAAAAAGACGTCATCTAGATGACAGCATGTGTTACTCCAAAATTTATTTATGTATTTACCCCTCAGCATTAATGGTGCCTTTACAAATGTTTAAGGAAAACAAAAAGACTTCTCAGCGCCATAAATAAGTAAATAATGTATTGATACTTGAGTGTCTGTTTGTTAATACGGGTTTTTTCATGCGTAGTATTGTACTATGCGATAATCTTGATGATCCTATAGCAGACAAAAATTGCACATCGTGAAAGAATTCTTTGATCTTTGAATTGGTGTTCTTTAATGTTCAATGTGACATGCTTCACACCGACTGATTTACTGCCAAAAAAGTTTAATAATATTAACTTACATTATTAAGCTGGCTCAGCTTTTTTTGCATGCATGCTTTTTTGTATGCATGGCTCTTCAAGGGTTCTTTAGTAAAGAAAATAGTTCCATATGGAACCATAAACACTCAAAGAACCCTTTGCATGGTTAGGTTCTTTGCATTATGAAAGGGTTCTTTAGATTGCAGATTACAGAGTGCTGTAGATAGTTCTATATAGAACCTTTTTGAAAAGGGTTCTGCTATTGTCATGATGTCAAGTCTGTAACAACCCTTTTTGGTGCTCTGTAGAACCATACACAACACAATCTCCATCAATCTGAAGAACCTTTTCACCTAGGAAAGAAACATTAACTCATGCAAATATAGAATCATTTTCTTTACTAAAGAACCATCAGTTTAAGAATGTACCTTTCAGCAAAAAAAGAAAGCGCATGTAGAACGTCATTATTTTCTTGCATCGTAAATCTATCACTACACAATCTTTACTGTATAATCCAACATGAAGCATAACTGAATTTGCACAGTCTGACATGGAGCTTGGACAAGATTTTATTTTTAGCATCTTGTGCAGTGCAAAATGCAGTAAACATGGAAGGCCACTCTAATTGCAAAAAAACAGGCTTTTGTGGGCCTTACTTGTTATTTAAGATGACTCATGGCATTTTTTGGCTTTTACTTTAAAAGTCAGCCAGAAAATCAATTGACCGGCCTTCATATTTAGCCCTTGTTGCCTAAGCAGCCTTTGAAAAACAGATACCAGCATGTCAGCCAGTCCCCACCAGTCATTTTGTTTGGACCTGCTCCAACTCTCTAGCTTGAATCAAGCTTGCCCTTGCTCACACACACCAGACCACCTTCCCACCCCTGTGGGTCATATTAGCTGAAGGAGACAATGTCTCAGACCTTGAGTGAATGTTTCTGGCTGCTCCTGCTACACTCTGACAATCAGCATCTTCCTGGATGACTCAGGCCTTTCCATCATGAGAACATTCCTGTGCACACTTCTAATTTCTAATTTACAGCATGTTGAATTTATAGGCAAGGCCTAAGCACCTTTACGTCACATTATGTAACAGTAAAAGGAGAAAGACTGAATACCCACATCCAGCTTTAACTACTAAAGCACTAATCGAGAAGACATTTGGGTTATCTGTTGAAACTTGGTTTCCAAGGAAGGGAAGGAAAGGCTCCAGAACCCTTTTGGTACCTTTAGTTTTTCATTATATAGAATGTATGTATTTGAACTCTGCAAAGGCAGGTAGGCTTTTTTCAAGTTGCCTACATTCAGTATTTTTATTAGATTTCTTTCATACATTTAAGTATTAAGGATTAAGAAGGATATTTGCAATATCTTTTCATTAGGCTAACATTGTTGTAAAGGAGGCCAGTGTTGTTGTCACGATAATCATGCCACAATGTTTTTCTGGGCGTAACATGGATATTGTCAGTACATGAATGAAATGATTAGGCCTAAAGCAAAATAATATAATAAAAAAACAGAACTGTTAGACTAGTTATACTGTAATAAGGGTTCAGCTGCAGGAAAAATCAGTTCTAGTCAAATTTTGTTTGTTTTTCTAATATTTTGTATGTCCGCCTTTGTAGTTCAAGCCTTGTTGGCATAGATGATACCAATGTAGCACAAACCTGTAAAGAGATATTCTGCTATTCTTTACACAGAAGATATTCTATAGGATTCTGTAGGTTCTATAGGATTCGTGTAAGGTGAAATACTTGGCCAGGTGTTTTTCACTTTCTTTAAAAACTTCTGTGTGCTTTTTGCTGGGTGTAGAGGATCACTGTCATGTTGGAACCTTTCCTTTCAAGCATCTTGAGGGTTGATATAATTTTTTCATCCTGTATTTTGGTGCATTCATGATGGCATCCATAAAAGTCACCTCTTCTACATCTGCTGGACCCATACACCCCATATTAACACACTACCTCCACCATGTTTCACAGTTAGCACTATGCAGTCACTGTAGTGTCTTGTCCAGGTCCACAGAAAACATACTGAATCGCATCTAATCCAAACAAGTTAATGATGATAAAATGATATTAACGCAACATTGCATCGGTCGAATAACACTGATCGAACAGTTGTTTCAACAACCGTTAACATCCCTGTTTTTTGGCACTACTGTTTTTTTTAGTCTGTCCAATTTAGGAAAAAGAAGTACCATGATGTATATCATGTATCATGAAAATGTATGCGTATCATTGAACATGATATCAGTAATAGAACAAATTAGGCTAAATTTTTTTTTGTTAATTTATTTTTTTTAACTTGTTAATAGTGAGAATGTGAATGCTGTTGCTGTGCTTGGCGTGTAGCTGACATAAAAGGCCACAGGCTTACTTTAATATTTGTCACTTCAGCACTCTGTATTTAATACTTTGATGCTATTGCTGTATTTAATACTTTGAAGCTAATGCTATGAAAATGCAATACCCCCACATTACACCGGCTACTCTTTGGCGCCAGTATAAAGCTGATAAGGCCCCAGCCTGAGACATCCGCAAAAACAGCTATTGGAGATGAGTAAGGTAGCAATAAGCCGTCCGAGCCATTGCCATGCCTGCTGCAGCATTCAGCCCTTTAGGCCTTTTCAGGGCAATAACAATGATATGCTTGCTACCCAGCCCAACAGGTGAAGACTTAAACCATATCCTGCTGTACAGCTGTCCTAGAGACCCACCTGTAGCACACACCCAAGGAGTTGCTATACTTTGTTTGAATAAGCTGGTTAAAACAAACACAGCCTTGAGATTGCAACAGGTTAGCAGACACAAGAAAAAGTAAATGTTTTTTTCTTTCATTTATCTTATAGTAAGGCATTTAAAGGAAAGTAACATTATACAATAAATAACAAGGTAATCAAGAAAGACAACCATGGAAAATTCTGGTCATGTTTTAGTTTTCTCTATTTCTGATGTTGTCACAGATAGCATTGATTATGTCAGCTTGGCTTGTGGAAATTGCCATTCATCTGCCATTCATCTGCATATAAATGAGACAGCAGAATGTTCTTAACCTTTTCTGATTGGATAGTTATCTTTCAAGTTGAAGATGGAAGTTATTTTGAAAACATTAAGTTGGGAATTGAGCATGTTAACGCTTCATATTTTCTGTACCTGATGTCAAATACCTGCTTAGGACGCTCTTTCAGAGTCAGTTCTGTTTAGACACAGAGAAATTGAGTGCAGTTTTTTTGGAAAATCTATGAAATAGCTTGCATTGAAAAAAACTGTGAAATAGTGCTTCCACTGTACAGAGGGAAAATGCCTGCTTGCAATGGAGTAAAAAGACAGTAGTGAAAGAATGGGGTTTTAGAGAATGACAGAGTTATTCTGAACTGAAGATGGAAAGAGCAAGTGGGTAATAAGTAGCCTCAAGGTTGATGGACAGAGCATAAGGGGGCATGTAGAGCAAGCCACTGACCAGTTACTTGTTGTGGTTCTGCATGGGGTTCAGAGTAGGAATGGGACAATATGAAGATTTCCTATCACTAATGCACTGAAATTGAAGTTCTCTACGAGTGTTATGTAGATAGACTTTTTATGCAACCTGTCATATTTCATCTACAAAATCAACTACAATGTATATGAAATTATTACCAGCACTACAATATTGTTTATTGCTAAAATTTGAACTTGTGAACACATTTTTTGTGTACTTGGTTATTGGAATTATTAAGATTTTAAATGGTATGAAGAGTTTCATACTGTGATTTATCATTAAACCTAGCAACTGTATAATCCTTACTTCAGAAGTTGTCACACTGACTAGGTCACCACTAGGGTTGCCACAGTTTCATGGTACTTTGAGGTATGTGTTTGTATGGATAGCTCACCACTGGCTTTTTCAAAATACCAGCTTGCATGTCCATGGTTTTAGTCTATTGTAGCTGTGAACCACTCCCTCTTGACTCATCCTGAAACACTCTAGAGCAACCTTCTTCACATTTCACACTAGTTAGTAATATTGAACATGGAAAATGGGATGTTACTGGTTATAAATAAATCAAACTTTAACTTTACAAGCCTCTGAAAGGTCTTTCTCAGCTCAGTTTTTTCTGAACAATGTGACGTGTACTTTTATGTGCCTTTTAGCTTAGTTACCTAATAATCACATAATGTTTTTATAGAAAAGTTAGCAGGCTTGCTGCTTGGCTCAGAGCTGCACACTGCTGGTCAGGCACACCATCATTTTTTTTTCTTTAATTCATCACACGCCTTCCCCCCACAGCCACATGCCACTGTTTTAGCCTGATGGGATATTATTTGCCTGGACGTTTTGGTGAAAAATCTCAGAAAATGTCTACACTGGAAATGTCAAGTGAAGGAACCACAGAACTATTGGAAAATAGCTGCTTTTCTAATGGAGCTTTGCTGCTGTGGTTTTGGGACATTGATTTAATAGAGTTTATAATGGATAATGTTTTGGCCCAACATTTGACATCAGTAGTCTAAATTACAGAGTTACAAAAACATTATACTGCACCTTGGTGTTGGGCAACTCTGTATCTGTCAGTCTGCTTACCTACCTGACACAAAATAAACAGTAAATAAATAAATCACTTCCAGCACTCCAAATTGTTTACTGGAAGGGTTTTCTCCACTTCATCGATGAATTTCTCCTTTTCCATTTTGAGGTGGAATGGCAGTCCATCAAAAACGGCACATCCCGTTGCTCTGCATTGTGCTCATCGCAACTGGTGTAGACAACTTCATTGATTATTATGGAAGCATTTTTGTTTTGTTTTGTTTGTCTCGTGCTGCTTGCTTTTAGGATAAGGTGTAAAATAGAAGGATAATGCTATTTAAAAATTCCTTAAATTTCACCACCTTTTTTACCACCTATTTTAGCCTTATTTCCTCTATGTAAATGGTCAAAGTTGTGGGTTTCTGGATTCAATTAGGAGAGTAACTGGCTTAGAGATTGGAAAGAATGAGTGGAGTCACACAGATGACTGGTTTGTTTGTGCAAGGCTGGTGGCTCGGATCAGTGCAGTAATCACATTAAAAGCAGCACGGCAGTGGACTGACCCTTGCCTATCCTTCTTCTGTGTTTTAATTGGCTTTTTGGAATTCTTGTTTTCTCCCAGAAGACAAGTGTGAACAAACGTAAAACAAAAAGAAAATAAAGAGCATCTAGCCAGACTGCAATAAAACATTTAGCTTTTACGCCCTATTACATCGAGATCGCTACCAGCCTCAGAGGATTAAAGCTAAGCCTGCTTTCACATGACATTTCAGTATCTGTCATAAAAAGAGCATAAATACGTGTTGGTGGCTTGTTGTACAGTCTTAAATAAAGGGTTCTTCAAGGGTTCTTTAGTAAAGACAATGGTTCTATATAGAACTATGAACACGCAAAGAAAGGGTTCTTTGCATGATTAACTGGTTCTTTAGATTGATGGAGAATGTGTTGTATATGGTTCTATTGTATATGGAACCCCTTTGAAAAAGCCTCTATAGCTATGTTCACATTACAAGCCTCATTGTTCAAATCCGATTTTTGCTCAAATCCGATCTCTTTGACTGGATGGTTCACACTCGTTTGGGTAAGTGACTCAAATCTGTCATTAATGTGAACGAACCGGTGTCCTGAAATGACCTGCATGCACACATCCTACATCCTACTATGTGACGTGAATGAATCACATGCATCATCAGCACAAACTAACCAGCAGAACGAGCCTTCGCTGCGATAATGAATTCATTTTTAGAGCGAGACGAAGGTGAAAAAGGTGAGATGTGTTGCTTTTCCACCGTTTACAGGCTTTAACTTCTGTTTGGCGCTGCTGCCATGGTAACGCTGAATGATGGTGCACGCACAGTGGAAAAAAAGCACATGAATTCCGATCTGAGCGTTCACATTAAGGTCGCATGGCTATGAATCGGATACGTGATCTAGGACCACATATGAAAGTGACTCAGGTTGGATTTGAAAAGATCAGATTTGCGTGTTCACACAGCCCTGAAAACATCAGATGTGAGTCAAATTAGGGCAAAAAATCGGATTTGTGCCACTTCAACCTGGTAATGTGAATATAGCCTATATAGCCCCAAAAAGGTTATGCTATTGTTACGATGTCAAGCTTAATATTAGAAGAACCCATTTTGGTGCAATGTTGAACCATTTTTAAAAGTTCTACAGTCTCAGACAGCACAGAACTGTGAACTGTGACGTTTTTGCTATTTCTGATTTTTCCCCCCTTTCTGATTTTTTCCCCCCTCTTTCTAAGAGCGCCACCTATTGGTTAGATTTGTTACACAACACCGTATTTCTTGTTTATTCAGCTTACTTTAAGCTTGGATTGATCTAAATGTTGGCAGCGGTGGCAGCGTGTTATACTGTTATAAATGCTTTACTTGCTACTTGCTCTTCATTTTCTCTTTTTCTTCTCTGTTTTTTGGGTCCAGATGTGTAATTTCTTTTGCAAAATCTTTAACCAGTTGTTTTTTTCTCCTTACTCAAGCATCATAAGCCCTATTTGGACAGGATTAGTTTTACATGAGGAGGTGGGATAATGTGATTTTTACCAGGGTTGCTCAGTGATTTTAGTCCCATTTTTTCCCAACTCCTCTCTCCCGTGTCAGTAAAGATCCCAGCGCCTTTCACCTTCTTTGAAATGAGCCATAGAAATAACCCCAGGCTTTTTTAATCCCCTGTGAATCAACATCGGTAAAGTGCTATCGTATCACGTGGAAAAGGAGTTCCTTAAGTAGGGAGGCACTGGAAGAAGCATTTACTTGTTCTCTCTTGTGAAAATCAAGCTGATATGTACTGTCCTACCTCATGTTTATGACTCTAAACATTAAAACGTCAAAATTACAGAAAAATGGTTTGATTTTATGCAGTGATGTTGACTGTTGGCTGTGAATTCCCTGGCTAATGATAATGCTAATGACACAGAGTATTCACTTAAGACAACAAAGCAGATGCTTTGAGAGAATGGACTAATAATAATTTGAGTAGCCACTCTCATCAATGTCATTTACACCGAGGTTTCTTATCCTGTGTGAATTGATCTTAAACATCCTTTGGTTCTGTGGTAAATTGCCATTACCTACCTTCCCATGAAAAACTAAGTTCGTCCAAATAGTGCTATAGAAAACTTAATGATACAGTAATAACCCAGAAATTGTTAGGGGGCTTTCGACAGCTGCAGGGCCCTAAGCAACTGCTTATTTTGGTAGAGGTAGAGCCAGCACTGCTTGCAGTTGCTGATGTTCCTCTGCCTTTTAAAAACAGGTGCAAATTAGTGTTAGGGTCTTAAAAGACATGTTGTTGAGAGACTTCTTTTAACATTGGCAGCAGATGCAATGATTAGACTGAGGCACCAGCCTTGGACCCAGTCCCACTTCATCATCTGTCCCTGTCACTTATCCCTACCCCTCCGTTTTGTTTTGCACCTAGGGGTCAGGTGTCCCAGTAGGGCTACATGACCCTCCATACGGAGGTTTTATAGAGGCACACTCCAAACAGAGTGTTATGAGAGAAAAACAAAAAACAGCAAGATGGCTGTGCAAGCGACCAAAGAAACATACAAATGTGAGTATTTTTTCTGTTAAAAATTATGAAAACTTTTGTGTTATCTTAGTTTAGCGTTGTTTCAAAGTATTATGGTCCTTTTCTTCCTAACAAGCATAAAAATTTGCTAGTAGTAGTGTAAAGTCTTGGTAGCTAGCTAGCAAAATTTCCCATTCTACCTTAAATGGTGCAGCAGTTTTGACGCCTGAGGCACCAGAATATAACTGCCTTTTAAATGTTTAAGGTGGGACAGGAAAATTTGCATAAGAAGCTTGCCACTTCAGCTTCATATCACAGAAGAATTAGGGGTGGGCGATTATAAAAAATTGTCGCATCCCCCTTCTGTTAATGAAGTAATGTTCTTTTTATTTGAGGGTTGTCCCATTTCATGGGGAAGATTTCAACCACTACCCCTTGTGCAAGGTGACACTTGAAAACAAAGGGTAGGGGTAAAAATAATCCTTGAGGCAGCCACAAAGAAACCCTCTATATGTATTATGCTGTCATTGTATCCTACAGCACTGTGTGAAGGCAGGCGTTTGAAAGCACTGCTAGAAAGAGTTAGTGAGGTCCCATTTCAGTACTTTTCTTAAATGCCCTTGCCCACTTCCACTCATGCCTCTGATGTGCATCACTCTTATGTTACTTAAGAGGCCACTTTCAGCAGAAGAGGAGTAGAGTACAGTAAAGAGCGGATTATTCAAGTGCTACGCACTCGTCTTTCGCAGGTTATCTTCAATGAGCTAATCAGCTAGTCATGCAAACCTTGCAATGCAAAACACTTTTTTGTGGAGTTTGAAGATGATGTGCATACAATTTGTGAGTAATGCTTTGTCTGGCTGTTTTGGTGTAGAGCTGTGCTGTATTACCTTTCGCCGTGTAGCCTTTAGCATGCTTACTAGCAAACTAGCAGAGGAAAGTGATGAAATTGTTTCAGCAGTCATGTATAAGAGATGGAGAAGTTCATAGTCTAAAGCCCAGCAAATCGAATGTTATGGTTTTGAAATGTGAAGCATTTTAAAGTAGTTTACTGCACTGGTTTAAAAACACCTTTGTCCACCATTTTTTTTGGTTCGAAAAGGGAAACGTGTCAGGTCGCAGTGATTTTTGGGTAGATTCTGCTTAACACTTGTGTTCACTTAATCCCTTGCACCTTTGAGGGCTAAACTCACAACTTCACTTAAGCTAATACAGTAATGTAACGATATTTAAGATGCCACCATGGATTCCTGTGAGGAGAATTGATGAGACCAAGTGGACACAGGGTTGCTAAAACCGTTGGTGAAGCAGGTGGTGAGATTATCAATAAAGAAAGCAGTTAATCCACTTCCTTTTGTGGTCAGTATAAAGGGGAATGGGCAATTCCAAGCTTGTCTGAATGGCATGTTTACACAAGGGCTGCCCAGTCCTGATCCTGGAGGTGCACCACCCTGCAGATTTTAGCTTTAGCCTTGATCTAACACACCTGATCCAGGTAATGAAGACCTTCAGGAGCATCTGATTATTATTATTAGTTTCTTCATCTCATTCAGGAGGCAAAACGTGATGAACTCTTTCACCCACAGCTTGGATCTCCATAACTCCGTCTGAGCTGATTTTAGAAATGAGGCTCCACACAAGATGGAGCACAAAATACACAGGCCAAATGTCAAAAAATAAAATGCGCAAATTTATGGCACATTTTAAATTTTGTGCTTTACTTTTCCAATATGTTAAACTCCAATCAATAGAAACTGTGCACTAAAATTAGCAGAAAAATGCTGTATTTAAGTTTCTTGTAGAGGATAGTTTAATGTATTTTCACATAGAAAATCAACAAAATGTGTAATTTCTTGTGACTTTTACACATGACTGTGTCAGTCTTAAAGACAAAATAACAGAAACAACCTGTTTAATTTTAAAAGGATACAGGACATTTAAATATGACTTGTGACCATTTATGGTCCATAAAGCATCACAAATGTTGTAACTGGACTTCAGGGAAAACGAGTACAGTGCGTCAGACAGATGTATGAAGGTCATGCCTTCATTACAGGTTGTTGTTGTGTCTTACTTAGCTACCTGAAAGTTTCTTTGGTGGCAGCCTGGGCTTAGTAAAGAACAGGTGTTGTCTTTCAATCCCTCTGAGGTTTTGAAGACCTCCATGGCAGTTTCCCTGATTGATAGTCCGTTGCTCTTGAAGGATTACATCATCTGATGGATTTATGTGGCTTTTGCCTGTTTTTTTGTGAAAGAAAAGACATGAAAAACAGCAGTTGTTTCTCGGCTTCAGCTTGCAGAAGGCCTTTAATGATATTAATTTACTTTATTTTCTCTTTCTTCCTCTCTTTCTCACTCCATCTTTCTGTCTTTAGGGATTTGGAGATAATCCTTGTTGTTTTCTCTGCCCTTAGAAATTCGATGCACCTCATTTTCCGCCACGTCCGTCCTTACAAATCTGTTCTCGCTCTCTCAGGCAGCCTGCAGAGATAGAGGAGGGCATAAAAACTCCAGGACTGAAGTGGAGCCCGATGATTATCATGATTATTCTCGTAATTATGTGGAGAGGTTTTCATTCAACCAACCTTTCCTTCCCTTCTGCATATAATGGTGTTCCCCCCACCCCTTCTCTTTCTCAAACCACCTCTTGGCAATTTATTGCTTGTTTGGTGTAGGGGATATTAATGCAGTAATGAACAAAAAATCCTTGGGGCTACCACCAAGAGACCCTCTCTGTATATTATACTATTATTGTATTCTATATTACACTGCGTGAGAACAGGTGCTTGAATGCAGCACCAGAACCAGTTGCTGAGATTATCGATGAAGAAAGCAGTTAATCTGCTCCTTCTTATGCCCACTTTATGGAGTCCTGTGCATCACTGAGTAATTCCCAGCTTTATGTGGATGACATGTTTAGATTTAGGGATGCATCAATCTGACTTATATTAATAATAATTAATATACATTGATGATAATGCCTTGTTGTTCATGGTATAATCAATACAGGCAAAGTGACTAACATAAGGTAAACTGCCAGAAGTTAAAAATAATTAATAGTAAACTGAAAGATGAAAAATAATGTAAATTTCAGAGTTATAAAAAGAAAACAAGTCAATAGTTAACAACCTACACATGTTCTGCAGCAATGGAAGTAAACTAAGCATTGAAAGTTGATGCAAACAATTCCTACTGGTGGACTAACCTTTGTTCATCACTTATAAACCCTCTGTGTGTATGAAAGCACTGTTGGACCAGACTAATCCCTCTGACCAGTGTTTGGACAATATTGCACTGCAGGATGTAATATATTGCTATCGTAATGATGAGAAAATGACAATTAAGAAAAGAAAACAGAGAGACCACTATAACCCTTAAAATGGAGGTATTTCCATTAGAGAAACTGCAAAGAAACAGATTCATTACAGTCTGTAATTGTAGAACTGCATCTATGTGGTAAGCGGAGCTGATAAAATAGGCTAACACATCCTCTACAGAGAACACGTCTGTACATTTTAATGCACAAACACTGTTTATTTACTGAATTTCACATATTGGGGGAAAATAGTGGCCTGTGCAAAAATTATGGAACATTTCATATTTGATAAGTTGTTTCCCCAATATGTTCAACTCAGCAATTAAATATTTTCATTTGATCATTTGTTCTAATTGTGCAAAAATGTGTTCCCTGTAGAGGATATATGAACTTATTTTCACTTAGAAAAATCAGCAAAAGATGTAATTTGACTGGTGCCAGTCTTTAAATGACTGTAAATAGTGTTTCTAATTTAGTGTTTTCCATTAATTTGACAGTTGAAGTTCCTTAGAAGAATGACTTTCAACTGTCTGTAGGTGTAGCTGCTTTCATTAGGCTGAAAACTTGCAAAACAGAGTTGGTTTTTTTTTGTTATTTGATACCAGAACCAGGCTGAAGTAGCTTATTCTATCAGTCTTTTATGTATATTCTTATTTAATTTTAGTTATTGCAGATCAATTTATCAGTAACCGTGTAACTGTCAGCCAGTCTCTCGGCCATTTTATGTTAAACTATTCAGTTTATCACTGCCTAGAACTGAGCATAAGACTGCCAAGAAAGGTGTGCCTTGACATGTGCTTGTGTGATTAAAAGGTAATATTCTGTGTTCCTGTATCAGCACTCTGTTTTAACAGTATTGTATCACCCAGAATTTTCCAGTCCCACAACATCTGGTGGTGCACTGTTTGAAATCCTACATACAGCAGCAGTGCAGACTGATGTTTTTGTGCCAGGCGTGGTGCTTTTTGCACAAGAAATACCAGGCAGCATGAAATTAAATGGCAATGGTAATTAATTCTGGGCAGCTTCTCTGCACATGCTGGGAGAGGTTAGGCTGTAAGCATGTAGAATAGGGTTTTAAATCACTCTCTGGATGGCCAATTATTTTTTCATGGAAATAAATTTCTTGTCAGCAGCGCTAATTGAAATAGCAACTGACGTTGGAGCCGTCCTAGGTGTGGAAATTTTAATTGCTCTCTCCCGCTTGTTTTCACACAAGGTTGCCACTGTGGAAAGTAAATAAAACAGACAGAAAAATATTTAGTGGTCTTGCACAGTAGGTCTGTTTAGTGGGATACTTCTGAATTGTGGCATTTCGCAGCTTCTCGGTGTTAAAACCTGGCAGCCCAAACATAAAAGAATTACACACTCCTTCATGCCCTTTTGCCTTTGTAAACCTATGTTATGTAATTCGCCCAGTTCAGCAGCAGACTGCTTGATAATTGGGGGAAATGGAGAACTTCTTTTGTCTTCTTTCACAGATGTACAGCTGCAGATCAGCAGCCGGATGCTGTAATGGTGACTAATGCACCCACCACATTTAAATGCGCAAGACTTAATGGAAGGCACTTAGCTTACATCTTTAACTGATGATGGGCTGAAGCGCTTCTGTAATTGTCATTGGAGGGAAAAAATGAAAGGGCACTCTTCAGCAAAACCTACGTTAAAAATATGTTAACAAAATCTCACTGCGTCTTAATCTAGAAACGATTGACAGATAAATTGATGCTTAGGATTCTCAAAGTGGTGATACTTAGTGGTATGCAAAGCTTTAGATCCATATTTAACCAACAGTATTCTTGTCTTGCTCACTGTTAATGTGTAAAAGTCCTCAGATATTCTAAATACTCAAAAGCTTGTTTTGTTGCTCAAATGGAAGGAGAGTTTACAGGAAAATTACGTTGATATTTCAACATTTCTGCATGATTCAGTTGTTAAGATGTAAATAAAATCATTCACAGTAGTTTAGTGTGAAATGCTCCTTTACAGAGAAACTTACCTAGCCAGAATTCTTCACAGTGGTAGTGATAGGAACCAGGCGACCGAAGCGTTTGATACCTCTAAAAGCTCCTGCACAGAAAGCTATAACATGAAATGGTTATGAATATTTTGCCTGATAACTGAGACATTTTACAGTATGATTTTGGCCTAAAACCTGTTTTTAAAGCTTCATTAATGGCAGAGAGATGCACTCTGTATGTCGTAAAGCAAAATAGCCCCCAAAGAAAAGATATTTATTTCAAATTTCCACTATTTATTACTATAAACATTACTTATAATTAAAGAAGAAAACAATTTGGATAGTGCATAAAATAGCTGTTTGCATTGTAGACATTGCGACCCCTGGTTCCCAACATTACCATTGTAAAGAGTCAGTAAGTTTATCTGCAATGCACCATTTCACATCAGAACACTCTGAATGGCGTTGTTTGCATCTCAATGACTGAGTAATGAAGACATTTTGAAAATTTTGTGAAATTCCCCCTTTAGCAGTGGCCTGATTTCCCAAACCTGATTAAAAGTGGGTTCATGAGTTCTTGAAGTTTGCTAATCCATTCTTAGATGCATGATTCTCTCTTAAAAGCTTCTGAATCGATTCACAAAACATATCAACCAGATTTTTATACAGGCTCTCACTACTGCACACTTAGCAGTCACAAACTGGTCACAATTTTGGAATAAAAGGTATGAAACCATAGTAAACATGAACCTATATAAGAATGTGGCTTTGCTTTACAAATACCTTGGTTACACTGTTGACAGACCAACAGTCTAATCCAGTATTATTCACACTTAAGCTTTAGTTTAAGAATTTACTAAAAGATGAACTATAAAACTGCAACATACAAAGAAAGAGACTTGTTTCCTGAACTGTTATTACTATTAGAAGTACTAGAATTGAACTACTATTAAACCAGTCTGGGTAAGTCCAGGTCCAGCAGCATTAGCTTGGAGCTTATATAACATTAAAAACCTCATAAAAGCGCTAGTGAAAGTAAGTACGTAATGTAGTTACTTGGATAAAAAGCTTCTTACAAGGTGGAAGTTTCTACATTGTGCAAAATTCAGGGATCACCCTTCATTTATTTAATTTCCAGTGAAAGCAGCCATTAAATGCAAGTTATTCATTTTCAGGAGATACTTCTGAGAAGATTAGATATAAGATAATCCATTTGCATAAGGATGGGGAAAGTCAAAGGAAATAAGTGAGAAAACAGGAGTTTACAAAACTGGAGTTCCAAAAACTATTAAAAGATACAGAGAACATTGGACTCCTAACTGCTATGCAAGGCCTAGACTGTGTCCAGACAGTTGAATGAATCTTCTTTTCCTATCTGCTTTCTTTGCTTTTTCCTGAACTGTAAACTGTGGCCTCACTCAACCCTTTAAATGGCCAGGACCCACTGGCAGGTCCAAAGTTTTACTATACACTTCTATAACCTAAGAATAACTCAGCAAGTTTGTATTGTTGTCCATGTACTTACTGAATAATAAAGCCTAGGATTTTAAGGTGTTATTATATATTGCCAGATCTGACTAGCAAGTAGCTTCCCATGGCTACAGATCAGGTGAACTTGGGGAAAGTCTCAGATAATCAGATAAAAAGTACTTAAAGCTTTCATTTGCTTGTTGAGCTGATAAGAAGCCTTTACAGAGAAAAGGAAATGGACAAAAACCCCAAGTGTTTACAGATCATACAAAGAAGCTGCTGGTGTTCTCAGAACAATATACTGACCACCCCAGAGTCCAGACTGAATGTGTTTGAGTTTACATGAAACGCAAGAAACAGAAAATGCAACCAGCTTCTAAGACTGAACTTTAGAGGTGTGAAAAAATGTCCGTGCAGATTTCTTTGAAAAACTGAAATTAAGTCTACTGAAAAGCATGGAAGCTATAATAAAAGCAAAGTCGGGGACTCAGTGAATGATAAAAAGCCTGATATAATATTTCGTTATTGTGGTGTCTGTGTGATGTTCTGTTAAATTTTGTGTTTTCTCATTTTTTCCTTGACACTAGAAAATGTAACTTCTTTTTAATGACTGTTTTGTCTGGAAATTCAATAAATGAAGGGTGGTCTCTGACTTTTGCTAAGTACTGTATGTGCTGTGTACATGCAACATGATTGACAGGCAAGTAGATTTGCCTTGTTGCCCTGATGGGTAAAATATTGGGTTGCCCACTTTGTTTGTTTTTCTCTTGTTTACAGAGCCTGGGGCAGCCACAGAGACTGGATTTTTTTCTCCCCTGAGCATATATTTTATTGATGGTTGCCAGAATGTGAGAAGAATCTTGCCAAATATTACAAAAAGTGTTCTGGCTTTTGAAATCGATGGCCTCGAAGCCTAAACCTACACTCAAAGAAGATTTTCAGTAATAATGAGTTCATCATTGACATTGGCAATGTAGTCCAAGATTATGCTTAGTTCATGACTGGTCCTATGTTTTTTTAATATTTTTTAGAGCTCCCTATTATCAACAGTTTAGAGTTTAATGGCTTTGAATAAAACAAAAGTTCTGTGTTTTTAGACTTTTCACCCTTCAGGAACTCATGAGGAGGATGACAGTAAAAACCCAGCGGAATCGGGAGGGAGGAAAGATTAACATGCTGAATCAGAGACGTCTTGATATCTAGACATCTATGAAGTGGTGCTTAGTTTGGGAAAATGCTTGTCTGACTTTCAAAGTCATGACTTGAGAACTCTAACCTGGCCTGCCTTTCTCTTTCCTTCTGTTCCTTTAGCTGTCATGATGAATTACTTTTAAGGCATGCATGTGGTCCCAGCAGTGTTCCGAAAAAGACGCAGATTCTGGCAGCAGCCTTTCCTGGAGTTTGAAACTGCATGCATAACTTTAACAAATCACTGTCTCAGTGGTGTATAAAAGGCAGAACAAACAGTACAGGTCAGTTTGTTCCTAGAATAAAGCAGCAAACCACAAGAGGTCGTACTCTATAGTGATTTTACCACAGTTTTACCACATAAAACTGTAACACAAGGCCTGAAGTGGTTTGATGCTTTTTAAAACAGTACCACCCTTCATTTATTTAATTTTCAGTCTAAATGGCCATTATGTACACGTTTTTCATTTTTCATTGTCAAGGAAAAAAGCAGAAAACATATTTGTTTAACATAATTGTGAAGTAGACAGCGTTGCAAACATTTTTATGACATTCAGTCTCTTCTTGTGGACCAAGGAAATGGTTGATTTCTGATGAGTTCTATTAGTCTGTCAATTGGCTTAATGCTAGGGCCCAGTCAATATATACACTGCATGACCAATGCTTTTTTTTTAACTCTTTACTGCATGGTGTTGCCTTATGGCAACAGTGTCTGTTTTTAATGACTGCAATCATCTGTTTTTTCTTTTCTTTCGTGAAACTGGAGGGCTTATGACTAACATGGCATACTTTCATCTGATAAAAAGCCTTCCTGATGCAGTTTATACATCTTTTTTTACACTGATCACATAATGAAGCCATGCCTCTGATGCCCTCTCAAAGAATGTATATAATTCAGCATTATCACATTATATAACAGTAATATTATAACATCAAACAAAATGTAAATGCAATCTGTGTGAGGGTACAGTTTCCTTTTCATAAATAAAACTAGTTTAGATTTTGTAGGTTTTACATAAAAGGATAAAATATAATTGTTGCCATGTGGCAACTGATTGTGACAGTGGAACTGCAGCGTGCAATGCATACAATGGGAGTAGATCCACTTTTTGCATATTTGGCTGTTCTGCACATCCATGCCTGGATGATGAATGTGGCTATGTCCTATGGCACTGTGTTCATTTACTTCAGTGGTATGCATTGCAGATTGCATTTCCATAGGTCGTGTGGAATTGCTATAGCCATATGGCAACAAAATGCAAAGTGCTCACTAAAATATTGTTTTAATGATGTCATTTTCAAAAAGAAAAATCATGGAAGTATAAGTGTACATTTCATAATTAATGCAGTTAAGGGTTAAAAGGCTAAAATGTCTGTTAGCTGATATTGGCTGGTCTTATTCTTACAGTTTAGTTTTAAATCTCTGTTGTTCTAGTTAAACAGTGCTTTACATTTGTCAACTGCCAAATATAACTGTTAGTTCTCACATTTCTTAATCCTAAATAAATGGCAAACTCTTTTATAAAATATAATTTGTAGCATGGAGGTAGAGCTTCTCAGAATTTTCAGACATTTTTATTAAATGTTATTTACGCCTTATTTTATTGAAGGTTCTTTTTAAGTCTCTTACTTCTTAAATCTTTTAGTGTTAATTTGCCAGTTTTCCCCTTTATTTCCTATATTGCTTATATTGTGAGACAGTTAGGCTTACGTCAGAAGTATTTTGCAAAATAAGATGACCCATTAATGATTGATACTTTTTCAGCAGGAATTTGGAATACCTTACGTTATAAGCTAGAGGAACCTCAATATTGGTCAATATTATTCGCCAACCAATTTTGAGATTGGGTCCTGCTTCTTTATATCTACAATTTTCACCCGAATTTTCACGCAAAATATCACAATACAATTTTTCTCACAACCCTGTTGATGACCCATCAATAATTGATTCACAATTTTGACTTTGCTTTTCCCGATATTTAGACAGGCCACTGTAGTGATTGTTACTCCGTCCCAGTGCAGCTTATGATTGTTGCACTGTTACATCATGAAATGAAAATCAATGCTCGCGGCCCTGAGAAGTCGCTGCTCTGCTGAACAGTGAAATGACTGGTGCGTGTGTACTGAATCATCCTCTTAAAACCTTGGTTAATACTGTGGACCTGACAGGACCTGTGCAGTGGGATGTCGCCTCAGCCAGACCCTCAGAGAACAGTCTACAATACGACATACACAGTATTAATTTTTCCATATCAGCAACTTGAATTTTCAGGCACTGAGTTAGAATGGAGAACAAAATGACCTCTATTATAAAACATCCTCATTTTTTGTACTCCAGCTTCTTCTTGCCTTGACCTTGGCGCTAAGGAATATGAAGACTTATTCTCAAATGTCCACATCTGAGACCTTGCAGATCTCTCACAGCACTCCATATAGGAAAAGCACTGTCTTTGATTTGGTCTTTTACAGGGTTGAGAGAATTGATGTTGACATTTTAGGTCTTTGAATTTAACATTTTCTTTGAAAATAAATAGAATAAGCATATTATACATACATATATGTATACATATGTTCAAATGTATTAAATATAATAGGTAGCACAGGAAACAGGAAATTCTAGTTCCTTACTTAAGTTACTGCCCCCAATAGTATATGCATTAAATGGTCAAAAGTATGTGAATGTGTGACCATCACATGTAAATGAACTTGTTGGACATCCTATTCCAATTCAAGTTTGTTCTCTGTAGAGGATGTGTACTTATTTTCGCACATGTAGTTTGACTGGCGTGGCTAAAAGTTCGCAAACGACTGTATATAGAATGCTTTTTGCTTAGAGTGTACAATAAAGAATGATATTAAAGGAAATTAAAGATTTATTTTACAAAAACTATTAATTCACAATGTAAACATCTGTCCAGTTACATATTTTATTCCAGTGTGTTGGCCTAGTTTTATAAGGTCCTTTGATATACAGTGGGCTACATAGTCAGAGAGTTTATAACAGTAAGAATGAACATCTGGCAATGAATTTTTTAAGTGCTGAAGGAGGATGTTTAAGGTATGTTGCTGTCTTAAGTCACGGACAGCTCTGAACACAAGAACCAACAAAGCTAGAATAATCTTATCTATATTTGTTTTATGGGTAAAGAATGGAGTCATAACCTGTAACCTGTAAACAAAAAAAAAACACAGTTTCTAATTTAGTAATAATTGTTTGTAAAATTAATACCGAAAGTAAATCTCAAGCCTAATCAAGAACCATACTGATGTATCCAGTATACCGGCTGAAATTCTTCCTCAGGTATGGGTTTTGTTATAACCGTTATACTAGTATGCGACAAATAAACGTGATTGACAAGACATACAAACAGTGCAAAACACACTGACGTTAGCCCGTTTTGCTGAGTGGCTGAGTCAGGCATGTGTAAGTCAAGTTTCAAATAAACATGAAAACACAGCCGACCCTTGAACACCTCCTGCAGTCTAGTGTGTTGCATCTGAAGAAGCCCAATTTGTTTTCATGGCAGCAAACATAAAGGAATGGTGTCCATAGCCTAACATGCGATTGCCATGGTTGTTTCCTCTGAGACCACATGAGGAGCCATCTGACTTGGTATGAGAAATCTGACAAAGCTAAAGTTGACTTCTGAAACAAATTTTTTGGTCTGGCTTAAATGGTGAGGCAGTTACATTCAGGCACCTGCACAAGTATCAGAATGTAACTGCTGCTTCGTTTCGTTCTTGTAGAAATGAAGATGTGAAACAATGGGTCTAGTGTCAGAAAGCAGTATTAACATTATCTATAGGTTTATCTATATACTGTTCCGTTTTGTTTCTACTATTTTGCCCAATGAAAAATTAGATTTACTTTGTTTAAAAATGTAAAATAAATAAATAAATAAAACTATATATATATATATATATATATATATATATATATATATATATATATATATATAAGACGTATACCGTGATATATGTCAAGACCATCAGTTATTTTAATTATACCATGATATAAAATTTGCCTCACAGCTCACTGCTGCAACCATTAGAGCCCTTTACAAACACTAAACAGAAGTTAGCATTAATTATTAGCTTTCAGAAACATATGTTTGTTGACATGGCTCAGATAAAATAATAAAAAAGACAAAATAAAAAGCAGCCTTTCATAAAGACAGTTAGGGGTATCTTCTTTCTAACTGACCAATAAATCATCTTCTATTTTAATTTCTTGTCCATCAATCTGGTGAAGTGAGTCGTTTGAAGGTATGTTGTTCGACGTGGTGTTATTGGCATTTTGATTGGGTGTTTCATGATATGATGCTGTTTTAAGGCATAGAAAGCAAACAAGATGCCTAAGTGGGCGTATCTGTTTGTATTTTGCACAGACTCAAGGGCTCATCACTGTTGCCGTGTGGTCTAGAGTTAGGCCAGAAGTATACTCAATGCATGTATGTGAATGCAAAAGAATTCAATCCCTTGTGTTATGTTTCTGCCGTTAGAGTTGGTCGAGTTGATGTCATGACTATGTTTAACAATTTAGCATGTCCTGTTTAGAAGACTAATTTGTCTCCAACTGTCGACCAAATCATCCTGCTATCATTCCTGCTATGGAAGACTTTGCAGAATATCCTGATTAGAAAACTATAACAGGCTAATTTCATATCTCGAGTGTGAACACTCAACTGTAAGTAATCTTTTTGGTGATACTATTTCACTTCTATTGCTAGTTATGTTAAGGCCTATTCACAACAGGTCAGTTTTTCCGAAAGAAAAGCATCAAATTTCCAAAATGTTAAAAAATCTAAGAACTTTAAGTTTTTAAACTTTTAAATATAAGTTTGCTGGATTTTCTGCATTGTATGAATGCGCCAAAAATCAGGCTGACCCGTCAGAGCTTCATCGTCAGACAAATTTGCATCAAGCTGGTGACAGAACAGCGACAGAAGCACTTGTAGCAGAGCACAAAAGCTTATCAACAAACAACACACTGACTATAAAAATGCAGAGGTTAAAGATAATTTCTGGGGGACCAAAGCTGAAAGGCTGGAAATGACAGTGAGTATGTTACGGTGACTGTATATAACCATTTTATTACTTCATGTAGGGGCATCCTAAACTCAAACTATTAACTTCCCTTGCTAATGAACTCTACTTTTTAATTAGGGGAGCAGCAATGAGAAGCAGAGCCTCAAATTCCCCCACTGACATGTGAAAATACCTTTGGAATTGTTCGTTATACAGCTTCAGCTCTCGTTTGACGCGCTGGAGCTCCCTATGCTGGTGTGATTTCTGTAGGATGGGGTGGATCCAGTGTGTGTGTGTCGTTTAGTTGCAGTGCTTTAAAGGATTGTCGTCTTCTCATGTTTTCAGACAAAAAGTGCTTCAGACTTGGTGTGAAAGTCTCACAACATTAAAAAAAATCAGACTGTGTGTGAATAGGCCTTGAAATGTCCAGATCATTGGCTAAAATGACCAGCGTGTGGACATTTGACTCTTGCTTACGTACTGGTAAGACTAATCAGCTATCAAACATGTTGCCGTTTGGTTAGTTGACTCCATTGTTATTGCCAAAGGACAGTTATAATCTGTGTGGATGATGTGTCGTCACTGTATAAGTCTAAAACATGTGAAACTGTTTCATTTTTTTATTTTCCTTTAAAACATGGTCTTGCAAAGGAAAGAAGTGAAATACTCAACATAGCCTGCAGCTGTACTTGACAGTACATGTGAAGTTACTCAAAGCAGGAGATAGTATAGAGACATGAGTCATTACTGCCGTAAGACATCTCCATGACAAATGGTTTGTGTTAGGGATGATATTGAACATTGAGTACATAATAGCTTTTTCTGGTCTGTGTCACTGGTCATGAAGCCACATTGTCTCTAGAGCACACATTCTCAGCTGTACTGCCTTCTTTTTCTGAAACAGATGCTGGTCTTTCAGGTTGCTTTTTAAATCCCTTTCTTATTAACCAGTCAAACATTCATGACTTTAAAGTGCAAGAGGTTACCTTAAATATATTAACTCATCATTCTTGTTGGATGGTATCCAATATCTGGCAAGGTAGAAATGTTGCTTGCTGCATGCTGTCTAATTCTGCCCAGAATCCTTTTGTTCTTAGAATTCTTTGTTGTGTTTCTCTTTGAAACACAGCTGTAGTATTGGCCGGGTCTAAGCAGGATCAGTATAATCAGGCGCTTTACAAAGATAATATGTCTTTTGATAATAATGGAAAAAATACAATGTTAGTGATCTATATTAGAAACCAGTGTTCATCACTCGAGCCGTCCAATTATCAAAGATAAATAGCGTATTGTAGATGGCAGGAAGTCTCAAATTAAATTTCAAACCATTACAACAGTCATTCACATGTAGTCTTCAGGTTTCAACATAGCCATAATTAAAACCTTAGGCCAACTTTAGAGAAAAAAATGTAAAAAATATAATTTTAGCTCCTACTGTACTGCACCATCTAAAACATCATGCTTTATATCAACTAGGAAGTTCTCACTGATATGTAAATCTGAGCTTGGAAGGCCAAGCTTGATGATGTCATGCCAGACAGATTTGTTTGCCAGTGGCCATCACTGATATCTATGATAGACAAAAGAAAAATGCAACAAAATCAACAAAAAGTTCATATTAAGTTGGTCTTCATATCAGTAATTCCATCCGTGTCCAGCATCTACATGTAGTATGAAGAGGAAAAATGCCAAAGAACCTTTTTCTTATTGGTCTAATGTGATTTTGTTTTGTTATACCTCAGATGAACATGTAAGACTAAACGTAATATGATAAAAAAGTGGTGGACATGGCCATATTGTTTGATCGATTAGAAACATTTCTGTTATGCTCATGCTAGCTTGAACATATGGACCAAATGGCATTTAAAAATTGAAATATGTGCAAATGAATAGTAGCTCACCGAGACTATATTTTGGAGAAGTTTTTTTCTGAAATGAATGTCTTGAATGTTAGATCCAGAGTTTACCAGGTCATTGTGAAAATTCTTTTTATTGTTTTTAAACTCTGAATGGGTTCTCCATTTACTTAAAGCTTTACCCAACATTATTCTTTATTTCTTTACAAATTTCTTAACAACTCTTTGGCTATAATGACCTACTTTTCTGAAGTCATAAGTGTTTGCTGTTGAGGTATCCACATTTTAATCTGAAGGTTTGGAGAAAGTCATGTTTGACTGACATTAAATGGAACATGACAAAATTTTTCTTTACTTGCTGTTATGTTGAGAAGATTTAGGGTAATACAGTCAACAGCTGTAACCAGATATAATCAGCTGACCAGCAAAAAAAGCTACATTAGTATATTGTTTTATCACACAATGCTACCAGGATGGGAGGGTAGAGGCTAGTGCTTGCTTCCTCCAAGACACGGAAAACTCCACCGCACCTTTTCAAACCACCATTAGCGCAATCTCATTGGACAGCTCAACACTTGGAAAAGATCTCCAACTGCAAATTCTGTTACATCTGCAACAACGGCCTTCACGGTACTCATGTGCGGTGTATAAATAAACCTCGAACCAGTCGGTGAAGGTTTTATTACGTTCTTTGAGCATCCTGACAAATCACAGATCACAGCATAGGTCAAACAGACTTTGGTCAAAAGTAATGCAGGCCAGTCTTTAACCACACCACATCAAGATTTTACTAATGTGTTCAGTATATTGCAAATGCAAAATCTAGTAGTATAATAGTATAGCAGTATAATTTGTACCAAAGCTTCTAGTTACATCTACTGCATGTCGTTGATAACTTCATTCTGAGAGAGATTGGTGCAATTTGGCTGGACTCTGTTCTCCATATCTTATTCTTTCTGTGGACTTCAGCTGCGAGACATTTTGAGAAGGATAGAGAGGAAGGCATAAAGCGTGGTGCTGTCTGAAATGGATGAGTAGGCGCAAAAACACAATGAGTCACATTTAGGTTCTGAAAGCCCAGGGCTGCGCGAGTGTGTGTGTGTGTGTGTGTGTGTGGCTATATGTGTGTACATCTCCTCTGCAATTATCTGAATATGTCACCCACTGATGAATTAAAGTCTCCTTTTTTCTCATAGGGATGCCAAGCTTGAGACACACAGGATTACCTTTTGGCCTGAAGGGGGCAATGTGCATCCATGGAAAAGACTGCTAACTTGCATACAGACAGAAACTTTGCAGTCTTTGCTGCAAGCTGTTAGGGGCATTAAAGCCAGCAGTGGTGCCTGTCATATTTTCTTCTTCTTTTTTTCTTTACTCAAGATGATACTTGTTCGTTGTTTGGATTGCTACTGGAAATTCCCATGATGTACTGGTTGTATTATTTGTCTCTTATTTGGTTCTGGTTGTAGGCTTTGAGAACAAAGCTGTTTGGGCTGTTTTGCTTGATTTAGCCTGAGTAGCCTACTTGTTCATCGTTGTAAATGGTGAGATGCATTTGCAGGAGAGAAGATTTGCAGTTTGGAAGTGGGTTTTGACAGACAAAGGAGAAGGAGAAGAATGGAGAGTATGAGAAAAGAGGAGAGACTGTTAGGAGATAATCTAGCACAGTTATATTAGTAATTGATTTATGTACTGATTATTTTGACAATTAATTGAGTAATCAAGTGTTTAATAAAGACCAAACTATGAAAAATAGGCATAAGCGAGCAATAAGAAAAACATGCATATCCTTTCAGAGCTGTCCAAAATGATTATTTGGAAAAAGAAAATCAAGAAAGCATAGAAAAAACACCTTTAATATACAGAGTGGCAGAAAATACATGTGAATGGGTGTGTCCATCAGGTTTCTTAGAGTAAAATCTGCATTATCACCATGCAGATTGCCAATGAATCATTACAATTTCAATGAAAAGTTTTTTAATTATGGTACAGAAATTTCTCGATGATAACAGTGCTTAACTAATCCTAGTATATTTGCAAGCTCTTCCACTGATTGGTACTGGAACCTATAAACCAGCACAGCATAGCAGCCTGATTTATTAGATTTTGCATTCAGTAATAACATTGGTCAAAGAATGTTTTTGAGTGCTAGACTTACTAAAAAATGTCATAGTAAACAGGCAAACCAAGAACCGATGATAAGTTAATGTTTTTAGAAGGGTCTTTTGCTTTGAAATGCCCCAGATACAAAGCTTTGGGCCAGTTTTCTGAATCTTATTCAGGTTTAGTTCCTCATTAAATAGTGTTTAGGCAAATAACATGGCCTTCTGTAATCCTGTAATCAGGAACCCAACATTGGCTGTATTACCATTTAAAAAATGCCATGTTTATTATTTATAATGTCCAAACATCACTAGAAATCACAAGTAATCACTTGAATCTGTCAGATTTTAAAAGACAAATAACACATAGACTTCTGAAGTTCTGGGTCATTCTGTAGTGAATTTCATGCCCATATTAGGAACTCCAGGTCTAAGCTGGAATTCTCTATGAGAGAAATTGCTGCCATTGCGTCCTGTGGTATACTAAAATGCCCCATGCCAAAATGTTTTGTCTTGTGGACATTTTTCTCCTAAATGTCTTTGAATTGCAATTGTGTTTAGCAGACAAAATATGAATAATGCTACATACATGCAAGCTAACACTCCTGCGCTTTAAAACAACATTGCATGAAACTATTATATGCCAGCACCAGCTAGTCAAACTGTGGCCTAAAACTGCCAAAGCCCCTAAACTACCTCAGTGACAAAGCTTGCTGGTTTGTGTGGGGTATTTTGGAGAGTTTGTCAGTTTTATGATGTCAGTCCAGTGTGCAGCAGTGTTGGCGTGCATGTAGAAATAGTAGTGTTTCGGCTCCTTAACAACAAGCAGGCTCCTTTACAACAAGCAGTTTAGCTCTCATGTAGCAGTAGTTATTTTTTGGCTTCTTAATGTAATAAATTATTATTCCAAGGACCTGGCAACATTCAGAGGATAAATGTCTGTGTGTATCAGCTTTGGAACACAACAGTGGTGATTTTCGAAAATGGCATTCGTTTCTATAGAGAAAACCAGCTTAGACCTGGAGTTCCTAACACAGGCAATACAGTTTCAGAGGTCTGTTGCGAATGGCACAGAGTCTGAAAGGCAACCTCAAACCATTAGGACCCTCATTTAAATTCAGTGTAGAGGGTTTTCTGTTTTTTCTCACATAGTCATAACCAGTGTTGGCCATAACGTGCTACAAAGTAACGTGATTGCTTTTTTCTTTAACAAAGTAGTGTAACACATCTCAGTTTAAATTCTTGTACTCTGATTACATTTACGGACTTAATAATAATTTAATACTTGTGTTACTCCTGTCTCTAATATAGCAATAATATTTATGCACAATGCATTTAACCATAAATTTCCTCAATATAGATTATCTGGAGAAGTTGTTATTAATTTGTAATGGATTACTGCTCCAAGGCAAGTTTTCTTTAGTCGTTCAGTATTTTTTTTGGTATTTAGTATTTTTAGTATTGTGCTGTTTTCAAATACTATAATGTCATATCATACTATGCCCAACCATCTAAAATGTGCATTATATCTACTAGGAAATGCTCACTGATATGGAAGCCCAAGCAAATAGCATTTCTTTTAGGGGCCTGAAACCCTTCTTTTTGCCTGAAGTGTTTGCACAATTCCTTTTTTAAACCTCCTTTCCTGAGTACCAATCTTTCTCTCTTTCATTTCAATTTTCCATGTTGTGGCAGCTGATTGCTGGTTCTTTAGATGATGTAAGCGATTGCTAAAGCCTGCTCCAAAAAGCCATCTATACCAGGAGGCCAGAAAAGTGTATGCCCTAGCAGAAATTCTTATGAGGTGCTTGGTTACATGTCTGCAGTGGCAACATTTTTCATAATGGCCCTTCGGAGCGTGCTGATAATGGGCAATGACTGCTCCAGATAGATGGAATCTAAAAACCATGCACTATTACTGAAGAAGGTCATCTGGCTTGGTAGAGGGCAATTTTCCCTCTTTGGAAAAGACTTAATGCACTCCTCAATTGGAAATGTCAGTTATGCCTTCCAGTAATACCGATGAGTGTTGGACACAATTGGATTTTCTTTCGCTGCAAAGTAAAGGTTCAAGTGTTCTGAAAACGAGGCACCGAGTCTTTGCATATTCATGCCTATTCAAACCTTGCTCGTCTTTGTTCAATTGTAACGGTTTAGCTCAGCGCTTGTTTGTGTGCCTTTTCCATGGAGATTTTGAGTTTTTCTTTTTTTTTTTCTTCACAAAAGAGCCCTTTAAAGTCAGAGCCCCTTATGCAATAAATTAAAGCGCAGTGTTTTTTGAAGTGAACTTTAATTAGCAGTCCATAATTATAAAACACTTGCGCGCTTGAGCAGCACATTAATGAAATGTAGAAGTGTTATTTAAATTGAAATGTAGAATAGAACGTGTGTGCTATTTTGCAACTTGGACTGGGATTTAATGTGTCATTACAAATTAGATGGTTGCATGAGGAGTTTTTCTTTTTTTAAATATCAAAAAGGTCTCAGATCATGTTTGGAAGCATTGTTTAATTGTAGGAATGTAATAGCCTGAAGCTGCCAGAATCAACTTCTAATTGTATTTGTGTGCTATTGTCGCTTGGCTGAATTCTCTGATTCCATTTTAGCTGTCGCCAGACCAACGCAATCTTCAGGTCAGCACATTTCTAGCGATATTTGCCAACTACGTTTTTTTTAAAAAGCTCTCGCACAAGTGCTCCAGGGTCATATTGCATAATCATGCCCAAGAAGGGCTGCATAAAAGCACGTTTCAGAGCACTCATTCTACGCTACATGACAGTCGCATGAATCATTCACACCACATTGCCTTTGCAGAAGAAGTGAATAGTATTGGTGGCTTCAAGTATCCAAAACAGTAAAGAACTGTGTAGATGTTTCTCGTGGCAATAATTCAGTACTGTGGAAAGGTCTGAGACCAACCTTCATTTAGTAAATTTATAGTCAAAACAGCCATTAAGAACAAGAGATATAGGAGTTTCCAAGGATACAGAGAAAATGGGACTCACAACTATGCAAGACCTGATAGACCACCAAAACTGTCACTATCAGATAAACAGTACTTAAAGCTTTCATCTTTGAGAGAAAATCAAGCTCCACTCTTGGTACAGATCTGAAAGAAATCCACAGACAGTGTCTGTCCATCCTTCGTTTCCTTTATTTTAGTGCTGGCCAAATTAAAAGGAGAATAAAATGAAATATCTGAAGGTACCTCTCATAAGTGATTTCTGTCCTGTTGGGCGACATTAAGTTATTAAGTTGAATGAGCCCACTAGCCAAATGCTACTGTCTCTGGTATTTACTGGAAATTTCCTTTTGTTGTTTATTTCTTATATAGTCTAATCTTAATACTGAAGGGAACATCCAGGTGATGATATTTGATCCAAGGTAATTTGGGTAAATTACACAGATACTTTATCCTGTATGAATCAGCCAGTCAAGTCACTTAAAAATGGCCTTGCTGGACCACTTTTGGTAAAACTATTCAAGCTTGAAAGAGGCTAAAGAAACTGCTGGTCTTCTCTGAACAATGGGCGAGCCAACTCTGAGCCCAGACCTCAACATCATTGATTATTTTGGATTGGGAGAAGCAGAAAGTGCAACCAGCTTCTAAGACTGAATTTTGGTAAAGAAGAAAAATATCCCTGCAGACTTTTTTGAAAAACTGAAAGCAGGTCGCCCAAAAAAGAATGGTAGAAGCAAAGGATAGACACACTAAATACTCAAAAATTAGATATTATATTTAGTCATTGAGACGTTTATGTAATTTTCTGTTAAATATATAGTTTTTTCTGATGTTGAAAAACCATTAACTTGATTTTAGTGACAGTTTTGAATAAATGAAGGTCTCTGACTTTTGCACAGTACTGTATATGTCACATGGTTCTCCTGTTGGTTGGATCAGTATATGAAGGTTAGCCCTTGCCTTAGCAGGTTGACATTCTCTGGAGAGCTCTACAGTGATCTACACTGATAGGATACCCCACTTATCTCCTCGGTGTAATCATGGTTTGCCGGAGAGGGAAAAGGGATGAGGAAGAATAAGGAAAAAAAAAGTGCACCGGTTGCCTTGGATACACCAAGTATTGTTCATTTTGGGTTTCATAACATTGTTTGTGGTTTATTATTGTCATTTTCCCTCCCCAACACTTCTGAACTCGTGTTAAAAGGGAGACATGCACAACTAGCCAAGTAATGAGGCCTTTTCTCTCAGAGTCTGTCCAAAAAGTGCCCTGATCGTTGATAACACAAGCTAAATATATGACTGAACGTTTGAGTACGAAAGCTCACCCTCAGGGCAAAAAGGCTGTGCTGATCATGAAAATTGTTGCTCGCAATTAATTGTCAAACACATAATTGTGGTTACAGTTAAGTGGCCCTTTTGAAACTCTTAGACTTTTTTTATTGCTAGTCTAATTAAATCACCAATAACACATTAATAAAACAATACTGTTTTTTAGATGATGAAATCTGCACCACACTTATTGTTTATTTGCACCGTTTTGACTGATGTCCTTAATGGTTTGGCAAGCAGATACTGTAATATTCTACAGTTAAATCGCTTTATTTTTTCAGATATGCATTGTGGTGTACACTCTAATATAGGCTTAAAGGCTTAATATAACCAATACCTGATCTATTAAAATATATCAGCTCGAATCCAATCCAAAGACAGGCCTAGTAGCAAGGACTTTTTTGAAAATTAGATTTCTGTCAGTTTAAACATTGCAAAAAATGTAAAAATTAAACATTTTGTTGTTAATCTGCTGCTACAATCACTGTTATGTAATGACGTCAATAAGTAATGATGCCGATAATTGCTTCAGGCCTCATTCACTTGAGCTATTACTTATAAAACTTGACATTTTGATGTCAGAAAAGCTGGAAAAACTAAGGCTGAACATCTGAGACATCTGCAAATTATCCTTAACATTCACTCAATTAATGTTTGTGGGCAGTTCTTGGAGCATTGCCAAAAAAATCTAGGTCCTTTAATGTGTGTTCCAGAGTAGAAAAACTATAAAATACATTCTCGAGAGTTGCTTAGCGTAAAACCGAGGTTCAGGATGGTGGCCTCTGAGTTCCTCACAATATAAAACCTGTGACCTCAAGCAAACTGGATTTATTTGAGACCATTGGGCTTTTGCAGTCTAATAGAATGGCTCGGCCATTACCAAGATGAAATGGCCAAATAAGTGACTTAAGAGAAGCCCCTACAAGCGATGGGCTCTGTCAGCTTGCCGCTTTCCTGTCCTTTGATAGTGTGCTTCGCTATGGAAACAATTTAATCTCTTTAATAGATTTCCAGCCAGATTAAGGCTGCCAATATGACAGAGACAAGTTCTTTGTGATGAAGCAGAATTGCAAATCTAGTTCTCCCCCTCCACTCTGACCTGACATGAGACAAAGAAGCTGGACGTGGGCCCAGAAGGCGTGGTGCAATCCTGGAGTGTGGTCTGCGGTCGGGTCTTTTTGCTCAATTTGTGAATTTTGTGCTCGCAAGGCCAAGAAAGTATAAAATCAACTCCCGTGCCAATTTCTCTAGATAGGTAAAACTGAAAGACTATACTTATACACTGCTACCTCAGAAGAGAACATTTTCAGGAAGAAGTTAAGTTAATGCCTTTAGAAAGCAGTTTAAAAGTAAAATGTGTTTTTCAAAGTTCTGAATTGCTTTATGTTTTCCCACCGAACAGATCTGGCACCTACATGCATATTCCACACTGTAACTACTATGAGGTAGCAAGTAAGGAAGATTCTGATTCGGAAGCTGTAGTTAAGGTACTTTTTATGTAGTTGTAGTATTAACTTTGAAATAGACCTTGAATGGACATTTAGTTGTAGAAAGCCTTTTGCTATTGAATGGTCTTTTGCTAACAGCTGGGGAGCCATTGCTTTATCATCAATCCATTAGTTGTATCATCATAAATATAACTAATGGATTGTTGTTACAGTTGAATTGGTTCAGTCTCTGCAAATCAGGTGCAGCACTGGGCACAACTGATAAGAAAATTTTGTGTCGGATACTGATATCAGTAGAGCTCTAGTGCAGAAATTTAAAGTCTATGGACTATGAAATTTCTACATAATTCAATCTTTGAGATGTAAACAAAGTCATTCAGGGTGATTTGATGCCAAATGATTCTGAAATGGTTCTTTTCACAACTATTGTGAAACAATGTCTCATGAATCAGGCAATGTATCATAACCATTTCATGTAATAACTTTCTGCGAAGTAGTTTTTAGAGCAGTTAAACTCTTCGAACGTCTGGTTCCATTCACCACCACTGTGAACAATTCAGACTTAAGGTAAGTTTCTCTAGCATGGCGCAGTTTACATGAAACCACTCTGAATGACTCTGTTTATCTTTATGATTTAATTATGCAGACAGTTTAAATTTTTTTCTCAGAAACAATGGACTGGCCACCTCAGCGGCCAAGCTTTAATGTCATTGAATGTGTTTGAGATTACTTAGATGGTGAGAAACAGAAAATGCAACCAATTTCTAATACTGAACTTTGGAGGTGTGGAAAAATATTCTTGCAGGTTTCTTTGAAAGCTGAAAGAAAGTCTCCTGAAAAAGAATGGAAGCTGTAATAAAGGTAAATGGGTGGCGACATTAAATAGTCTTACATTAAATATTCAGATTATATTTAGTCATTAAGCCTTCTGTGTAATTTTAAATTTAAATATGTTACACAAATGTTTTTTTCCTAATGCTGGAAAATGAAAAACTGATAGACGACCAAAACTGTCACCATCAGATAAACTGAAAGCAAGTCGTCTCCCAAAAAAGAGGCAAAGGGTGGACACACTAAATACTAAAATATGATGTTATATTTAGTTATTGAGACTTTTATGTAATTTGTCTGTTAAATATATGTTTTTTTACTGACACTGAAAAATGATTTGTGCTTAATGGCTGTTTTGACTGGGAAATTAAATAATGAAGGATAGTCTCTGACTTTTGCGCAGTACTCTACCTGTTATTATAGGTTATTGTTTCTGTCACAGCTGTGATTTCTGTTTGAAGGTGGGCCGTCAAATGTTGGCTGTATGTCTTTTTGCTCATTTTCTGCTCATTCTGGAAAAAAACTCAGTGCATTCTTTTCTAAGTCGTCTCTATTTCTCTTTCATTGAAGCTAGCATCAGAACTGTACGATTCTTTCTCCTTCTTACTCTCTCTCTCTCTCTCTCTCTCTCTCTCTCTCTCTTTCTCTCTCTCTCTCTCTCCCTTCCTCCCTCTCTCTTACTTCCTCAAGGGTCCAGCATACAGGTGTTGATTGACTTGAAGGATTGCCATTCAACGTGCGAGCGAAATAAGAAAGGCAAAAATTGGCGTTGATCCCGCTACTCCCGCAAACAGGAAGACGAGGTGCCAGTGCCTCGTAGGAGTGTTTTTATAAAGTGTATTTATAGTAGTGTGTTCAGAACCTCGCCAACACTAGCAAAGGGAGGAGGAACGCTAATGACAGCGAAGGGAGTCAGGCTCAATTTTAGTCTACTTTCAGGAGAAGTTAATTGCGCTGGTTTCTTCTACAGTCAACTGAGAATGGAATGTTAGTGGAAGAAGGCAATTATGGCACCTGCGTGCTGAAAAATAAACCATGGGGGAAAGGAATGAGTAAATTTACATTCATATAAAGTTCTTTGAAGAGAGAAGCTTGAATGGGTCATCTACTGAACTGAACTCTGCTTCTGACAAGCAGAAGCCCCAACAGAGAAGAAGAACACAGCTGTAAAATATACACAATCATAGGTTTTAGACAGTCTAACAGAAAATGTACCTATATTAAGCATGCAGAATGGAGGAGTGAGCTGCTCACTTCACAGTATTTAATTAGGTACCTGGATACCGATCACCCTTTACCTTTAATGCAAGCCTAATTGGCTAAAGAATGCATTGGTTAATCAGACGAATAAAAGACTGTTTAAATTACTTTTCACTTCTGTTGAACTTGAGACTTTTGTGAAATAAATATAATTCTGTTGTAGGGCTGTCACATTACTTGATTATTGATTGGTCCATATGCTACTTTGTTCTGTTTTTTTTTCTCCCAAAAGTCCACATATATGTTTGTGTGGGAACCAAAAACAGTCATAATTCATTTGTACATAAGCATTTTCAACCAACCTTCCTTTATCTCTTAGTATTAAACAGGCTGCCTTTAAGACTGAAATATGTCAGTGGCCTCTGTTTCGATTGGCAGTGCAGTCGGGTTTGAAACACTCCTTATGACTTCATTGTGAATGGGCGGAGCTAAACTGCTGTAGGCTGAATAGGCAGAAATATGTAAATGTGTTGGTTTTGTGACTTCATAGAAACAGTGAATTGCAATTAAGCACCTTAGTTTCTATATATATGAACTGTATGGGCTGGGGAGTGAATGTTACAATAATTATGTAAAATGTCAAACTCTTATATTTAAAAAAAACGATGATATTTCAGTTTTCTATTATATGGATTCTTTAAACTCTATTACTCAAAAAAACTGTTGTAAAAATATTTAAAAAAAGTTCTGCAAGTAAGACTGGATAAGTTGTTCATTGAAAGCTACTCGATTACGTACCTTACTTGCTTTTTTTGGTTATCCATGAAAATATTTCTGAGTTGGCTTGGCTACATCATTGGAAGCGACCTATACAAACAGAACTAAAGCGAAACATGATATTACATGAGAAAAAATGAAGATGGTTTGAACCCTGAGACTGGTCACAGTATCTTCTGCTAAGTGCATATTATTTACATCTGCCTGTGTATAGTGTTAGGCACAAGGCACATTAAACTATATGCGTTTCATGATTAGGTGATTGTATTAAAGGTTTTCTAGTTGATCTGTTTCCAACAAAATAGTTTGGAATCCTACTGGAATCCATGGAAGGCTATGCACTTACTATTTAAAGCTGCCATGTGTAAGATTTGGGGATTTGGAGACATCTCTAGTGGAAATGTGTAACTGCAGAACATTTTGTAATGTGGGTTGTTCTTCGGACTCCCCTCCCTGAGCTGATGAATCTGATGATTGCAAGAGTGTTGAAAGAGTATTCAAAGAGAGCTCAGTCTAAACTTGATGAAGGTAAATTATCCATGAATTATCTTCCGTTATTATGTCTTTATCAAAAAAATGTTGATTTTGCATTTGAGACCTAAACATCGAGCAAGGTCTTCTTTTTGAGGCTGTGCATTTAACATTGATTCATAAAGACATATGATGTGGTCTAAAAACTCAAAATCCAACCGACCAGTCTGACTTTTAAATTATTTTTTCAGGTTTTAGAGGGCAACTCACGGCACCACATGTGCACTATATTTTAGCATGTTTTTTTCTCCTGACTCAGTAATGCTAGCTCTTTCAATTTTAACAAAATAATTTACATAGAGCAGCTTTAATTAAGTCTGTTTATTATTGGTTTTATCAATAATTGATAAAGGGTGATCACTCAATTGATAACAGGCATTCTTAATAATACATAGCTTTTAAGAAAAAAAACCCAGTAATTTACACAAAAGCCTTCAGTGTTAAATACAGTGTCCATCTTTTGGTATTTAGTGTCTATGCTTTGCCTTTATTACTGCTTCCATTCTTTTTGAGAGATTTGCTTTTAGTTTTTCATGAATATTTTTCCATGCTTCCAAAGTTCAGTCTTAGAAGTTGCTTGCATTTTCTGCTTTTCATAATCCCTGTAATCCTAAACACATTGAGTGATGGTGAGGTCTGGACGCTGGGGTGGTCAGTTTGTTGTTCTAAATGTTCTGACACCAGCAGCTTCTTTGTTTGTTTTTTACCTTTCTGACTATTTCCTGTTGAACTTCGGTGTATAGAAATTCATATATTTGGTAATATTTTGTATCTAATCTCCTGAGAATTATCTCCTAAAAAAGTGAGCAGCTTGTACTTAGTGGCCGTTTTTAATTTGAAATGAAATAAATGAATTGCGGTCTCTGACATTTGCACAATACTATTGTCTTGAACATATCGTCTACATTATTTATTTTACTAATATAATCAATAGTGGCAGCACTACTATTGAGATTAGTGAACAGTGGGTAAGCACACAAGTAAAAAAAAATGAAAAAAATTGTCACTTTAACACAAAAATATAATAAATCTGAATCTCACCTCAGGACTGGATATTTCTTAAGAGCAATTTGATATGAGCAGGGCTGTTAAAGTGGAAACAAATGGAGAGAAAGTAAGGGGGGAAAAGACTGATGACAAAAATGACAGGAGGTGAATGTTTTTGTCCTTTTAATGGAGAGGCGATTGGTTCTGAAAGACAGATTGTGTCAAATTCAGTCAGTGAACTAATCTGTTTGGTCCACCCTTTTTTATTCCTATTAAAAGTGCTCAAATCCCTCCATGTAGCACATTTAAAGGGTGAAAGGGTGATTCATTTTCAAAAATGAATTTTAAGCACCGTGAGGGGTTGAATGTGCTTTCAGCATTTACAACCAGATTGTTTTGAGAGGTCCCAAATGTGATGATCGCAGTCAGGGCTTGTATAGTGATGGAGCTTCTTTATTGTGGCCTTTGTAATGTATCGACTTGAAAAACAAGCTCCTGTGAAACAATGCGCGTACATCCTTTTATCCTCACTTCATTCTTTTCATGGAAATCTGTTAAAAGACCCATGGACAATTCAATTTTCCTTTATACTTTTACTTTATTATTATGTAAGAGTTTCATTCAGTATGCTAACATTGTTTCAGTGTCTGAAAACGTCCTGTGCCTTCCATATATGGGTTCTATTTGTTGTTTTTGTGATGTCACAAAAGCCAAAACATATACATTCATCTGCTTATTCAGACTTCAGCAGCCATGCGTATTCTAAGAGGTTGTGAAGTGTGTTGTTGTCACGATACGTGGCAACCATTCGGAACAAAGGTCCATTGCATACTTCAGTCTTGAAGGCACGGCAACATAAACAGCCTATAATTCCCATTTTGAATTTGCTGTTTTTGTGATGTCACAAAAACCAACGTATTTGCGTACATGTGCGTAGTCGGCCCACAGCAATGTAGCTCTGCCCATTCATGATATAAGAAGTTATAAGGAGTGTTTCATTTTGAGCCGCTTTTGGAATGAGGCACAATACAGAGCAACCAATCACATTAGAACTCATTTCCATATCAGTCTTAAAGGCACAGTAACAAAAACAGCCCGTATAATTCTGAGAGGTAAAGGGAAGTAGGAAAATGGTTATATAAAAGTGAATTATGAGTGGTTTTGATACATAAACCAACCAGTTTGGCTGCAAAAAACAGCCCATTTTGAATTTGCTGTTTTTTGTGACGTCACTAAAACCAACACATTTGCATGCATCTGCTTATTCAGCCCACAGCAATGTAGCTCTGCCCATTCATGCTATAAGAAGTTATAAGGAGTGTTTCATTTTGAGCCGCTTTTGGAATGAGGCACAATACAGAGCAACCAATCACATTAGAACTCATTTCCATATCAGTCTTAAAGGCACAGTAACAAAAACAGCCTGTTTAATTCTAAGGACAAAAGTGAGGCTGGAAGATGGCTATGTGAAAATGAATTATGACTGTTTTGATCCATTTTTGATAAGCCATCATAACTGGGCCCATAATCATGTAGATATTTAATAACTATTTTACAAAGAACTGAAAAGAACCAGACAATCGACTGCTGCATGAAACAATGAACCTGAAGCTGATTGTAATATATGCTGAATTTCCAGATAAAACAAGACAAAGAGCAACTAATCTGCACAAAAGCTGTACTCAAATATACCAGGACACTTCACCTCAGCTGAGAGAGGAGAAGAGAAGGACAGTGAGAGCATGAACTAAAAATACAAAACCATATGTGAGTCTATGCTTATGGATACTCCAATGGATATGGAGTTCGTGAACCACTCTCCATGGTGTGATTAATGCATTACCATTATAAATTAATAATATAGATTATGCGGAAATGGCTTGTGGAAAGAAGTAAGCCTTGCACCAGTTTCCTCAGAATGATCTAGTCAAAGCATTGATCTTCATCACTAATATAATTCTACCATGATAAAGATTCCCAAAATGATCACCTTTATTTCCCAGACATTTGCATTTGTTTTAATGGCTGTTACTGTTTTTATCACGGTAAAATATTGTGTATCAAATTGGTTAAACTAGAAAAACTGTAAAATAGTAAAAGGGAGTATTTCTAAGAAATGAAATGGCTGTAATTTTACAGATTTTTGCCATTATTGAGAAAACATGCTTTTACTGTTAATTAACAGGTTTTTTTTTTTACCATTTTCTTACTGATTACTGTTTTTCTTACGGTAGTAGTGAACCACCAAAACTGGCACTAAAGCTTTCGTCTTTGAGAGATAGGATAATCTAGGATCCAACACCACTCTTGCTTCAGATCTGAAAAAATCCACAGGTGGTTCTGTCCATCCTCCATTGTGAGAAGAAAACACATGGCTGTGAGTCTGAAAGGATGTACATCTGTTGTCTCAACATCACCGAATATGTTTGAGATTAGTTGGATTGTGAGGAACAGAAAAAGCAACGAACTACTTAGACTGAACTTTGGTGGTTTGGAAATATGTTGAAAAATAAATGCAGGTGTCCTGAAAAGAATGGAAGCTGTAATAAATAGCCAGGCTAAGGTGGCCACATGAAATACTAAAACAAGTATATGGTAGTTGTTGGGACTTCTATGTAATTTTCTGTTAAATATATATTTTCTGCCTTTTCCATTACACTGAAAAACTTGTACTTAATGGCTGGTTTGACTGGAAATGAAATAAATAAAGTGTAGTCTCTGACTTTTGCAGTAAATTATATAATGAAGAACATGATTTACCATACACAGCACTTGCAAAAGTTAGAGACTACCCTTTATTTACCCCAACAAACCTGTAGTCTTTTTTATGTGACATCTGAACAGCTCCCTATGCAGCAGAGAGAAGCAAAAACAGGGCACAGCAGATGATAACAATACATTAAACTGGTAACTCGGAAGTCTGGAAATAATCCATCAAACCTAATGAAACATATGATGACACACTGAATTAATCTGTGTCAAGGAAATTGCTGTTTTTGACTCCATGAGAAATGGCACTCCTTTGTTTTTTCCCATAGCGGTCATCTGAAATTTACAACAAATTCAGTTTCTGTTTCTGTTTTTGTGTTTTGTGCATTGTGAAAATAAAATGGTTCCTGGATGGTAGGACCTTTTTTTGTCTTCACTTCTTGTCAAGATTGTGAAGGCTAAACAGATGATGTATGTATCTATTCTAGGCTATTAAAAATGACAGTACATTACTGTTAAGGTACTGGTATTGAAATTCTGAATAGTATCCAGACCTGCAGAATAGGTTACAGTGTTTTGTCTTTGCTGACTAGGGCTACATGATATGGTCATAAAATGCTAAAGTAAGCAGCCGAATTAGCATCTTACTTCACTACCTTATATTTGTAATATAATGTCGATATTAATTCACCATCACTTCTGACAAGCCTCGCCCTCTAAAGCAGACCATTTCAGGTTCCTTAAATTAGAACATATTTCTACCTGTTATTGTTATTCAATGAAGTTGTTGGATGACAATATGAGAAGTGATGAATTATACATGATTAAACAGTTTGTCTCTGTCTGGCTGTCCAGGAAATATGGACTTTTTTTGCTGTGTAACCAAACAGAATTCTAAATAGCCTGTCATTACAAAAGCACCATTCACTATTGTGCAAAGTGAATGAAATGCTAATAGCTACTTAAGTCATACCTGCATTGTTAGGGTGTTTCTTGAACATGGATCTGGAACATTTGCCTACAAATCTGAATAAATAAATATGTATTTTTTTTTACATTTTCTATGTAGGCTACAATTAAACAAATATATGTTTAACTCCTATAAAAAGTCCTTGTGATGATGCAGGTTTGTTAAAATAGCCATTACTGCTTCACATATTTACCAGACAAGACTGGGAATGTGAATAGCCATCACATTTGAAGTGTTCGTACAGGCTGGGGTAGTTTGCAAGTTGTGCATGTGATGTAGTTGGTCATCACAGGAAAAGCAGGGTTTAGTCCCCTGCCCAGGAAAGACTTACATACAGTACATTCCCTCCAATGTAATTCCGTCACTCTGGCCAATGTGAGGTAATTTGATCCGTTCTGTTATTGCAGCCCTCAATGATGCATCATATCAAATTGACAATAAAAATATGATTAATCATGCAGCCCTATTGCTACTTTTTCAGTGTCCAACCTTTTGCTTGACTGAAGGCTTTGGTAAGTAGTTACTTTTGATCTGGAAGGAGGGATATTTGTTCATTCCTTCTTGTAAATTGCTCAAACTCTAAAGGTAATTGGTGATAGAATTTCCTATCAGTCCTAACAAGATTGCCAGTTCCTGCTGCTGAAAAGCATTTCCATGGCTAACTGCTACTGTCTGTTTGCTTTATAGTGGAGATGATGTGACCTGACTGGTATGCAGTATTTGATTTGCTCCATATGTACCGCTTAGCCTTTAGGCTAATAAAGTTCTGCTTTAATGTCATCAGACTAAATGATATTTCATGAACTCTTAGGAGCAAGCATATATTTTGTCACTCTTTCATAAAGGTTCTTTTTTGTGACTTGGAGATTGTTGATCCATGAAACTCATTTCGAGTCACTGTAGGCCAAGCCTTGAATTTCAAGAAATACAATATTGCTTAGATATGTAGAACCACTGATGTGGAATAACTTATTTTCTTAGGCATTGGGCATTTGGTAAAGATTTGAATGGCGGTTTAAAAATGTCAGTTATGTGGCTCCTCAGTGTGTAACTGGTTTGTTATAATGCATCCACAGCACTGATAGATTAATCTCTTACCATAACATGCTGCAAAGAACATCAAATACACCCAGTTTGGAAATAACCAACCTCAAACTAAAGTGCTGCATCTCTCTTATAAGGCTCATTGGATCTAATGCTCCTCAGAAAGGACTTTTCTTTAATATCTGTCATTGTTTTGATTTTTTTCAGAAATGCCATCTTTGGGCTCCTTGCGGCTGCTACATGCTAAGATAACATGCTAATATTGCTGTCTGATACTGAGACTGTTAGAGGGGAACCCTCAGTGCCTTCTAGGTGTCCCTTCAGAAGGCCTAATGTTTTCTGGTAACATGTGTCTGTAATTTTTAGTTCATTCTTATTTAATACAATCAACATGCTTGTTATATTTGAACTCAAGTATTGTAGTAACACTCCTAATCTCTTAATCCATTATTAAGTTTTGGTGGGAAACAAAAGGGTTAAAATCTTGAAAAGTCCAATGGAGAATCATCCGTTCAGATTTTTTTTTGTCAGTGGTATCTAGGTTTGATACAGCCAAGTTAGCTCTTTCATTGGTTAGGACTTCAGGAGTAGAACAGAAGGCCTTACACATTAGATGAACTGCCTTCATAATTAGGAAGTGACAGTGGAGTCCACAAATCACAATGTGAATTCCAGTGGATGGGATCAGTTTCATGATTACAAATGTCACTCTAGATCTTCAGGAAGTCCTAGATACGTTACTGAGAGTGAATGCAAGCTGTAGTCTTACCAGGTTTCAGTCAGTTATAGTAAAACAGAAACAGAAAACAGCAGCAGCTCTATGCCAGATCTCTTTACTGAAAGAGCTAAGAGCTGTAAAACTGCAACATAAAATATAAAAAGGTAAAATATATGTTAATATCTATTACAAGCTTCAAATGAAAAGAATGTCTTCTACAAGCTTCAAATTAGGCATGAGTCAGAATGTTTGAATATTCACGTGTCAATGAAATAAAAGAATGGAATAGTAATTTGAAAATAGTAATCCAAAGTTTGATATGCAAATGAGCTTGTCTCCATTCTTATAAGAAACATGAAATGTCTGAACTCTGCTTTGGACCAGAGAACAGTGTAGAGCCTGTGTCTCATGTTTTTGGAGTTTCTTATCTGTTTGTTCCAGAGAAGGAAGCATGGAAAGATTTCTAAAGCCAGGGATTTGAATAATTCCTTAAAAATGTCTGTGTTTAATCTAAAATGGCCAACAAATGTTCATCTGCATTAGCATAGTGATAACTACTAGAAATTCCATGGAGATGCTGGCAGAAACTAGCATTATAGCAGAAGAATATGTTTTGCTTGCTTTTTGGCCAAGTTTTGATTTTCAACTGAAGGCCTTGCTTTTTTAGTCGTGGTTCACCGCTGGAGACCAATATAGACGTCAAGTGTTTTACAAAGAAGTTTAGATGAAGCACATCGTCTAGAACTTGCAATTTCTCTGTCCAGTTGTCATTTCCTTTTGCTTGCTTTGCCATCATTGGATGAACAAAATGTCAGTTAGCTCAAATTATTCAAATTGAAAGCTTTTGTGATGCTACACCTGTTATGACTGAAAAAAGAACGAGAGTAAGAGGAGTGAAACTTTAAAGGTTCAGGTGGAGGTTACTCTAACTGCTCTCCTTCTTGCTTCTGCTTCTTGCTCTCTTATTGTCGAGAGCACACTCCCAGGACACTCATTTGGCAACAGGTCTACTAGACGGTGAAGATGGAAGTAGCTCAGACTGTTGAGCTCCTTGGCGTTGACAGTGGCCAAAGGGCTGTGGGTTTGGCTGCTTAATTGAAATTGATGCTGAGATGCATTAGTGGGAAATAGGCAGCAACTGGAGATCAGGCAGCAGAGAAACTCAGCCTAATGTGCACTGATCCAGAGCAGGCTCAATCAGACTGTTGTCACATCAGCCTTTCCTCAACTTCATTCATGGGTGAGGAGTAAACACAGAATATTAGCTTGCAGTAGCTGTTTGATTTGTAATACTTTGGGTTCTGGGTTTTTGGTGGCAGGACTAGGAAATAAAGAAATGATCTGAAGGAGACAATAGATGAACGTGTCTATATGCTAGGCATGTTTCTCCTTTTGCTGTGCGCTGAAAGGACACTCAAAGAATTATGGGACTTGTTGGGGCTCAAAGTAATGAACACGAGGCAGCCTGATACATTTAAGGCGATTCTCATTTTTCATGGGACTCTGCTGTCTGTGCAGTACAGCCTCTTGCAACAGGGACTCTGATATGCAAATACTGTAAATAACTTTTGGAGATGTAACTGATACGGAATTTATTGCTTATTTTCATATCCTGGCTTCTAAAAACCGTACATGGAACCAGGGATATTGGTTATTCAAATATCTATATATCCAAAGTAACCTTAGAATTAACTAGGAGTTGACTGATATATATAATACCGATTATCCGTGGACATGGAGACCAATAACCAATATAGTGGGCTGATATTCACTGGAATATTGTTGAATATTGTTTGAATATTGTTAAAATTTAGAGGGACATAAAATGAGCATTAAGTTAAACACATTATTAAATGAAATACTAAAACTGAACATTTAAACATTTTAAAAATAAAGTACGTAGAGCTTCTGGACAGTGTAAATTTGGAAGTGATGATGAAAAAATGTAATTATACATTGTGTTTATTAAATAAGGAGAGAATACATTAATTAACACCACTGAAACAGAGATATTTGTCAGATTTGCCAGGACATGAAAATAAGCAATAAATTCCGTAAACTTTTATAGCCAAAAAATTAAAAATCGAATAGCTCTTTAAAATAATACAAATGTAAAATATGTTGTGAAATATTTAACTGAAATTTTTAACTAAAAATATGTTACATTTGACGGGCTTTAATTCAAGCTATGAAGTGTGATAAGGCCCTGTATATTATCAGTTATTGGAATTTTTAGCCCTCTAAAATCGATATTGCCTACAAAAATTTTGGTAAAACTATTTTGAAAGTCCTCTGTAGGTACTTTGTAGATGCTCAACCTGTCATTAACTGACATTCAGCTAAATATCTGTTAAATGCCAGTGCATTTGAGGTTGAGTGTGATAGATTCTATCTAACTTTAGTCCAACCCTAACCTTTTTCTTAACTTAAACACAAAACCTACACCTACTCCTGTATGTACGACCAAGCTCTAGTCAGTATGACTTACATTATAAATATTTTCTTAGCATAAAGCCCAATTTGGTTTGCTTGGCAGTGCTTATTGTTTCGCAACCCTCATACTGAAAAAAGAATATTAATGAGTTTTGTACCACACCCTTTAATGCACCCTTAATGTAGCTGTTATTGCACGTGAAGCGACATCCAAGCATAGCCATATATGGCATTATGTCAAACAAAAAGATTTGTGACTGTTATCACTGAAACAAGGATATTCAAATAGCAACAGTGGTGCCAGTCTGTACACAGAACCATCACATTTTGCACCCAGAATTCCATACGTCACAAGCCATTCTTGCAGAAGCCGAAACCAAATAACAGTGATGTACTGTAAAATGCTCTGAGGCATCCTCTATTCCTGGGATTGTAATGCAGAGGGAACTGTGCAGAGAAATTTGCTCGAGTGCTTTCATCCTCTCCTCTGCCGAGAGTCATCACTGTCAAGCTCCAGAATGAGACCCACCTGTTGCTCTTGATCTAGTAGCTGTCACAGCTGTACATCAAAGCCCTTTGTCTGAGCTAGCACTCAGGCCTGTTGAGTTGTCAAAAAAAAGTGCAAACCAAAGAAAATTGGGGGAGGCTGTAGGTCAGAGAACTTCTCTCTGTAGGTCACAAGTCTACCTACATGTGAGTGCACTCATAAACAGAAGCTGCAGACACACCGTTTTAATGACTCTACAGAAGAATTGGACTGAAATGCACAGCAGTTGTTTTCTGAATGTGAGCATTGTTTTCTAAACACGATTTTCAGAATTGGTCTGATGTGTGATGTGTGTATGACCATTTTATCATCAGTACTCATGCTAAAGGTTAGATATGGATTAATTTTGTATGTTTTTGTTATTTTAACCAGCTTATGAATGACTGTAAGGACTTGCATAAGAACCTGAAAGCAATAAAATGTCAGAAATTAGACTTCAATTAATTACAATATAAATCAAACCACTTGTAAAAATAGTGCTTTATTGGTAGGTTTTGCCAATACTGATACATTTGTAGCATAAATAGTGTATAATTCTTGATCCCTTGTATGTACAATATCTGCTCCATGTACAGCCATATGCAAAAGTTTGCACACCCTTGGTTTTGTTGATTTTCTGTAAATTTCAATGCACAATTTCTAATTATTTGCTGAATTTAACATTTAAAAAAACATAAAAAGGGCCATAACTTTCCATTTGGAATGTAATTTGATTGGGGTCACTTTTGCAAATGACACATGTAATATCAGCCTTGAAATCCAGGGCTCTTTTGATCACAATATATTGCTCACATGTAGATAGACAAATGTGATGAAAAGGAAACCAGTCCATTTGAATGGATTCTAATGTATTCTGCTAGATCTTCTCAAAATAACACATTATTTAAACATAGCTTGGTCCCTTATCAGAAGAGATATTAAACTGCATTGAGATCCACTGATTTGCCAGGTCACAGCATTAGTCATTGTCACGTTTGTGGAACCATTCCTAAATGACCTTGGCCTTTTGGTTAAGGACGTCAGACTGCTGAAAGAAATTCATTTGTGGGTGGATGCCTCGCTGCCATGAAGGAATGCGGTTGATTAGCATTAATATTCACATATCCTGTGGCACACATACTTTTATTATTTATTGCTGTGCATCATGATCATCACTGTGCCTAGGGACCAAACTTCTTTCCCAATACCGATTCCAAAATCTAAACTCAGGGCTTCGGTTGATACAGAGTACTGATCCACTACCACTGTTGCATTTAAACACTTGTGTTTCGTAGTAGCAAGATGCATAAATATAAATACCTCAGAGACAGACCACATATACCCAATGGGCCCGGTACCAGGCTCAAACATAGAGAGTCACTTGTTTAAATCTGTCACCAGGGGAGTTACATCATGTGCACGTCCCTGTTCACAACAGTAAATCATTTTTTCAGTTTCACCATGTAGCATCTGAGCTGTGTTTCGTGTCCATTTAAGCCAACAGACACCTGCGCTGACTAGCGTCATGCTGAGTGTTGGGGGGAGATGGGGGGCCATCCTACCCACTCAGAGAGTGAGGCCAGTTGTGCTCTCTTGGACTCCCGGCCACGGATGGCTGTAGCATCACCAGGGACTCATGATCTTGTGATGATAGGGCAACGAGTGCATGACCTCATTCAGACCACAGTTCAGATTGGTGATTGTGTAATAAAGGTTTAAGTGTGACTTGTGTAGTATGCTTTGCCCTCTGGGGGCAGTCATGGGCTGGAGGTTGGGGAACCAGCCTTGTAACCAGAAGGTCACCGGTTTGATCCCCAGAGCTTACAGTATGTGATTGAAGTGCCCTTAAGCAAGGCACCTAACCCCCAACTGCTCCCTGGGCGCTGTGGATAGGGCTGCCCACCACTCCGGGCAATGTGCTCACTGCCCCCTGTTGTGTGTGTTCCCTAGTGTGTGTGTGGTGTTTCACTGCATGGATGGGTTAGAATGTGGAGCTGAAATTTCCCCGTTGTGGGACTAATAAGGGTCACTTAATCACTTAACTTAATCTTGATGTGTAATGTGAGGAATTACAATCCTATTTTTGTGTTTTCTTGTTCAAAAAGGTAGGTTGTGAAACTCAATAGAAGTCTTTTTTTCAGCTGTGTTAAATTACATACTTTACATATGAAATAAACACAACAACAGCAATCAGAAATTGTGTTATTAAAGGCCTTAAAAGGTAAATATACTTTAGTGGAGTTCACATACCAACACTTTATTCAGAATTGTACTCTTTTTTAGCTTATATTTCTGTAGAGACTTCATATTAGTGGACATCTCGATTCCAGGGATCTAAACACCGAAGACCAAGTTCGTAATTTTGTCATTCCGAAAGACTCGGATCTTTTATTAGCCATGTCAAAGCAATCACCATAACATTCTTCTGCTATCTTAAATACATAGACAGAATCAAAGGTTTGGTGTCCCAGCAAAACCTTGAGAAACTCATCCATGCTTTTACCTCCAGCAGAGTGGACTACTTTAGTGTTTTTTTAACTGGACTTCCCAAAAAGACCATTAAACAGCTGCAGGTCATTCAGAATGCTGCTGCTAGACTTTTAACCAGGACCAATGGTACTCCAGTTCTAAAATCTGGCTTCCAGTTAGTTACAGAATAGATTTGAAAGTGCTGCTACTAGTCTGTAAATCACTGAATGGTTTAAACCCAGAAAACATCTCTGAATGTTTAAAGAATATAAATCGTGTAGGTCTGTTAGATCCATAGATTCAGGTAGGCTCATAGAGTCCAAACTAAACATGGTGAAGCAGCGTTTAGCTGTTATGCTGCATACAACTGGAACAAACTCCCAGAAGATCTTAGATGTGCTCCAAATGGAGTGAGTTTTATGTCCAGGTTAAAAACAGTTCTCTTCTCATGTGCCTATAATTGAGCTCTGGGACTCACACTTTATTTTGCTTGCATTTTACCTTTAATAAGCTAATTCTAATAAACCCCTTTTTTAATTTCCATTTTTCCTTTTTTTATTTTGCTATTATGTACTTTGTACTTCCTTTTAATTATCTGTTTTATTTCTTAAACTTTTTTATTAAACTGTTGCACTTTGTGCTTTATTAGCAGTTTATTTTCATTGTTTTTCTTTCTTAAGCACTTTGTCTTTGTTTTTCCTTTTGGTGTTCTTTTTTGCGTTTATTTATGTAAAACACATTAAATTGCCTTGCGTGGGAAGTGTGCTACATAAATAAACTTGCCTTGCCTTGTCTAGAATGTTTATAAAATTGTACTTTTTTACTGTATTGATATCAGCATCGATAGATATTAGATCAGATCATGGCCATCTCTAACTACAGCCCCTCAATATTTCAAAGCAAGGAGACAGCCAGTGGTTATGGGAGCTAGGGGTGAGAAAGTCACCAGTATAAAGTAGGAATGCACAGCTCTGTCTGAACTCGACTTATCAGCCAACACTGAGAAGAGATCCAATACCAGTGCCCTGCTAAGATATTCGAGTTCCACACAAGAGGCTAAAGTACACACTTAAAAAAAGATGATTCTTCAAGGATTCTTTAGTAAAAGCAATGGTTTTCATTGGTTCAATGCATGGTACAATGTCAAGATTGTATAGAAGAACCCTTTTTGATGCTATATAGAACTGTAAACAGGTGCTGTTTAGAACTATATATAGCATCTAAAATACTTTTTGATGTCTGGTTTCTAACATTTAACTCCCTCACTTATTATTATATAGTCATGTGCACCAAGATTTACAGAAACGTTGTCGCCTGCAGGGGATGTGTTAACTTAAGAAAATCAACAGTACATGTTTTGACCGGGTGTTCAAATGTTTATTTATTTATTCTTTACTTTTTTTTTCACATTTTTTGGGATTGAACACATTTTTAATGCCAGTCCAGTATTCCAGACCACTTAATCATTAACCATCACCAGCCATCTGTACTGACATGCATTGTGTCCATGGAGTCTCTGGATTTTCTTCATACCCTGCTGATGTTCATTCCATTCAAACCAAGCAATGTTTTTCCATCCCTGCTGTGTCCAGTGTTCTTGTTGCTGTGTCCACTGCAGATTCTTGTTTTTGCTGAAAGAAGTGGTTTCCACCTCCCATTTGTGTCAAAATGTGACGAGCTATGCGTTCTTTCATGGGTCTTTTGGCACTGAAGTTCTACTTCACTTGTCAGTCCAGTCGTGCTGTTGATCTGCACAATTCGCATCGGCCTCCTTTTACTTTCCTCTTCACCATCAATTAGCCATTGAAGGCTGCTGGCCTCCTGTTAGCCAGATATCTTTTGGATGGTGCAACCTTGTGGATGCACAGGGGACATTTGAGTTATTTTCAGATAGCTGAGCTTGAAAATCTCACCAGCTTCGAGGTTTTTGACACCAAAACCAGTGCATTTAAAAATTCAACTCACTGTCTCACCCCTAACAAAAGCACATAAACCTTCTTCTTGCCCATTCTCACTGACATACATAATCTACCCAGACTGAAGCTGATTTAAAAAGTGAAATCAGTTAGGGTTCATGGCAGCATGTTAAGCTTTCAGAGCTAATCAAAAAGGGCACTATTCATTTTGAGATAAATGGGGCAGAGGCCCAAACCCCTACAATCCTGCATCTGCACCAAGCTTACTTGAAAAAATTAGCAAACTTGCCCATTTTTTGTGCTGTTATGCACTTAAAAAAGTAGCAATTTCAAATATTGATTTCAGTTTTCGAAAGCTGCCACCTCTTATGGTTAACCAAGTACTGGAGTACCCGTGCACACTCCTGAACAAAGCAGTACACTTTTGAGCTCAGTCTTTCAGCAATCAGTGGAGTAGACATCTTTCTCCAGAAATCCAGCACTCATCCACAGGCAACATCAGACGTGAACAGCTGGACATTCCACCTACTTAGAGTAATTTAGAAGAACAAATTCGTCCACACAAGGGCGTTGTAAGACGGAATGATAGACGAGGCATGCGAGTGCGATGTAGAAGCAAAATCAACATGGCCCGCTTTCAGACAGATTTCAGGCCAGCTTTCCACTTACCTATTCATATATTCTTTGTTAGGGCCTTAATAAAGGTTGCCTCTTTCCTGCTCTCTCTCCTCCTCTTTTTATTTCAACATGGCACGTTGCTCGTCTGCTGCACATGACTCACGTTCAGGGAGGAGATGATTAGGGAGGGCGAGTGAAAGTGTGTTGGCACACGATGTGCTTTTAGCCTTGTTCCTCAGTAACTGGGTTCCAGAAAGGCGATGGAGGGTCCTTGAAAGCATAGACACGTGGATATTAATCATCATAAAAAAAGACAACACACCCGTGTCTTTGCCTCGTTCTAAAAATGGCAGACGAGAGAACGCCGCGGGGTGGGATAACTTAGGGCAATGTGGATAAAATAATGTATGTTTGTTCTCAGGATACAGGCAGACTAACATGCTCAAAGTAGGGCCTGGACGATATATTGGTTCGCTGGGAAAATCGGCCGATGTTAAAGTGACACAACGGCCAAAATAAAAACTGTGACCATTGTTACTGTTGTGAACATGCCTACTCACCACTCACAGCAGGCCATTGTAGTCTATAGGGTGAGATTTTCCAGTTTTAGGACTTGGAAAACTTCTGATGATGTATCTTGAAGGCAGATGGAATTTCTTCACTAGCTGGTGAATGCAGAAGGAAGACAGGTAGCTGATGCTACTACTGGGAAGCTACTATATTTACTGGCTACACTAGCAGTCAAGATTTCTTTATTGCCAGGGGTGGATTCATGGTGGTCATATGACAGATTTGTGTAATGCATGCTGGGTAATGTAGTGAGAGAACATTGATGAATGAAGACACAAAAAGTATAGGAAATGGTGAATTCTATCAAAGTGATTAGGCTAAAGGATGCAGTGATATGCCACAGAATGTTACTTCACATGACAAAAAACATACTAAATGCTAGTTTTAGACCAGAATGCCACTTTACAGTTCAGGATTTTTCAGTATCAGTGAAAAACCTGCCAATGACTGATATTACTGAGATGTTGCTTGTTTTATATTATAATGGACTCATACTGAGACCGACCTGTCAGTAATACGATATCAGTTATTGGAATTTTTAGCTTGTTAAAATCACATTGGTATTGCTTACGATTTTCTGTAAAACTTAATTCTAAGGAGCACATATTGGGTGTTTATTAAGGTCTTTTTTGTTTAATAAATCTTGAGTTAGACACTTGGGAATCATTTATTTGCTATGTATTACGCTTTATTCATTTGGATCATTTTGTATTAGTAGATAACTGTAGGTCTGTTATGTGATAATCACTAATGATTGCTTTATTAGTTGTAGTCATACACAATAAAAATTTGGTGAAGAGCTTGTTCAGCATGTTATTGAGCATGAAGTAAACACCTAAATTCACATCTGATTTTGTACTAATGCAAGTCAGAATAAACCATTTAGAAGACTGATTTGTGATTTAATGAACAAATAACAAGACCTTAATAAACCCCCAATATGTGCTAATATAAAATATTAGGTAGTTTTCATATCCGGTGGTGCCTAGTTCAAAGTAACTGTATGCAACACTTCAAAAAATGCAAGCTTTAGGCAATACTGAAAGTACATTATGCCTAATCAAATCTAGCAGTCATAGTGAGATTGACCAGAGGGAATTTGCTTCCTGTCATCTGTTGCTGAATTTGTTATTTAAGAGAAAATTGCTTTTGTTTTTGATCGACCCAGAAGGCCCAGTACACTAACACCTTGAAAAGAGTCTATTATTTTTACTGAAACCTTAGATAGTACATTTCATGCTGTATCACTTTCATTTGAATGATTTTTCTTTCTACTCCTATAAGATATTTCTTAATCTGAGATAATAGTAGTCATCAAGTAAGGGTTCACTCCCTCATTACACGCACATACCGAGAGTAAAATGAGCAACACACATTTAATGTGGAAGAAAAGATTCCAGCCATTGTGTTTGAGTGAAGTATTTTCCTCAACAGCCTGTAGGGAAATTTAGCTAAATTGCACAGAAACTTTCAACATGGCCAAACTGATGCCTCAGGCTCGCACAAAAGGAAATTCTTAATGGTCGAGGCCTGGCCCTGGAGTTTCAGTGAATTGCGCTTAGTTGACCCCCTGTATTAGTGCACTTTGGTGGACTTTTTCAGTGGACTTAACCTACAAAGAGAGCGAGTTAAATCAGCACTTACAAAGGCAGACACGCTCTCTTTTGTCCCAAATGTCACATTGAAAGTTCTTGTCTTCACCGAGCCTCATACACACTCTTGCCCACTCCGGCTTGTCCGTTGACTGAATGTGGAAATTGAATGGGTGAATGAGGTTAGAGACGTTACTGAGGAATACAAATCTGAGTACACAGTGGCTGCGAGAGGAGCAGCAGGAGTGGCTGCTAATGAGACGTTTTTGGGTTGTAATGGAGTGGTTTTGTGGGCCAAAAGGCCGTCTTATACTTGATGTGCTCAATTCGCAGTGAAACAAATTTATTTCTTAATGACAGAAAGTGATACTCAGTTTTAGGCTTTCTCTTTAGAATGGCTGGGGTTGCTTAGTCCTAGTGCTTTGTAATAGGGCTTCAGTGTGTGTTCAACAAGTGTGTTAGTCATCAATGATGTTTGTTAGGGAAAAACCAATGAATTTACTTAAAGACAAGCAAGTTCTATAATGTTCATATGATAGACACAGTCTTTCTGACAGGTTGTAGTAGGAGTAATACACTATAAGAAGCAAACTGTAAAAGACAAACTTGCTTGTCAGACAGACCAAGCAAGGGAAAAAAGAGCAGGTAATTGCAAAATTGATAAGAGGGCTATTGAGCTACAACACGTCTCGAAGCATATCTCAATGTCTGCTAAACGTTAAACATAAAGATATAAATACTTGCCATATTTGAGTTTATGTCTAATGTTGCATGATGGAAATTGCTTTGTCGATCTTTTAAGCAAGAAATTCCAAATCATTAAATTTGACTTAAAAATTCATTCAGCTGCCCTTGGTGGTGCTGTAACACAGGCAGCTGCAATTGTCAAAATAATGATTGACGCCTCTCAACCAGTCACAACCTTCTGTAAGTGCTACTTCCTCCATCAAGTGAAGGAAAACTTCTGTCAGAACTTCTCAGAACAAACCTGCAGTGAGAATGGCAGTGGTTGTAAATTGGTCTGAATTATTACAGGTGAAAGTGTTGCTGGGGAGCTTGTAATTGGTGCTGTTTTTATTTCATCTGAAGCTGGAAAAGATTTGGATTAAACTATATGGAGGACCACACTCACAGCTCAATAAACAATAACAATAATTGGCTCTAAAAAAGGCTAAACCTGTTTTAGCAAACATTTGTATTGTTTCACAAGTTTGAGAACAAGTCCCAGTGCAGAAAACGATGAGATCTTTTTAGCATAGCATTGATGAGGTAGCTTTTGCTCAAACCACCTCCTTATTAGACATGAAAACGTACCTTTTTAATGCCCAGTGGCTGAACAGTTTTTCTGGTTTGATTAATGTAAACATGGTTCTCTGTTTTCCTTTTTCAGCACCGAACATTTTGTAACGCCATTTTATGTTTGAATAATAATGAGTAATGTTTTTAAATGAATGTACTCCATGTGCTTCTACTGAACTTTTAGTCATGTTAGCACAGGTGCTACAGATACTACCAGGTGGCTTCAGCTGAAAGTTTGACGGAGGTAGAAACAGCACCAAAGAGGCCGAACTTTCCAAATGGTCGAGTGATAAGTTATGGATGATGTTGATTATGAAAAATGTAAATGTGTTGAGACATCGTTCACTTAAAAACATTATTATACTCTGTATAAAGTTCATTTGATTACAGTGAATTGCAGTACAAGCTTTGGGGGCGATATAGCTTTTGTTTCATTGCACCATAAACAAATGAGCAAATGTTGCACTTTGAATGCTGTCAGTTGTCAGTGCTGTGAGGGAGATAAAAGTAAGAGAAACCACAAAAGCCATAATGGTTTGATTACTTGATTAATGGAATAATGTTCCAGGGATTAATTAGGTTATAGAAACAATCGAAAGCTGCAGCCCTCCTTTGTAACCAGGAGAACATCATTTAAGCTTCTCAGAAGGGCTTAAAGCAGGCTGTGTAGTTACCATGAAATTTATTTATGTAATTGTAACCCTTGTTCCTTCCCCAAACACACGTGTTGGCTTGCTGCAGAAGGCTTTGCTGAGAGGCACGAGAGCTTAGTTCTGGCTTTAATTATGGAAATGCTCTGATTGTAATTAGTGGTTAACAGATTACACCAAATGTTACCCTCTGTTTGCATTGTTTTTTTCCCTCTTTCTAAACAAAGGCAAGATTGATGACATTCCATTTAGTCGCATGCACTTTTTTCAATTAGAGCGGTGGACTCGAGCTGTGGTTTAATGGAGCAGGCCATTGAGAACATTAAGGAAGTGGAACTTCAATAGCATGTAACCCAGCATGAAACAAAGAGACAGAGATGTAAATGAGCTGTCAGGCAGGATGTTCTGGAATGCGTCAAACTGTCTATAGTTGGAATCCTTTCGCAGTTCCGAGTGTCTCATCTCACAAGGGAGGCAAAGAGGGTCAACTGGCAATATTTTACGCAAAGAACTGTTTAGTAGGGATACTGATAATATTCAGGCATTAATATTAATATTTAATATTATTTTTAAAAGTATAAAACCAACAGAGGAATGGATTACCAAGGAACATTTCTTTCTAGTAAGACCAAAGTTTTGGCAGTAAAGTTTTTGTTACAAAAGAACTAGAGATTTAATTTAATTTTGAACGGCTTGCTAAATAATATTAAGCATTGTAAAAATTGTTAAAATTCCAAAATATGGTCAAATATTATTCTGTTTTGCCTCTTTAAAAAGACTAAAAGGAAATTGACACAATTGATTAAAAGTTTTCGTGTTAAAAAACTCAGTCACAAGTGTAAAAATTGAATAGGATTGATTTGTATCATGAATAGAATCAATAGAAATGTATTGTTGCTCAAGCATAGTAGTATCATATTGTGGAGCCTGCAGCCCCACCCCTAGTTTACCTTTTACTACATTGGCTACACATACAGGCTTAGATAGTTTAAAATAAAAAACAATAAATTGAAATGGCAATGTATAATATACCTTTTTTAATCAAAAATTTTCCCTCTAGTGTAGTGTTGTGATTCCCAGACCTGTTTTCTCTTACAAATTTGGCGAAAGTGCTCTGCATTTTGACTTTAGAGTACACTAATTCAAGTTATTATTCAAAAATATGCTAAAATTGTTGTTTTATTCTTTTTTCTAGAACCAAAATGGCAGATTAAATATGAATCTGGAATGAATGTCAGTTGATTTGAGCTCTCCAGTACTATCCAACAACCCTGGAGAGAGTTTTTGTTCCACATTTGTTCAGTAATGCTACAGGACTGACTGGTTATTGACACTACTCACTTCTATGGAGTGCCTGTCAGAGAATTTACTGCAAAATTCTGTAGAATCAACAGCCATTTGGCTGATGAGATTTCATATGTTCTTTTATTCATTTAGGACTGCAAGGCTTCTTTTTGAGTCAGGTAGAAGACGGATACCTGAGGTTTGCTCCCCAGACGTCATGAAACAAGTAGTTTTATGCATATTTTACAAATGAACATCTCAGAAGTATCTCAGACACATAAAGAACTTGAGCCACTTTCAGGGCACTGCATGTGCTGTTCATATTTCTCAAATTGTGTTATGAAAATGGAAAAGTATATCAGTTTGGAAAGCCTAATTGTAGTCATGAATGTGTGAACAAATGTGGTATTTATTTGGGAAATGCTTTCTTTTACAGTTTTTATGTTCTAGGTATTAACCAGGTAAATGTGAGATACAAACTCCAAAGGACTAGATCATTATTTTGGGGAACGTGAAGGTAAGTTCTGAGAGTGTTTAACTAAATTACACTGAAGTGCTGAACAGGTTCTTGATATTATTAGGGTAAATGTGAGGCACAGTTTCCACAGTGCTGCGCTATTATTTTGGGTAAAATCAGAAGTGGACCTCAGGGAAAAAGTGAAAAAAAATGTGTGGCATAATTAAAAAAGGCCTTTAAAGAGGATTACATTAATTTTTTAAAATGTCTGTATAATTTAGTCATAATGGGAGTCATTCAGAGTGGTTTGATGTGAAATGGTTGAAATGTTAACTCTGTTTTCTTTACAGTGGTGATGAATAGAACCAAGGGGTCGCAATATATGTGTATACATATATGTATGTATGTATGTGTGTGTATATATATATAAATATATAAATATATACATATATATATATATATATATATATATATATATATATATATATAGTCACAAATATAGTCAAAAAAAGAGTAGTGAAAAAATAGTGAAAAAAAGAGTTTTGAGACTATTTTGCATTATAATATACTACATGTTCCTCTCCGCCAGCAATGTTTTTTTAAAACATCCATATTTTTAGGCCAAAACCTTATCACAAACATATTGTAAAACAATGTTTCAAGCATCAGGTAGCATTTTCATAACCATTTGATGTAATGACTTTTTGTGAAGTAGCTTTTAAGAGGCATGAAACACTTCAGACATCTGGTTCCTATCACCACCGTAGTGAATAATTGTGACTTATTAGTTTCCCTTGAATGGAGCATTTCACATCAATCCACTCTAAATTACTTTTTTTTTACATCTTAACTATTTAATTATGTGGACTTTTTGAAAACTCACTGAAAATCCCCTTTAAACTTCCAGTACATTGTGCAACAGTTGTCTCTGTACGTTTATGCTTCTCTGTTTCTCGTACATCTGAGCTCATATGTACAAGACCTGTACATGTATTTCATTTACGACTATACCTTTCTAAGCTGACTCCACAGCTGAACTGTCGAGAACATTTTCTCCACATGCCTCTGGAGAGCTGTTTCCTGTATGTGTACTCACATAAAACCTCCCTGCACAGTGGTCTCGAGTCATCCCACCTTTGGGTCAGGCCGTCCATTGATTTCATGCTGAGATCGCAGGTCCCGATTAGTACGCTCTCTCAGGCAGGTGTGAAGGGGCAGGTGTCACCCATGTGTCACTCATGCTGGTTGGGGGGAACATGGAGTTGAGGCCAAACCTCCAGAGATGCCGTACAAAGGAGCCTGCAAGCATCAAATCAACACCAGCTCTCCATGCCTTTTCCTCTGGTGGTAACCCCATAACCCCAATGTCTCAACACCTTCTTTGTGTGAAAAATCTCTGTAGCGGTCTTTCCCCGGGAAGCTGACCCAAGGGCCCAGGTCATCAATCTCAGACAAAAAGATGTTATCTGGCCAGGCTCTCCTTGCTTTCCTTCCCCATGTTTCATTCGCTGTAAACTGAGCCATGGCTCCATCTGAAACGTGATATTGGAGATATCATCTAGGACTGGGTTCCACAGCTCCAGCTCCAGCTCCACGGGGAAGTGCACATAGCACCAACAGTTTTAATGTTTTTTCCTTCTCCAGCACACCTGATTGAATCCATCTCATCAGTTAATTATCGAGTGTGCTGAAGCATGGAAAACATTGAGACTGCACAACCCTGCAAGATTTCAGTTTTAAGAATTCTCAGCTAGGCCTCTGCCAGTAACAGAGTCCCCTAATATGGAAAATAAACACCGTAAATAGATAAACTGGGTTTTGAGGATTTTATTTGACAAAGATTATGCTTCAACTCAGGTGCTGTGACAGGGTAATGCAGAGTTAGGAACCGTCTCAAAATACTTGGAAGAGAAAGTGCTGCTATTATTATTATTATTATTATTAGTAGTAGTAGTAGTAGTAGTAGTAGTATTGTCCCTGTAACTACATTTGCTTATGCTTCCAGGAACATAAGCAAATGTACTTTGAGCATGTGTTGGTGGGTGGCAGTAGATGTATGAACAAGGGCTGTTTATGGTAGCTAAAGTTGTCTTCCTGTTTGAACTTGCCATTCCACCTTAAATAGTGCAGCAGTTACATTCTGTCACTGCACCATTTAAGGTGGAATGGCAAATTCGAATGAGAAGCTGGGTTCAGCTTCAGTTTTGTGGGACTCTGGATGGTTCAAAAAGTCAAATTAGGGAAATGTGTTTACGGTGTTAAAAAACGTTAGTGGCGTTAATAATTTAACACATTAACGATGTGTTAACATTGACACCACTAGTTCAGAAGCATCAGTAGATGTACTTTAAGAGATACTACCCATCTTTCTGAGACCTGATGCTGTGGCTTAATGATGTCCTAAAATGCACCTTATATGTGGCTTTTGTACAAGTGTGCTGTCTGCTTCCTCCCACTCTCCCACCCTCTCAAAGCATGTTCAACCAGTGCAGCTCAACAGTTGCATTGGTACATGAGGTATTAATGTAGGATGCCACATCACCCAACATGTTTAAAAGTTCAGTTATGTTCATGTGTAGGAGTACAGGTGTCTTACTGTAGTTTGCATGAAACAAATCCATAAATGAACAATGTTTTTTAAACCAGCGGTAAATGAGTTGTTTACCCTTTCTTGGGGTTGTTACTGTGGTACGTAGCCACCAAGCTAAGATCAAGTGAAAGCTATTTGGCATCTCAATAGCCTTTTAGAGACTCCAGCGGGTATATGAGTGTGTACGTGTATGGGGGGGAAGGTAACTGAGGTTCTGGTTTAGTGCTAGCCTCAGTTTCTGGATTACAACATTGACGTGAAAGGGGAAGGGAATTTTGTGTTTCAGAAGTCAGACACTTCCTTTCCAGGAACCAGCACGTTGTAGCGTCAGATGTGCGTAGAGTGCCTTCCTAAGAAAGCCTGATATGTACGTTTCATTTACTAGTCTTGCATAGATATTCTTTTTTCCACAGTTTTTGTTATTGATCAGATGATTACCACTATCACAGATAGCTAAATTAAAGGGAAATTCCACCATTTTTCATTATTTCTACATAATAATGGTATCTTGTAGGAAAACTTGCTCAGATTTTTTTCGCAGTGATGGTGATAGGAATCAGACATCTGCCGCAGCATGAATGCTGCACGCTGAGAGGGCGTGATTATAATTACCTATAACTAACTTAGCTAGTTTTCTAATTTAGAATAAAATCTGCCTTTGTGGATTGATTCATGACACAGTGGCACAGTGTGTCTGAATTAAGAAATGAATGGAAATGTCAAATGAATTCACTGAGAACCCAGATTTAACCGATTTGCCAACTCCCAATAATTTTGCTCACGAATGGCAGAATGCCATTGTAGGGGTCCCCTACAAATTTACTGTTAAATGTTATTTTACTTGATTAATTGATCACTAAAACTAATAGTGATCTATTAGTACTACTACTACTTATTATTATTATTCTCAGTAGTAGTAGAAGTAGTGGTAGTTAGTGTTTGTAGTAACAGAAGAATTGCTAATAAACATTGACTAAAATGCACTTAAATGAGTGTATATGTTACACAGTTAAACTTCACACTTGGAAACAAAAATGTTTTTTTTTCCCTGCATTTTTTTTCAATCTGTCCCCCTCGAGAAGACCACTTGGCTAGTGGCATGGGTCATTTGATTTTGAGACCTCTGTTATAGCTATATATACCTTAACCTGTCTTTAAAATGGTTCTTCACACTTGGACATCTCGTTTACAAAAGTGGGTCTTTAAAAAACGATGAATTGAAAGGTCTTTTTTAAAAGTGGTTCTTCTATGGCAGCTTTCCAAAGAACCCTATTAAGGCAACATTCTTTTTTATATTGTATTAAAAACAAGACTTGTAGTGCAACAAAAAGTGATTTTTCCTTGAATCAATCTTATGTCAATTTTTGAACACAGTGCTGATTGAAACTGGTCAGAGTTACATTTCCCCTGATTTATCTCTTGTGTTTTTCTCTGGTTTTGAAGTGAGATGTTAACAGCTTTCTACATTTCATATTCATAATACTGGATGGCATATGACAGCTTTTGTACTTGAACAAAGGCACAGTAGCGCTGAGGCATGTCCTGTGTTTCTCACATACCAAATGTGTAGTTCATTGTCCTGTGTAGATGATAACTGTCCTGCTTTTGAGCCCCTGGCTACAATTTAGTGACTGTTGCTTGATCTTTGCTTTGGTCAAATGTTGCAGATACCACATTAAATGTTTTTTGAGAGCTCATTCAGTCACTCTCTTTTGTCGTTATTGATCAGTTTCATCAATAGCAGCTCTATCAGCTGATTAGACAGCTGACACAAAACTCCACAGAGACTGAAGAGTGAATGAGGCTATTGTCTCAGGTCTATCTGATCAATGAAGTGTATCTTGAGCCAGCTATTCAGCTCAGTCTTGATCGAGCAATCCAGCTTAAGCAATCAGCTCAGTCGGCTGTGCTGCAGTAACAGATTCAGTGTCAAACCTTCAACAGGTTGGCAGCATGTCTGCTTACTTGGTCATTTCCCAGCTGTCGCTCTCCCTTGTCCTGGGGGTTGGTGATATAAACTCAAATTTACAGTCATATGCAAAAGTTTCTTGTTGCCCCTGGTCAAATTACATGTTTTTTTTAATTACATAAGTTTTTAAGTTAATATAAGTTTACATATCCTCTGCAGTGAACAAACTGCAAATTTTAGGGCACAATTTCTATGTATTTGCTTTTAACCTATTTGCAGTTTATCATGTTGTGGAAAGAATAAAACATTAAATGTGCCATAACTTTTGCACATGCCACATTTTATGTTTTTATGTTAAATTCATAAATAAACATTATTTCTCTTTACAGGATGTTTACTTAGTGTTACGTAAAAAATAGATAAAGCATGTCATCTGACTAGGGGCTCCCAAACTTCATTCGTCAGTGTATTGCAATATGTCACCACATATATATAAATATATATATATATATATATTTAACTTTTAGATGATCACCTGCCTTTCTATTGCAATCTGTACGTTTACATGCACATCACATTTATTTTTCATAAATAAAACCAGTTTAAAGTTTATGAGTTTCATTTAAAGTGATTTATGGCAACAGAATGTGACACTGGAACTGTAGTGCATAAAGTGGAAGTAAAACTAATACACTTCCTTTGCATGCACACTGCTGTTTTTGCATAATTTTTTACATTCCGAATTAACATTTTGATCAATGTGATTATTTTCATAGTCCTTCTGTATTCTTGAAACATTTATGCAGTTTGCAGTTCCATTATCGCAAGCTGTTGCTTTATGGCAACAAAATGCAAAGTACCCCCTTCCTCTCAGTATTTGTTTCATTGTTGTAATATTTCTATTAATTATACCATTTCAAGAAACATGACTTGATGATATGGTTTCTGACACTCTTTCTGCACTTAAAAGAATAGTAGCAGCAGTAGAGTCAGAATTTTGTATTTATAGATAACAGGATGCATACAGTACATGTTTTGTTTATATTGGGCTGTTGTGGTTTAGTATGTTTGGCTTATGATGGTATCAAAGATATGGGAAAATGCAGTACTGTGCAAAAGTCAGAGACCACCCCTTCCACAGGTGCTTCTGTCCATTGTTCCATTGTGAGAAGACAACGCTGTGGATATGAAAGGATGTGATGCTGTCGAGACGCTGTTGCTGAGACAAAAGAAAAATCTTTGCACTAGAACACTGAGACTGGGCAGAGTCCAGACCTCAACGTCATTGAATGTGGTTGGGATTACTTGTGAGATCGTGAAAAGTAGAAAATGCAACCAACTTCTGAGACTGAACTTTGGAGACTGTCCCTGCAGATGTCTTTGAAAAACTGAAAGCAAGTCTTCTGAAAAGAATGGAAACTATAATAAAGGCAAAAAGTGGACACACTAAATACTGAAAAATCTGATATTGTATTTAGTTGTTGAGGTATTTGTGTAAATATACGATCTTAAAATATATGTTTTCTTTTTTTCTTGAGGCTGAAAAGTGACTTGTACTTCATGGCTGTTTTGACTGGAACTTAAATAAGTGGAAAGTCAGTCTCTGACTTTTACACTGGGTATGTCCAAAATCCAACCCGTGGGACAATGACATACTGGTATTCACTTTTATACCCGTACACCTCCCACTCTTACCTGAGCTCCTTTATCTCTGAAGCTTTTAGTACATCAGAGAGGACAGCTGTGGCTCTCCTGCTGAAAGGCTGGAGTGCAGTGGCCCGACGGCTGTGGGCAGAGGGATAATGGAGTGAAATTGCACGCAGGGCCCTCTCTCATCTAGCAAGACCACCTCCCCTCACTATTGTGTCTGCAGCGTGGCAAGGCTTTGTGGGAGCTGCTGCAAGCTAGTAATGAACACGCCTGCCTGCCTGTCTCTCTCTCTCTCTGGCAGAGCAGCCTGTGAAGAAGGAGGGGTGGCGAGGGCCGGTTTCATTAGCCAGAGAAAATGGACGAATTTCAAGCCTCTGATCAAGCGTGACACAGAGGACCAACTTTTTCTTCTTTTCTTCTCTCTCTCTCTCTCTCTGTCTCTCTCTTTTTTTTTTTTTGAACGGTCACTCAGTCCGAAGCTGCTGGCCGTCCAGATGGGGTCCGGTAGCTGCTGTTAGGCCGCCTCCCCACACATTCTTCCTCCTCCTCCTTCTCTATCTGAACTTTATGTCTTTCAAATCCTCTCCTTTCCTTTTGCCTGGACCACATCCACATCCTCGCAACGGTCTAGGAAGTAATGTGGTGTAATCCTCCCTGTCGCCATGGAGTCTACACTGCTTGTGGTGGTGGTAGCACACTGGTTAGTAAGTGTAAGACTCTGGTAGGTGGATGGGGGACTTGACTACCTTCAAGATATATCATCAGAAGTTTTCCTTGTCTTTAAACTGGAAAATCATGCTATAGAGACTACTGTGGCATCAAGTTAGAAAGTGAGTAGATTGTTTCCAACAGGTGTAGTGACAATTAAACAGGTGGTTAAATGGTTAATTTTGGCCAGACTGGCCCTTTAAGCAACCTGGCTGTAGCTGAGAGATTGTTGTTCACTGACAGAAACACAATTTGTCGTCATGTACGGGTGGAAGCAGGGGCTTTGAAGTCAGCTTGCTTGGAGGTTGATTCCACTGCATTATTTCTAAAGTGGAGAGCTTTATGGAGTTGGCCATGTAGAATGCGAAAAGCCAGTTTGGCTCATCGTCTTCATTTCGCTAGCGCTGAGCCTCTTCCATCCTTCTGCTTGAATGGGGTCTTGGGTTTGGATGTGTGCTAGACCACAGTCAGACACAGTCTAACGGCTCGGAGGACTTTAGGGCCTTATCTCTTCCATTCCTTTATTTCACCTCCTTAATGCTCTGGGTTTTTTTTAGTCTGTTTGTCTTGATCCTGAAGCCGAAGCCCCTTCCCCACAAATTGTCCATTGTTATATCCCTTGGAATGGCGTGTGCAGCAGATGGTACAAATCTCCCTTTTAGCCGCGGGGCTTAAGCATCTTACTTACTTTTCGCAGGTATACCCTCTGTTTTCTGTGCTGTTTTGTGAGCAGGAACTCTGTGTGGGAGCATTCCAACCTTTTTTGTCCCTACTTAGTAACTCTCAACTCAAGGGGTTTGAGCCATATGTTTGATAGAAAGGCTCTCTGTCTCTTTGTACACCATAGATAAAGAACAAAGACAGTTAAAATGGGATGAGTCAGTATTCCTCTCGTTGTGTAAATAGCAGACCACCTCCAGTCCTTACACTCTTAAAAAGTAAGGCTTTTGTATGGTTCTCAGTTTGAACAAACAGTTCCAGGGAAAGGAACCGTTTGTTCAAGTGGAGATTCTTAAAAATTTAAAATGGTTCTTAGACATCACATACATTACTGTGCAAAAGTAAGAGACCATTTCATTTAATTTCCAGTAAAATGACCATTATGTATCTATTATCTGAGGACACCAGCAGCTACTTTGTTTGATTTACGAATCTTCTTTTTTGTCTATTTCCTTTTCTCAGTAACTGCTTCTTGACAGCTACACATCCTTTCAGACCCATAGTGCAGAGTTGTCTCCTCAGATCTGACGCATGAATGGAGTTTGATTTTCTCCTCTCTTATGAATGAAAGCTTTAAGGACTGATAGTTACCACTTTGGTCATCTACACACTTAAAAAGATTCCTTATTAAAGAACCTCCTGTATTAAAGAAGACCTATATAGAACCATGAACACTTAAAGAACACTTTGCATGGTTAAAGGGTTCTTTGCATTGTGAAAGGGTTCTTAAGATTAATGGAGAATGTGTTATATGTTTCTATATAGCACTTTTTTGAAAAGGGTTCTATATAGCACCAAAAAGGGTTCTGCTATTGCTACAAGCTTGACATTGTAACAGTAGAAGAACCCTTTTTGGTGCTATATAGAACACTTTAAAAAGGTTTTTTAAAAATGGCACCATCTTCAGCACATTCTCCATCAGTATGAAGAATCCTTTCATGATGCAGAGAACCCTTTAATCATACAAAGGGTTCTTTGAGTGTTCATGGTTCCATATAGAACCATTTTTTGCGGTTGTTGGGAGTCCCATTTTCTCTAGATTGGTTATTAACTTTAGTTTTGGAAACTGCTGCTTTTCACTTGTTTTCTTTGACTTTCCCCTTCCTGATGTAAGTGGATTATCTTATATCTAATCTTTTCAGAAACATCTCCTGAGAAATGAATAATTTAGCACAATACTTCATCTCATTCGGACTTATTACACTTTTCACACGTTTATTACATTTTATTACACATTTCAGAGCATAGCACATACGGAATTGGTGGAATATCATTGGTGGAATTTCCTCAGGGGGCTCTTTCCAGGGAGCTGACCAGCAAAAGGGCCTTTAGGAACCAGGGCTTGGTTTGAAGGACAGTTGTTTGTCTAGGCATGGATGAGCATTTCACACAGGCTGCTCTCACTGAAAGACCTGGCGGCTTAGCAAAGGGCTTGGTGTGCATGGGCTAGTGCTTTCGCTTTTTCCCACTTCTTCCAAGCACCCCCTCTCTTTTCCTTCTCCCACACTATCTGTGGTCAGCCCCTTGTCAGTCATGCTGCGGATCAGCTGCAGAAACAGCTGCGCTCTGGTGGACGGAGAGGGAGTGGTTCAGGGAGACATTGGTGGAATTGGGAAGACAAGCATGAACTGTTCAGAACTGTAGGGCTGACTCTAAGGATTTTCTCACTCCACAAAAAGGCCTCATTTTTGGCTAAGAGTTGACTAATCTGCCCAGCCAAAGGCTAAATAATATTTTATTATAAAACCACACTTAAAACTAGCTGGCATCTTAAATGAAAGCTTTTATCCTGCTTTATAAAACAAATAGTTGCGATTCTAAAATCTGATTGGCTGAGCCATATTTGAAGTTGTTGTAAATTTCAAATTCTGTTCTACATATGCACACATATGAGTATAAACATCTTTTGAATTCTTCAGTAATGTTGCAGTTGCTCGGCAACCATTCCCTATTGTTTGTGAGCTGAGTTTTTTGTTTATTGTTTGTAAGTTTATTTTTTTCTATCGTTATTGATAAATGCAACTACATATTGTACATTGTTTTTTATTTTATTGTTTTTTTTCTGTTTTATAAGCTTGCTTTAATAATATGCTGTTGAAAATGTTTGTTTTATATATGTTTAGCTACAATGTAGCTTTTCATGTTCAGGTAAATGTAAACTCTCTATTCACACACAAAAAAATAATGTTATTTATTAAGTAATAAATACATTCTAGTGAAGATTAAAAGCTAGAAGCTTTTGTCCACTCACTATAACAAAGTTCACTACATAAATGGATCTTTCTTTAGGGTCAAATTTGAGCAAAAATCACAATTAACTATTCAAAATAATGTGATTAATCAGGATTAGCTGTTTTAATCATTTGACAGCTATAGAAAAAAAGGAAATACATACATAAAGAAACAAATAAATGCAATTAGTTAACTAACTGAATCATAGGCGAACAAGAATGCTACATCCAATTAGTCGACTAATCGACTTAAAGCCCTACAAGGCTGGCCTCCCTGTAGACGGCAGCATCAGTGGAGACATTAGGATAATTTTCGTTCCATAACCTTGATTACATTTCTGACCCCAGAGACAAAGAATGACCTTTAAGACTGTCCCAAAGGCTTTCATACGGCAGCCCCTTTAATCCTTTGTTGAAGGCATCTGAGTGGCATCAGAGTTTGAATAGTCCCTCATCATAGATTGTTGTTTCCTTGTGACAGAATGGTTGATGGAGAATTCTGTCCAGCAAGTAATGCTGGTTAACTCCTACCAGTGAATTATGTTGCAACGCCAACAGGAACGATGGAGTAATCTCCCATGGGAAGAGCGTCAAATCCTCACACTGGTGACAAATGTCACAGTGTCCTGGCAGCAACCATGCAGCGAAGTAAAAGGTTGCCTGGAAAAGGTCTGTGCCTAACCAGTGGAATAAATGGTTTATGAATTTCAAGCAGCATGCTGTTGTCTGCCTACAGTATTAAAAGAGCAAAGGTTTGAAAAAAAAAAATCCAGAAAGAGGCGAGATGGAGGGAAAATCTGCATACATTTGCATACATTTTTAAATAAACGTTAATTTGCATCCATTTTTCAGAAGTGCATTTGCAGTGTTTGTGTATGTGTTTCTTCTTCTTCCGTCTTTCTCTATCTGTGAGCAAAATGCTCTTGCAGGCATGCTAAATTCTGTTCCCTCTGTGTAAGCCCTTTTGATGTGCTCACAAAAAGAAAAGAAAGCCTATGTACTTTAGGTTTGTTTGGCTATTTGAAAGTCCCTGGGCTCAATAGCTCTGCCGAATGAAAGCCCCTTTTCCTGCACACACACATACACATACTTTCTTCTAAATTGTACCCCAAAGTTCTTCTCTAAGTGTGATTTTATTGTACCATGTCAAACAGTATTAGTTAAAGTTGGGTACTCTGTTTGGAACCAAATGGTTTTGTTCCAAATGATCCAATTGAATCCAGATCAAAGCAAATTTCAGTCCCTCAAATTGATACCTCTGGTTTGCTGTTAGCAAGGAAGATATGTATATCGAAGTCACATACTTTGTGCTGTCATTTTCTAGAGCAGAGCTTCCCAACCACTGGGCTGAGGACCGGTACTGGGCCATAGATTATTTGATACTGAGTGGCAACAATGCAGCAGTTAGCAGGTGTCATTAGCCTATCTGCTGAAAATCACCATTTTATTGTTATTATTAATGAGATTAATATTATTTCTTAGGTTTTTTTTTATTTATGTCTTAATTCTTCCCATTAAATGTTACGTAACTGAAACATATTGGCATAAATGATGTCTCTGTGGCCTCATAAGTGTGTGTGGGTTGCTTCTGGCTGCTTTCAGTTGAAGGCTAGCATAAGTGAAGAAATCAAAAATGAAAAAGCTGATGTAAACAAACTTTCTATTGAGGCTGCAGTCCTGTCAAGGAAAAGAACGAAGATGATATGAAGATAAAAAAGTATCATTCATTTGAAAATATATTCCAGTGCATCTAAACAGCAGAACAAAGTACAGTCAAGGAAAATATGGGGCAAAAGATCTGTGGTGGATCTGTTCAAAGGAGCCACACATTCTTGAGTGAATCAACAAGACAGCCATATTTACAACAAATCAGTCAAAATCCAAGTAGAAGTCTGTCCATTTAGGATATGTCTGCTGATACATTACAAATACAAAAAATGATGCCTGCAAACCCTGAAATGCAGCCTTTAATGCTGGGTACATGTGGTAAACAATTTACTTTCACTTTTTTATTATCATTTATTACAATTAAATGGCAAAAACAGTCTGTTTTCAATTAACATTTCCATATATCTGCATTTTCAGCCTACAGCAGTTTATCCCTATCCATTTACATTGAGGTTATAAGGAGTATCTTAGCTTGTTTCATCTTAATACAAGACAATCTTTTATATATTCTGTATTTTACATTATCTTCTATATATCCTATACTACATACACTTTATGGCCAAATGTATGTGGATACCTGAGCATCACATCTACATGACCTTGTTGGACATATCGTTCCAAAACCATGGGCATTAATATGGAGTTGACCCTCCTTTTGCAGCTATAACTGCTTCCACTCTTCCTGTGGTTTTCCTCAAGATTTTAGAGTGTTTCTGAGAATATTTGTGCACATTTAGTCAATAAAGTATTTGTAAGGTGATGTTGGACGAGATGACCCGGCTTGCAATTGACGTTCCAGTTCATCCCAAAGATGTTCAGTGAGATTGAGGTCAGGGCTCTGGTGTTCCTCCACACCAAACTCATCAAACCATGTCTTTATGGAGCTCACTTTGAACCCTGGGGCACAGTCATGCCAGAACAGGAAAGGGCTTTCCACAAACTTGCCACAAAGTTGGAAGCATATAATTGCATAAAATGTCAAAATGTCTGGAAGCGGCTGAGCCCAAACCCTCCACCAAACTTCATTGTTGGCACTATGCATTCAAGCAGGTAGTACTTTCCTGGCGTCCGCCAAACCCAGATTAATCCATCAGACTGCCAGATGGTGAAGCATCACTCCAGAGAACACATTTTCACTGCTCCAAAGTCCAATGACAGCATGCTTTATACCACTCCAGCCAATGTTTGACATGGCTTGTATGCAGCTGCTTGGCCATGTAAACCCATTTTATGAAGCTCCCGACAAACAGTTCTTGTGCTGATGTTGCGTCCAGAGGCAGTTTATAACTCTGTAGTGGGTGATGCAACAGAGGATATGTGATTTCTACTCACTACACAGTGGTTCTGCTCTGTGAGTTTGCATGGTCTACTGCTTAATGGTCCAGCTGTTGTTGCTCCTAGTTGTTTCCATTTTACAATAATAGCACTTACAGTTGACCAGGGCATGTTGCATGGTTATGCGCTTGATGGCATGTTGCAGTTTGCATGGTTATGCACTTGATTTTGTACACCTGTTAGCAATGGGTGTGGCTGACAGACCTGTACTCAGTAATAGGAGGGGTGTCCACATACTGTTGGCCATAAAGTGTATATCTTAAAGACGCAGTAACAATAACAGCCTGTTTAATTGTAAGAGGTAAACAGAGGTTAAAAGTATCCCATAAAAAATGAATTATGTTTTGAAGGTTTGGATGGATAAACCCAAAAATGTCAAAAGTGAACCTCAGGGAAAGAAATAAACATGAACTATGTAGGATATGGCTCCTTTCAAACAGTTTAAAAAAATACTAGAATTTTAAACATGACAGAAAAGCAGTTTATTCTAGACAATATATGTATATCTGTCTGTATATTCAAGCAAACGCTTTAGTGCACATACGCAGATGTTGCCAAGTGTATTCTAAAGAGATTTCACAATGCAGACCGCCTTGCGAGTGAACAGCAATGTCTTCGTGTGGTGTTAACAGCCCTAAGTGAACATTTTCAGTGAAATATCCTCTGTGAACATCTGCATCATTTATACGCAGCCACTCTCTGTCTTTTCTTCCAAAGCGCTAAATTAAAAAAGGGGGGGTGGATGAGGGGAGGAGGAGGGGGGGGTGGCAGAACGGATCTTCTCTCACCGGGCCCTGTAAATGAAGGCTCCCATTTATCCTGCTTTTCTCAGTGAAGCATATCCTCAGGGCCACTGATAAGTCTGCAGCGTTCCCTCCCTCTCGAAACAGCACAGCACATCCAGGCCTGATTGGGTAATGGCCTGAGACAGAGCATATTGACCCGCCTGACTGATGCATCTCTACTGTTTCTCATTACTGGGTCAGCTGCCTTTTAAAAGATCTTTTGTATCAGCTATGACTGCCTCGATTGGAGAGTCAGGCAGGTAATAGCTCGTTTGACTGGAAACTTGCGGACCCTCACTGAACCTTTTGGTTTAAGTCCACTCTGTAATGTTGACCGGACTTTAGGTTTTGAAACTACAGAGCCCAAGATGAAGGGATCCAACAGACCTTTTCCAGAACCAGAACTGTCCCAGAACATTGTCTCCCAAAGTGAAAGCTGACCAACCCAAATATCAGTGGCGTTTACATTTCTGTTCCATTTGTCTCTCAGTTGAGGTTTTTGTACTAAAATGCTAGTTCCCAGTGGAACTAACTGGCAATCTGATAAATCACAATTATAATTGAATCCAAAATTTAATTATAGTGTGAGATTAAAAAAATAGAAAGCTATTTACAAGAATTTCCAAACCATTTATAAAATACAATCAAAACAACTATATTATAAATCATTTCTTCCTTACACTTTCCTCACTGCTTATATGATAATAAGTGGGGGGTTTTGTATAGTTCCACCATGCTCAGAGAGGCCTTACAGAGAATTGGGTGACACATTATTTTGAGTGGTCCTTTTAGATGAAACAAACACTTAACGGACTCTCAGTAACTTGTCAGAAACATTTGAGGGTTAGGGTTAGGCTTTGGGTTGAGGTTAAGGTTAGGGTTAGGATTAGGGCCAGGATTAGGGTTAGGTTTTGGGTAAGGTTGGGTGAGGTTAGGTTTTGTGTAATGGAGTTAACATATTAACAATACATCTACTTAATGTAGGTAATGTATCAACAGAACATCTACTAAATATTTTCTTCAGTATATTCAGATGCTGCACTACTGCTACTTCACTGACATGTTGTTGATGTGTTACTGATAATCTGTTAAGAGTTTATTAATTATCTACAAAGGACCACTCCAAATAAATTCTTACTGAGAATTGCACTCATTTTTTAAAATTTTTGTTCTGCTTAATTTTGTGGTTGACATGCAAACAAAGTCCTTCAGAGTGGTTTGATGTGAAATGGTTCATTTTGGAAAACAGATCGACAAGATTTCTTTGCACTGATGATACCAGAAGTCAGAATGTCTTCAAGACAAATGTAACCATTTTATTTACTATCCAAAATGGCCAGGTGAGCCAAGCTCTTTGTGTGTTTTTGTATGTGTTGTTGATAATGGTAAAATAATTGTAAATCTAAAAATAAAGCATTTTCTCTGAGTGCTGTTTTGTCTTACAATGCCCTGCATATACTTCTCCACCTTGAATGGACCTTAAAACATGTTTCAGGCTGAAGCCTTATCTCAAAACTGTTGTAAAAAGTGTCATATGCACTAGGCAGTGTATTCCTAACCATTTCACCTAATAACTTTTTTGTGAGGGAGCTTTTAGAGGCATTAAACTCTTCGGACCACTGGTTCCTATCACCACCACTGTAAACAAATCTGACTCAGGTTTCTCTAGAATGGCACATTTCACATCAAACCACTCTGCATGACTTTGTTTACATCTGAAACATTTCATTATGCAGAAATTTGGAAACACTGCTGGAACACTTTTTGGTATTTTCAGTTTGAATCTTTACCAAAGGAGTCACTATAAATTGAAACTTGAAAGTTACTTACAGATGTTAGCAGTGGTAATCATACAGACACAGCCTATTTATAAAGTGAATTACAAAGTTTCTGCTATGTTTGTGGCTGGCCTAAATGGCTGACAAGTTGATGACACTATGACTATATTTTACAGACAATAATTGTTAAGTAGCATCTCTCAAATATCCCAAAACAGATTTTTACATTATTTTTATCATCCCCAGTGCATTCTGACAGCCTTAGGAGACAACATACAGTGCTGGCAAATGTCAGAGACCACCCTTCATGTATTTAGTTTAGTCACAACAGCCTGTAAGTACAGATTATTCTTTTTTCAGGGTCGGGGGGGAAAAAGCAAAAACCATATGTGTAACAGAAAATTACACAGAAGCCTTAATAACAATGTAATATCATTTTTTTCCAATATTTCTTATGTTCTCCCTTTACCTTTATTACAGCTTCCATTTCTTTCAGGAGACTTGCTTTCAGTTTTTCAAAAAATCTGCAGGAATATTTTTCCACACCTCCAAAATTCAGTCTTAGAAGTTGGTTGCATTTTCTGCTTCTAATGATCTGACTAATCCAAAACATATTCAATGACGTTGAGGTCTGGGCGCTAGGGTGGTCAGTCCAGTCTTCTGCAAATTTCCTTTTTTTGTCTATTTCCTTTTCTTACTAATGTCTTCTTCACAGCTACAGATCCTTTAAGACGCCTGTTGCTGAGTTGTCTTCTCACAGAGGAAAGATGGATTGTCTCCCCACAGTTCATAGATAGAGTAGTCTATCGGGTCTGACATAGTTCATTTTTTGAACTCCAGTTTTTGTACCTCCTGTTTTTTCCATTTATTTTCCTTTGATTTTCTTGTGCAAGTGGATTATCGTACATCTAAATATCAGAAATATCCCCTTTATTAACAACTTGTACTTAATGGCCATTTTGACTGGAAATTAAATAAAACGAAGGGTCTTTTGCATAGTCCTGGTAATTCTGATATTCTCACTGAGCTAGTCAACTAAGGTGTATTTATGGTTTGATTACTTAGTGTAGAAAGCTGTCTAGTCTACTTTCAGCTAAACCAGTGGATCCATGTCCTATGATCTGTCGTTGTGGCCAACTTATACTTGCCCAGACACAACATGGACCAGTTTGAAAAAAGTGCTTTTTCATGTTGTTGGCTTGTATAATCTCCTAAAGCAACCAACTGGCTGTCAAAGGACTTGTTTTTGCATGGTCTGAAGACATTCAGACATGACTACGAACTCTAGAAATTCAGGTTGTTTTAATAATGAATGAACAAAGCAAGAGGAACTCGTTAACTTGTCTGGCATTTTGTGAAAGCGCCAAGTAGATAAAACTGGTCATTCCTCATTCCAGTGCAGAAAACTGATACGTATTATGTCTAAGTATCAGTCTGGCCTTTCTCAAAAAGACTTACGGCAAGACTTCTTATGCTGTTTACTAGATCATTATTATTCAGTGTAAGAAAGACTAATCATTTTGGGGAACTCATTTTTGAAATTATTTTTCCCTTTTATTGTTCTGTTCTGTAGCGACCTTGGGTAATAAGAGCAGAGGAGGATGGTGGAGGTGTTAATGAATGAAATTACTCTTTCTTCCTCATCAGAGGCTGTTAAACGTAATTGTAGGGAGCCCTTGTATATATGGTTCTAGGGGAAGAAATTACCGGCACCTTGAACGCCCCAGCAATCTGATCCTATTATTTGCCAAGGCTCTAATATCAGCCTCAATCACTGGGTAGAGTGCAACACACCGAATGCTACCTTTTTCTCTCCTATTTCATCTAGTTCCCTTTCCGCCCTAGCCTGCAAAGGATTATTCTGTCTTTGTTGTCAACATGAGTGTTCCTCAAGCGTAACAGCACTAGTCTCTACTCTCATAGAGAGAGTGCAGCTTCCACAGTTTGAACTGAATATTGGTTTGTACATTTTCAGACTTGCCTGATAAGAATTCAGTCCAGAAAACAGTGGACAGTGTTAGTGTTATTAGGGTAGAATGGACACAGTTGTGATGTGGTGATGAGCAAATGAATACATTAAGTGAAGGATCATAAAAGACATTAGGTGTTAGTGTGTTCATTATTTCACTATCTGTGCAGATGGATCTGTGTTCATCTACTGAGAAGTATAAATCATCCCTAAGGCTAGGATCCTTATGCCATAGGTTTGGGGTAACATTTTGAGAGATACAGTACTGTGTCTGAGACTACTCTTTATTTATAGAGCAGTTTTCATACCAGTGGTAGCTCAAAGTGCTTTGCAGACAGGTGATAAGGCTTAGTAGTATGAAACTATGAGTAATAATTCAAAGATCATGTAAACAACGAGTGCGTTTACGTGCACTCAATAATCCGTTAAACAGCATATTCCGATTTCTTAGATCAGAGTAAGGTCTAGAAATCTGATTAAGAAATCTAATAAAGAGAACTGGATTTTAGCTCAGTAATCAGATTTATTAGTGCATGTGTACTCTTACTCTGATTTCTTTCAGATTTCTCAGTCTGCGCATGTGCGAAACAGACAGTGGTACTGAAAATAAGATAGCAGTGTTGCTGCGAGACTCAACAAAACACTTTCGGAGCGACACTGACACCAACTACATTCTCAACGAACTAAAGAATTTACATGTTGTCCATGAAGTTTGAGTTTTCCATTATGTTTTTGTCAAGTCTTCTTCTGTGAGTTTGTTGGCTTGTTGCAAAGCAGAAATCTGATTATTGCCTGACTCATGTAGACCCGGAGTTTCCCCATTATCTGATTACTCAAGTGCATGTAAACTTGTTGATCAGATTACTGACAAAATCTGTTTTTCTGCAGTTATCAGATTATTAACTGCATGTAAACGCGCTCAGTGATCAAATTAAAAAGGTAAACACTAAAGAGAACTTTAATGAAATGCTAAGTTAAAGACATACATACATACATACATACATACATACATCATCTAAACCGCTTATCCTTCTGGGTCGCGATGGGGTGCTGGAGCCTATCCCAGCTGTCATTAGGCGGAAGGCAGGATACAACCTGGACGGGTCGCCAGTCCATCGCAGAAGTTAAAGACATACGTTTTCAAATGTTTCTTAAAAGTGTGCACTGAGCTTGACTATCTAATAATAAAAGGTGGAACGCAATAATAACACTACACAGAACACCTAGCAACTACATTTAGTATATTTTTTTTCAGTATTTAGTGTGTCCACGCTTTGTCTTTATTACAGCTTCCATTTTTTTCAAGAGACTTGCTTTCAGTATTTCATGGAAGTGTGCAGGATTTTTTTTCTAAAGTTCAGTCTTAGAAGTTGGTTACATTTTCTGCTTCGCATGATTATCATAATCCCAAGCACATTCAGTGATGTTGAGGTCTGGACTCTGCTTCTTTGTTTGGTTTCTTCATCTTTGTCTACTTCCTTTTCTCAGTAAAGGCGTTCTTGACAGCTGCACATCCTTTTAGACCCAATAGTGTTGAGTTGTCTTCTCACATTGGAAGAAACACCTGTGGATTTTTTCAGAAGTGAAACAAAAGTGGAGCTTGATTTTGTCCTCTCTGTCTGATGGGACAGTACTTTTTATCTGACGGCATAGTTTTGGTGGTCTGCCAGGTCTTGCACGGTTGTTAGGGTTCTTTTCTTCTCTTTATATTTGAAAGATTTTTTAACTCCAGTTTATTAACTCCTATTTTTTTTCACTTAGCATAGGTATCTTGGCTGCAGGCTACTGCACTGGACACATCAGGAGACAGTGACCAGAGACAGTGACGCCACTCTGCATCTTAATATTACTGTACTGTATTAAACCCAGATCTACACCACTCATAGATCATAGTAGGCGACATAGCTTGAACTTTACACAGAGAAAGGTGTCAGTCTAAAGTCTAAAGACAAATGCTAATTGTGCTTTTACCTTAGCTAACGTTACTAACGAAGCCACATTGCATTTCACCACATACACTTTTAGCTAGAAAACTGTGAATTTGTGAGGAGTTACTTAGCTGATACCAAGTTGATAATTAAATAAATCATTAGTGTTTTTGATGTTGAGCTGTATTGCATTAAATCTCTATGAGTAATGCCATTCATAGTGGTGCACAGCCAATGGCAGCATAAAGCCATGCAAACGTTGGCATGGTGACCATAGTGACGGTAAAAATGGATGATTATTAGAGAAGAACTTTAGTAGTTCAGATTGTTTATTGTTTAAAGTGGAAAACAGGCAGCTGGGCGCTCTGTACTCAGTTATTTTTGTTGTTTAATACTTGGTTCATCTGAAATTCAATAACGAGACGTTTGGCATCCTTGGCTTCCCAAAAAATCAACATCTGGTTTATATCACCACTACAGTTGTCTGTCTCCAAAGTAGTAACTTTACAGGAGAAGGCAAAAACATTCTTACCTTTCAATGCAAGACAATGTAAAGAGGTTTGTGATTTTGGAGCATTTCTACTGGTTCATTCTTCATAAAATTTTAATGGATGAATTGAATGTAGCATAAAGTCTTCAGCTTGAGCTTGATGTTTTCTGCACTTTTCTGTAGTGCTTACTATGTCCTGTAGCTACACTTTGAACGGTCTTCTACCCAGCGGCATTGACCCTGTACCAGTGTACGGTAGCCTTTTGTTGACTGCAGCTTTCTATTCCTCCTTCTGTGGAGTGAACTCTGACTTAAATGTAGATGCATGCTTTTCACTTCCCTCTGATGAAGTATAGAGTTCACACATCTCATGGTTCTTATGAAAATGTAGAGATAAACTAATTAGCATATCAAAAATTTCAATTTACTATTCGATTTTTTAAAACTTTCATTCATTTGAATATTTCAACATTGCGACGCCATTGCTGTGTTGTATATCTCTCATGCACTATGCCTTTATAGTATAGCTGTTCATCAATACATTCATCACAGGTCACTAGGATGCACAGTACACTGTTTGTTCATCACAATATATTGTTTGTTATGATGATTTAGCATTTACAATACTGATATTGCATATTGCTGCAGTATGAGCCCTCTAGTCTATCACTGTGTTCTTTGTACATATCATGCACCCCCACAGCATCAGAGCATTTGTAGAGCAGTGAGTGTGGCACCAGGCACAACTGTTGTTTTTGTGAATCAAGGAAGAGTTGTTTGCTAAAAGCTTTGCCTCATCATGTGTATTCGTAAGGGAAATGAAAAAGCAGTTTGGTGGAAAAACTAGACTATACTAGAGTGTTGCCAGACTCTGGGTCCTCCCCTTTATTTTGGAGGAGCTTACTAAGCACAAGTGCTCCAGCTGCACGGAGACAAATGGACCCGGTGGAAGTCTAAGTGAGCGATCAGCGAGTGGCCGTGTTTTGAAAGAGTGGGCAGTAATTACATTTGACTAGTTCTGATGGGAGGCTTAGGCGAAGGTTGGACCGAACAATGAGAAGATGAGAGCCTTTCTTTCACCCACCTCTTCCTCCACGCCGGCCTTAAATAAACATTTTACTTTTCAAACAAGGTAATCCCAGCGTCTGATTGGCATTAAGGGTGGGCAATATGACGATATATTTTCGCCATAGTGATAAAATGCGTAATGATATTCTTTTCTGAGTATATCGTGGGTATCATCAGTGTTTTAAGAACTCAGAACAATGGCCGTTATCACAAAAATAGATCCTAGAGAGCCTGAAAACAGCAACAATTAATATGCACTATGACATAATCTTAATTTGTTAACTTATTTTTACCAGTGGTTTGATTTTTCCTTGTTAATTCTTAAGTAATATGGTCTGTCACAATTATTATATAATTGCTTTATTGTTGATAGTTTTACTTTATACATTACTTGCTGATGAGTTTTGTCCATTCTTGTTTACAAACCTCAGAAAAAGTAAATATTGTGATGCATATTGTGTATCATGAAAATGTCTTTTTTTGCCATATCACCCTTAATTGGTACATATACTACTGTGCAAAAGTTTTAGGCACCAAATAAAATTTAACAAGGGCAGTAAGTATTTGTGCACTGATATTAAAATAACTACAAAAAACATTAATACAGTAAATAATGATTTTACATGTGTTTAACAATTTTCAGACCTCTCTTTAAGGAAGCCCCATATTTACAAGTATTATTCATTACCTGGTTTGGCTAATCCACACTTCATTATGTTAAATCAGGACTTTAATATCTATCTGATGACCTAGGGCTGTCCTGGTGAAACCTGGAAGCTTTTTGTTCTTCAAACTACCTCAGATATCAACTACATAAAAAAAATATATATATATATTCTTGTTACTTTTAACTGCATTTATGTTTATGTATATTTATTATCTGTTCTAATAGTATGTGGTGAACTTACAAGCAAAACACTGTCAAGAAAAGTGTTTTTTAAATAACTTAGTAGGTTTGTTGTCAAGCGTAACGATAATACTTTGTGCTAAATTTATCAGTACTGACGATTGTTTTTTTCAGTCGGTTAAAAAATGGAAGAACAACACACAGTTTAGTTGAATATGTTTCAGTCTTTTATTCCTCCCTCGCAGCCACTTTATTCCACTTCACATCATAATTATATTGAGTCTAAAAGGAGAAATGCCTAACTCGCCTCACTCTGACAGAGGTTTTAATCTCTATTACAAAAGAAGTCTGTTTTTTTTTTTTTCAGGTGAATTGTCATGGAAATCGTTTTCCTTTTGTGAGAGGTGTCAGTATGCTGGGGAAGCTCTGTCAGATTGATAATTAAGTTATTTCTCCACCCAGTGAGAATTTGGAGTGCTGGAAAGAAATCAATAATGATATTGTGGCCTATATGCCTGCCATATAATACTCCATGGTACTGGAAGTGCTTAATTTGACTTGAGTGATCGCCTTGCCTGTTTCTAGGTTGTCTGGACATGTCTGGCAGTTTTCAGTACGTTAAAGGATTTTGCTTTATTATGGCTGCTTTCCTATTTGTGGATGTCATCAACTACACTAATGCTGTAAATACATAGATTTGCATTTTGGTTGATTAGAATATTATTTGTTTGTTACTAAAGATCCATCTAAAAGTGTAGAAGGCGTTCTGCAGTAGTGCACATGCACCAACTTCATGTAAGAAGTGTCAGATCTATTAAACAAGACAAAGAAAACCCATATTCATAGTTGTTTGCAACCAGTTCATTATTATTGTCGTTGTAGTTGTAACCTTTTGATTAACAATGCAACTCAAGTGCAGCCAATAGGGTTGCCAATAGATGCAATGTGCACTCATTTATGTTATCACTCTGTGATGGCATTAGCAGCCCAAACAGGGCTGTACGCTGCTTACTCTTGTGCTAGTAAGCTAAAGACGCACTCCAAAATCTTGTGGCCTTCTTAGAGTAATGGAGGCTGTTATATCTGCAAAGGAGGGGACAACTTCATACTAATGCCCATGGTTTTTGAATGGGATATTCAGCAAGCTCATATAGATGTGATAATCAGGTGTCCACATACATTTAGCCATATAAAGTGTTTGTTTTGCTAGAGCTTCCATTAGTGCTAACACTAGAGATAACTGATGCAACATTAATGATGTTTTGTTAAGTGAACATAAGGTAACATCCTTTACAAAAAACACACTTCTGCAAATGTTATTGCACAGCTACTCTTACTTAACTAAATACAGTGAAAGAAAAAACATATGAATGAAAAATAAATAGATATTGTGCAAAAATGTACAGAAATGCACCAAAATTTAATTTTTCCCTGTAGAGGATGTTTTAAATTATTTGCAGTTAGAATCAAAAACAAAACAAGTAATTTATCCAGTTTGCCCAAACTTTTGCATATGACTGTATTTATTTTCACAGAAAATGTTTTTAAATCTCAGATACAATCACAATTGTTGCACTGTACAGTCATGCCACATGTTTACTGTGCTAGTTTTTCAAATCAACTAAGTTCATGATTAATTTCCTGTTAGTTTTTTGTGGTCATGCTTTGAACGTTGTGTTGTTCTTTTGTTATGAATAAGGGCTGCATCCTTTCTGTATCTGACAGGATTGCTAAGTTATTGTGAGCAGTCCTTCTGTCTTATTTTTAAGTGCTCCACCAGAAGGATAAAACCTGTTCTGTCTTGCTGATTGCTCTTAGCAGAAAGAACCTACAGTTGACCTCTTGGTTAGATGTTCCTTAAGTGTCTCTTACGACTCAGGTTACCTCCAGACACCATCCAGGAATGCAGTCTAAATGGGAGCTTATGGATAAGGGCCCTAAAAGGTACCTGCATAGACAATGAAGAGTGCTTTGTAACACCTGATCCAGGAATGTGATGACCCTGAATATATCACATGTCTTCGGCTGAAGATTTTGTAGCCTTTGTGTTGGATCTCTTTCATTTGCAGAATAGGGCATGCTGGTTATGATGGCACTCCTTTACATGCTAAACAGAGCATAAAGCTACAGCTTACATATAACACCCGCTCTGCTGAGTAGTCATATCAGGGAGTAGTGTAATGTGGATGTAACCCCAGACAAACACATAAGATAATCTTTTTCATGTGGATACTTTGTTGATGGGGGTAGACCGTAGACACTCATTCTTAAACACGTCTTAGAGATTAATGATAAGAGTTTCAATGGAGTAACAGAAGTAGGCCTACAGCACAGACACTTTGATGCTTCGATATGTAAAACAGTGGGACTTCCTTTTATTTTCTTTTTAATCTTTCCCATTCATGCTGTGTTGTAAGCCAAACTGGTTCAGTTAAAAGTGTAAGATATAATATACAGGTTTAGTTTAGTTAAGGTTCAATAATACAGTACTGTGCCAAATTTAGATACCACCCTTCATTTGTTTCTGAGGAAATTAGATATAAGTTTATCCACTTGCATAAGGAAGGGGAAAGTCAAAGAAATTTAAGTGGAAAAAAACAGGAGTTTCCAAAAAATAAGTAAAAGATACGAAGAAAATGTGACTCCTAATAACTATGCAAGACCTGGTAGACCACCAAAACTGTCACCATCAGATAAACAGCACTGAAAGCTTTCATCTTTGAGAGAGAGGAGGAAATCAAGCTCCAGTCTTGCTTCAGATCTGAAAATATGTGTTTCTGTCTGTCTTTCCACTGTGAGAACACAATTCAAAGTGTGAAAGGATGTGTGACCATCAGTAAGTTATTACTAAGAAAAGAAAATACTCCAAAAAGAAGAACATTTGCAAATAGAACAAAGAAGCTACCAGTGGAACAATGGATTTACCACAACAGATTACAGACAGCAACATTACTGAATGTGTTTGGGATTTCTTGGGTCATGAGAAGCTGAAAATGCAACCAACTTCTAAGCCTGAACTTTGGAGATGTGGAAAAATATTCCTGCAGATTGAAAAACTGAAAGCAGGTCCCTCAAAAAGAAGGGAAGCTATATAAAAGGCAAAAAGTGGACACACTAAATACTGAAATAGTTGTGTTGTTGAGGCATTTGCTTTATATTTCTGTGAAATATATGTATTCAGTTTGTTTCCCTCATACTGAAAAACGAACAGCTTGTACTTAATGGCTGTTTTAACTAGAAATTTAATAAATGTCTGTCTGGTTGATGCTTAATAAGATTAAGTGTTCGCAAAATCTTGCACCTCTGTCTTGTAGGCCCTGTCCTTACCCCAAATGTTGTCAGTCAGCCAATATGTGTGCCTCTTTCAGTGCTAATTTAACTAACAAGTAATGGAAGCCTATAGCTACTATGCAAACTGCATGCATAAATCATTGAAAGCTGTGTGGAGCTGTTAAGTAATCTAAAATTTCTGTAGAAATGGACAAAAGTACATTGCATAGCTTAAAACAGTAGCAGATCTATCCATCTTGAAGCTTGAATTTTATATTAGTATTTTATTAGACTGTAGATCACAGTATGTCATACAGTGTCAGAAAACACATAAGCAAGTCTACTTGAGATTACAAGTCAACCTGGTTTGTGTGATTGCTATGCATGTACTTAGCACAATGCTAACTAGTCAAATATAAGCTTTGATTACTTGTTAGCTACATTAGCCTTCCTCATAGCAACAGTGAAAATCTGTGAAGCAGAGTTTAGGGTCTTGGCTGGTTGACTATGTTTGTAGTTGCTTACAGGTGTTTTTTTTCAAACTATTGCTTTAGGGTGGTTGTCGATTGTAGCTTCAGCAACCCCACTATCTAAAATGGCAAACTTGACCATGATGACCCCACAAAGCTCTATTTAGCTGCAGGTCTGCAGGCAGCTTTTTTTTCCGCCCCACCAGCCTGAGGTTCTACAAACCCCTCATCTGATTGGCCGTCCACCACGAGTGAGGATTAGCCTTGAGTCCTCCATGCGTGATGCGGCTTTGATAGGCAGGCTGCCTGATTTTGGAAAATAGGATCTTGGGATTTTTATCCTGATAGCTGGAGCCAAGTTCTCTGACCTTTTCTGGATAGAGGATATTTGTAATCGGTATGCAGCATTTTTGTAACATGCTTTATGTGAAAGTTACCCTCAGTGTGGCTAAAGAATGTGCATTCTGGTGCAGTACCACTGCGTTCTGAGTGAAAGTATTATGCACTTTATTAAAGGCAGTGGTTCTTTTTAGAACCATGAGTTGTAATAGAACTATTTCATACTTAAATGGTTCTTTGCATGGTGAAATGGTTCTTGGTTTTTCAAAATGGTTCTATATAGATCTATTGCTTTTGCTAAGGAACCCTTAAAGAACCACCTTTTTAAGAGTGTACTTCAGTGAAATGAAGACTTAATGATTTAAAACTGTATTTCGAGGTTTACACATTATTTTTTCAGGAACTGTCTATATTCTGCCTTTACTACAGTAAGCTGAGCAGGTTAGCAGAGAGCTAACTGGCTAACTGGTAGGGCTGAAAGATTAATTGTTTTTAAATCTAAATCCTAATTTAAGAGAGCACATTTTCAAATAGCAAGACTTGCAATTTTTTTTAATTATAGCCTAAATTATCAAAAATGTCTTAAATGGGAAAACTTAATACACAGAGTAGTTACACAGAGCTTGTGAACTGCTTGTAGATGAGTTAGACCAATCAGTGGCAACCAAACTTCCACGTGATGTGACATCATAACCACAACTTACTGGCGGTCTGCACACTACATTCAGGGTTCAATCCTAATGCCAGAAAAAGTGGATATTCTGCTCTGCTTGGCCAAAAAAACACAGGCTTGAAACTTGATTTATAGAAAATAATCGCAATTTAAATTGCTATTAGATATTTTTTCAGCCCTACTAACACACACATTTCACATCACATTTCAGTAATAAAATACATGAGTCTTTGAGTTCAAACCTTCACAAAAGGAGTCACTTAAAAACTGAGGCACATGAAGTAAATAATATGTTACTTGCATGCCTGTTATGAGCTTAAAATATCTGAATTTAAACTAGAACTGGCATGAAAATTGAATATAGTGCTGAGCTGACCTTGTTAACATACCATGGTGAACATACAAGGAGCGTTATTGTAAAAACTGTGTAAAAAACAGTGAATTAACATTAAACATTGCTGTGTAATGTCATTGCTTTGTGGTTTTGTGACTACCTGACTCTCAGTGTAAATAAGCTGAAATTAAAAGACCTTATTATCCTAAGCAATTCGAGTAGGCTATAAATAGAATCCTCAGACTGAAGCATTTCTCTCATGCAGGATCAAGTTTCTGTTGATAGATCGATTACAAACATGAGGGCAAAAGCATTCAAGCAATCCCAACAATAATTATTCATTTTTGTATTTATTTCCATATTTTATCGTGTTAAAATGTTATTAGCATTCAACGCATGGTCAGTTTGTTCTTCGCTGGAAGCCATTCAAAGCGTTAAGGGGTGTATGAATAAGGTGGATGTTACTAAAAACACTGAAGTACTGAGTTCTGCATAGATTTGCATTGGAATTTCTTAGTACATCTAACATCTATCAGTATAGTAACTGAAATTTGTGAGGCTCTATTTTCTAATTGAGATTCTCTTGGTCTAAATTACAGTGCTAAAGCTCAACAGTCATTGGTCTGGGCAACAGCAAAACAATTCAAGCGATAAACCAGCTCAATAAAAAGAAGCGCAAAAAGAGAATTAGGAACTCACTGAGGACTGAAATGCAACTAAAAAGTGGATTCCTTTCTTCACAAATGTGCAGGCATATGCAAAAGTTTAGGCACTCCAGGCCACATGACATGTTGATTTTCTAAGTGAAAATATACACACCCTTTACAGAGAACACACATTTTAAATGCACAGTCAGTGTTTATTTTCTGAATTTAACAAATTGGGAAGAAAATATAAAACATAAAATGTGGCCTGTGCAAAAGTTATGCCACTTTGATATTTTGTGTTTTATTTTTTTTTCCAATGAGTTGAAATTATGCATTCAAGTTTGCAGAAAAATGTCTAATTCAAGTTTGTTCACTGTGAAGGATGTGTTAACTCGTTTTCATTCTCATTTCTCATTTCATTTTGTGTGTGTAAGTATAAGTGAAAGTTTTAGCATTTGAAAAGTGTAAATCTATTGAAATTGTACATCAGTACATGTGATTGACCAACTGGAACTAGTCACCACCCACCTCTCCTTCATATATATAGTTAGTTTATTAGGTACACCTAGTTGTACCTGCATTAATTGGCCATTTTATCAGAAACATTTACCATTTTTACCCTTTAACAATTACCACAGGTACCCTTTGTAGGTTTTCAGTTACTGACTGTAGGCCTTCTGAATGGTAAAAACATGATAATTGTATTTCTGATAAAATGGCTTATAAATGTGATGGTATACCTAATAAACTGGCAACTTTTGCTTAAGTACATGTAAGTGAGTAAAGGGAACTAGTTACTACCCACATCTGCATATATTTATGTGACTGTCAGACCTTGGCCAGGCCCTCAGTGTCAAGAGAGAGAGGGCCTTAACTTCCCTTTGTCCGGTTTCAGTCTCCTCTGCGTTGTTGCCAATGTGTCTAGGTACTGTAATAATGAATCAAATGAGAGGAAATGAACGAAGCCAGAACACACTGCCTATTGCAGCTTGCCAGAACCGCAGCAAAACTCATTGCCCAAGAGGAAGGTTCAGCTGTCTGCTGTGAATGATTGTCTGTCTGTCTGTCTGATGGTTGGCCTGTCTCCTTTCTTCCTTTGTCTCTGTCTCCATATGTGCCCCCACCTTCCTCTCTCTCCCTCTCTGTCTAACTTGCCGAGTGCGCATTAAGGTCAGGAGAAGCTGACAGCTCCACTTTAGCAGCTATTAAAATGGCCTTCCGCCGATAAAGGCCTCTATGGACAAGCTTCCATCTCTGAAGTTAGAGCAGAAGAAAATGCTCTTCGGCGTCATGTATTCATTAAGTAAAGGTGAGAATGGGGGGGGTGTGTGTTGCAGAGACGTGGAGAACTCAGTAATGGATGACTGAGTTTCTCTCTTTACGTTTGTCTGTCTCTGAGAATCCTAATGCCTTCCCTCAATTAATCCCCTACTTCAGTCTTGCCTCTACATGTCTGCAAGAGAAGGGTGGTAGATCCCTTGCACCCACACTCTTAATAATAAAAGTGCCAAAAAAGAGCTGGTAGTAGAAAGAAGTTCTAGGATCAAAGAAAGTTTCTAAGACTTGTAATAATAGTGGAAACTTTTTTAAAACTACTGTGCGTAAGTGTAAGTGAAGGTTTTATTATTTGAAATGTACAAATCCATTGAAATTGTACATAAGTACATGCAACTGACCAATTAGAACTAGTCATTACCCACCTCTGCTCCATATATAGTTAGTTAATTAGGGACACCTAGTTGTACCTACACTCATTGGCCATTTTATCAGAAACAACTACCATTTTTACCCTTTAACAATTACCAGAGATACCTTTTGTAGGTTTTCAATTACTGACTGTAGGCCTTCTGAATGGTAAAACCTAATAAAATGGCAACTTGTAAGTACATGTAAGTGAATAAATGGAACTAGTTACATCTGCATATAGTTCTAGTAAGACTACTACTAATACTGCTGCTGCTGCCACTACTATATAGCAGCAGTTCTCAAACTGGGGGCTACTGGAGGGCACTAAGAGGTAAATGTTGTACCTCTACTTAGTAATTTGTAATTTTGTCAGTTTATTAAATCTGCTTTTGCCACATAAAAAGTGGTACTTTTTAAAAATGGTAAACAATATTAAGTATTGTTAAATATTAATATACATGCCAACCAATCCCAATTTGTGGCCATCTAGAGTCCACTTAGGATACGTTCACATTACCAGGCTGAAGTGGCACAAATCTGATTTTTTGCCTTAATATGACTCAGATCTGATGTTTTCAGGGCTGTGTGGACATGCAAATCTGATCTTTTCAAATCTGACCTGAGTCACTTTCACATGTGGTCCTAGATCAGATACCTATCCAATTCATGGCCATGCGACCTTAATGAGAACGCTCGGATCAGAATTCATTTCATCAGAGTTTTTTTTCCCACTGCGCGTGTGCCAGTAGAAACATTCAGCATTACCATGGCAGCTTTAACTAAAGTTAAAGCCTGTAAACAGTAGAAAAGCAACAGATCTTACCTTTTTTACCTTTGTCTCGCTCTAATAATGAAGCTAAGAGCTGGTCGGAGTTAATTATCTTCGCAGCGAAGGCTCGTTCTGACTGCTAGTTTGTTTGCTGATTATGCATGTGATGCACACGATTCATTCACATGACATACTGAGTAGGATGTGCCCTCGTGGGTCATTTCAGGACGCCAGTTTGTTGCCATCAATGACAGATTTGAGTCACTTACCTAAACGAGTATGAACCATTGTGTCAGAGAGATGAGATTTGAGCAAAAAATCGGATTTGAGCAATGAGGCTTGTAATGTGAACGTAGCATTAATGAGTTATCTGTAATGTCATAGAACAGTGCCATGCCTGGACAGTGATAGCTGCGAAGAAAAATAGCCAAGAGGATAAGATTTTAGTAAGACTACTACTAATACTGCTGCTGCTGCCACCACTACTACAAGTTTGGGCCATAAATTTATTTAAAATAATATTTATTTAAAAATAAAACATTTAGATAACGCTAACATAACATATTTTACCTTGTATGTTGCAGTTTCACAGTGACTCTTTCTGTCAAAGTGCTGGTATGAAGCTGCTGCTGTTTTCCATTTCTAATAACTAACTGGAACATGGTTAGATTACAGCTTGTGTTCGCAGTCAGTGATGTATTAGGGACTTCCAGAAGGCCTAGAGTCATGTTTTTTCTTACTAAATGGGCCCCACCCACAATTGGTTGATTGCTCTGTGAATTCCTACTTATGTCAGTGGTTGATCTTTGGCGTTAGGCCTTTAGTCCAGCTCCTGAAAGCCTAACCAATGAAAGAGCTAACTTGTCCTGATTGGACACTTTTCATTGGGCATCACAAGCCTTAACCTTAATAATCTTAATAATGGAATACAATCATTAATACTTGCATGATGATTCTATTAAATAAAAATGAACCAAAAATCACAGACATTTTTTCCCGGATATCATTAGGCCTTCTCTGAAGGCCTAGAAAGCCCTTAGGGTTCCTCACTGACTAATAACAATACTAATAATCGATGCAATACAGAATATAATATGACCATCATATTATATTCTTGTGGAGGCAACTACACTATGATTAGAATGGCACACATAAAAATAACCATTTTCTGAACTGCATAGACAATTTAAGTGTTTAAATGGTTCTTTGAGCTGTTAATGTTTTATATATAACTATTACTTTTACTAAAGAACCCTAGAAGGAACCCTTTTAAAAGAGTGTAGAAAACCTACCCTTTGATTCTGTAAAGAGCTTTTTTATTGGTGTCAATTGAATTTAGGAAAGAACCATCCATTAAAGGGTTCTTTATTGAACCAGAAGAGGTTCTTTTACAGAATTGCTCCAAAGCACCTTAAAGTACACTGGCATTAAAGCTGTCTAACTGCAACAAGGTTGGCTTTTTGCATTAATTTGACTGTTCAGATTCTGCAAGTCTCTCAAGTATTTCATTTGTTTATTTCATGCATTATTAGGAATGAGATGTTCTGTCCCTTTCATTCAACATAGTAATTTATAAAGAACAGTGCATTGGCAGAATATTGTACAGGTTCCTACAGAATCTTTTCTTTCCCTTTTTTCCTTTCCTATTCAATAGAAAGTAAAACATTTGCATAACAACCTAATTGTCATTTATGAATTAAATATCAATAGCAGTATGAATTTAAACACTCGGCAAACAGGGTATTATTGACCTTGTGCGGGTCCATATTCATTAAATCTGCTTTACTTAAATGCAACCAGTGTTACTCAGTCACATTTTCAGGCAGCCCACCTACCCACAAAAGTGCTTGAAGGTGCACTTCAGCCAGAGCACTAATAAAGTGAATGAAAGCTAGAGTTAGCATTAGTGTTAATTAATTTAATTGAATAACATTTTACATGTATAGTCCTTTTTATTATAATATCCATTGTTCTGAAGCAGAAGCTTTTCAGAGATTCAGATATAGGTCCATAATGAGTGAGCCTAAAATGGCAGTTATAGTCAAGTAACAAGTTAGAGTATACAGTAGGTCTGTCATAATTATTGCATATTTAGTTATGACCTAGTGCTGTTACATAAGCACAAGTGCCCCAGAAAGTGAACCAGAACAGTGTGCTGTTATATCTATTGCTGTTTATTGCTGCAAGTCGAATTTCAAGTCTCTGAGGTGTGAGTCTGAATCAAGTCTGGAGTCTCTGGGGTTTGAGTCCAAGTTGAGTCTTGAGTCTCTGAGATGTGAATCTGAATCGAGTCTGGAGTCTCTGAGGTTTGAGACACAGTCAAGTCTTGAGGCTTGGGTTTGAGCTTAAGTCGAGTCTTGAGTCTCTGGGGTTCAAGTGTTTATTGAGTCTCAAGTCTCTGCATCGAGTCCCGAGCCTCTGGGGTTCGAGTTTGCATCAAGTCTTGATTCTCTGAGTCGAGTCTTGAGTCTCTGGGTTTGAGTCTGCAAAGAGTCTTGAGTCCTTGAAGTATAAGTCAGAGTTGAGTCTCAAGTCTCTGGGGATAGAGTCAGGATTGAGTCGTTAACCTCTGGGGTTCGAGTCTGCATCAAGTCTCGATTCTCTGAGTCGAGTCTTGAGTCTCTGGGGTTCGAGTCTGCAAAGAATCTTGAGTCTCTGAAATGTAAGTCAGAGTTGAGTCTCAAGTCTCTGGGGTTAGAGTCTGAATCGAGTCTTAAACCTCTGGGGTTTAAGTCTGTATCGAGTCTCAGTTCTTTAAGTCAAGTCTCGAGTCTGTGGGGTTCCAGCCCAAGTCAAGTCTCAAATTTCTGGGGTTTAGGTTCGAGTCAAGTCCCGAGTCACTGAGGTTTGAGTCTGGGTCAAGTCTTGAGACTCTGGGGTTTGAGTCCAAGTCAAGTCTTACGTCTCTGGGGTGCAAGTCTGAGTCTCTGGTGTTCAAGTCCGAGTTGAGTCTTGAGTCTCTGAGGTGCGAGTCCGGGCCGTATCTCGAGTCTTTGAGGCGCAAGTCGGAAACAGATCTCGAGTCTCTGGGGTGCGAGTCCGAGTGGAGTCGAGATGAGTCGAGTTGCGAGTCCTTAGTAGAGAATTTCAGTCTTGTCATTTGCTGCATCTGCCAGGTACAACACGGCTTTAAATAACAAGCTTTTCATTACAGAAAAACTTTAATAAAAAAACTTAAATATATTTGCTAGTGTTATTTTCAAAACACACAAAAAAATGAGAATGAAAGGAGAACAATTTGCATTGTGGCAGTGACTACAGTTGCCACATACATTCACTACAATACCCGTGATGCAATGCCCTTAAACACCAACACTGTACATGACTGTAGTTAAACTGAAAGGCAAAATCACGCATTTGTGCTTTTTTGTGAGTCTTGAGTCACGAGTCATGAGATGCTTATGTGCGAGTCCGAGTAGAGTCACAAGTCAGTTAAGCATGTGTCCAGTCAAGTTGCCAATCGATTAAGCGTGCGTTCCGGTTGAGTTGCGAGTCTCAAGTGTGAGTCTGAATCGAGTCAGTTAAGCACGTGTTCCAGTCGAGTTGAGAGTCAGTTCAGCACACGTTGAATATAAGTATAAGGCGGATACAGAACACAAGTGATTTGAAGTTCATGGGGCCAATTAGGAGCCATGAGTTTTATGGGTGTAAACTATTCATTAGAAACCCCGGATTGTCCAGGCGTTATGAAAGACTTGAGCACTGGAGCAAGCTTAGTGCTGTTTTGTTGCACTATCCTATTAAGAATGCTGTTTTTTGTGCTTTCCCCATTGGAAATAAGTCTTGATGTTGTGGACACATACCAACACATCCTTCAGAACGTTTCTTTCTTCAGAGCAGACTTCTATGAAACTGTTCAAAATGGTTTAAACATGATTAGAGACAGTTTTTTCCAGTTCTCTATACATTTGGAATCAAAAATGATTTGGAATTGGCATCAGATGTTAGTTGTATTCATAGTTGTTAGCTCTAGATTTTGGGTGTTTTACATTTATTAGTCGTGGTTGATGACAGTGATGACAGAAAATAAACTAAATTTCATATTTGAGCAAATTCCATGAATAATCAATAAATAGCTCCATGAATTATTCATACATTCCCCAGTCTAAATTTATTATTGATTCTCTCTTCATGGCATAAGTGCACAGATACTCATTGCTGCCTTCTCAAAGAATGAAAGCATATTTTTTTTGCGTCTGTTTTTGCATATGATCAGTGTCCTGCCACTTCGTTCTGGTTGACATCCCATAATTCATTCCTGAGTTTTTGCTTTCTCTGTCCTGTTCATCTACTTGCTTCGCTCACCTTCAGAAAAAGAATTGACCCTTCAGTCAGTGGAGTGGTCCAGAAGACACAAACTCACTGTGTTCAGATTCTTAAGATTCTTTTTGGAGCAACGTCATAGAAGAACCACGTTTGGGTCCTTAAAGAACCATTTGATGTATAGTGCCTTAAGGAACTGACTTGAAATCCCACAACTGATTACAAAGAAATGAAAGTGGACTTTGCTCCAAAGATTCTTTCTTGGTACATTTAGTTTTCCTTCACTTAATTAGTTGTTCACTCATTTAGTTGCTCACTTCATTCATTCACTTATTCACACAAACATGCATTTACACTGAGAGTCAAAAGCTTAATAATAATGGATCATATTAAAGACTACACGGCTTTATTATTATGAGAACAATGCATTTAATTGTGACAGTATTCGTGACAGTACTACCTTGGGAATAATGCCAGAGTGAACACATTTGTATCTTCTTGTTGGGGTGTCAGCACTCTTCAGCACTCAAACGTTCCAGCTGTTTAAACCACCATGGGCCAAAAGAGTTTCAGTTTTCTGCCTATTGTTTGGAAAAGAAAACTGTCAAACTATTATTTCGGCGAAACCTGCTCTTTATACCACGATAGACACTTTGATGATGCTGAGTGTTGCGAAATATACCTGGAATATTCATAAATAGCTGTTTATTCAGAATAGAATCTTTGCTAGGGTTAACTGGTATGCACTTATTCCATACCTTCAGTCATCTCCAAATAGTACAGGGATATATGGAATTATGGCGGGAAGGGGGAAGCTGAAAGCATCGTAAGTGACATAAAAGCATTTATGTCGCTCTTGTCCTACGTTATTAAAATTAAATCGAGCCATTATTCAATAAATGTCAAACCATCTAGCTGATAATTACTTAAACAGTGCTGCTAACTAGGAGAGAGGAGCTAGTTAGCATTAGTTTAGCCAGGGTAATCACAGCTCTGCTCACCACAAAACATGTTTGATTCTGGCTAATTAAAGCACCAACACAAGTTTAAAAGATAATGATTCAAATCTTGGGAGGGAGTGAAGTCGAGAAGCTGGCGTAGTAACAGAAAGGTGTAATAAAATCCCTGTTCTGTAATGTTAGCTTAGCCAGCAGGCTACAAACCCAAACACTGTCACACACCACAGTGCAGGTTTGATTCTGACTAATGTCTGCTTTGCTGAAACAAGTTGTCCACTGATGTCATAGTAACGTCTGAGAGAACAAAAGTCAAGTAACTGGACAGAAAGTTGAAATTGAACCTGTTATGTGGTGTTTGGGGCCGTAGTGTTTTGGCTAAGCTAATGATAGCTTAGTTAGCAGGCCAAATATGCCACACAGCACAGACTCGGTTCCAGCTAACGGAAGCTAAAATGACCCCCATTTAGAAGACCCCCCCTCTTTTTATCAGCACTGCTTATCGGTGAGCTCCCACACCACTGATCAGTGGAATTAACATTGAAGTGTACATTATTACTGTTATACCACACAACCCTAATAAAACAACTACTTAATAATAATTAACTATGCATTAAGGAAAAGTTTATGTACGAAGACAATGGATATCGACTAAGTACTAAGATTTTTATGCCTGCTTTTTATGCTTAATATTTCAAGTTATGCAGTCGTGTGCAAAAGTTTGAACACCGCCTGTCAGATAACGTTTTGTTGATTTTCCAAGTGAAAATAAATGCAACAAATAAACACATCCTCAATATATATTAAATAACATATAGGAAAAAAACAGAACAAAAAATATAAAATATGCTTTAACTTTTGCACAGGCCACATTTTATGCTTTATTAATTTTTTTAGTAAACACTAGTTCTGCCTTAAAACGTGCAGAAGTGTGTTCTCTGAGGGCGTGTTAACTTATTTTCACCTGGAAATTCAACAAAACGTAATTTGACCAGGAGCACCCAAACGTCTGCATACAACTGTATAATTTATAAATGATTAGTATTAAATGATATATAATAATATATAATAACTTCTTACTAATGGTTAGGTTTCTACTATTCAAAATAGTTAATAATTATTTGTATGTCAATAAGTAAATGATTAATTTAACCATTATATAACTATTATGTAATTATTAACAGTTATTAACAAAATGTTAGTAATGATTAAGTTGCTGTTTATCAGCACCTGTTAATAAGTGCTGCCCATTTTAGACGTTGATTTAACCTTTTTATCCTTCTTAAACAGTATATTTTCGCAAATATAAAAAACGTGTAGTTGTACTTTTTCTTTTCTTTTTTTTCTAATCTAACTTGTAATTTGATTTCTTAACTATCCTAATTTAATTTCTAATTTAATTTTAAATTAATGAGTTTCTGTTTTAAATATATTGTTTTAATCATGTTTTAATCATGTTTTTAATTTCTGTTCTCATTTATTTTACTGTGGTTTTTAAACAACTCTGTCTTTTCTGACTGTATTTTCTTCTTTGAATGACAGCAGTGTATGAAAGGTGCTATATAAATAAACTTGCCTTTCCTTGCCTTGCCTTGCTTAATGTGACGCCTTCTTTTGCTAGTGCATTTTGTCTATACATATAGCTCAGAAAAACAAAATATTGAGACACACAATTTATTGTAAAACTCATAATGTTATACTGTTGCCATATCGTTCACCCCAAAGTGTATGTATACCCCAAATTGTGCTCCATTCAAATCCAAACCATATGTGTTCTCTTCTGTCTGTTCGAAGCCTTTGTATTGGAGGGATCAGAGCACGCTTTGATCCACTATTAGTCCGTCCCCCCTGTCCAGCCGACCCTGCCTAGCACTCTAGAGAGGCCTGTATGTTCACTCAGGGGGATTGGCACCGAATCCACTCCTCCAGGCCAGCTATTAACTGTGCCCGGCTCTCTCTCACTGTTAAAACCTCAATTTCTCTCTCCGCTGCCTCCTCGGCCTTATTATCAGGCTGCACAGTGGCGACAGCAGCGGTGCCTATTCCCTGTGGTCAGATTTACATACAAGGCTCCATACAAGAAATCCACTCGTGCACAATGGCTCTGGATAACTTTGCGGGCCTTGGCGACTGCCACCACTGTTTTATTACTTTGTAATATTTTTTTTTTTCCTTCCAATTTTTTTAAGCTCCCTTCTCCTATGTTACACTGTAAGCTATGTGGGCTTACCGCAGCAGCTGTTTTTGTCTACGGTGTAAGCCTGCTAGTGGTTAAAGGGTAATCCCGTTGTTTCCCAGGCAGGAAGCAGCTTAATTGGCCAACATGTAAAGGCAGGATGCAGACTCGAGCAGGGAAGCTGTGTTTGCAGGTGACAAAGTCTGAGACCGAACCAGAAGCCGGCAGCTTAACGTACGAAAAACATAATTAAAGTTATACTCGCAGCTTCAAAAAAACTTCTAGTCCCGGTTAAGGCTCTGTGTTGAACAAAGGAAGGCCAGAAAATAACGCAGTCTGACGTGACTTCCTGAGCAAACAGGTGGAGGTGGATGATTAAACTGTCTGTGGAGGAAGATAGCGGCCTTGCTTGTCAGAAGCACGCTGCACACACTAGGGATGGAACAGTTACCAGTTTTTCTACAATGTGTCACAGTATAAAGGCTAGTGCTAATCATACAGTTTCAATTTTTACAGATTCTGATGTGATTACCTTGTTTTCATGTCAAAATGGAAGTAAATAACTTACTCCTTGCAGATGTTTTTATGTGCTTCAAGGGTTCTTTGCATGGTCAAATCGTTTTTCAGATTGATGAAGACAGTGTTGTATTTAGTCCTGTATAGAACCTTTTTGAAAAGGGTTCTATGTTAACACCCAAAAGGGTTCTGCTATTGTTACTATGTCAAGCTTGTAACAATAGAAAAACCCTTTTCGCAATGCATGCTGAGTATTGTTGTAAGAGAACATTGATTGAGGAACCGTAAATTATGTCAAACCATTGATGCATCGATGAGGCTACAGAGTTCAGTGCAGTGTAAAAAGTAACACATTAAATGCTATTTTTGGGCTGGAATGACCCTTTAAGGCCCTCTCACAGATTCATCTCTATGAGGTGGTTTGAGATAGTCTTCTGTGCTTTTCTGGGAGCGGATCAGATCTTCGATGTTTCACGTGCATTTTGATATTCTTATGTTCTTGACTACGAAATTTCTGTAATCTTGTTCTGTCATCTGGTTCGTCCCTCACAAATAGAAATGACTGATGTGTCTTAAGTGAATGCAGCTCTTGTGTCGCCTGGCCCTTTAAATTATTGAGCTGTCGGCCCCTCTCGTTTCTCCATCGCACTGCCACACTAGCACATGGTCATAAATTCAGCATCAGTCTGAGGCCCTGCTGGCAGCATGAATAGCACTGTGTGTAACGCTGTCTGCCTGGCTGGACGTGTGTGAGGACAGAGAGATTGTATAACAGCAGGAATGTGACGGTGGTCACTAAGGCTACGTTCACATTACAGGGATTCAAGGGGAATAAATCTTTTTTTTTTTGAGTTTTTACTTAAATTCGGCACAGATTTGATTTCTTTGTGTGAAGATAATAAATGGGATCTTTTCAAATCAGATATGACATACTTTGATATGAGCTCCTGGTTTAGATGCATATATGATACATGGCCATGCGACCGTAATGAGAACGGTCACAACATTTTATTTTCCATCACACTTCACATCTTTTCATCACACGTACTGTGCAAACTCATGTTACTGTGGTCATCTAGTGTAGGCAGCAGGTCAGCCATGGCTAACTTGGTAAGCATTCTTGTTCAATGCTGTCAGTCAGCTATTAATATTTACTGCTGGTGCACCAAAATGAAAATTCCAGACCGAAAAGAAGTCGAAATTCAAGACACCTAAAACACTGAAAACCTAGTTTGCCACTTTGCTTTTGAGTAAATGTACTTAACATAAAAACCCCAAGGTAATAAAGAAAATACACTTCAAATAAAAAGTCAATAAAATGATTGCAGTATGTCGGCCGCAGCATGTGCCGAAATCCAACATCCTAGACAACACAGTTGTTGATCATCCAAGGCAATGAATTCCATTATTTTTTAGACATATTTTGCACTTTTCAACTATCATTTGTGAATTTTTCTTTCATTTCCAAACCTTTCTTTTTCTTGTTTTGCTGTAGTCTGTGTATTAAGCAAGATGTGTTTTCAAGTGGTATCAAACCTGTAGTGAAGCCATTCTCGAGCGTTATATCACCCTGTTCTAATATCCCTCTTAGAAACTGTGAAATAGTTCCACACAACAGACCTTTTCCCCACTGTTTTTCTACTGCTACTCAGGCTGTTTGAATACGTCTGCACTGAACATGGGAGGCTGAAAGAAACATTTTAATCACCATTTTTATTGTCATTTTAGCGATTTGTGACTTTTTATAGATTCATAGAAAAAAAACAAAAGTGATAGTTACTTTTGACCGTTTTCACCTGAAGTATTTCTTTGGCTGAAATTTAGGTGCATCTCTAATATTTATTACTTTATTCATTACAATTTATTATTATTTATTACAAGTGAATTACAGTTGAAACTGTAGATATTTATGAAAAATGGAAGTTGAGCATAAATAAATATGGCATAGGGACTGACTAATATGAAAATGTTGTTGCCAATACAGATTGCGATTTTAAGGAGCTGAAACTTCAGATTACGCTGTTATGCTTTAAAATTTATGTTGTAAATTTAAATTTTATTGTCTAGTAGGGCTTTACTGATGGATCTGGTTGTCAGTTCTCAGTTGTAACACTTATAAATATACACAAATAAACAACAGAAATATTACACTTTTATATGTGTGTATATATATATATATATGGCTCTTTTCCTATTTTTTTAGAGTTTTCTTCATGTAAAAGGTGATTGTGGTCATGACACGTTCGTTTGCTGCTAAAGTTGAGTTGGTTTTTATCACAATGGTGTTTAGTTTTTTCAGATATACTGAACTGTGTTGCGATATTGTTGAACAATTGGGCTACCAAGTGGCAAAATGTCTGAGGTTTCACTCTATCATCAGGAGACTGTGGGTTTGAATCCCAACAGTGCCATGACCAAATAAGCACCTACGTTTTTTAACTCAGCAAATAAATAGAAATTGAACACTAAAGTTGGCAGAAAAATTACATTTTTAAATTTGTTCCCTGTAGAGGATGTGATAACTTATTTTTGAAAATATTTTATGGAGGTTTGCAAACAAGAACAGTGCCAAATTTGAAAAAAGCTGTGAACACCTATGGAGAAAAAAAGCCAAACACTGTAAAAAGCCAGTAAAAAAAAAACAAATGAAATAAGATTAAAGCTTAATGGGCTGGCATCTCATCAGCTCCTTAATACTAAGCAGTGTATTCAGTTATTATACACTGGTTGTTGCTTACAGGCTTTCTGTAATTACTCTAAAAGTCTTTTTTATTATGCATGCAGTTGTTCAGTGTAATTTATCACAATAACAGTACCATATTGGCGTATCGCTCATCCTTCGACCTTATTTAGTCCAGCGCTCTTTCAGGCCTTCTCAGAGTGTTCGCTGTCCAGTCTCCGTGGGAACTGCAGCAACGTTTACTGGCAGTAGTCATCCTCAGCTACCACAGATGGGCTTTGATGTATATCACTCACACGTGAAAAAAGGGGGCTGCTGAAGACACACAGCTTCAGTTTCTTCGTGGGCTTCATGGGTGGCGCTTGTGTTTTCACAGCTGGCTCCACGTGCGAGGAGCAGCCGTGAGGCCACAGCGCCCCTGGAGCTGGAGACAAGGCCTTCAAAGCTCACTGCAGTGCTAATAAGGAGGTTTTGTAACCTTGATTACCACTGTGAACACACACACATGCTTGTTTTTATACAGTGTTAGCTCTCCTAGGTTTCCTAAAAGATGCTTGGTTCATAGAAAAGCTGGCTTAGAACCTTCGTATTATGTGAAGGTTCTAGAAACTTTCAAAAAGTTCTTCATACTTAAAAATCTCATTTACAGAAGTGATTCTCTAAAGAACGATCCATAAGAGTTATGTGTATATATTTCTATTCACGTCATGCCTGTTTTGAATAGAGTATAAATAAATGAAGGGTGGTCCCTGTTTTTTCACAGTGCTTTTGTCTTTTCAGCTTTAAAAATGAAATTAAAAAGTCCATATCAAGGCCATTTTGTTGACTCTAACATTATAGCTAACGCCACTTTTCCTCTGTTTTTCTTGCAAAGTGGGGACGTGAAAATGAACAAAAGCAAGCACACACATTCTCCCCAAGGAGAAAGCTTGGTCTAGCCCTGCAGTGTTGCGGGACTGCCAAACAAGCCTCTCACAGTCTGTTCATCTGTCCCTCCACCAGATAAACAGCCCTATTCTCCTACATCAACGCTCTGCTCTTCTGCCGAGCAGCTGAATAAAAGTATTCCTCAGAGTAAACAAAGGGAGGGAGGAGTAAAGATCCGCATAAAGAGCATCGATAAACGTGGGGCATTGTACGAACAGAGCGCTTTGTCGAGAAACAATATCCTTATCAGCATACAACTCACCTTTTTGGGATTTGAACAAAATCATGATTAGTGGCCATAAAGAGCTCTTTTTTTTTACAAACCAAAATTTGCTTCCAGAGCTTATTGAAATTCAGCCTCTATTCTACCCACCACCCTCTCCACGTTTCAGCTAGTCTAGAGGTTCCAATGAATTTCAAACAGGTGACTGCCAGATAATAATTTTAATTTGCATATCCCCTTTCCATGAAGATGTGCGAGCGGGAGTTTATTGTTCTTTGTGAAAGCTAAAGGAGACAAACACCACAACATAAATAAATAAATAAATAAATAAATAAATAAAAATAGTTGAAGCATTTTGAGTTGTGGTGCTTTTATGGGTGGCAAAATGACAAAATAACAAAATGTTATTGTTATCATGATACATAATGTCAAAATATGCATGTATCATGGGCATCATCAGTGATTCTCAACACTGAACAACTGCATGGATAATAAAAAGCACAGATTCCGATCAGTTAAGATTCAGAACAGCAAAATAACAAGTAGCTGATTGGATGATGACAGTCTGGCTAGTGTGAGGGTTATGGTTAGTATTAGGATCGGGTTTATATTTTAGGTTGAAACTAAGGTTAAGGTTGGGTTTAGATTTAGGGCTCGATTTAATACGGTCTGAGGGCTACATTCAGATACGTAGTTGAATGTTAGTTAAAAAGACGATGAGCATCTACACAGCATCTACAGTGAGCTCTCAAAAAATGTTATGAATTTTTTCTCCTGCTTTTTCTTAAATAGTTTAGTTTTTGCAAATCTTGAATTAAAAAATGTATATAATCATAGTTTTAAAGCTGGGCTCTGTTCACTGGGCAAAATAAATATCATAAAATTCTAAATGCTACTTACATCAGAACTGCAGGCTACAAAAATAAATACATATACATATTTCCAGGCTTATATAGGTCTACAAATATAAATATATATGTATTCAATTTCTTATGAAGCTCCTTGTGGTGATGCAGGTTTGTTGTAACAGTAGCCATTACTGCTTCACACATTTTACACATGAAGAGTGAGAATAACATTTTGAAATATTATTGAAATATTGTCCATCATCGCAGCCCTTAACAATGTATTTGTTGTGGGAACTCATGTTGTGATAATGATAAAAATATTATTTATCATGCAGCCAAAGTGCTCTGTGCTGGTGCATTTTAATGGTGGTGAATTTTGTCCATTCTGACTTGTTTGTGAACCATAGAGAACTAGATATCCATCACTTTTTCCATAATATTTATTGCCATATTGACCATTTGCTAATTTCTTACTGAAAAAAAAACTATTGTGTTCTTATAAAGAATAGTTCTTTTTAGATTTACGAAATTCCGATGTCATTTGGTTGTACTAAAGTGGGGAAAACATTTGTGGGTTTCTTTTGGTGGCGGTACTTAGTAGCTAAAGCCAATTCCCTACAAAGCAAGTGATAAAACCCATTGTTTCTCCAGAATTAGCTATTCAAACTGTGGAAGGACACTATAGTATTTCCTACTAACCTGCTGGCTGTCTATTTTGTGTAATTGTGTGCCTGAAAGAATCAGTAGTGAGTGCCTGCTTAGGGTAATTCTCTTTCTTTCATTTCGGGCTGGTTTTTGTGGTTCGACTGGGAGAAGGAAGGAGTGATGAGCTCACAGAGGATTAAAAGTTTAGTATGTTTGATTGTGTGCCCTTGTGGGCCTGGTGGGCCGAGGTATGTCCCGATTCAGAGATTCTGAGGGGCTTGAGCGGAGAGCGAAGAAAGACACAGACAGGGGTCTAGGCCCCTAATCCAGCGATATTGAGCGGAATTCCTGGGACGCGACCGCTTTCCGCTCCTTTGCTTCTCGAGGTGTGACAGGACACTGGTAGAACAGAGCTCTGCTGGAGGGCGGTGGATTTTTAGGGGGTTGGGTGGATTCTCCATGTCTTTTGTGGATAGAAGTTTTCACAGTTTAAGGGCTCAGTGGTTGGGGATTTAGTGACTGGTGAAGTGAGTTGGGGGTGTGGGGGTTTGGGGGGTGGTGGGGTGAATGAGGGGGGGTTGGGCTGAGGGAGAAGAGCAAGCAGGGTGCTTGGGCCCCTGAGGATTAGCCACCCAAAGGATAATCACAGGATCAGCTCATATGCAATATTTATCTTCTAGAGGAGGTTTACTGAATGCTCAGAGAGAGAGAGCGTGAGAGAGAGAGTGAGAGGGAGAGAGAGAGAGAGATTGACACCGAAACAACACTGTCAGCAGAGTCATGCTTGTGGTGCTCCCCATAGGCATGTATTTTTTGCAGAGGGTATCTCAAATGAATCTTTTATGAATCATAGTTACTAGAGATTTAAATCTCTGGCCTTGCAGTTGTTTGATTGGATCATGATTTGATTTGCATCATGAAAGCTAATATTTTACCATGATTCCATGCAGTGATTTTGGTAAAAATAACCTGAATACACGAATGTGACTGGAGGAGCTCTTTACAGTAGTTTTTCTTTTTAATGTTTGGAAATGGAATTTTACTTTGGCCCAAAATTGAGTGCATACTTTATTACACAATTTATATGAAAAGGCTAATGAGCATTTCTCAGGGGGTGCTAAATGATTTTCCCACCCCCTGTATGAAACATTTTCGTATTCCAGTAAAACAAGTAAAGCAGCACGTGCCCTTCTTCTGCCTGAATGTTTAGTTGCTGTGGCTTTGGAATAGCAGTAGATCCCATTTACCGATACTCTGATTTCTCCTCTATCGCCGCATTGAGTACTGAGTGTTTTAACCTCAGTACTGCAAGAATGCATGTTGAGTTTGTACAACAGGCCATCTGTTGTTATTTGCGTTATGTTTCTGACCTAATCATGAAAAGCATCCAATAAGCAACGGTTTGGAAACAGTCGTGCCTATTAGCTCATGCAGTGCCATAATTAGAATCTTATTGGCCTTACTGCAAAACAGTGAATGACCCCTCCATATGAAAACTGCATTCAGTGAATATAACAACACAGCAATTAATTTGCTTATTTTCTCACTTTTATGTCTCAAACAAGTTGGTGATCTCAAAACATGACACTTCATTCACCAACATCTAACATCTAACATATATTCATTATTCATATAATGAATATTCACCGATCAGGCATAACATTATGACCACCTCCTTGTTTCTACGCTCATTATCCATTTTATCAGCTCCACTTACTATATAGGTGCACTTTGTAGTTGTACAGTTACAGACTGTAGTCCATCTGTTTCTCTGCATACTTTGTTAGCCCACTTTTCCCCTGTTCTTCAGTGGTCAGGACCCCCATGGACCCTCACAGAGCAGGTGGTGGTGTGTTAGTGTGTGTTCTGCTGGTACGAGTGGATCAGACACAGCAGTGCTGCTGGAGTTTTTACCACTCACTGTCCACTCTATTAGACACCTACCTTGTCAGTCCACCTTGTAGATGTAAAGTCAGAGACAATAGCTCATCTGCTGCTGCGCAGTTTGTGTTGGTCATCCTCTAGTCCTTCATCAGTGGTCACAGGACGCTGCCCACAGGACACTGTTGGCTGGATATTTTTGATTGGTGGACTATTCTCAGTCCAGCAGTGACACTGAGGTGTTTAAAAACTCCAGCAGCACTGCTGTGTCTGGTCCACTCACACCAGCACAACACACACTAACACACCACCACATCAGTGTTACTGCAGTGCTGAGAATGATCCACCACCCAAATAGTACCTGCCCTGTGAGGGTCCATGGGGGTCCTGACCACTGAAGAACAGGGTAAAAGGGGGCTAACAAAGTACGCAGAGAAACAGATGGACTACAGTCTGTAACTGTAGAACTACAAAGTGCACCTATATAGTGAGTGGAGCTGATAAAATGGACAATAAGTGTAGAAACAAGGAGGTGGTCATAATGTTATGCCTGATCGGTGTATGTTGCCGGTTGTGTAGGGTCCATTTGGAAATGGTTATCATGGATGAGCGGCATTATGAATAAGAGGGAGACAAATAGACGTCAGGGTTCTCTGTGTAGTGTTGATGGAAGCTACCTGGTGAGGTGTGTAGATAATAACTGGATATGTGAGTCTTGGGTGTACCATTGTGTCAGTATCTATGTGAGGGGCCCAGTAAAGATCCTGTTCTGTATGCCCTCCCAGCCCTCCCATTAGACACTTTTTCCTTTTGTATGTTTTCTATTCTTTCTCTATGCACTGTGCTTGCCATTTAGCTTTAGATGACTTTTTTTAATTATATCAAATCCACACTCTCTGGCTCAGCTAGAAAGATATGCAAGTTCAAATTAACTCAGTTTTGCATGGCGTGTTTAAATTTTGGCAACTGGGTTCAGTCTTAAAGACGTGCAGGCCTAATTACAAACACTTTGCCAAAGACCTTTCTATTTTTCAGCCAACTTTCTTTAAGCCACCCTAGATGCATATTTAATTTGAATAACAACACTGTGAGCATTTGTAATCCACTTTCTGTAAGCAGTTGGCTGATGTAATGGAGCTAAAATACTAATCCCTAATTCACTGGCATTAATCTCTTAAACTAGCTACCACTGTGTAATCTGCATATGCGTTAATGAGGGTTTGCTTATATGCATGGATTATGCGATGTTTATACATCACCATGAGATTTAGGCATGGGTGAGACATAGAAGAAAATTCTTTCAGATTCTCTGCTCTTATCGTGTGCGTGCATATTTGTTTGGCTCATTATATGATGATGAATACCTCTTACCTCTTAAATGGCAGGTGTATTTAGTTCTCCTTTCAAAGAGCAACCATCTATATATATATATATATATATATAAAACCTATATCCTGTGTTAGTTGTTCTTGCGCTTCCTGACTGGTGTGGCCTTCCCTTGTGATTCACTACAAGGCTGCTAAGAATTTGGCAAAGGGGCATCCCAAGCTGAGCGCACCACATATGTGTTTCACATTAGGTAGTAACCCAGGATGTCTATTATATGAACAGAATAAAACCTGCATGCAAGGAAGTTGCTTACGTGTTCTCTTTGGATCTTTGGACAATAAGGAGAATGTGACTCAGTAAAAAAGAAAAATCGAAGACTCCAAACATCTTGCAGGCAATTGTTTATGCGAATCGGATGTACCTAAATGCCATCCATTGTATACACTTGAATCTTTTTCACAGACCTTCGGAGACATTGTGCCCGCAACCCTCTTAAAGCGGGATTCTTACAGTCTTTCAGAATTTCCGCATAGTTCAATTTAGTTGTAGTTAAGACGTAAACAAAGTCATTCAGAGTGGTTTGATGTGAAATGCTGTGTTCTAGAGAAACATACTGAGAGAACATTTTCTCTGTGATGGTAATGGGAACCAAACGTTGAAACAATTTAATGCCTCTGCTGAAAGTTCTTACATGAAATGGTTACAAATACGTTGGCTGATGGCTGAGACATTGTTTTATGGTAGTGTTGATATTAGAATGTGGTTTAAAATGTCTTTTTTTAAAAAAAAAAAACATGGCAGAGAGATACTTGCAGGGTGTTATAAGGCCACATAGTGCCCAAAAAAGCTTTTTTTTAAAAATATAGATTCAATACGGAGCTTCTGAAGACAATTTTGATCTGCTCAAATACTAAAGGTCAGGTGTGACAGGCCTAAAAAAAGCTCATTATTTAGTATTTGTTACCATTTTGCTATTTTGCTGCAACAGAAATTGAGCTCAGCTGAAGAATTTTATATGTGAAATATGTTTGTATGTTGATATTTTACCATTATTACCATCATACATTAAACTTGGTACTAATTTTGGATAGTAAATAAAATGGTGGTAAGTTCTCCACAACTAACAATTTCACATCAAACCACTTTGAATGATTTTTAAATGTCATACAGGATGATTAAATAAAGCAAACCTTTTGAAAATCAGTGTCATTCTCCTTTTTAAAACCACTTCAGAATTCTTTAAACTTTGAAATGTTCTTTGCACTTGGTCATCTCAATCACAAAGCTAATTCTTTAAGGAACCATCCTTTGAAAGATTCTTTAGGGAATGAAAATTGGTTCTTCTGTCTCTCCAAGAAAACACTCTGTGTTTAAGAGTGTCGGTTTATATATTCTTGACTGGCCAAGGTGTGCAACAGATTTGTCCCTATCCATTTATCCTGGCTTTCTCCTTTTAGAATTAGTCCCCCTCGTTGGGTGTTTGTTCTCCAGGACCCTCCGCAGATGTTGTCATGTGCTGTTACTAAGAGATGCTGGCCCCAACCCCAAATATGCCTGTAAGCCTCAAGCTGCTCAAGAAACAGTGTGAGCAAATCCTCTTTATTGGCCTACTATAGGGAACAGGGTAAGTCACACAATGAGAGAGAGAAAGAGAGAAGGACATGGATGTAGTGATGGTTGGGCGAGAGCTCATTTCCTATAGAAGATTCAAAGCTTAAATGTGAAGAATCCTGCTAGGAAAGTTACGCTGGTTATATGAATAACTGAATCAGTGGTGGCATTTGACAGTTATTGAATTTGAAAGGCGAAAGAGCACCACATGTAGTCGAAACAGAGTGCAAGACAAGGACAAGGATCTGTATTAAGTGAGGGATAAAGATGCGTTCATGAATGCATTCGTCCATCCCCCCTCTTGGTCATCCTAATGATATTTAACACCAGGACTGGAATGACCAGATATTTTATTTTTTTAGTGCACATTGTCTCATATAACCAAATATACGTTTAACTAAAGCTCGGAAGTTTCATTTTAGCAATTTTTTCACATCTGCAGAATACAGAGCATGTGAAATGCTTTTTTGTGGGGAAGTAACACCATAATATTGTTCCTGGCTAAGGAATAAAATTGAGCTACTTAGGCATATGACCAGTTCGGTAACACTTTAAAATAACTTTGTTTGTTAAACCATTAACTGACCATTAACTGTTGTGAACAAATCAATAGTTCATCAGAATTTGAAAATGTACATATGTTTATAAATAATAAGTGCATGTAGTTGTTGATGTGTTCATATTTATTAATAATATGCCGTTTTTATTAATATATACTGAGATCTACAACATCAATCTAGATATATATATAAAAACTTCAGTAAATTACTGAAATGTATAACTTTCTTATAGTGGCATAATGTATGTAATGTTTAGTATGTATGTTCATTATTAGTGCATGTTTCTGTAATAAAAGAAGCGTCTGTCATGTGACTTTGCCAAAATGAAGTGCATCTTGTAGTTTCTGAACTCCTTTGGTGATCTTTATATCTTTAGAGTTTACTACATATTTAAAAACACTGTTTGAGATAAAAAAATGGGGATAAAATTGCACAGGGTATCACAACACAACAGTACAACAGCATGTTGCTCTATTTCACAACAGGCACTTCTCGCATGTATTTTTGCATGACTGAGATTTGGAAATCAGGCTCACTTCAGATCCTTCCATGTGAAATGTGCAGTGTGGAGCATTGCAGTGTTGCTGTTTATATTGTTTCCACTTTAGATACTGCAAGGAGGTTTATAAGAGTTATAACTTCACACATTAGTTTTCTAATTGCTTTGCCATAAGATATTTTATTATCATATTCTCATACTGGACAAAATATTATGTCACTTTTAGAAAGTTATGCATTTAGTAATCTGCTGCATTGATTTGTATACATGAACTGATTTTGTACAACTCATTATTTATTAAAGAATGAATTTATTGTAACTGAACACCCTGTACAGCATTTATAAATATGAATACACACACCAGTAACTATTTGAACTGTCATTTACAAACATTTGTACATTTTCAAATTCAGATGAACTAATTATTTGTTTACAGCTATTTATGGCCAGTTAATGTTTTATGAAAAGTGATAAGTAAATGGGTGACATCTAATCCAGCAGTATCTAACATATTAGTATTGGTAGTAGTATTAGTATTAGCATATAGTATCTACCACTCATAGTTTTCAACAAAGCTGCTCACCCGCTATCTTATAATTTCACCTATCTTTTGGCAGTTCATCTTGAAGAATATGTTGAGATATAGATGAAGGAAATGCTAGGTAGGTATGCAGCCATGAACAGCCGTCTGTGGTATCATGCTGCTTTAGCTAGCTAGAGCTGAAACATCATAAAACAGTTCATGGGATATGTTAATAAAGGGCTAACATGCTGGATAACCAACACAACATGAATATCTGACATTAGTACGGTGATCTACTAACTAACACTGGTAGCTGTTCACTAGCTGGCTTATAATTCATGAAGAGTCATAGCTGAAGAGACAACTTATACAAATGTAGACAGACTTTTTAAGCACTGCAGTGCAGGTAGAACTAGCTAAACTTTTCTGTTGAAAAACATTTGTGAACTCTTGCTGCTGTACCTATGGATATCTATCATTAGCACTGGCATTTGATATCATCTCACTAGCTAGTTTATAATTTGAACATTGTTTTTGTAACTGCACACTTAAAAAAGATTGTTCTTCAAGGGTTCTTTAGTAAAGAAAATGGTTCTAGATAGAACCATGAAAACTCAAAGAACCCTTTGCATGATTAAGTGCTTCTTTGTATTATAAAAGGTTCCTCAGATTAATGGAGAATGTGTACTAGATGGTTCTATATACCAAAAGGTTATAGGGTTAAGTATAGGGTTTAAGTGCTATATAGGGTTTGAGTGCTATATAGGGTTTGAGTGCCAAATAGAACCCTTTTCAAAAAGGTTCTACCATCTACAGCACATTCTCCATCAATCTGAAGAATCCTTTCTTGATGCAAATGGTAAAATCATGCAAAAGTTTCCATGAGTGTTCTATATAAACCATTTTCTTTACTATAGAACACTTGAAGAACCATCTTTTTTTAAAAGTGTGGTTGCCATGATGAATAAATTAGCAAAGACCAGAATGCACCCCATGCTGGTTTATGGTGGTCTGGTGCTGGTCTTTTAGCTGGTTGCCCAGCATGGTCATGCTGGTTAACCAGCTTACCAGCATCCAAAACACAGCATCTGCTGGTTTTGCTGGTGATCAGCATATCAACATCCACTGCTTCCGGCCCACGTAACAGCATCCAAAACAGCATGCTGGTCTAAGCTGGTTTTTCTAGCAGGCTAGCCCTCAGTTGGCATTACAGTTAGCAGATTATTTGAGATAGAGAGATGGATAAAATGGTATGACAGCCCTGAACAGCTGTGATGACTATATAAAAAAATGTTGACAACCTTTTTAAGCACTGGACTAGAGGTAGTACTAGTTAAATGTAATTGATGTGGTGTCTTGCTACTATACTTAGCTAGCTGAATAATAAAAATTCAAGAGATATATAAAATAAAGGGCTAATGGGCTAGCTAAACAACCATCCATATTGACCAATAACATTGACATCTGATATTTAACATCAGCATATCGCTGCTGTCGGAAGAAAACCTTGTATCTCCATTTTTGTTGTTTTTCAGTTTTTGACATCATTTGAAAATGCCTGTTGCTCTTTACATTGTGTGTGAATTTCATGAAGAATGGACCAACAGAAACGGCCCAAAATGACTTAGAAAAAGTCTGCTTCCATTGACTTACTTGTAATATGAGGTTTTCTTCCAAAAACAGCGATGTGCTTGGCTGTCAACAAAGCTGCTCACTAGCCTATAATTTGATCTGTTTGCTGGTTAGCTCTATTTGAAGAGTGTACAGTTGTCCAGCACAAGTTTGGCCTAAATTTTGGTTTACCATTACCAAAATATTCAACTTCCACCTTTATTCTCCTGTAGGCAGTCACACTGAAATGTTAGATTCTAGAGTATTTACATTACCTTGAAGCTATAGCTACTGCTATGTAGTATGTTTAGTGCTGTGTTATATGTTATCATATTCAGTATCGTGTGTTGTGTCATGCATGTGATGTAATTGTGCCTACACGGTCATGTCTTGGCATCAGTCTGCCTATATAATTGTGACTGTCCACTGGTTATCAGGCTGGCTAAATGTCTGGTACCTGTGTACAAGAAATAGAAATTCAGTTCCCCTGACATACGGCCGCTCCCTGGTTTTGGCGGGTTTGAATTCTTCAACCTTTTTCAACCACATGCTTTTGTATTTTTTTTTCGTAGGTGTGCAAGAATATGTATTACCAGGACATTTGTACTGTATTGTCTGGAACATGTTGCGTGAGGGGAATAAGGGAATTTCTTTACAATGGAAGTGAAGCTATGTTTGTCTTGTGGATGATACATGAGTAATAAAGGCAGTATGTATGGTCTAGTGGAGAGCCTCAAAAGGGCACTCTATCACAATAATGTTAGCACCCTACTGCAATATAACTTAACACGCACATAGCACACATTTTATTACATGTAAGAATTATGGAGAAGAATTCCATTGCATCGAATATACATTTATAATATTCTTTGCATGACAGCACTTATAGAGTACCGATATGCTGTAAGTGGGTGGGTGAAGTAGATTTAGTCTTCTTTAGCTCTTCGCTGTGCCTTTAGCACTGTAATACTGATCGCTCACCTTAATACTCCAGCACACACATTCAGCCTTGACTCTCTGTGACAAACAGCAGGAGTTGGCCAGATTAAGGCAGCCCTCCTTCCCAGCATGCATCGGGCCAGTGTCGGCCCCCTTCCGTATTAATGGGATTGTGAAGCTCATCCGAGCATTCCGATAATGGAACAATGCGGGAGCCATCTCTGACGATCCCTCATCTCTCGGCCGCTTCGATTGATCACCAATCCAATTGCTAACTGGAGTAAATTGAATTTGGAGCCCTAACATTGTTCGTTAACCACAGTGCCGATGAGATGGCCATACAGATTAATGATAATGGGGGCCCGGGATGGCTCTCCCAGGCAGCCAGCAAGATTTGATTAGCCTGAGACTAGCATTGGAGATGGAGACCAGCCCTCCCAGACTGTTAGAGGAAGCACTTAATGAAAGGCCCGTATGGACGTCTAATCGGGAAATGTTTGTCTGGGTGCTGGGCTCTCGGTTTACTGTAGACGTCTGGTGTACGTCGTAAAGGCATTATGTACGTGCAAATATATAAATGAGCACGTGTGTACATGTATGCTTTCTAGGGAAAAAAAAATGATATTTGTTCCAAAGAGAATATTTAAAAAAATTTTATGCACACCCAAAATCATTATGTACATTCTGTATACGGAGTTAGTATATATGATATATGCAGTTTTCTAAGTGGAAATAATTAAACATAACACACTTCTGCACATTTTATTAACAATTACTATTCATTAATTGAATTTAACACGTTGAGGTACCACTTTAGAATAAGACCTACCCTTATAAGCGGTTTATGAATGATTTAAAACAAGTTTATTAATGGTTATTCATTAGTAAACAGTTATAACACATTAATAAAAGGGGAAACATGCGCTGTTATATCTGATGAAGCTGACAGTTTTAATGCTGACTGAAGACAGAGTAAGATAAGCAACTTGCAAGAAACTACACCCTTAATAATGATGCTTCTTTAAGGGTTCTTTAGTAAAGAAAATGGTTCTATATAGAAACATGAACACTCAAAGAACCCTTTGCATGATTAAAGGGTGTTTGCATCGTGAAGTGGTTCTTCAGATTGATGGAGAATAGAACCTTTTTCTGAAAAGGGTTCTATATAGCACCAAAAAGGGTTCTTCTATTATAACAAGCCTGACATTGTAACAAAAGAGGAACCCTTTTTGGTGCTATATAGAACCCTTTTCAAAAGGATTCTATATAGAACCTTCTGCAGCACATTCTCCATCATCTTGAAGAACGTTTTCACGATGCAAAGATAATTTTTGCATTTAATCATGCAAAAGGTTCTTTGGGTGTTTATGGTTTTATATGGAACCGTTTTCTTTACTAAAGAACCCTTAAAGAACCATCATGTTTAAGCATGTATATAAATGGATCCGGGTTCACTATTAGGCAAATAACAGATCACTGCTGACCTTTTTTGTGTGTTATAACTGCTTATTGATTAATTTTAAGATGTGGCCTAATTTTTTTTCTTTATGGCCTAATTAATAACTATTAATAAACTAATTTTAAACCATTCATAAACACCACTAATTTATTGAAAAAAAGATCAATAAAAGGCATGAAATCGATAAGTAGAATTTATTTATTTATTATTTAACTTTTTTTTCTATATTTTATGCATTAGCGCTCTACTCTGATCCATTATCCGAAACTCCCGTCTTGGTTTTGCTTCATTGCTATGTGAGGAACATATAGCAATGAATGTTAATGTTAATTAACTAATGTTTAGTCATTGTGAGGGTTTTATACACTGACTTGATTTCTGTGGATTTAACACACTGAAACCTTCACATGACGTCCAGTGCTCCTATTTTATTTAACCGTGAGAACACGGAACGAAGGCTCAGAGTGAGCTGGAACTCTTTGCGCTTTGTGTGGTTGGTGAAGCTCGAGGCTGTGCTTCAGCACGGAGCTCCGAACATTAAAAACTATGGAGGCAGCTATGCGCTCTGGTGTGTAGGATGGCTTTGATGTGAAATTAGTGTTAATTTCCTTCTTTTTTTCTGTAAATCTCAGTGCAAAAAGGCCTTTGTCGCCCCCTCTGGCACAAACAGAAACTGCCCTAGATGTACTGAATGTACAATTATTTGCAAAAGTTTGGGTGCCTCTGGTCAAATGACATAAGTTTACACATTTTCTGTACATTGTAATGCACAGTTACTATATATTTGCTGAATTTAACTTATCAGGGAATGTAATACGTAAACATATCAAATGAATAGAAAGTGTGTATGAAAATGAATAGAAAAATGTTCGTTCCTTATAGTGAATGTGTTTTTAATTTCAATTAAAAAATCCACAAAACGTCATTTGATGGGGGTGTTTTCACTTTTGCGTACAACTGGGTAACTATAATACCCTTGATTTTAATAATAATGCTATTTTTCAAGTATAATTTTTAATAATACAGTTTTCTCTATCGTTGCTGTCCAAAGAAAATCACGTATCTCCATTTTTTTGCCGATTTATAGTTTTCTACATCATTTCGATGCACCAGCTGTCCTTAACGGTGTGTAAAAATTTCATGATGTATGGACCAATAGAAATGCTCTAAAATCTCTTTACATTGACTTACATTGAAAGCTAAGAGTGTTTTTGCCTTCTCCTGTAAAGTTACTATTTTGGAGATTCTTGTTTTTCTTTGGACATCGACGATATGTAACATTGGTTTTTAAGGGTTTTTAGTGTACCCTTTTTTGGTCATTTTACTTTATTTTTAAACTTACCACTTACCATGAACATACGCTAGTTTTGAAAAGTAAAACTAAATATGTTTCAATAATTAATCAATGTAGTTTTAGAATGTATCAGTATTGGTTATTGCATTTATACATGCTTACATAGACACACAAAGCAGGCATAGTCCTTGAGGAGAGTTGTTGATTGAGCTGTGGATGTTAGTCACTTAGGACTCACACTGACCATGATAAGCTGGAGGGTGGTTTATGATTGTCAGCCCTAACCTTCTCAAAGTGCGTGTGTGTGAGAGTGTGAACATTTGTGCAGTGAGTGAGTCAGCGAGCCACAGTCTTGTCATCTTTGTGAGGCAGTTTTTTTTTTTTTACTTCGGAACTAGCGGCGGCTAACTCTCTTCTTGGCAGTTAGCGTTGTGGTGCTAATTAGAAAGTAGCTAAACATGTACCGCAATACTCTGGGGTCTTTCAACCACAGCGTGTGTTGTATCGGGTCATACTAATGCATCCTATGGTGGGCGGAAGAAAGCAAAGAAGAGGGAAAAAAAAACAGAGTCAGAGTCTTTTTTAGCACATTTGATGCAATAATGTCATGGTTATACAACTTGGCTGAAAGCCATTCTGCTGTTGCAGTTTTGCAGCACAGTTGGTGATATTTTATCGTGGTTCACAGTCTTTTGAACATCTGACACAGTTTAAAAACTGCACAATTTGAGAGATTAGTAAGATATCTTTAGAACAACTTGTTGAGGTGAAGCCCTGACCGTCCAGACAGACGGTAGCCACATGGCTGAAGATTTGTTGAGCATAATTAGGGTGAAAGTCTATGTTAGTGAAAAGATTTCGTCGGGGGGTTTAAAAATAAGGTCCTTGTCCTGTCCCAGCACTATGTTTGATTTAATTCACTCAATTCTTGTTGGATGCTACACTTAAGCATATTGCCCACATACTCTTAGTTCACTTACATTGGTCTCTATCTATCTATCTCACTATCTATCTATCTATCTATCTATATACCTGTCTAGGCTACAATACAGAAGGACATACTGTAGGAATTAGGAATAAATATAGTTCTTTTAAAGGGACTGTGTTCCACATTTTTCTTATACATATTTTTTTGTTTTCTTTTATTTATGACAATTCTGAGGTTTTATGTATCATAAGCAGCCATAATTCATTTTTACGTGACCATTTTCTTCCTCTGCTTAGAATGTAGGTCAAACAAAATAACACATCCTGTACAAAGAACACGTGTGCACATTTTAATGCACAACTGCTGAATTTAACTTAATGTGGGTAAAAAAAATACAAAGTTTATGATATATTTTATATTTTATGTTTTATTTTTTCCAACTGTAGTCCCCAAAGAACCACGCCTCACAAGATCATTAAGGTGAGAAGCCACTTCTTCACACTGGCTAGTACATGACTCTCTGACCTGAACCTGGGATGCAAGATGGGACTTTTTCCCCCCATCAGATATTAATTGTCTTGTTTAATTACACCTGAGTAATTAGAGGGGGGAGAGACTCAAATCCCTGTTGCTAAGTCTTCATTAATGTATGCACTCTCAAAGTCAACGTGGCCTGTTCTCAAGGATATGAGCACCTTCCCCAGCCACATACACACACCCGCACACACACACACCCACACACAAATCGGCAGTTAATGGACGGAGACAAAGCTGCAGTCAGCACCTTTGTGACGGCTGTACGTGGGCGTGTGTGCATGTGTGCTGACAGTGCAGGCACGCTGCGAGAAGGGGGTGTACTGTTGCTGAAGACCCCTGCTGGTAATAAACACCTGAAGATAAATGGCCTCCCTCTGCTGAGGCGATCACATGCTCTCACCATTTCATCGAATGTTAGGATTTAAAGACCATAAATGTATACTCTAACCTCAAAGCTATGATACACCACTTCCCAGACAACAGCCACTTTTGAACACTACTGTTTAGGTACCCCAAAGCAAAATCACACACTATACAACATACTCTATCAGTGCAAACATCTTTGATACCCTGAGCCAGTGATATCCAGCCAGAGGTACGGTGCTCCAACCTCAATTTATTTAATTTCCAGTCAGAATGACCATGAATTACAAGTTGTTCATTTTTCAGGAGATTTTCTGAAGAGAATGGATATGAGATAATCCACTTGCATAAGGACGAGGAAAGTCAAAGGAAACTAAGTGGAGAAGTTTTCAAAAGTGTTTAAATATTATTAAAAGATACAGAAAAATGGGACTCCTGCCAACTGTGCAGGCCCTGGTAGACCACCAAAACAGTCACCATCTGATAGTGCTTTCATGTTTGATAGAAAATCAAGCTCCATTCTTGCTTTAGATCTAAAAAAATCTGTCTATTTCTGTCCATCCTTCCAGTGTGAGAAGACAACTCAATGAGTCTGAAAGGATGTGTTGCTGTCAAGAAGCTGAGAAAAGAAAATAGAAAAGGAGAATAAAAAAATGTCAATCAAGCAAAGAAGCTGTTCAACATCGCTGAATGTGTTTGGGATGTTTGGGTCTGAGTGGATCAGACACAGCAGTTCTGCTGGAGTTTTTAAACACTGTGTCCACTCACTGACCACTCTATTAGACACACCAACCTTGTTATAAAATCATAGACAGTAGCTCATCTGTTGCTGCACAGTTTGTGTCGGTCATCCTCTAGTTGCTCATCAGTGGGCACAGGATACTGTTGGCTGGATATTTTTGGTTGGTGGACTTTTCTCAGTCCAGCAGTGACACTGAGGTATTTAAAGACTCCAGCAACACTGCTGTGTCTGATCCACTCATAGCAGCCCAACACACACTAACACACCACCACCACGCCAGTGTCACAGCAGTGTTGAAAATGATCCACCACCCAAATAATACCTGCTCTGTGGGGGGTCCTGACCACTGAAGAACAGGGTAAAAGGGGCTAACAAAGTATGCAGAGAAACAGATGGACTGCAGTTTGTAAATGTAAAACTACGAGGTACACCTATATGGTAAATAGACCTGCTAAAATGAGCAATGAGTGTAGACACAAGGAAGTGTGAAGTGACCAGTCGGTGTATGGTCAGTTGAGGTGTCTGCTTGCCTTTTTTTCCCCTCTCATGGTGTCAATGATTATTTTTTGATTTAAGTGAAATCATCATAAGAAACTCAGCATGCAGCTGAAATGTTTAAAAGGCTAATCCAATTTAAAAGCAATTAAATCGTCCTGGTTAAATGTGGTTGAAGGGGTACTTGAGCCATATTTAAAGGTCTGTATGAGTACCTAAGGCAAAACCCGATGGCTCCTACAGCTGGCTGTGCACTCAGCCTCCGTTTTGCCCGAAGTCATGCTGGGTGATGTTGTGGGCTTAGCTTCGCTCATGTGATTCGTGTCCAGCGTCGGACTCATCGAGCCACTCACTTCCCGCAGTGTTGCCTTGGGGACGCGTGTTGCCGTGTCAAGATAACGGGCCCAACCCTGCTGCGTTATCGCCGCCTCCCTCCTGCTAATCGGCTTTCAGCTCAGCGCGAAGTTTTAAGTTGGAAGGTTTTTTTAACGTGGGGCTTGCCTGCTTAGTTAACAGAATGCAAATGGCAGGCAGTCAAGGTTAATTTACTTAGTGCCAAGTCTCAGAGCATCGCCTCATGGCTAGCTCAAAATGCTTCTCATCTGTGAGGTTTTGTTCTATTATGAGCTGTTTAAAAGGGGAAATAAAAACCCTCTGTTCCTATAATGCACCTTTTGTTTTTTCAGATGATTGATGGTAAGCAAGAGAAAACAAAGGCATGTGTGTCAGAATGAGTGCTTTTCTTAGTTTCTTTCTTTCTTTATATACTTAGAAGATTAATTCCTCGCTTTTTAAAAGGCCCCCTTATCTTCATCCCTCGCTGTGTGGTGCCACCGAAGGGAGGGCACGAAGAGCACCTTGATTAAGACACATAAGGAGGGTGCGTAATTGTCAGAGTGCCATAAACAGTGACTGCTCATCAGTGCTCATGAATATGCAGTAAATATTCATAGGACTCGGATATTATGTAAAACTGAGCAAGCGGAGCCTGTATCTCTCCGGGTAAAGGTTAATGACTCAATGAGGGAATCCAGCCGTGACCTTCCCGCACCATCTCGAGCGGATCCTCCTGACCTTTTGCGGGTGTGCGGCCGATGCGCCACCGCTATCTCGGTGCCGCACTCGCTCTCGTCTTCAAGCACGCTTTATGCTCATCAGCTCCACTTCTGCACAGGCAGAAGGATGCACTTCCTTCCTTTTCCCTTTTACTTCTCAATTCTAATTCTGTCAGTGCTGAAGTGGCACAAAGAGGCAGTTGGTGAAAGAAGTGGAAGACCCTCCCCCCCTCTGCCCCCACCTTCCTAAGTTTTTTACTCATGTCAGATATTCACCTTGCCTGATCTTTTGGAAGTTGTTCTTCTCTCAAAGGACTCCAGCAAAACAATCTAGGATGCGAAGAACCTGGCGCGAGGCTCTAAGCTCTCATGGTAGATAACAGATAACCTGTCATTGCACTTAAAAAAAAAAAAAAGTGTGACAAATTGTGATGAATGTTAGCATTGCTCTCGCTCACGCACTCTGTACACCGCTCAAGCCGTGCCATAAACATGCGAGAAAAGAGGAATAATAAAACTGGATGATTAACAAGGAGTTGGGTTGGAAGGTGGTGGAGGTGGCGGTGTGTGGTGGGGGGGGGTTTGACAGATGCATATGAATGGCGGCCCTTTAAGCAATGTTTTGCACTTGCTCTCTCTGGGGGGAGCGGATCTCCCCACGGAGAAGATGCAGCTGAGAAGCTCGGTTCTCAACACACAAATCACCCGGGGCGCTGGTGGAGGAAGCTGCCAATGCAATCTCGAATACCTTGCAGAGCATCACCAGAGATCTTCAAGTGTCTGATTAAACTGACAGGGCAATCAGGCAATGAGGAACTTGCCTGTAGACCTTGGGATCTCCTTCCTTAGCTGCCTGGTGTGATTGTCCTTGGTTGAAACTAGCTTCTGTTTTGTAGGAAAATATTGCCACGTGTCTCTTAGGGCTCACACCAAGCCAGTGTTGAAGAACAAATGCTGAACGATGATCAGCTCATCATCACTTCATGTCTTCTGTGAAAATTTGCACTTGAACACTCCACAAAGACTACAGCTGATGGCTAACACTTGATGCGCCTACGTGAAGAAATAGCTTTACATAGCAGGAGAAGTAGTAGTCTGTATTTTCTATTGAAAAAAGAAAACAGGAAGACCAGTAAAGGTCTAGGCTTGGCATATACTGGCTAAAATGCTTCACCAGTGATATTCAGAGTTTAAGTTGAAAACATTCAAAGCTCTTGTTGATCTTGTTGAGAATTGTTGGGATATTCAAATTCTTTCCATTTAAAAATTGGGACTTTCAAATAGTAAAAATGGTTAAAATGCCCATCCCTAGTTATGAAACATTGAAAACTACTCTCTGAGCATGTTGTTTACTTGCTTTGTCCTCTTTTGTTTCTCTTCTCATGCACTGATTGCTTGGTCAGTTGGAGAACTCTTTCATTGCTGGTGCCAATTCAACATACTCTGCCAAAATAGCACTGACAAGAACCGAATATAGCCAGTGGTGTGAGGCACACCACACAAGCTATAGGTGATGGTGGACCAGGGATCAAACCAAGCTTCCGACTATGTCCAGGGAGTTTGGTAGGTTTCGTCGCTAAGTGTGGCCGAGAATGAACTACTTTGACAGGAAGGCCCTATTTAACTGACCAACCACAAACACAAAAGCATTGTGTCAATATGGTGTGACATCAAAAACATAACCATCTGAAACAAAGTAGTAAAAGATGGCCCAGTGGCCACTGGGAAAAGCTCTGTCAGTAAAACCAAAGAACTTCAATAACTTAGAAAGGTGGGATGCTGTGATCATAGCTAACTAAATTTAGCAGTATTATTCTTCGAAAGTAATTGAAACTGCATGCTACTAGCATTTAGCTTGATAAACAAGTTTGTTTTACATTAGGTTGATGAAAAATGGGCACTCACCCAGAAGTATGGATAGCCAATGAGAGTGTAACTGGCAAAATCCTGATAGTTGTGGTCCTCTTAACCTACAGTATGCCTCAAGTGGGCCTTTAGCTGTGTTGGCTGAGGCTACTCTTAACACTCTAGTGTTAAGTGTTCAGTTTAATGCTTCAAAACTGATGAGTAGACATGATTAGTGTTACTTTTAAACCTCATTCTTCAGCAAGTGTCCCTGCAACCCCACTATTCCCAAGACGCCACATTATTTTGGCTTTAGTTGTCAAACAGAGGATTGGATTCTCTATAATGAATGTGCGTCAGCCGCACCCTCTTGTCCCTACTTCCTGCCTCTGCAGTGACTGTGAAATATTTTAATTGTCCTTGCTTTGGAGATTAAACCGGACAGTATCTGTCCTGGGAATTGTTAGCCTGCTTCGATCACTTCCTCACTGTACCATCAACGGGCATATTTTTCTTGTAAGTGAAATGCTGGACTTCATGGCCTTGGGGAATTTGCTTTACTGCTTTACTGAAACTACGCAGCAGAACTGTCATGTCGAGATGTTTTGTATTACTTGAAAGCAGTCAGGGCAGTAATTAAAATCTTGTTCATAAAGTCTTGCATTGATATACTCTAAATACTGTTGCTTACTTTCATCTTGCACTATGGTTGAATTGCGAGGGTTGATATTATGTAAATTCTAAAATGTGTATTCCTTATGGTTTTCACATTTCTTATGTAGTATATAGTAGTTATGCTTTTATAAATATTGTCGCTGTCCAATGAAAAACAAGTATCTCCAAAATGGCAGCTTTACAAGAGATAATAAAACGCTTCTTTACTTTTAGTATGAATTAATGTAAAGAGATTTTATTCCAAACAGTTTTGGAACACCTCTATTGGTCTACTCATGGTGAAATCTGAAGAGGGCAGCCGGTGTGTTTAAATAGCCTAGACAAAAAAGGAGATACTTGTGGTTTTTTGGACAGTGACGATATGCAGTGTTTAAAATTCTTGTTTCCTTTCTTCCATTTTCAAGTGGATAATGCGGGTCCTGTAATTATTTAGTCAGTGTGAGATGATCCACTTCCCATTTGCTCTTTTATACTTGTTGGGTTAGTGTCACTCTTCCTAACCTGCTTGGAATGTCTGTTAGGGTGCCGAGGGCAGGACCAACTGTCACCTTTTTGAAGCAGCTGCTCAAAGTTCACATTCTGAAGCTGGGTTTTCATCAGGGTAATTTGTGCAAGCACATTGAAATGAAGTCATTTTCCCCCCTCTTAGCTTCTCTAAAATACTTCTGAATCCAGTCCTTCAAGGTCAGCTCTTCAGGGAGACCTTCCTCCATTAGCAGCCCATTAATCTGAGAGTCGGAGCTCAAGGCCTTGCTCTGGGTCCGCTTTTTTATTTTTTTAATGCTCCACCTCTCCAACACGACCCTCCTCAGTAACCCCTTTCTCAGTCTCAGTCCAAAACACACTCTGTAATTTATCCTGCCCAAAGCATGCAGAAATGTAAATATGGAACAAAATTGGCTTTTTAACATTTGAAGCTACAGGAACACAAGCCAAGACTAAAGTTGGACCCCTTCCCCAGCTCGACCTGATCATGTTTCTGGTTCTCTGCGGTGTGCAAGGCCCATAGCGCTCTCTGCCCAGCCTTTATTTGCAAATACCAGACTCAGAGTGCCCAGCCTGGGTTGTAAAACATAGAGTTCTTTTACTTTCCTCCAAAAACCTGTGGCTCTCTTATAAACTAATTGACTTTAATTTGCCTTTTCTTGCCCCTCCATTCACCATGGGCCAAATCTTTGTGTCATAGCAAGTGCAAGTTAAAAAGGTATCCCCTTAATAAAAATTGCCAGTGTGACTGATGTTAATTAATATTCCAGCTTTATGAGCCGTGCTACTGGTCCCTGCGTGGCCCTCGCTGTCTGCCGGCCATTAGAGTCATAAGCTAAACACTGATCTGCCGGCTAAAGCTAACGAACCTTGTCTTCTGAAATGGAGCCAGACCAGTAAATGTACCTGAAGGGTACATTATCTTAACACAATGAGTGCGTTTATACGTCCGGTGATGAGCAGCATTTAAAGGGGGATTTCATTACCTTTTCTTAATGTGTTTAGCGTCTTTCTATCTTCCAGTGATTTAGTGGCGGTCAGATGGCTTGATTTATTGGCAAGTGTTTTCAGGGTTTTACTGCTGGGCAGCTCTACTAAGAGTTTCGCATTTACCTTTGCTTTGGCCATTCTAAATACAGCCTTATGTATACAGTACTGTGGAGTCAGAGACCCTTCATTCATTTAATGTACAAGCTGTACAAGCTGTCATTTCTCAGTGTTAGGAAAAAAAGTTGAAAACTCAAATTTAACAGACACAGAAGCTTCAACAACTAAATACCAAATCAGTTTTTCAAAGAAATCTGCAGCGACACCTCCAAAGTTCAGTCTTAAAAGTTGGTTGCACTTTGTACTTCTCACGGTCCAACCCAAACACATTCAGTGATTTTGTGGCAGTTGTTTGCATTTTTTGTTCTTTTTCCATTTCTCAGTAATGGTTTCTTGACAGCTACACACTCTTTCAGACCCATAGCGTTGAGATGTCATCTCACAGTGAAAGGATAGATAGAAACACCTGTGGATTTTTTTCCAGGTCTTGCATGGTTGTTAGGAGTCCCATTTTCTCTAAAACGTTTGATAATTTTTTGAACTTCAGCTTTGGAAATCCCTGTTTTTCCAATTATTTTTCTTTGACCTTATCCTTTTTTATGCAAGTGGATTATCTTAAATAATCTTTGAAATATCTCCTGAAAATAAGAGATCTTTGACTTGTGCACAATGAAGTATGTGTGTATATATGAGTACTGTGCAAAAGTTTTACGTGCCCAAGCAATAAACATAAATACAGTAAAAAGTACCAAGAATTTTTGAGAAAAGTAGTTATCTTGTGAGCTAGCTTAAAGAACAAATTTTGGTTCCAGATATCTCTTGAATTCCCCAGCCGTTGTGTAGATTTATTAAACTCCATCACCAACTCTCCTGATTTAATTTAATAAAGCATTGATTAACCAAACCATGTATTGGATGATACTGGGCTGCCATGAACGTCATGTTGAGATGTTATTTGGCTTTACTGTAATATTACTGTTTTTCTGGCGTTGTGCAGTGATTTTAGGCTTGTGTGCAGCTGGTTGGCCATGGAAACCCATTTCATGAAGCTCCTGATGTACAGTTCTTGTGCTGATGTTGCTTTTAGAGGCAGTTTGGAACTCTGTAGTGAGTGTTGCAACAGAGGTTAGGCAATTTTTACACCCGACGTACTTCAGCACTCAGTGGGCCTGCTTTGTGAGTTTGCTTGGTCCACTGCTTTGTAACTGACCTGTTTTTGCTCTTAGGTGCTTTCATTTCACAATAATAGCACTCACAGTTGACCAGGGCAGATCTAGCATGGCAGAAACTTCACAGACTGACTTTGTCAGACAGTTTAAAGTCTGTGAGCTCTTCAGTATGACACATTCTACTGCCAATGTTTGTCTATGGAGATTGCATGGCCATATGCTTGATTTTTACACCTGTTAAAAGTGAATGTAGCTGAAACATAACTCAGTAAATAGGAGAGTTGTCCATATACCTTTGGCCATGTAGCGTATTCAGTCATTTTGGTAAATTGTTTGATTTTTATTGTCCTCTGGGAGCTAGATAAAAGACATGTTGAATACTCCACTTGCCTTTTTTACATAAAACCTTGTGCTTGAAAGCACAGTTATTTAAACAGGCTGTGACTATGGAAGGTAAACAATTACCATATTGCCTCAAACGCCAGAATTTAAAGTGTTTAATGAAATCATTTTGCTTAATTTCTTTTCTTACTACTAATTTTGAGGTGGGTGTCATCACACTATATTTGTTCAAAATGACTGTAGGTTGCTTCTGAAGCTAATTACTTGATGCCACCTGTCAGGTGAAGAAATAGCTGTAGCTGAGTAGTCCTTAGTGTTTTCTGGCAAATTCGTATGTCTTACTTCCCTCTTTGCTAACACGACACAAATCCATCACCGTCGGATAATTGAACTGTGAAGATAAAGTGGAGCTTAACTTTAGCCTAATCTTTTTTTTAAGGTTGTGGTGTCAGTCCATCTGTCCTAGTTCTTCCTGCCTCAGAAACCAGCTCAAGGTTGCAGTGTGAAAGTCTTAGAGTAAATAAATTGCTTGGAAAGTGAGACCTCGGTGCCTCACGTTCAAAATCTAGCCTGTGTAGACCTGTTTGTCATGTGTTTTCACTTGCGGGGAGTGGGGACTGGGGAGAGTTTGCCAAGTCTTCATGCATTCTGTCCTCATAAATTAATTACTGGTTGTGAACAAAAGCAGCATATTATCTCTTCCCTGGAATCATTTTCGGAGAGAAATGGCTCGCATGCTAAAATTTGGAATTAATGGGTTCTGCTTTTTTCTTTTTTAGTCAAATCAATGCTCATTACCCTGGTGGTGTTTGGAGTGCTGTTTGCCTATGTTGTTCAGGAGAGAATCTTTTGTGCTCTTTAACCAGGTGTTAAACGAATACAATATGAAATCAAGAAGTGGAGAATGTTAATGAATGTGAATGGATTTCCTGTTTTCGTACAAAAATGAAGAAATTATGTTACATGAAGCATAGTATACACACTTTAAGAGGATTGGTGTGGACTGCTGCTGTACACTCACTGCTGTACTAATACTGTAGTGGCATTCGTCTCTTATTGGGGCGTATACAGTGCTATGCACCCTTCATTGATTGAAGGGAGTCAAAGCAGCAATTAAGCTCTAAGTACTAAGCAAGTAAGTGTTATGTTTTCCATTTTTCAGAATATTTCTAAGGAGATTAGATGTAAGATTTGTGCTGTACTTGTATAAGGGGAAAGTTAAAAGAAGATAAGTGAAAACACAAAAACTAGAGTTGAAAGACACAGAGAAATTGAATGTCCCCTTCAGATAAACAGAAAATCAAGCTCCACCTCTGCTTCAGATGCGCAAAAAGCCACAGGTGTTTCTGTCCATCCTTCCACTGTGAGAAGACAACTCAAAACTATGAATCTGAAAGAATGTGTAGCTGTCAAGAAACTGTTGGCTTCCTGTTCAATATAGAAAATAAACCAAGGTCTTTAAAATGTTTTTAAAACCATTGTTAGACTAGCACCTTCTTATGTTCTTAGATTGTGTAACTTAATATGTTCCACTGGCAAGATCATCTAACATAGCACTAATTTCTGTTCCAAGAGCAAAACACAAAAGATTTTTGTTGTTACTTTATTTATTTAGGAATATTTATTTTTCACAATTAGTTTTACATTTTTATTTTCCTTCCTTTTCTCAGGGGTTTTACCTTCTCTGTTGTCTGTTTCTTCCCTTATGCTGACTTTTATTTGCCTTTGTCATTGTAAAGCACTTTGAGCTGCATTGTAATGTATGAAAGGTGCTGTCTAAATAAAGTATATTATTCAAAGGAAATGGACAAAACAAAAACCTGCAAATCAAACAGTGAAGCTGCTTGTGTGCCCAGAAGTCCAGACCTCAACATCAGTGAACGTGGAAGTGGACAATTTGGATCATAAGAAGTAGACAGTGCAACTTCTAAGACTGAATTTGGAGGTGTGGAAAAATGTCCCTGCAGATTTATTTGAAAAACTGAAAACAAGTCCTCTGAAAAGAATTAAATAAGTCGAGTGGTCTCTGACTTTTGCACAGTACTGTATACAGTTCTAGTAACCTTTATTGGTACCCCTGAATTTTAAGTACATAATGTACAATAATACCTACAAAAATAAAAATGTGTTGTGAAACGTGTTTGGTCAATAAACACTTATGTTCAATACACAACAGCTGAGGGTAGAAAACATGTATATATATAAAAACACTGCTGGGAAAAAGCATAAAATGGAAATATGGATGTAACACAGTTGTTGGCACCATATTGATGAATTCCATTCAGATTAGACTAGGCTCTCTTATAATAAATTAGAAATTGGAATTGCCTGTGATAAATGAGGGCTCACATGACTTGAATTAACCAGTGAATGATGGCTTTAATGCTTCAGAAGGCCACTTTACTTTCTCTGATCCCTTTTCACAATGCTGAACACAAGAGAGCTGTCTGAGAACATCAAAAGTGCTATTGTTTCTAAGCACAAGAATAGTAAAGGTACAAGGCCATCCCCAAAGCCCTTGCCATCTCTGTTTCCACAGTGCGTAATGTAATTAGGAAGTTTATTGTTCATGGAATTATCGAAAATATTCTAGGATGTGGGCCAAAGAAGAAAATCTGTAAGAAAAGGCTTCTAAGGTTGGTGTGAACTGTGGGAAAAAACACCATGTGTAATATCCAAAGAGTTAAAGACAGACCTGGAGCAGTCTGGAGTGATGGTTTCAACCCATACCATGCGCCACACACTAAACCAAGAAGGACTTCATGGCTGAAGGCCAAAGAAGACTTTATCGCTGAAAGAAAGACCTAAGAAGGCACAAACCGCAGTACTTTTGGGCAAATGTTTTATTGACTGATGAAACAAAAATAGGGCTCTTTGGCAATGCAGACCTGTGATTTGTTTATATAAAATGAAATGAAGCTTAAAAGCAAGATGACACCCTGCCTACAGTCAAACATGGTGGTGGATCCATAGTGTGGGGCTGCTTTGCTGCCTGGGGTACTGGAGGCCTCAACTGAATTGAAGGAATAATGAAATCAGATTACCAAGGCATTTTAGAGTGAAATGTGCTACCTAGTGTAAGAAAACTAAGTTTGGGTCGAGAATCATGGGTCCCCCAGCAAGATGAAGACCCAAAACACATGAAAAAGCACAACAGAATGGTTGCAAAAGAAGAAGTGGACTGTTTTAAACTGGCCAGCAGTGAGTCCTGATCTCAACCCCAGTGAAAATCTTTGGAGACAGCTGAAATCTGCCACAGGGAAGAGACACCCTGCAAACATCCAAGAGCTAGAAAGGCTTGCAGTGGTTGAGTGGAAAAAAACTACCAGCAGACAGGTGCAAGAATCTTGTAGATGGCTGCCAAAAAACGTTTGGAGGCTGTCTTTGCTGCTAAAAGGTGTGCAACAAAATATTAGGAAAGGGTGCCATTAATACTGTCCATGTCATACTTTGTTTCTTTCCTTTAAAATAACTTGCTACAATGATTTTTTTTAATTTAATAACATCTATTAAAATATTCTAATGATAAAAGTTGGTGTATTTCCAGTTATTTATGAAGATATTGCAAATTTATATAAAAATATTTAATCTACCTTATAATTTAACCTATTGAAATCTGTTGTTTACAAGACATTGTTTCCTAGCACTTTCAGAATGGCACTGCGCTGACATGCATTAACCTAGGCTATTGACATATGTCCTCTAAATGTCTTTACAATGGTCTCTTAATGGGGGTCATCTGCTCAGAGGGTGTATTAGTTCAAAATCATGGCTGCAGTGCTGAGCGGAGCTTTTTGTTTAATGGTAACTGTATGACTTACCGAGGGCCTCCCCAGTCATAAATTAGTGATGGCAGTGTTTGCTGGGATGTATTTGGGATGAATGTGGAGTAAGTGATCTTGTGGCCCATGGGATGGTGTCTTCTACCACTTGGAGAGCACTCATAACTCAATGTTTCGCTCACTCTTTTAGTACCCTAATGGATCGGCCTTGGATATGGCACTGTGAAATCCCCAAAGAGGCCTGTTGTTGGAGAAACCAGTTGCTACAACCTTCCCAAGCAGTTTATTGGGATCTGTGGTGATGTTAGTTGTAGTGTTGGTTTGGTTATCAAGTGCGGGAGATGGTTCCAGCTAGGGCTGCAGAACAAAGACTGCCAGTTTATTATGTCCACATACATATCACTGGCCTTATCAGAAACATCTATCCTATCAAAGCACTTTGTAGGTTATATTTACTGACTGTAGTCTGTCTGTTGCTTCATGACTTATTAGTGTTCCTCCTCCCCATTCATTGTTGGTCAGTTTCTGACTGCAGGGCTGCTGTTGTCTAAATAGTATTAGGCTGGTAAACCTATTAGTATTGACAATACAACATTAAAATTTATATACATTGACCAAGACTGAACTGCTGCTGGGAGGGCCGCTTCCAAGTCCTCCTGGCAGCAAGGCCCCCCTTCCCAAAATTAAAAACTCTACACGTTCCATTTGACTTGCACTGTATATGTGGACACCCCTCCTAATTACCAAATTCAGGTGTTTCAGCCACACTTATTGCTAACTGGTGTGTAAAATCAGGCACATAGCCATGCAGTCTCCATAGACAAACTATTGCAGTAGAATGGGTCATGCTAAATAGCTCACTGCCTTTAAACATGGCACTGTCATAGGATGCCACCTTTGCCAGCAGAACAGTGTATTGGGAGCTTAGTGAAATGGGTTTCCATGGCCAAACTGCTGTACACAAGCCTATGATCATGATGTACAATGTAAAGCTTCAGCTGGAGTGGTGTAAAGGATGCCATCACTGGACTCTGGAGCAGTGGAAACATGTTTTTTGGAGTGATTAAGCATGCTTCACTATCTGGCAGTCTGATGGATGTATCTGGGTTTGGCTGATGCTAGGAGAACGCTACCTACTAGAAAGCATAGTGCCAACGTAAAGTTTGGTGGCGCAGGGATAATGGTCTGGGGTTACAGTGAAGGATAATGTTAATGCTACAACATACAAAGACATTTTAAATAATAATATGCTGCCATGTAGTGTACTCTTCATTCAGAGCAGCACATTTCAATTAAAGGCGACAAGTTTGCATTTAGATCGTTTAAATGCAACCCTGCTGGTTGTCACCCTTATTGTTATACTGCATCTGTAATCTGATTACTGCCTTTTATACAGTTTCATTTTTGGTATCCTGATTATGTGACAATATTACAAGTATTCTGTTACTACCCAGCCCTGGCAATAGTTGTGAAAGCACCTGTAAAAGCATGAATATTGTAAAAGTGGGATTTACACCTGTACTGCAGAAATAATGTGGTATTGGGACGAAATTGCGAAATTGCCCTTGTAAATGTTATATTTATAATCACTAATTCCTTTAGGCACTGATAACCGCAGTACTAGTACTTTGTCGACATTGTGCAACTTTAGTTATGGGGCATCTGTCGTCGCTGATGTGTGAGTTTGTAGCCCTGAATAGAGTATGGTATCACCTCAGCGTTAGTGCTTGGATGTTTGGATCATACATCTGGTGCGATATTTATGACACCATGTGTAGGCCTATATTTGGGTTATTTTTTTGTTGTTGTTTTTCAAACAACTTGAGGTAGTAGAAATGATTAGGCAGCATCTGTTGATGAGCTGTACTTATTTATCATATCATAGCACACGCTGCACCGCGGGCACTTGCGTTTTCTCATTTTCAGACACCTTGTCATTTCTCTTGTCTGCTCGCTTTCTTAGTTCCTGTTATCCATTGCTGTTGTTGGCCATGGTACGTATTCTCAGCGCACTGCATCTGTTGTCATTCTCTCACCCCAAGTGAAGTGTGACCTCACATGCCTGTTTGTGCGGAGCGATTATTTATTTATATTTTAAAGAATCCTTGTGCTCCAGTTGGCTGTCATCGCTGGGTAAGGGCCAATATGTCAAAGTAGAGAAGCAGCCTCGGGGAAGTTTCTCAGTCTACAAGACGGTTGTTCTGGACTAGAGATGTAAATGACTAACCAATTAACTGTTAACCAGCAAATAAACAGTTGTTTGAGCAACGCGATTGGTTAGAAAATGTAAAATTTGATTTCATTTCCAGTAAACAACGGTTCCTCTTTGAGTAGACGGCTTTGTCATTCAAATTGAGGAGCGCCTATGAATTGTATGCAAAAGGGCACAATAGGCAAATGGTTCTGCTACTAAAAAACGAAGCATGCAGCTAAAAATAGTGGCAGCATTTTTGAAATGATGATAATATGCCTACAACAGTGTACCACATGAAAAATAGTCCACAAGTCCACAAATCATAAGACACACAACTGTATTCTAGAGGGACACGACACTGTGAGGAAATCACACAAAATTATAGAGAAAAATGTGGTGAACTGAAGAACTGCTGAGGTACGCTGAACCAAAACTAACCCCATTCATGGTATTTATGTATTCACGGATTAAGTTCAGCTGGTAGTGAGGAGTAACTATAACTTTCAATCAGAACTTTGTCACCTATCATTGCATATCCCAATCATTTCACCAACATTTTAGGTTTTGGTCAAATGAGCAAAATCATCCCCACTTCTCCAACTTCTCAGTTGACACTATCATCTTGCTTTTATTTAGCATTACTAACTATCGATTAAGGTTTCTATAACTAACTACGCTAATTTTATGACTGTCGTCTAGCTATGCTAATGCTTTAGCCACGAGGCTCTCAAGGACACCAAACACAAAGGGGTGTCTTATGTTGAAAAGCAAGTTTAAGGGTTCCATGATGTTTCTTTAAAAAAAAACATTACAGTACAGTTAGTTTAAAATGTAAATGAATTAAAACAAATGAGTTAATTTTTGAAAAGCAAGTGCCAAATTGCTCACGCACACAGTGGATCTAAGCTCTTCATGTTTGGAGATGCAGGATAAAGCAAGGCACTCTCGTTGAGTCCTCAGTCTCTCTGGAAGCAGTCACGATCTTGATCCAAACCGAGCACTAAGCTCAGTGTAATGGAACACCTCTATTCTTTCTGTTTTTTTGCTGTCTGATCATTGCTATCAGCACTAAAGCCATTAATTAAGGTGATCGTAAGTCGTCGACAGCCACTGCGTTTTCCTGCTGCGATTCCAAAGGGTTCGATTTTTCCCTTTGTTGAGGGAGGGATCAAGTGTCTTGCATCAATCCACCCACTTATACAAAGAGCAGCTATGGGATTTAATGTCTGAATTTGAAGTGAGGCGTTCTCTTCTCTCAAGGCCGCCGTGCACACGTACGCCGGAGTACAATGTCAGTGAGCCTCAGAGGAGAGAAGAGGAAAGTGAAACGGAATCTTTTTCTCATCTGGAGTTGGTCACTGGACTTCACCTTTAGTCTGTTTAGTATGCCCGAGACGTACCCGAACATAAAGCGAGTTGGCTCTCTCCTGCAGCTATGCTGCCTTACACTTTCTGTTGTGTGGATGCACCCAATCTCAACCTTGTCCTTGTCTGGCAGGCAGAAAGTTTTTTTTATCATTATTTGATATTGTCCAGCCTATAAACCAGTAATTTTATCTAACATTGCATTTTGTTGTGGTCTGTCATGAGTATGGCGGAAATTTAAACTTTTGTTGTGGCTGGCCTAATGGCATGTTGCAATTTAGTGCTATCAAAGGGTCATTCTAGCCTAAAACTAGCATTTATATGTTATTTGTTGTGTTCTGTAGTATAATAGCACAGCATTGTGTCTCTTAGCCTCACTGGTTTGACAGAATGCACGATCCTTTTTGTGTTTCCATCTATCAATATTCACTTTTACACACTAGATTCAGCTTAAACGGGTGCATTTGAAGCTTATAATGCATTCAAAAATATATTCTTTTCTTCATATACTGTGTCTTTGTACACTTTACAGTTTTAGACTATTGCCAGCTCCTGCTATAGAGAGTTGCTCCCCTTCATGCAGGCTCATTAAGTTACAGCATGTCTGCCATCAGCTGTAGTCATCCCGGTGTATTTGAATGCAGATTTTCGCAGAAGACGTGAGGCGACTGTGAGCTGACAGAAGGCGATCATCAGTTGGATATAGTTGGCTCTAGTTAAGCATCAGCTTGGTGTGTGCTGAGCCTAAAACAGTTTTAGGCCATTCACTTCATATACATGCTGATGTCTATACAAAGAGCTCTTTTTAATATCTCAGTTCATTAATACAGAGTTTAGTTGATGTTTGCTTTTATAATGTGTGTATATCAAATATTTTACATTGACAGAATTCTTGAATTTGTATCCTTTTTGTATTTCTGTTCAGTGGTGGCTTCCTAGCAGTTAGGTTACTCTTTCAAGATACATCACCAGATTGGGGTTTTCCTCATGTTTAAACTAGAAAAAGTCACTCTTGGAACTGTTCTGGCACCTCACTTTGAGGCTACACTGTATGTAATAAGGTGTTACCATGCTGCTGGGTTTCATAATATGTGTTTTGTGTGAAATATTACATTTATTAAATAAGAATGTTGTATGTTTTTTTAAAATATATATATATACTTAAAATTACTAAATTATTTTTTGATTACATTCTGCAGGCATGAAGATGTTATGGGCACCCAAACACCTTGGTGTTGCGTAGTTGGGCACCACTGGTTTAACATTTCAACAAATGACTCAGAGAAGTACCCTCAGTGTACAAAACATTAGGAAGGCCTTCCAAATATCATGTTGCACCCACTTATGGACTGTCAGTTGAGAGTGCGGATGCACCATTCCAGATACACTGAGGAAATTGTTGAGTTTGAAAAACCCAGCAGCACTATAGTACTCGATGCACTCAAACCAGTGTACATGGCACTTACTGTCATAACCTGCTCAAACGCATGGTGAAAAGTGTTTTTTAAATAAAAACAGAGACATTTCTAATGTCTGAGGAAAGTTCAAGAAATTGTAGTGTTCTTGCAGAGGCAAGCTGTCAACAGTGTGGCATTTGAATGCCTTACTATCATGATATCACTACCAGAGAAGGAAGGGAGGTAGCAGAACTTTGAACATTTGTGTAAAAATTTGATATTAAAAAAATAATTTGCATTGGGCTAACGTCATCAAATTCTGGCTAGTCTACTGCACACTGTATCACTGAATACAAATAAAAAAAACAAAAAAAACAATAGCAGAATAAATTAGGATGATGCCTGGTTGTTTTATAACAGAAGCGATGTGCTATGCTGGCAGTGTAGAGCATTTCTACGATGCTTTTGTTTTTTTCACACCAGTCCTGAGTGAGAAACATTATGTGAGTTTTTGTGCATGCTTCTAGTGGCATGCTTGCAGCAAACAGCAAAAAATAGACTTGAAGAGTAAAATGCGCATTACCAATTCTGGCAGATGGCAAGTGGCTCTTTTGGTTTAAAATGCGCTTCGCTTAGATGCGCTCACAAAGAGAAAAAAATAAATAAATAACTTAGGGAAAGTACAGAAATATGTATGGTTATGGTGGTGATGTGCCCAACACTACTGATGCTGCCTAGTTCTACAATATTCAAAATCTGTGCAGTACGGCTGGAATACATGGCCAAACACTATTTGTATTGTGATTGTGATATGCCTTGCACTACGTTTTTTTTGTTAAGTTTGAAAAAAGTAGCATTATTGAGTCAGGAGAAAAATAACAGACTGAAATTGGGTGTGAGTGTGCTGCTGCTCATCCCCCTGTAAAGCCTGAAGTAATTGAATTGCAATTCAAGTAATTTGAAAGTCAGAGGCAGCAGTTTGAATTTGGAGGGAGTTTTTGGACCATTTCACGTGTCATTATGTATTAACTTCACATGCATAGGCCCAAAAAGAAGTACCGGCTCAATGTTTAGGTTTCAAATGCAAAATCAACATTATACTAATGAAAATATATTGACAATAGTATAACATTCACTTACATCCTTGTAAGACACATCCTTCACCAGGTTTTGACTGAGTTCTCTTTGAATACTCTTTGAAAGCTCTTGGAGTTATCAGATTCATCCGCTCGCGGAAAGGGTCCAAAGCACAACCCACATTACAAAATGTTCTTCCACATATTGCATGCACCAGAGAGGTCTCCAAATCCCCAAATCTTACACAGCTTTTAAAAGGCATTGTGGAATCAGTAATGCAGCATGGCTAAAGGTTTACCTGCATTACTTTGACCAAAAAATAGCCTTTGTTGGATTATGTGAATACTTTCATCCAAACCCTTAAAGAAACATGTGATTGGTTAAAATGAGTGGTAAGACAGCTCATTGGCACATTGCATCGCTCTGTGATTTCAGTATTGCAAAACCCAGTATTGTTGTAATGATTCACAAATAGGCATGCATGATAAATCTACATCTGTGACCAGTATATTACTCACTGATAAAATTAATTTATTATTATCAGTCTGATCGTAAGCAGCTCAGAATTTCCATATTGGCCCATCCTTATTAAAAATTACAAGTGTTGTGGAGGATTGGTGCCTGTTACCCAAATAACAGCTCTAACTGTCTAACTACAACCCTACTAGATACTTCGGTCCACCACAGCTCTGCTCCGCATATCGCCTGACCCGTCTTTGTCCCTGTCATCAACGGGATAATTAAAATGATCGTCTATGAAGGCCCTTCAGGACGGAGCGAGTGCCAGACCAACGCGAGTTGTCCTGCGAGACTCATATCCCCACCTCCGGTCCCCGATGATGGATGGATGGCCGTCACTTCAGTGGAATTGTATTTCTGCTCTTTTTTTTTGTATGTTATCTAATAATGGATTGGCCATGCATATATGCGAGGAATTACTTATGCTTGGCTAAGTGAATTAGCCCAGAACTATGGCCATCTGGTTCATGAAAATGAGAGAGCGAGGAGCAACACAGAAAGAGAGACAGGGAATTGGACAGAAGCTACATTTGCCTCAGAAATTTGCATAGCGCTTTTTTTGTTCGCTGTTGTCAGCCACAACAAAAGTTACTGACTACCCACACATAATGTTGTGTAATTCCGCAGTTAGCAGGAGCACCGCTCTTTTGAGGGAGAGACAGAGCACGTCGTGTTTATTCAAGTCTCTGCAGAGGGCTTGGCCTCTTCACAATAGAATCTAGGCATGCTTAATGAATTCAGTGCCTTATGCTCTCCTTGCTTATCAATGTAATTCGATTAGTGACCTGTTAAGCATGAATGTGGTGGACCTCTTCATTCAAGTCCATCGGGCCTCCAAGGATTGGCCCGTGTCGAGGCAGTCCAACGCTCCAACTCCCCCACTACCCCCGCCCATCCCCTAACTTTCCACCTCTGACCCTCTCCCCGTCATGTTGGCAGACAGTGGAAAGACAACGTGATTAATGGCCAAGCTCATGGTGCCATTGTCTGCAAACTGGTGACAGGGACAAAAAAGCACCACCTACCCCCTGTCACATTAGACACTGCTACAGGAACATTTGGCTGGGTGGAGTGGGAGCAGTCAGGGGCCCGAAGCATTGTGTCATGGTGCCTCACAGGAAGCTGCAGAACACACTTGGATCCTCTGGCTGAGCATGATAATCTCTTATTTAAACAGGAAAGATGAAAACTATGTCATAAAAATGGGAGCTCACAGGAAATAGCAAGGTTGAGGATGGTCTTTGTCTGAGAGAAAACCACATCAGTTGCTATATTGGGCCTTCAGATTTTTGACCACTTTCTTTTTTTTTCATTGCCGTTGTTTCAAAACATCTTTACTCATATTTTTGCACCTTTTGAAAACACAGTGTGCAATTAATGTATTTCATTTAATGATGAATTAACTGAAGGAAGTAGTCCAGAAATACTTGTAACAAAAACTCATTATTAGGTGCAGAAAGGTTTTTATCTCTATCTTCTGTAAAGTTATTATTTTGAAGATATGAGTTTTATTGATATATCAACAAATATGTATATATTACGGCTGTCGCTACATAGCAAATATAACAAATGTACATATATACTGGGGCCATAACTTTCAATTGTATTCTCTTTATTGTAAATAAATATATATATTATCTACCTATGTGTATGTATGTATGTATGTATGTATATATATATATATATATATATATATATATATATATATATATATATATACACGTGCATGTGTGTGTATCTGTAGGATTGTAATATATAGTGTTAAAAGGTCTGAGCAGTGAAATGATCTCAGGTTAGCTTATATTTATTACCTTATATGAAGACCATCTCACTAATCAGACCTGTTTTAATCCCTGTTACTTGGAGCATCTTGGAATATTTCAACTGATATATTTTGTAGCATCGCCTGGTGAGCAGACTTTTAATGTTTCATTACCATACTGTTGCTATTAACACAAAGCCAGTTTTCTTCCCAGATAAAAGTGCTCCAGCTTATTAATAGGAAATGAGGAATTGGCCTGCTAGGCTTCCCAGCAGAGTTTTCAGCGATCAGCGAGAACTTCATCTCAGTTCAAATGTTTAAATGAAATGCCTGCATTCTAAAGCGGGGAAATAATTAGTGGTGCCGGAAAAAATAAATAAATAAAAAACTTGCGGAGATATTAAAATCTCATCATGTTCCCAGATGAATTTGTGTTGTAGAGACATTTTCACTCTTAGAGAAGTGATATTTAGTGAAGGAAATAAGTTCTGCAGACAGAACAGTGTGAAAATGACCTGACCCTGACCCACTGACCCCTTTCGTCTTTCCTCAGCAGTCTCTTTCTGAACTCACGGTTCAGACAGAAGCACATTGTTCAATTAGAAATCACTGTTTTTAAACAGCAGTTGCTTTTAATGTGCAAAGCTGTGTTTAAGGTGCAGAAAACAGATGAAATGCTACAAAATTCGGACAGTCAAAATAAGTCCTCTCTCTGTCAAAACAGACTCAAAGGAGTTTTATTTTTAAACAGGTCAAGATGTTGTGTCTGGAATGCGAACATTAAAGGGCCCATATCCAATGTTTTTCTTATATATTAATTTTTCACCCCTGAGGTCCACTTACAAAGGTTTTATGCACCAAAACAGTCATAATTTATTTTTACATGACATTTCCAACCTCTCTTTATCCTTTACAGGCAGTTTTTGTTACTATGCCTTTAAGACTGATATATATATATATAAATATATATATGTATGTGTATATATATATATATATATATATATATATATATATATATATATATATATATATATATATATATATATACATGATCTCTGTTCTGATTGGCTGCCTTGTATTTTTTCTCCTAAAAAAGAAGTCCAGGTTTATAACTTCAGTATAAGTGAGTGGAGCTAAACTGCTGTAGGCTGAAGAGTAAATTGCTGCTGTCGGAACAAAACCTCGCATCTCCATTTTAATTGTTTTTCAGTTTTTGACATAATTTGAAAATGCCTGTTGCCCTTTACGTTGTGTATAAATTGATGAATTGAACAAAAGAAATTGCCCAAAATTACTTGGAAAAAAGTCTGGCTCCATTGACTTACATTAAAAGTAAAGTATGTTTTTTCCTTCTCATGTAAAGTTACCATTTTGGAGATACGAGGTTTTGGTCCGACAGCAAAGCTGTCTTTGCAGGTCAGTTTCCTTATATGGACTGTATGCTTGTACGGAGTATGCCTGGTGAGTGAAAGGTATGTTTTTAAACTTTATAAGTTTTTGTATACTATATCAACCTCTTTTATTAAAATCAATAAATAAATAAAAAAAGAGGAAAATTCGGTTTCCACGACATAAACTGCTTAGTGTTTAGCTCCTTTTAACAAAATACAGCTTGAAGTGCTGTGTGTGTGTGTGTGTGTATATATATATATATATATATATATATATATATATATATGTATGTATTTATGTATATGGGGCAAATACCTTTTAAGTTTCAAAGTATTCATTTGAAGTTTGTCCATAACAGTATAAAAAATTAAAGGCCCATATCGTGGAAAAATAAATGCTCATTGTAGTTTTTGAAATAAAAGAGTTGTTGTAGTATGTAAAGTAAACATGTAGCATGTTAACACTGTTTAAGTTTTAAAACTCACTATTCACTCCGTCCATGCAGTCCAATATGGCAACTAAGCTGCAAACCAATGCCTCAAAAACCAACATATTTACATATATCCACCTTTTCAGCCTACAGCAGTTTAGCCACGACTGTGCACACTGCCATAAGCCATAAGCATTGTTTCAGCTCTCAGTGCTCTTTGAATGAGGCACAGTACAGGGCAGCCGATCAGAACCAGGATTTTTACACAGACATACAACAGCCTGTTTAACACTAAGATATATAAAGAGGTTAAAAGATAGTACTTAAAGTCTCACAAACATCAAAAGTGGACTGAAATGGTAAAATGGTCCACATATGCTGAGAATAAAACCTTGTTACATTAACATACATTAAAGTTAAGAACTTTTTTTTCTTTTAGTATGAAGTTGCCATTTCAAACATACAAGGTTTTGCTGTGACAGCGATGATATATACCATTTAATATTTAGGCTATATTGATGTCTGAGGCTCTGCACTATACCACTTCATTCCCATGATTCTGTTATCACAGAAGCTGCCAAGGCTTCTAAACTCATTTGAAGCTACATCACAGCTCTGTAACACTCAAACCTGCTGGCAGACTGCATTTCCTATCCACAGCTTAGAACCTGCTATTCTTATTTCTATCCAAGCTTATATAAATGTTAGTGTTAGCATGTATGTGGAATTACAGGCCTACAGAACTGCAGGCAAATTGTGTGTTTTGTTCCTTTTGTGAAAGTAAGTACACACCCTCTACAGAGAATTTGGCAATTAATAGTTCTAGTGCAAAATGTGCTGAAGTGTGTTCTGTGTAGAGCAGTGGTCGGCAACGCAAATGTTAAGAAGAGCCATTTTGTCCTTTCAACAAAAATCAAACCACCGTGGGAGCCACATCATTTTATATACCATTTTGGCTGTAAATCTATCTCAGTATGTGCTAAAGTACTTATATAGGCTAAGAAATATAATATTAACGAAAATGCAGACTTACTTTGCTCTGCTTTAAAGTTTTTCTCACATCTCCGGCAGGAAACGTTTCCTCAAAAGTAGAATAGTTTCTTGTAAAATGTCTCTCTTGTCTGCTTGTCATTCACCACTTCTTGTTCGAATTTTCCCGTTCCACCTTAAGTGGCACCTGATGTGCCAGAATGTAATTGCTGCACCATTTAAGGTGGAACGGCAAAATTCGAACGAGAAACTGACTTTAGCTTCGCAGCGTTTTAGTGTTTTACAGTTTCTCGTTGCAGATTAAACGTATCAAGAAACCTTTTCTTTTGCCTTTTTCATTAGCTGCTAGCTAGGTGAGATTGTTTTCAGTGTTTCAGGCATAAAGCTTGGTAAATTAGCAGTAAGGCTACAATCAGCAGAGCTTTATTTTACCTCAACGGAGGATAATTTTATTTTTACCTACAAATCTAATTCTGCTGTGGAGCCGCATGTTGCCGACCCCTGGTGTGTGTGTATATATATGTATATATATCTTCATGTTGTCAGGAACAATACGTTGTGTCTCCAAAATGAGAACTGTACAGGAGAAGGAAAAAACATACTCTAGTTTTAAGAATATGAAATTTTGAATGTGGGGGACAAATGGGATTTTGTGAGCTATGTGGGTAACACCACATTTCTGACATTTATGTTTCTCTGTATCAATCTCTACAATTTGACATACACAGTCATCAGGATCAGAAAGAACCGTGTTTATGAATCATGTTTTCTTTTGCTTATGATCTCAGTGGCTCTTAAAAAGTCTTTGATTTTGTGTGCAGCCACTGTTTGTATGTGTGGATCAGTGTGTGGCTTGATGGATTGGACAGGGGGAGATAATGGCATGGTAAAGAGGCAGCTGTCATTTTAAACCGTGTGTGTGTCTGGGTGTGCGTGTGTGATGCTTGTCAGTTGACGCAGGCTCTGTCGTGGCTCTCTGTGGCGTTTGTCATCTGGGTCAAGCAGTCATAGACGAGTCTTGAGCAGCTGAGAGAGGTGGATTAGAGTGGCTTATTTCTTTAGACTCTTCCTGTGTACCAGTGGATTGCAATTGATTTTTTTCCTTCCAAATGACAGAATGAATAAAAGAAAGCACCCTGCTTTTTTCTGTAGCGCCAAAAATGTCTGAGTGCCGGGCTGACTGAACATTCTATGAATTTAACAGATGTGGTGGAGAAAGAGGAAAAACACTACTATGCCTCAATAAGCACGCTAGACAGAAACACTTAAACTGTTCTTAACTTTTGACCTGTGGAGTCCCTGTAAGTAATTTACGCACTAATGGTAAAGCTCTAAAGACGTGTTTAATTGCAGGGAAACTGTACTAAAATATAAATATGAGTGAACATTTTATATCCATTTTCCGTCACCCACACTTTCAGAGTTAGCCTGAAGTCGCAGTGGGAAATCACTGTAAGTCTACTTTTACCACCCAGCTGTTGTAATTTGGCTGATAGAAATCAAATTATATTTCATCTGATAGCAACCTTAACACTGGTAATGTATCCTTCTTCAAAATAACCTCCCCTCCACCACTTGTGGAACCGAAAATGACCCCCCCTCCACCACTTGTGGAACCAAAAATGCCCCCCCCCACTTCTGGAACCAAAACTATACCCTTGTTTCTCCTTATTGATAACTGACAAGTTTCCTTCCATTATATAACATATTATCAATATTATAGGTCAGTTGCCTGGACAGTGATTAAGTCTAGTCCTGAACTACACAGCATTCTGAATGGAGATTTGCCAAGGAAAATGTAGTTCAGGACTAGGCTCAATCCCTGTCTAGAAAACTGGCTCTGCTACTTCAAGGTTCACCCACTGCTGACACAGGTGTTCAGTTGCGCACGCACAGGTTGAATAACATGAATGTTAGCTAATAAATAAGCATCAATCTCCGTAGACAAGCATTAAGATGCTGTGGAGCAGCAGCACATAAGCCTAACATTACCATGCCAGCATCGGCTGGTAACATTGGGCCATGGAGCAGTTGGATGAGTTGGAGTGATTCAGTATCAGTACCTGACGTCGCTAATGCTCTTGTGGCTGAATGCAATCAAATGCAATGTCACACCAAAATCCTTTGTAAAGCCTTCCCAGAAGAGTAGTGGCTGTTACTGCATGTGGTCCTTTTCTTAGCCAAAACAATGCCACAAAACATGTTTACAATAACAGTGAATGCCATGACTGTCGGCGAATATACAAGCATAAAGAGAGGACTCTAACACTGCTTTCCCAGTGGCACAGTGTTGATGTATCCTACTTGGTGAGTTATGATGACATACCATTACATTTCACTTATTCAGAGAGACATTTCATCTAATGGTGCTGTCCAAGTACTCTCCAAATGTTTTTTTTGAATAGCAGTGCCTTTTGCCAGAGTGAGCATCAAACTCCCGGGTCTCTTTTGTCTGGGGGATTGCGAAGTTACTAACCTATAAACACGTGCCGTTCAGTTCATACTAATTTGGTGCTTGAGAACAATCAAGAGTGTCCTGTTTTTCTTTGTAATGAGCAAATATGGCCTCCACAGCAACATTTAAGGTAGAACAGAAAGTTTTAGCTCAGTTGAGTTTAGCTCTGTTGCCTGCATGAGAGTTTGATGTAGTTGATTTGTATTACATACATCTCTATAAAGGTGGTTCATCGAAAACATTACTTTACCAGGCTGGATAAACATTTATATACTTGATTCTTTATGTAAAGTCAGCCATATATTTTAATGTATTTTTTCAATATATCATCATGTAGAAATGATATACACATTTGAATCAAGAAAATCCAAAATGTCAGTTATTCAGTGAGGGTCTTGGCCATACTTCCCACCCAAAAAGCAGGGCCAGTTGTAGTCTCTTGGACTCCTGGCCATGGAAGATGTGGCACTGTCATGGTGGGATTCAGACTCTTAGCCTGTTGTACCACTGGGGGCCTCTTTATGTCTAGTTTGAGATATGCTCAAAAAGGTTATTATTACAGAATTTGAACTTTTTGATAAAACATAGTTCTTGATGCCTAAACAGTACACTGGCATGAGGTTAAAAGTGGTTGTGTTTATTGAGTTGAACACTGCATAACAATTTAACTTCTTACAGCTAATTAACATCTTTTTTTTTATCAGTACAAAACCCTTCAAATGTTATGAACATTTTAAACCTGTATGTTTCAGATTTGCCTACAGGCAGAATACAACATCAACATGTCAGCCTGTTTACAAGAATTGAAAGTATTAAATCATTTACTGCATTGTAGTATTGAAACATTGAACTTATATCATATAACACTAATAATTTATTGCATGTATGAATGTTAGCCCTGAGGTCAGAGTTATGGGCATGTCACCGACTACAAAATAATGACACAAATTCAGAGGGTCTACTGATTAATGAGGATCTGCTGCCTGCAAACAAACACTGCCAATTAGTCCCTTGTTTACATATCATTTTGTCACACAAAAAACCTTGTATCTCCATTTTTGTAGCTTTTTTCCATAATTTGAAAATCCGCTTACCCTTTGCATTGTGTTAAGATTTAATGATGAATGAATTAACAGAAATTACTTGGAAAAAATCTTGTTCCATTGACTTCCATTACAGGTTAAGATCTATTTTCTCCTTTAAACTTACTAATTTGGACATACAAGGGTTTTTTAAGCATTATTTATCCTTGCTATTTAATATGCTATTCATTTTAAGGACTTAAAAATATCTGCAAATTCTTATTCGATTTACAAATTTCTTATTGATGATATTCAAACTAAACTATGATTTTAAAACAAGGACATGTTCTGAGTATGTATGTTAGGTTTTGTCTACAATTAATTCATCAGCTTAACATTCTATTTTGACGATTTTTCTATATCTATTTTTTTTCCTTATTGCTGTTATTATTGATGTTGCAAATCAGGCATTTCAGTTTACTAAAAAAATATTTACACTAATTTTAGCCACACATGAGTTTAGATACAATGGTGTTAAACGGATGAAAAACCGAACTGTGAATGAAATTTGTATATGCTTATTTAATAAGATGTTTATGAGATATTATCAGATTTGACATCATGCAACTTTGATGAATAGGGACTATGATCTCTAGGAAAACACAGGCAGTCTCAGTAAATCTTCAGTGAGTAAGCTTAACAGCTACTTCACGTTGACCTTTAATGGTCTCACTGCAGCACTGAGATCTCCCTGGCTTGTCTAAGTGGTAATTGAGAGTCCTAGAGGCATCTGTATGACAGAGCCTGAGTCCTGATGAATAGCGACAGACCATATTTACAGTCTGCTGTCACCTAGTCCAGAAAGCTGAGATAGCCGATCAGGCCAGAGTGAGAAGCCTGAGGGCTGGTCTCGGCTGTGTTATGGCCGAGTTTAGGTGTGGACTCCATGCTCTGAAGTGTTGCTGATTGACCCTCAGGGAGGATGTTAGTTTCCTAGTCTGCTGAAGGTCAAGCTGCCACTGGATCTTGTCAGCATCCAGTTGGGTCTTTTTGTCACCCTCCAGCTACTATCAGCTGTGACTGGAGTGAACAGAGCGTTTTGAAAGTCCACAGCGAACCCGATTACAGCCTGACGAAATTTGTTCTGAGCCTGACAAGGCCTGCAACTATCAAATATTTATATTTTGGATAATCTGTCAAATATTAGCGTGAGTGTTTGAATGTTACATTTAAAAATATATTTTATTTTCAAACTGCTTGACTGATTTTTACCGGAGTTTATGCATATTGGTCATAGTGCTGGTTCCAAATAAGTTTTCTGCTGCTCCAGAGAGCTCGCTAGCCAGCATGCTCTCATTTATTTTGTGAATAAATGTAACTGAGAGCATGCTAGATGACTAACGGTTTGGAGTAGTAGGAAACTTATTTGGACTGCACTGGGTAATTAAGACTGATATTAGAGCTCTAGGACCACAGTCGAGGAAGCATTACTTAAGATCATCAGCAGAGAGTCTGGTTGGTTTTGCTGGTATGTAGCTGAAATTGGCTGTGTAGCTGAATGGTTAAGTCACTCGCTGACTACATGAGAGTACGGTTCAAGCTGAGCATCTAGGAAGCACTTGTTAGTTTTAATGCTACATTTCCACCAATCTAATTACATCATGCTGGCTCTTCACATGAGGCATTTTAAACTGATTTGTCATTGCAGTCTTTAACAAGGAATCCACCTGTGAGAAATTGACAGAACAGATCTTTAAGGTTGGTTTTAAAGGGTGGGAATTTCAACACCACATCACTCTTGATAGATAGACTTAATAAACTAGCGCTCTTTGCTCTTCAGAGCAGAATGAACAGAGCCCGCGGAATCCGCATCCTACACTAAACTGATACAAATAAAGTTACTGTGCAGGTGAATTATTCGTTTATCAAGGTACAAACAATGTAAATGTTCCCCCAAATGTACAACAGTGGTTTTAAGGCCCAGTTGTGCACCTTAAATACGTTTTTTTCCCAGTGGACAAGTACATATTTGTACTTTTCATAACCTAATATTTTAAAATAAAACAATAAAATAAAAAGCTTGGAAACAAGATGAGGTGTGTGAAGTCAATACAGCTTCTATATACTATTGCAATACAAAATTAACTTTGCTCTCCACTTTATTCATCAGTCAGTGTCTTTGAACAACATCCCAAAAGTTTTTAGTCTGGATAAACTTTGCATAATGTACTGTTTTCATGCTGGCCTTGTGGGGCTCAATACAAGGCCAATGCAGTGTCTACAGTATGCCAGATAAAATATTGTTTTAAGAAAAGTAGGGAGGAAGAATAAAGTAAGGAGAAAAATAAAGAATAGATAAATGCAGGCCAAAATCTGTTAAAGAGGGACTATGAGAAACCTGAGAGGGATATTTGAACCCTGACAAATATTTAAGAAAGTCCAAATGTGAATAGTTGGATCCCTGTAGGGTTTGGGCAAATATTTCAAGTTGAAATTAATCCCAGTTTAAGTTAGAATGGAAGAGCACGCTACACAAATTGTGTATGCAGGCAATAAATATGACTTAGACGTTTGACCCTGCTATGTGGACTCGGGTGCTAAGTGAAGAATTAATTTTAGCCTTCGGCTTTGGGTCTGAAAGTGTGAAGGTGACTCTTTGCTCGCTCTTGGCAGGGAATTCGATAGGGCCTCTTTCAAACGCGGACGTAGTGCCTGTGCGAGTGTCACGGTGGGTGGCTGGTGACACGGCGCCGAGTGATGCAGTGTGGCTGGCCTCAGCTGGACCTGCGGGAACTGGAACTAACTGAGAATGAGGCATCTGCTCTCTGCCAGCAGTGCCACCATCTGTGTCGAGCTCCTGATTAAATAAACTCCAGTCAGTCTGGCCTGTACCTTGTGCAGAAAGATGCCGTCTTTTATTGTGGAAGGATGTACCGACCCTCAGGCAAAGTGATATGCATCACCCCCCCCCACCCAGATATTATACAAGTTGTGTTACCTTGACTGCCGCCTGATGCTGAGCATGGCTTTCACGACCTTCCAGGCTCTTTCTGATGCTTGGATTTTTTTGTATTTGTCCGACTTGCAGCAAGAGAAAATCTCATGGATCCGACCTTGAAGAAAATACTCCATTGTCGCCGTCTGCATTATTGTTCATTGCATGTGTTTCTGAAGGAATGCTGATGCGTTTACTTGTTTTAAATCCAGACTTGGCAGTGGACTATAGGGCTGCACAATACATTGATACTTTATAGTTAACAAAAATTAGCTTTTGCAATACTGAGACTGCTGAGTCAAAGCATTCACATGATCCAGCGAACATAACTGCCTTTGTTCAAAAAAATGATGCAGGCCAAACTTAAGCTACCTCTAAATAACCATGTTTAACCCTTTAGTGGATATTTTTTCCATTTAATGCACTCTTCTCTGTTAATAACTTGATTTCTCAATGATGTTGCTACATTTGTTTGATAAAGAATGTGATGTAACAAGGCTTACAATTTGTGGTCTTTTATTAGGTTTGTGTCTCAAGCTACATATTTGAATGGCCTAGCACATAAATAGACATATACAGTGGTATGCCAAAGTTTGAAGACCCCAGGTCAGATTCTATGTTTTATTGATTTTCTAAGTAAAAACAAATTCACACATTCTCTGCAGGGAACTTAAATATGGCATTGTTCTGCAAAATTTCTGTTTATTTTCTGAGTTTGTCACAAAAAAATTAAACATAAAATACAACATGTGCCATAACTTTAGTATGTTTATGTTTTATTTTTTTCTAATATTTTAAATTAATATGTGCAGAAATGTGTTCTCTGTTGAAGATACATACTGATTTTCCCTTACAAAATCAATAAAGCATTTAATTTGACCAGCGATGCACAAACTTTTGCATACAGCTGTAAATCACACATCAGTTGCCCTTTATCATTACTCTGTTTAAACTAACCAATAATTACATGGTAGCACACAGAAAGCTCCAACTCCACATGCTGGTATGTTTTATTACCTCCAGCATGCACATGCTTGCATCATAACTCTTCTAGCAGCAGATTTAAACAAGTTAAAGGGGATATCTTTTTTTAGCAAAGCCTGTGAATGTATGAGCAGTGAGATATTCAGTGTGATTAGGGTTAACCAAGTTCACTAATCTGTTGCGGAAAGCCTCAACTACAACGTATATTATCATTTTTTTTAGGATTTAGTGTGTCCACCCTTTGGCTTTAATACATCTTACGTTCTTTTTGGGAGGCTTGCGTTCAGTCAGAAATATGTAGGAACATTTGTCCACACCTCCAAAGTTCAGTCTTAGAAGTTGGTTGCATTTTCTGCTCTTAACAATCCAAGTAATCCCAAACATATGATGTTAAGGTTTAAATCCTTTGACCAGCAGCTTCTTTGTTTGATGTGCAATTTTTTTGTCTATTTTTTTTTTCTCAGTAATGACTTCTTGACAGTTACACATCCTTGCATCTCTGTCTTCTCACAGTGAAAGGATGTCACAACTGTAATATTTACACTGCAAAAAATGGTATCTTGTCAGGTAAAAATATCTAGTCAATAAATCTAATATTTCTGCTGTTGAGATTAAAACCTTTAAGTTTAAGATTACTTTAACGTATTTCCAAACATTTTTACTTGTAATTTTGCTTTTTTTATAAAATATGCTTGAAACCAAATGATCTGCCAGTATAGTGAGATAATTTTTCTTGATAAAATTACTTAAAACAGCTAAAAATGTCTAGAAATAAGCCAGATCATCTTATATGTGCACAACCATCTCAAACCAAGAAATATTAGATAGATCAACTAGAATTAAGATAATTTCGCTTAACAAGATACTATTTTTGTGTGGCATTAAACGCTTATTTTTTTCATTTTTCAAATATTGTAATATTTTTCACAAAAACATAACATATCTTAGTGTAGCTTTTCCTCAGTATCCTTCTTGTGGACAGGCCTTTTAAATAGTGTCACTGTTATATCCGCATAAATGAAAACTGGCATGAAGATACGACCATGACATTTCAACTCTAGCTTCACAGAGAGGAATACTAAACAGATGGAAACCAGGTAAAGATCTGACTTGGAGCTAGAAGCCCTTAAGCTCTGGAATACCAATGGACATTTGGAAGGTACAGGACCTTTCAGAGAGAATGGAATGGTTATTCCCAGTGGTGGCAAGCTTCCTGGACAGGCAGCGTGGTGGATGCCATGTGCATCTGCCTAAAGGCCATGAGGAGATGAATCACCTTTTAAAAGATCATTTAGGCCACTTAACGGACGACATGAATGAATGTCTCTCATCCTGGAAAGTCAATTAAACAGACGTTTTCATAACATATGATGCACTCCGTCAAATTATCATACAAACACTCACTCATAGGCGGTGGTCGTTGTCGCTTGTTATTGCATTAACAGATGCTACCTCCAGGCAGGATGCCGTTTTTGCGTAGAGCTCTAAGTCATTTTCTCTGTTCAATAATTCAGCCCGTTCTCTCGGTGTGCCACCGCAATTGTTGTTGCCTTAATGGAGGAGCCCCTGTTAATTTGTATTAATGTCAGATGATTTTAAGAGGAGATAGATGTATGGGTATGCTGGGAGTCTGTCAGGCAAAAAATTGGATTCATTAAGACGATGGGGGGATTGTTGAGTTTGTGGCCTCTGAGTTTCAGGTCATCGCTCGCCATGAGGAGAAAACTCTCCCGCCAAAGGAGGGATTTAAGAGAAGCGGAGGGACCAAGTCAGAGGTAGAGAGAAGTGGCACAAGAGATGGAGTGAGGGAACAAAGAAATGGCGTGAGACAGTGAGAGATGGTGTAACCGCCACGAGGAGAAAGAGTGAGAGGCACATTGACAGAGGGGGAGCAGAGGGAAGGCGAAAGAAATGGAATGCAAGATGGGGTGAGGGGCCAGAGCAAGAGCTGGAGTAAAAGGCAGAACGGAGGAATGGAATGAACGATGAAGTGGGCCAGTGAAAGAGGGAAAGATCATGGGGAGGGATGGGGAGGGGAGATGAGAGAAGGCAAGGAGAAGCCGTATAAGACTATCACTTGTGAAAATCCTTCTATTTCGCATCATTCTTTTCTAATTTAATATGAAGTTTTTCATGACAAATTATATTATCAGCATAATTTGAGTGGTATCTTTGAATGTCTATATGGATTTCAGAGTTTCTTAGTATTTGGTATGTTCTTCTTTGCTTTAATGACAGCGTGCACTTGAGCTGAAATCCATGACTCCATAAGTTCATGCAAAAAACCTCTGATCAGTAGATCAGATCCACATGAGAGTCGTCTGAACATGAGCTTCAATAGAGAATATGAGACTAAACAAAAAAACTGACGTTAACATGGTCAGTTTTACATATTGCTGCTGTCGGAACAAAACCTCGTATCTCCAAAATGATAACTTTACAGGAGAGGGAAAAAACATACTCTACTTTTATTGTAATTCAATGGAACCAGACTTTTTTCCAAGTAATTTTGCATAAATTAAGTTTGGGCTGTTTCTATTGATCCAATCATCATAAAATTTATAAACAATATAAAGGGCAACAGCCATTTTCAAATTATGTCAAAAACTGAAAAATGTCCATGTATATTGTTGCTGTCCAAAGAGACACATCTCCAAAAAAGTAACTTTACAGTGAAAGGCAAAAATGTTTAAATTAGTTAGTGGAAATACATTTTGGAGTATTTATATTGGTCCATTCATCCCAAAATATAAAGCACAGCTGCCAGGATGTAGAAAAATAAAGATAGACAAAAACAGAGACACTTCTTTGGACAGTGAAGTTGGTAAATTGGTATCTTTACAGTAGAAGGATAAACATTCTTAACTTTGAATAGAAGTTAAAGGGAAAAGATTTTTCAAAGCAGTCTTGGACCTTTTCTGGGTCTAAATGATATCTGACATTTTCAAATTATGTAAAACAAAATTGAGAAACAAGGTTTTCTTCCAACACTGACAAAACGATTCATCTCAGCTGTGAGTTTTTTGCTATCAAAAACACTTTGTAACATTTTCTAAAACGTTGATGTGAGGTAGTTAGAAAAACACAAGAATACAGGTTTGGTTTCAGACTTCTCCTTCTCGCCACCAGCACACCTGTACGCATGTCTTCAGTACATTTAGTTGAGGAACATAATTGTACTATATTCGGTTGTAGGTCTATTTTATGTTGCATTTGGTTGCTTTGATTCCGTACACCCTGTCTCATCTCCAAGCTTTTTAGTTTTTTTTCTGTTATTTTTCTACTTTAATTCATTAATGTATGAAAATGCCCTTGACCCAAGAAAAGTGAACGTAGTCTACCTTTAAAACTCCATTAAGGCACACATTTGGACCTTAAGGACTATGTTGTACCTTTGAGGGTACATTTACATTGTTTGTTCCTAAATGCACCTTTAAGTTTAAAACTGATGCATTTTGTCTGACAGTGTAATTTAAAGACATTATAAATGTTTCATTACTTGTATTCTTTCCATTAGCATAAGCAGAAACAAACCGTGTGCTTGCCGTTCAGAACCGCAAAAGAAAGGACAAAAAAGACATATTTAAACACAAATAAAACTCATTCTCAGCCAGAGCTGTCTTTAACCCTCCCTGCCAGTGCTACCTAGCTGAAGATGATGCAGCTGATTAGATTATTATGATTGATTATGGTGCTCTGTCAGATAAGAAGCAAATGTTTTTACATTACTCATATTTATCCTTCAAAACATTCTCTCCAAATGTAATGCACTGGTCAGTTCTGTAAACCACTCTGATGGCAGTTCTGCTCTAGACCTTGAAAATGTGCTTTTTTTTACTTTGAGATGTTTTCAAGTCTCCTTTTTAAACACATATCTGTCAGAAAGTGGTACATGCCAGCATGGGTCAGATTTAGCTGTCACTTCAAGGCATATGTAAGTAATGTTGTGGTTACCACTCTTGCAGATTACCGGAAAGTGCTTCTAGACAATTTTCTCTCCCTCCAGTTTCCCTTCATTTGGTTTGTATTGGTTGAGCCACATTTGAAGCCATTGTAAAATGCTTAGTAATGCTTTCTTTTACAGTCCCTTAAGTTGTAGGTATTCACCAGGTAAGTATGAGTGGATAATTACTTTGGGTAACATAATGGTAAGTTCTAAGGCAGTCTAACTAAATTACGCTGCAATGCCCAACAGATTGTAGGTATTAAATGGGCTGATTCTTACTACAGTTTTATTGGGTTTTGATTTTTTTATTAAGTTCCATCAAGTCGATTCTGACTCCTGGCGACCATATGGAACGTGTTCCTCCAGAATATCCTCCCCCTGTTACAGTACCAGTTTTAACATGCCCTCAACCACTTGGCCTCGTCAAATCCCCAGCGCTGTTCCATTACATTGTATTAGATGAGCCCTCGGAGGGGACAGAGCGAACACCAGTGTCAACTTCAGCTGCAGAACTTGCCCAAAAATCATTGCGACTTGATGCATTTCCCTTTTTTAACCTGAAAATAATGGTTGACAAAGCTGTTATAAGCAAAAGCAGTAAAGTACTTTGAAATGCTTAACATGGTTCTACTTTAAATTTATAGCCAGACAAGGCAATTAAGAGACCCCTATTAGTCCCACAGTGGAGAAATTTCACTTCCTTATTTACCCATGTTACCCATCCGTGCAGTGAAACACCACATACACGCTAGTGAAAGCACACACACTAGGGGGCAGTGAGCACACTTTCCCGGAGTGGTGGGCAGCCCTATCCACGGCGCCTGGGGAGCAGATGGGGGTTAGGTGCTTTGCTCAAGGGCACTTTAGTCACGTACTGTCGGCTCAGAGTATCAAGCCGGCGACCTTCCGGTCACAAGGCTGGTTCCCTAACCACCAGCACATGACTGCCCCTAGAAAACTGCTTGGTTCTTGCCATGGCATCAAACATGTAACTAATACTTTCCTGCTTAAACATGCCATTGAAATGCAGTGTGCATATGTTTGTACTTACCATCTATGAACTAATTTACTATGTCTTTTATCAGTTTAATAGCTAGAACCTATTAGTCATTTCAGCGCAGTGTAGTTAGACTGTCTTGGTTGTTATTATTTTGGCCAGAACAATTCAACCGTACACTTAATATCTAGAACTTGTTTGGCATTGTAGTGTAATTTAGTTAAACTTTCTCGGAACTTACCATCATGTTACCTAAAAAAATCTACTACTTCGGAGTTTGTTCATGACACTTACCTGGTTAATACCTAGCACTGAGGGAACTGTAAAAGAAAATGTTACCAATTGTTTTTGTAATGTCATGAAAATTGGCACAAAGGTCTGCCTGTTGCACTACCCGTTCATGCAGGAGTTATAAGGAGTGTTTCAGTCCGGATTATTTTTTGAATGAACCACAATACAGGTTAGCCATGTCATTAGCATATATTAGTGTAAAAGACAAAACAAAAACATTTCAAGTACATAAAAACACACAAATGTCATTAGTGGAGATACAAAAACCCTTTTTGGCACCTTTATTTTTAAAGGTACATACACCCTCTCAGTCTTAACCCACAAACATCTGCAACCCATCCCTCTTATTTGACTCTCTAGCATATGTGCAGATATGCTCCATGTATACACACACGTGCACACACATGCACATTTTGGCACAGCTTCAGCCTTGGTGGGAGGCTGTGATCGGGCCCTAGGCTTGGCTTTCTGGCCTCAATTCCTGCTTGGCTCCTAGAAGACTTGCAATGAGAGAAGCCTGGCTTTGATGTGCAAGATGTCTTGGACAGAATACAAGATGCAAGGGGAGAAAGGAAGGCAAATGGCTCATTAGGAGGAGTTTTGCTATTTTATTTAGGAAAGTTTGAGCCGTGCTGTGAGAAAGGGCTCCAAGTAAACAGGGGGCCAGGCACACGCATACATGCACACTCACACTCACAAAGGGAAATGCATATTTGGGGATTTTTCTGTAAGGTGGAACAAGATGTGAACAAAGTCTTGCGCTTTCAGTCTCCCGAATGACTGTTTGGAAAATGAACCATTAAAACTAATTGAATGATATTTTCAAGGCTGCAGCGTTCCACTACTAATCACCCTTCGGGTCAGAAACAGCTGTTGTAGCTCTTGAAGTAATGATAAATAGAAAACACTTCTAGACAGCGCTAGCAGTGATTTGTAAGTCCACTTTGACCTGTATTTAAACAACAACAGTACAAAGACGAGATCATTTATTGTTTCACCTTATCAACGTCCTTTTTGTAATTCATGTTCCAGAAAAGTTGGCACGGGGTAATTTAAGAAGACATTTTAAAAAACATCTTAAACAAGGGAAGCAGTCATGCTTGGGTATAAAAGGAAAGGCCCAGTGCTTTATGAGTAAGGATGGGTCGAGACTCGCCACTTGCAAAAAAAAAAAAAAAGAATAATCCAATAGTTTAGAACGTTCCTCATCTAGGGATTGCAAGGATTTTAGGGATTTCAGCCTCTCCAGTGGATAATAGCATCAAAAGATTCAGGAAACTACAGAAATCTCTGTGTAAAGGAAGAGGCTGTAAACCACAACTGAATGCCTGTGACCTTTGACCCCACAGACAGCACTGCATTAAAATCAGCATGCCATCTCTGCATGGGCTCGAGAATACTTTGTCAAACTGTTGTCAATAAACATTGTTTGATGCTTCATCCACAAAGTTCGACTGGTTAAGACTGTACTATACACAGCTGTCAACAATGTCCAGATGTGCAGAGTGGAAATGTGCATTGTGGTCTTACAAGTCAACCTTTTAGATTGTTTATGAAAGTAACAGACGATGTGTTCTCCAGCTAAAGAAGAAAAGAACCACACACTTTGTTACCAGCATAAAGTTCAAATGCTAGAGTCTGTAACTTGCACATTTGTGAAGGCACCATTAACACTGAAAGATATATACACATTTTGGAGCAACACATGCTGATTTCTAGACAACGTCTTTTTCAGGGACATCCATGCTAATTTCAACATTCTAACACCGCGCCACATTCTGCACCTGCCTGCAGTCCAGCCCTGTCTCCTATTAAAAATATGGGGGAGCATTATGAAGCACAATATACAACAACAAAGGCTGTGTGTGGTTGCACAGCTAAAGATTTGTATAATAGAAGAATGAAAAGAAAAAAAAAATCTGCTTTCAAAACTGGATCAGTTGGTGTCCCCCAACTTTTTATATTTGAGGTTTGTAAAATTATGGTTGAAATCAGCATTCAAAGTATGTGCTTGAAGTACATAACATTCAACTAAAGTGTAGATCATGATGCCTAATCAACTAATCAAGAGAAGACAAATAAGAATAGAAAGAAATCGCATAATAAAAGATATAGTGTGCAAAAGTCCGAAGCATCTGAGAAAAAAAGAGATATAAAGCTGAACTAAATCTGATTGGCAGTAAGCGTTTATCTGTTAGAAACAACATTAACTTTAAAATAAATAATAAACAGATAAATTATACACTGTAATTTGATGAGTATTAGCTTAACAATTACCAGACCTCTTCTTTAGCAAGTCCAGTATTTACATTTACCATCCAGTAACTATCAATTTAATCAGGGGTGCTATTGATGGAATTTAACAAATCCATGCAGTGAGAAACCAAACTTTGTGTGTTTTTCTAACTGTATTTAGTTATTTTACTGTATTTTACTGTATTTATGCTCATTTTTAAACATTTTCAGAGCTGCTTAAGACGTTTGTTCACTTTGCTCATTCATTAATAAAAGTTTTTTAAATAATTATAGAACAAACCTTGATGATTTAAAAAATTGAAAAAAAAATAATAAAAGAGCATGTTTGAAAGTGTATGTTGTCCATTGATATATTAAATAGTTGTATAATGGACATAATATAGTACTTCCAGTGTTGTTTCACTGCTGTTGATCTTTGTAGAAGATTCATTTTGACATGATATAAAGTACAATATCATATGGACAATGACTTACATGATACATGGTCACATAAGAGCCATGGATAAAAAGCTTTCCCTGATTGTGTCTAAATTATGTGTGTAACAATAGCAAAGTTAATATGACATAAACTAAAAGTAATTAATAAACATAAATGATATAATCGATTTGGTCTCACTTTGTTTGGATAGTCCACTATTGTCCCCTGTAGATTATCCGCAGATGTTCAAATTGTTAACAAACTATCTGTTGACACTCAGTTGATTCTAAACAGTGGTGGGGTTAGGATTTGGACCAGGGTTAGAGCTAAAACCAGGGTGATGGTTGGGTTTAGGTTTTGGATTGAGATTAAGGTTAAGATTAAGATTAGAGCCAGGATTAGAGTTAAAGAAGATTATGGCCAATTTAGTAGATATTTAGTTGAATGTAACCGGAAAGTAAGTTAAGTATCTACAAAGCATCTAAAGTGGACTATCCAAATAAAGTGTTACCATAGATTCTGCTTTGTTTAATCTGTTACTGCTCAGTGCAACTGGAACTGTAGTCTTTTGGTTAACTTTTTTGGAGACAAAGTTCAAACATTCAGTGTATTTGAGTTAAATGTGTTGCCCCCCTAATACTAATGGCTTGCTGTCTGTCAACCACATACAAAATCTCATGACTGAGAAGCTAAACTGGCTGCTAAACCCAACTGAATTCATGGAAAATTTTTGGAAAATAAGAAAGTCATTTTCTTCTTCTATTCTTTCCCCATTGGAACATTTTGCCAAAAACCTTTGTCCAGTTGTGCCAGGAAAGCCTTATTTTAAAACAGCTAGTATCTAATCCAGACATGAGTTCTGAGCCACAAATGCACACCCACACCGAGCCAAAGTATAACTCTACAGACTTGTATAAGAGAGGAAGCAAAAAGCTAGGCTGGTTCTTTACTTTAGGGCTGTAAATGTAATTACCTGCGCTCAGGCCGAGAGTGACTATTTCAGATGTGACAGACTATGCTAATTCAACTCTCTGTAGACGGAGCTTTCATGTGCACGACAGACTCAATCAATAGGCCAACAATGTGGCGAACAGTCCTGGCATTATACAGTCCGGCTATAATGGAGAGATCCGCATAATTTCCAGTCAAATATGTGCGGCGCATAAAATGACAGTTGTTAAACTCTGCATTTCCATGAATTAAGTCACTTTCTATACAGAGCACTGTCAGTGTATTTAAACCACGCTGCCCCGCGGAATCCATGGGTGGTTCTTGCTGAGGTCTCGGTATGCTAATTAATCAGCTGTGTGGTTTATAACAAAATGTATTACGTGTGAGTAGCCAGTCAACACAACAGTTTTTTTTCTCCTGCACTTGTAAGCGGCTGGTCAACATGATTCACGATGAAGCATCTGCTGATAGTCATGAAGGAAGCAGTATCTGGCTAGCAGACAGATGGTACTTTTCACATAGATCTGCATCATTCTGTACATAGTGGGGCAAAAGTGTTTACACTAGTGCTGTCAGATTCTCCCAGTGCAGTGCTGTTCTCCTAAATGACTGAACGCATTTGTATTAGGGCTGCACTGTAAAAACAGCCTGGTGGTGGATACATTTATAAAATGTTACTAATCTACTAGTCCTGTCCAACATCACGACAACATCATGAGCCCTGCTACATAACATTGACATAACCACACCCTAAACATGTTATGGCAGATGGGCTGTCGTTAGCTGTTGTGACAGATTGTTCAGTAATATAAGAGCATCATGTTACCATTACTGGCAATTATAACAGTGGTCATAACATTTGATGTCATGACAGCTTATTTTGCTAATTTTCACTCTGTGCTCTAGTTAGCCATCATGGCATAAAGCATCTGTCATGACAATTAACAGTAGAGATAATCTGACACGTTTTATTTTTTTTATTATTGGATATAATCTGTCATGACAATTAACAGTAGTGATAACCTGACACTGTTTTATTATTGGATATAATCTGTCATGACAACATTTGTCAGCATATAGCATCTGCCATGATATGTTTATGAAAAGGTTTTGTCAATGTTATGAAGCAGAGTTCAAGTGTGGCCTACGAATACTTAGTAGAACGTTGTAAAATTAAATCCAATAAATAAATAAATAAATAAATAACTGTTGTCCACAGTGATTAACAGTGCTGTAGATGATTCTAAAATAACTAGTTAAAGTTGTAATAAAATAAAAATCTATAATGTTACATCTAGAAGTGGAATACAGAAGTGACAATCACATCTCAAGGCAAATAACTTGACAAAAATGGTATAAATAAATGGTATATTATGGTGTATTATTTGTCCTTGAGTGACATCGTTGTTGCCAAAATACTAATTAAAACATGGAAAACTACCTTTTGTTGTTTTGTTGAGTATTTAAATGTGCATTCTTTAAGCTATTGTTTATAAAATGACCAAAAAGAATAATATGAAAAGTGATTCCAAATTTTTGAATGCTAATGTAGTTAATACAACATCTGCCTTCACAACAGAAAAAGAAGAAGGCCACAACATACAAATGAGCCTTTAACCAGTCACTGGATGTTTTATCATATAAGCATTTTGGCCAACATTGGCCAAAATTTGACAGATTTTGGTCGAATTTTGGTAAAAATGCAGTTCATAAGCATGTTTTCATTGTATCACAAGTCATATTACAGTCGCAGTATGTAGCAATATAATTGCAATATGGTATTTTGTCCTTATTGCATAGTACATGTTCAGTCATATTTGAATGTCTAACAAAATATATAGCCATTAATAATATGTAGTTTTGAAAGTAGATAACAACTGGAATGCCGGAATTCCTCTATGACTTGGTCATTAGTTTTTTCCTTCTCACTGTATGTTCTTCTTTACAGCCCTTTTTTCTAGCATTGCAATCAGTTTGATCTCTGTAGACACTATATTAAGGTCAGCAAATAGTGGCTGGTAAATAGTGGCTGGCATTATAATGTTGATTCCATGTTATTTTTTTCTGTTTTCTCAGAAGTGCAGGCTACTCTATCAAAACCAGGCTGTGGTGGTTTAAAACATTACCACTGAGACCCAGAACCAATTCAACACTCAGCTTGCATGAAGTGATTAGATCTAGAGTGAGTCCATGGTTTTGAGTGGGACCAATAATATGTTAGGGGAAAAAAGAGTGAGGAAAAGATGCAGAAATTCCACAGCACCACGCTCTGCCCTATTACCATTAACCTTCAGTCCACTGCTTACAAAAATCTTACTTAACATGTAATGATAAAAAGAAGCACAGAATTGAGATTTTAGATAGAGGATATAAGCTCTGTGCCAGTTTGTCACTTATTTTGGATTTAAGAACATTTTGCTCTCAGTTTGCTCGGCACAAACGAAAAATCCCATTGGGAAACTAGAGATTGACTTACTGAGCACAGTAATGCATGTGCACACACAGTCTGCCTTTATGCAAGCAGAAGATATGCCTGCAGAGTGAAATTGCTGTGATCTCATCCGTGTGATGGTACTTGATGCCTCGAGTTGAAGCAGCTTCACTCCAATAGAATGTGACTCATTAAAACTCCCTAATCAACATGCATATATATCATTTAAAGGGCTCGAACAGGAAGAGGTGTCCACAATGGCACCTTTCCATGTTCTTCAACTACAGACTTTTAAAATGGATTGTGCTTTCTTGTACAGTCCCTGAAGTTCTAGATATCTAGTGTGAGGTACAACCTCTGAAGTACTAGGTAATTATAACTGGCTAAAATGATAGGAAGTAACAAGACAGTGTAACTAAATAACACTGAAATAGCCAACATGGTTTAGCCATTATCCTAATTAAGAACATCTCATAGACAGAGCTGTTGGATATGAGAAGGTAGAAGCACAAACTTGCACTAAATTTCACTGAATTTTCACTGTTTAAGCAGGTACAAAGGTAGTTAAATGGGGAAAAAAGCCTGTTTATTGCCTATAAACAAAATTAAATGTCATATCTGGTAGGAATGTGTATAAATTTGACCGTGATAGTTTAACAACCTGACAAAAAAGCTTGATTTGCACTTAACTAACCAAAACTATTGTCATTATCATCCATAATACCAATAATAAGAATAAAAAGAAATAACAATACTCTATATAACAATTCTATATAACAAAAATAATAAAACAATGCTTATAATGTGTGCACATGGCAATCCAGTACAAAATTGGATATGCTTTTTTTACATGCACATTGATATAAACAAATGCTGCAACTGTTTCATGCTCCATTTAAAGACATATTAACACTGTGCTGTTGTTTTATGCTACTGACACCACCCAAAAAATAAACAATACAAAACACAGCCAGTGCAGAAGCATCTCATACATTGCAATAATGTAGCGTTTAAATGTTATTTTAGATAACAGTCACACCACACAAACACGTCATTCTACTATCGGAAAAAATAAAAATGCCATTTTGTTCACGTTCACGTTTCATTCTTTCCAGTCCTAATTTTAATAATATAAAGTTTGGTCGGTAGGGGGAGCAGTGCACTCGCTGCTAGACCTCAAACTCTGCCTACGAGCACAGCCATTGGCTCATGAGCCACTGAACGCTGTCATTTTATTCTGAAACATCTGCATGAATTAGGGTGTGTTTTATGCGAATGATATGCAAATGGGGTACTGTAAGCTAGCACTTGATTTCATGCACTGAAGCTGATTCGTCATTTGCGCTAAAGTCTCTGCATGTTTACACATTGTATGAAAGTGTCATGAATCAGACACAGAGTACTTTGCATGTCATTAAAATCAAATCTGTGTTCTTTTTATGCAACTTTGAAGAATAAGGGCCACTTGTTTTACCCCAAAGAACTTCAGAGTTTGTACATACCTCACACTTCCCCAGCCAATACTGCAAACCTGTCGGACATTTTGGTGTAATTTAGCTAAACTATCTTGGAACTCACTGCTATGTTAACATAGTTACTCAGTACTTGCTGTTTGTACCACATCCTTATCTAGTTAATACCTAAAACGTAAGGGACTGTAAAAGAAAGCGTTGTTGGACTAAACAGTCCATGTTATTTTTCCACTTCACAATGCTTGACAGCTGTGCCTTGTGGCATTTTACGTCCTAATTTGCATGCAGCTTTGAAAGTCAAATTAGAATCCAAAACATATATTTGTCGTTGCTGGCTTTGGTCACTGTTTTAGCTGACATACAAGCACACTGCACAAGTCATAATAATTGGCTCTAACATTTAACAACAGTTGAGATAATTTATGTGAAGCAAGACAAGAAACAATCCGAGTAATATTGTTATTAGTTCCCAACTACACCTACCTTCCACATCCAATAAAATGCTATGGCTGTCTTGCTCAGATGATGACACCTGATGCCAGATAATGCAAAATGCTTCCATAGAGACACAATAGATGGATGATAATCAAAGGTTTACATGAATGACATATGTTGATCAACATACCTTAGCCACAGCATTTTATGACTGATATTTAGGTCTGAAAGTTTGTATTGTGATAGTTGGCTTGATTCAAATTGTAGGAATTCTTTAAAACTTGGCTTAGTTTGGTAATGATCGGGTTATTGATTTTAGAATACTTCACTTAGAAATGAAATTTGGTAAATGTAGTAGTGACAAAATGTTGAAATACTGCCAGTTATAAATCTTGCTAGAACTGGAATTGTAATACAGAAGAAAAATATATTTATAGATAATAAAATTATAGAGTTATAAGATTTAATTTCAATATTTTGGTCAAAACAGCTGATTGGTGTCAATCAAGATGACAGTTGTGTTGTATTTCTGACATCTGAGAGCTGATTTTATCATTTTAGACCAGAGAAATTTATGGCTAAAGGGAAATGAGGCCAGTTTTGTGAAACAGAAACTTAATTTTAAAAAATGTTTCCTGATTCTTTGTACTTGTTGAAAATGAGTTGATTTGGAAGCTTTAAATGTAAAACTACAGAATGTACATTTGATTGCTATTATTTTTCATATCACCTCTTTGTTCCCTCAATATAGCCCATATTATATGATTTTCATCATAGCTATCTGTTTTTAGTTAATAAATAACCAGTTTGTATAATGAAGCTTGCACATTAGATATGGTAATTTTGGTAGCTTCATATTAGCATTAAATCGATAGTGCTCATTTTGCTAATACATCATCAACAGCATCCACACATGTGGCCTTGCTGAACCATCTCTGAACCATTAAATAGCTTCAAACTCATTGAGGCTGTTTATTTTAATTTCAAGTTAGTCTGCTATGTTTAGTGCATGGGTAGAACCTTGGTGTATACTTAAGGTTTGGAGCAAATTTGCTGCCCTAAGTGACGTGGACTGTAATTAAAGTTCGGTATGTGTGTGCGTTCATGTTCGGCTAAGTGCATGCATGTTGAGCCTGTGCGTACAAGTGCATATGTGGCCTGTGCAGCCATGCCGGTATGGCACTGTGTGCCTGGCACTGTCTCTGTGCTTCCTGCCCAATTTCATGTAGTAACAGGCAGCCCCAGTAGGGCCCATGTCACCCTCCGTATGCTAGATAGTTATTAGACACAACTCTCTCTGTGGTCGCCAGGCACATCAAACCCAGCACGTCGTTCAATCGACCTCATTTAACTTCTCTGCCGTATCCACTGATGTACCCTACTTCATCATGAGCCACACAAAAAACAAACATATGATCTTCATTAGATGAAAAAGATGGAGGCCACCTATTTGGTTTTATCCACTTTTATTTTGCAATATGACCAATAGTTTATCATATTCAAGTGTGTATGAAAAAAGTTAAGTCACTGGTTTATTCTTTTAAAAAGCTAAATACAATAAGCATTGGATCAAGGCACATACAAGACTGGCCAAAGGGCGTATATGCACTTTGGTCTTCAGTTGTAAAGAACAATTAACTTTCAGTTGTGGCAACGTAAAAGTGGCTTGAACTCTGGGGAAAAAAAAATACAGATAATAATTATAATATGAACAAAAATAGTTGACACTTCGTCTTCCAAGTAGAAAATGAACCCATCTTATTTATGCCCAGCTTATACTTATTTTCAAGTGCAACATTTACACTCACAATTGGTTCACTACTGAGAGATATCACCTCTGCGGTTTCTCCCTATCGACTGGAGCAAGTGAGATTGGGTTGTTGGCCTGTCTCTTCTAGTGTCACTAAGTAACAACCTCTCGTTATCTCTGTGCTTTGTTGGTCCTATGCCGGACAAGCTTACCCAACAAAGGAACAGCATGCTGGGCTCTGTGCTATGTTGCTACTTCTCCCAGGAACAAAAGAAAGCAGTTTATCTCCACAATCCAAGCATAGTGGAGACTTAATGCCTGGCAACACTGTAGAAATGTCAACTAAGATTTCTAACGAACTCTCGAGGTTTTGCGATACCGCAACACACCTATTCCTGCTGTCTTCTACCCATTTAATCAGCTGTGCCCTATATTCCCGTTGGCCGCATTTTTGCCTTTTATCTTTTTAACTGAGAGTCACGTAGTGAAAACTATGACCTGTGCTTATTCTACAAGGTTCTCTAAAATCTGATTGTTCAACACAGCAATGAAAACCCACTTTCACAGTTGACAAGTCATATCTCAGTAGAGCACAAAGATTTTAATTGGTCTGAAACCTTAAGCAAAGGATGTACAGTACAAATTACTACAAACCTCTAAAATATAGAATTGCAGTTGTTGACAGCACACACTGAAGGCTCAGTGATGGCCTGCAATTTTAGCCTTTTTTTTTCTTTTAATAAACTGTCCTTAAATATAAATTATATGGCAAATGTACAGAACATTGCTTTCTCAGTCTTTTCAATCCAGTGTTTTGTAAAAGACCGGCCAGTCCTGGAGTCAGTCATTCGTAACAAAATGTCTTTTAAACCTCCACACACTATCATGAATGGGAGTGGTCCGAGTCTGGTATTCCACTGTCTCTGTAGCTTCTGTTGTTGATACTGTTTTCACTGTGTGGGCTCTTGTAAAGGTTTAAACCATTAGGTGGGAAAATTGTGTGTATTACAAACTCTTCCTTGGACATGGGCATGTGATTTATGGGTATCATTTGAAAAGAAGCCTCTCTAATCTCCAAGATGGAATTGTCCTTCTTTGTTCCGGCCTCAGCGTAGTCATCCTTCCTCCTGCGCCCTTTATTGTACGTGCAATTCCTGGAAAATAAAGAACCATTCCTGTGGACGTACCAGCACACCAGCGCCAGCATTATTATGGCCAAGAGTGCTACGGCCCCTCCAATAATAGCAGCTAAAGGCAAACTTGAATTTTTGTACGGCTCCTTCTCTTGCTCCCTGTTCAAGGTTGTAGTGGGGTTGTATGCTTTTAGGGAGCCGGTTTCCGTCTCTATGCAAACGGGCGTCTCATCTGACAGGTAAATATTGCTGGTCTCCATAGGAACCATGCATATCCGATAGGAGGACTCAGGCTCCAGAGCTGTAAGCAGGTACTCCGTTCTGTCCCCTTGTACAATGGTCTCCGTGATGGATCCAAATGCAGGGCTGTGCCCCAGCTTCAACCAGCTGAGGCGCAGGGCGGTCATGGGCTGAGATACTCTCCAGGATATGTGCACAGTATCTGGACTACTGGATTTCACACTGATTGTGATAATCTTACGACTCGGTGGCGTAGTGCTGCGGTAGTTTTTACCAAAATCTGGACCCTTAATCACTGGTCTTTTAGTCACATACAGAGGCCACTGAGGTCGAGAAGGTGGCAGTGTGTTGGAGACTGTGCTGGTTTCATATGTGGGCGAGACCTCTGTTTCAGAGCAGTCAAAGAGCTCTGTAGATAGATCCTTGATGGCCATCCCTTTGACCTTATCAGGGCCTTGGCACATGAAGCCACGCACATTGACCTTACCTGGCAATGAGCGCAGCCAGTCACGCACCCACTTCATTCTGCAGTTGCAGTACCATGGGTTGTTGCGCAGCAGCAGCTGGGTCAGGTTATCTAGGTCATCAAAGACCCCCATAGGCAGACTGGTCAATTTGTTGCCTGACAGATCCAGGCGGTACAGCTGTCGCAGGAAAGCAAAAGCACCTGCTGGCACCCGGTCTATGTGGTTGTCCTGGAGCTGTAACTTCTCAAGGCTGTTGCCTGGCAAGTTGGCAGGTGGGGATGTAAGGGAGTTCCGCACCAGTGAGAGCTCAGTCAAGTTGATCAAATTCACAAAGGCCATTTCCCCGATGCCCCTGTTATTCAGGAGGTTGCCGTCCAGCACTAGGCGTTTCAGGTTTATAAGATCTTGCAGGGACACCTCAGAAATGGAGGAGATGCGGTTGTCATCGAAACGAAGCTCCTCAATGGTCATGGGCAGACCTGCGGGGATGGTGCTCAGGTGATTGCGTGAAAGGAAGAGCAACCTCAAATGGTTGCTGTCCCGGAACGCTCCCTCCTCAATGCTGACAGCCGACACCGAGTTGTCGTCCAGGTGTAATTCCTCAATGAAAGGAATCTGCGCCAAAGACGCGTGAGTGATAGTCCGGATGTTGTTCTCCTGCAGATGGAGTTCCTTGACATTCAGAGGAAGATTGGTGGGAAACTCATCCAAGTTGTTGCAGTACAGGTAGATCTTTTCCACGCTGTTGAGCCTCCGCAGATCAGCAGGAATGCCTGCGCTCTTAATTCGGTTGTTCTGCAGGAAGAGAACTGTGGCATCCTCTGGGATGCCTGAAGGGATGGAAGTCAGCTCCCGGTCATTGCAGTAGATGAAAGTCCCATCACAGCGGCACTGTGATGGACAGGAAGCTGAGGTCACTAGCGGATTGGCTAGGCCCAGGAGAAGCCCAGCTCTGACGAAGAAGACGAAGAAAGACTTGTATTGGCATGCCATTGTTAATGTCCTCTGTTTGGTTGTCCCCCCTGGAGAAAAAAGGGAAAAAAAATCAGAAGGCGTTCTGAAGGAAAGGCAAAGTCCTTCTGTAAATAATTGCAGTCTGTGCGCATTCTGCCTCAAGCACCTTTTCATGCTAAATGATAAAATTTAAGACAAATGTTACACCATTACGGCAGCTGAATTAGTGAGAAATGACTGAGGTTTCCAAATGAAAAACAACATGCCTTCTTCATCTTCACTGAAATTCGGTATACCCTCCCAAAAAACATAGAGAAAGGGGAAATGAGAACTATGTAGGAGTTTCAAAATAAGTCTAATTAAAGTGGAAGTCTATTCCCAATCAGCCATGGATGTAGATAACAAATCCTTAAACCCACAAGCTTTCCTTGAATGAAATGCCTGTGCGACTGGTTTTATCTTTTACTCTGTGTAATGCAATAGAAGGTCCTTGTTGCTGTACAAATTTCTGCACTGAGCCACTGCATTTCAAAGCTGTCTTTCATAGTAGCAGACTGTGCCGGATGAACGAACGTGGATCTTTTTTTATTAACTGTTGAAAAACCTCCTCCTTTTCTTTCTTCCCCTGAGGATTTTTGTCCTTGTAGGATATACTAGATCAGACCTAATTTATAAAAACTGTGAAACCTCATCAATCTACAAAGGGATCCCTGCTGTATTCTTAGAAATAATCAGTATCGAGCTGAACTAAAAATAATCAGTATTCCTAATGCTAAATATATCATTTAGGATAAGTTCTCTGGGCTGTAGTTTGGCTAGCTTTTTTTTAGTGTTATCTGTGGTTTGTGAGCTCATTTCAGTTTTTGCGATTGAATGGTTTTGGGAATGACTGTTTTCACTTTTGGCCTAGGCGTTTTATTCAGTGACATTTGCATCAGGGATTTACCACAGTGCAAATAAACAAAGTTTTATATGCCTATTTAGGGAATAAGGCTTCAATCTGTGCACAACAAAGATTCTAAGAAAACATTCTGACAGCCATGAAATGGATGAGTGATGGAGCTTTTACAGATTACAGCATTAATTAAAATCGAAGGCTTTCTGTTTCAGTCTACTCCTTATTTTTTCAGTCTTAAAACAAGGGTTCAGCATTTCTTTTGGTAAATTATCAGAAGCTGCTAGAATGCACGTGTTGCATTAGACTCTGTGGAATAGTCCAAACAGCTGTCTGGTTAATTAGATGTGGAACATGATGACCAAAATAATCCCTGGCACGAGTACAAATGACAAGCAATAAATAAATACACTATGTGCTTTGCTGTAGAACTTGATGCACAAACTATTTTGTCAACACAGTATGCTTTTGTTTTTAATTATTTGTAATACTGATTCATCTTTTCATTTAATATAATCTCCTTTTCTGCACACATCTTCCTAAATATCTGAATGGTCACTTGAGTAATGGGAGCACAGCCATCCATATTTGTCATACCTAATTTAGAAGAGCCAGTAAATCCTCTGCTTCCACCCAGAAATCCAATGATGCTTTAAGCTCCTCTTTCTTTTTGCTGTCTCAAATTTTTTCTTGAAGCCGTCGGAGTCTCTTTGGTTATATCCTGACCCAATTGGTATTTGCCGAACTGATCCTTGTTTGTACTGCTGACCTCCTGCCTTGTAGCACAGTGTCCAACAGTTCATGCCATCAAAGGATTTGTGGCAGATAAACCTATAAAGAAAGAAGCGGCTCCAGTTTGACTTGGGCCTCAAGCGCAGTGCTCCAGAGCAGGCATGCAGTTCGGATAATTAAAAAAAAGAAAAAAGAAAAGGGAAAAAAACAGACAGAAGGAAAGTCCGGTGCGTGGAGAATCCTTTTACTTTGTGGCGCAGCGGCTGTGACCCCTAATTAGACCCTTTTGTGAGTGTGGAAGACTCCTCTGTGGGAAGGGAATGGCTCCTGTCTGTCCTGCGGCAGACTGGACATGGCATCGAGAGCCCAGCCGCCCAGTGCCCGCGTAGTCTGCAAGTAAGGCAGGCTCAGATCCAGGGCGGCTCCGTTCTGAAGCCTCGCCTTACGTTTTGTCCCAAATCGTGCTCCTCCACTCCTGGCAGAGGCATGAATAATGTATCCAACTTGCTCTCCCGTCTCGGGAACCTGCCCTCACACCGACAGACACTTACTCCCTCTCATGCGTCTTTCTCCTACAATTCAAAGAGAGAAGAATTAGTGTTTAGTCACGTCTACAAGTGTACAAAGCCAGTATGGAAAATCCTTTTGAAATCATGTGAAAATTGAAATTTGCATTGGTCCAGGCCAAGCAGAGTACCGTGTGGCCTTGTAGGGGAGCTACTGGCTATGCACGAGTGCACGAGCGCCAGGGCTGAGACTGACAGCATCCAAGACAAACGGTAATTGGCTGCTGTCCTTCGAACATAGTTTTCAAGCCATCAACACTACAGTGCTTGCCATAAACAAATTGTTCATACAAAAAAAATTAAAATCAGGTAGCCACACAGCTATATTTCTCACTTAATCATTTTGTCTTAATAAGGCACTTTTAATTTTTGGAAAAAAAATTTTGGACGATGCAGGAAAAGTAAGCTACACATAAATGTACTCACAATATCAGATGGTAAGAGGATCTCTACAGCTTATTAGGTTTCTAGTTTTCTCTTTGATGACATGCATCCTTTCTGAAACCCAGTGTGGAGGCTTTTGAGGGTTTAACAAGAAAAACAACACCAAGAACAACAACAAATATCGTTCTTCCGCATCACCAGCCTCTGCCGCCATGATTGTGTTCAGTGACCTGTCAGCCTGCGACCCCAACAACCCCTCCACTGCCTTCTCTAAGGAGACGGGGGAAAAGAATGCCTTTGCATTCGAAAAGCTACAGTGGTTGAGGCCCTGTCACAATGGGGGGGGCTGCTGCCTCCTGCCTGGCTCAGTGCTTCTGATGCTTTCAGGTTTCAAAGTGGCTGGTGTAGCGTTAAAACAAGAAGACACTCCGAAAAGTTGAGCGAGAGTGGAAGTGAGGGGCTGCACTCAACATATAACTCTGAAGGCACTCCAGACCCTTCTGCCTGGCCCAGCAGCGCAGGATAAAACGCCCTTATGCTGCTCAAAAATGTATATGGCAGATGATCCGGAGCTCATCTTAGGAGTACTCATGAATATCCGAGTAGGAGGCTCCTTGTCCGTGTCACCTCCGGTGCACCCGCGCGAATCCCTACCTCCTTTCCCCTCCTGCCGCACCTTTGCCTGGCCTACTTCCCACACCACCAACACTACTTCCCCCAGCACATGGGTAAAAATAGACCTCTCCCCCCACCAAACCAAATGATACGCTACAATCCAGAACACAATGGCTTGTGCCCTTGCCCGAAACCCTCCCCAGCAGCCTTCTCATGGTAACCTGTGTTCTGTAAAACACGAGAGAGCACAGCTACAAGCATCTCAGACACTTAACTATTGTAACCGATGACATGGAGAAGATTAGGGAATTGAGAGCCTTGTAACTCAATTTACAAGCCTGGGCCTATGCTGTCTGATAACACCCAGTCTTTCTATTGTGCCAAAGCAGAGCCATGAGCCTAATATCGTATAGATTAGAGTGGACTTGCAACAGCAGATGTGACCTTACTTTAGGAAAGAAGGGTGATGTAACAGAGAGTTTTTGCGCAGACTGTGCAAAGCTTTGTATTTAAGATTCTTATTCTCTGCTTATAACCCTAAAACCCATTTTAGCAGCCTTGATAAACATAAAACCAGGAAAAATACAATATGTGGATAAACAGTACAGGAAAAAGTAATCATGAGAAATGAACTTTATGAAAGGTTGTTTAAAAAAAACATGTTTTCTGAGTGGATATGTGGTTTGTAATTTGATTTGCCACAAAATGCCCCTTTTTACTGTTCTGAAAAGCAGTACTATTGATTCGTGCAGTAAAAAATGAAAAGGGGAACGTGTACCATTTCCAAACATTCCCCCTATGAGCCTTGACAAGGCCATGCCACTACTCATGCTTACTCCCCAGAATTATGATCATCTTCAAAGTCACTGCATTTCAGACCAACCAACAGGCGAGACTGTGGCATATTTTGGCTGCCTCAGAGTCCCTCTGTCAAAAGCAGCCAGCGTGGTAATAGCCTGGCGCTCATGGTAATCGTTCACTGCTCCTTCAGTGAGGCAAGGCCAAATGACTGGCCTGAGGTCTTTCTGAAAGTGTGGACAGTGTTTAAGAAGCACTCTGCCCTTTTCTTGGGCACAGTTGCTGGGAATATGAATAGTTAGTTTGCAGAGAGTTACCAGAGGGGGAAAAAGAGTGGAGGCAGCTCTGTTTGTTGGCACTCTTCTTAACCAGGCAGTACCTGCTGAGTTGATGGGGTGTGCTAATGCTAACCATTACTGTGCTTGACCTAACATGACTGCCCAAAGCTCAGTGGATTTCACCTAAGTAGCCTCATTGTATTGTTCATTATTAGGGCTCAGAAATCTAACCCCCACCCACCCACTTCTCTTTGCTTATCTCATTTTGCTGTATTTTATCACATTTTTCACGTGATTAAACTTTTCAAAACTTTCCGAATGTCCTCTTTGTCTAACTCGCTCTTTTTAAGGGGAGAGAATGGTATGTAGAGGCCTAAGTGATAGACACTTCTCCCTATCGTTCTAATAGGCTGCCTTTTCTTTGGCCAGACCTGCTTCTGCTCTACTGCTCTTCACAAGTGATGTTAAATTGAGCATCCTGGTTTAAAAAAGAAAAAAAATCGCCTTAGCCACCACTACCTTTTTTTTAGCATTTGAGAAGAGCTCAGTGCCAGTTAGTGATGGCTACAGGGAATCCACTATGGGTTCATTTGTTCATTTAATAACTTCAATTATAAATTACATCAAAAGCAGCAAGAGTGGTATCAGTTATGTGCTCACATTGCGTGCCGTAGTGCGGTCTACAGTGCTGGTTTAACACATTACATAACCATCATCCTCAAAAAAAAAATGCAAATGTTAAATGTTTGTTGGTCATTTTTCAAGTTATTTATTATTAGAAATTTTACATCCTATTTAGGGCCTAAACTTTTCACATTATCTCAGTACCTGCACAGCTAAGAAATAGCCAGCATAACGTATCGAAGGATACATGTTTATTTTCATTTATTTCATTCTGAGGCCTTTATTGTTTATTCAAATTTCAAGTGTGTCGTCCTATTTAGGGCCTGTAATTTGCACTTCTACGTAGTACCTTTATGCCAGTAACTTTGAGTTGTTTATTATGGTTGTTTATTATTAAAATTATTATCATTAATTTCGAATTGTATTTAGGGCCTACAGTTTGTCAGATGTACTAAGTACCCTTATATAAGTAATTCAGACCTTACTGTTGTTTATTATAATTATTATTATTATACATTTCAAGTCCTTTTTAGGGCCTACAGTCACATTTATGCAGTACCCTTACAGTTAGGAAATAACTTGGATAATCACAAGACAAATATTTATTCAATGTATTCCAGCCTTCATTTGCCTGTCTCAGGCCAGGATTAAGAAAAGACACCTCTTATTCAACGGATAATGGATTCTGGACCCCATGCGAGCGTTAAACCAAACGCCTCTCTTTGTCATATTGTATCTTATATCTTAGACTAGGGCAAGGCTGATGTCTAGCGTTCAAGCAGACGTGTTTTTTATCTGTACATTTGGAAATTGAAGGAACGGTTTAAACAGGGTTTAACTGCTCATTTAAAAGCAGACCGGGGATAATTTGGAAGCCCCAGGTTTGTCTCTGGCTGGGGCTCAGGCGTTGGGAGAAGAGCTTGAGAGAGACGGGGGGTCTTTTTCCTTTTGTAAACCACTGAAAAGGAGAAAGCGGTACGTGGCAGCTGCGCTGCTTTTCCCCACTTGGGGGTGGTAGGCTCGCCTGCATCAGGCCTGTGTCTCTCCGCACACACTCTCTCCAACACGCACGCACACACACACTCACTGAGCTGGTGCTTTAATTACCACATGCGCACCCCCTGCCAGGGTACAGAGGATAGCCGCCACTGGACAAGGGCAGAAAGGCCTGGGTTGATTTACTACACTGTACATTTTTTGTTTTTGTCCATGAAGGAAGCAAATTGCTTCTTGTAAACCTAAAACTAATTTTCTTATTTCTTTTTTTTTTTTTATCTTATCAACTGGTACTCATTCGAAGGACTGCTTTCAGAACTTCTCACAATGGCAAAATATAACACACTGTAAAGCATGGACCAAAACAAAGTGCTTTTCCAATGTACATGTACTATTGTGCCCTGCGACAAAGGTTAGCTACTGACATTGAGCTATGAAATGTTTTTGTCTGCGACACAAAAGGGCGACAGACTTCTCTGGAGGCCCGAAAAAACATGACCACTTCATGTCGCAGTGAATGCCATGGGCCACCGTGTTTAGCCTTCAGCCTCCAGCCTGTGCCAACAAAAGAGGAACAAATTTGCCGTATGGCTGCCATCAAAGTGTCTTACACAGTGTCCTTCAGTGTTTCAATTCAGGAGGTTTTAGTAGGTGATGATGATGTTTTAGGAGGTGCAGATGCATCTCTTTTCTGACTAGACTGGACTCTTATAAGGGATTTGTTAACTTTGGAGCTCAGCCTTAATGCTGTGTATGAGCACAAGTTGGTGTTTATTCTGGCAAAAAAAAAAGAGAAGTCTCAGTTCTCTAATTCCATTTCAGTAAGTAACAGAGTACATGCGTAGGTCAAATAACTACGTTTTTTCTAAGCAAACATACTTTACTCAGTATATATATATATATATATAGTATATATTTCACTTGAAAAAGGATGGCTCTTCAAGGGTTCTTTAGTGAAGGCAATAAAAAATGGTTCTATTTAGAGCCATTTCATGCCTAAACAGTTGTTTGCATGGTGATCTGGGACTTCATATTGATGGAGAATGTGTTGTATATGGTTCTTTTTGAAAATGGTTCTGTATAGCACCAGAAAAGGTTTTGCTATGTTTACGATGTGAAGCTTGTAACAATAGAAGAACCCTTTTTGGTGCTATACAGAACCATTTTCAAAAAGGTAGAAGGTAAGTAGAACCAATCCCTTTACTAAAGAACCATCTTTAAGAGAGTGCGCCTCGTATCTGAGGGTGACAGAGAGGGAGACCGTGTTCATCTGAATCCTCTCAGTGCGGTTTACAGTGTGAATCCGTTTTATACTCTCCTGTAAACAGATTTAATCAGCTCTTCTCTCCTCTAATCCCGGCTTTTTTCTCTCCCTCTGAACCGCAAAGCTGTTAATTTCACACTGGACTAGCACTTCTTTGACATCGCCCGTGTGAAATCCTGCGTTATGCACGTACGTTAGGCTACTCAAAAGCGCAGAGAGACAACGTTATAAATCCTATAACTCGCGACGCAGCCTGTTTAACCAACGGTTTGGTTAGTTTTATTGTAAAATAACACACACGACGGAAAACAGCAGGAAAGAAAAAGAAGCAGTCTGGACATGTTTTCAAAAGAGAGATCGTAACATTACAAGTGGACACTCGCCGAGTATTTGCTGGGTTTTGTCTTATCCGTTTTCCCTCAGGTGTCAGGCTAGCGTTAGCGAGTCACTGGCTGCGTCCGAAACAGCATTCAAGCGTTCTAAATAGTGTGTAAACACAGTACGTCACAATTAGACGTGCTTTCATTAGTGCGCTACGGATAGTTTACTTTAATACGTGATTTTGGACGCAGCCCTAGCATCGAATCCGAGTGCTGCGGGGTCTATTACTCTACTCTGTGCTTATTACTCGTTTACAGCGTCCACAAACGAGCAGCAACGTCTATGGCGTGAAAGATGGAGCTTCTCTGCACTGTGGCCGTGAGTTGGGAAGTCCTGTTAGTTGACAGAGACGATCACAGAAGGAGAAACGCAGTGCTGAGAGGAAAATCTAAGTCTCTCAGTGGCCACAGATACAACGATAGCTGCAAAATGCTCAACAGCTCAGTTTTCTCTCAGGCTTCTTTTCACTTCTTGGGCTTAAATTCCACCCCAAACCCCCAGACGACGCTGAAGTCGGCTACTTATTCGAATTCTCCCGTTCCACCTTAAACGGTGCAGCAGTTACATTCTGGCGCCTTTACCATTTAAGGTGGAACGGGGAAATACGATCATGAAGCTGGCGAATGGGGAGCCAACTTCACCCCCAAACCCCAGGACTTGATGAGACAGAAAATGTCTCCCACTATGAAAGCAGTGTAAAGGATTTGAAATGCCAACTGAGGTGAAGGAGGAGACTAAAAACTGACAAACCAGTGAAGTATTTTCAAGCACAAACGCTCCGACTTAAGGAGATTAAGTTGCGGATTGTGGATGTGCTGGTGGGGAGAGAGGGGGGCTGCAAATGTCTGCCCCTTCTGTTGGGATGCTCATCATCGTCGAAGATTTTCTGCAGTGAATCTGGTGGCATTTTCTGATATGAAAAAAGGGAAAGGATGATGAACGAAGCAACACACTTACCTCTGATTCATTCATTAAAAAAAAAAGGAAAAGGGGGGGAAACTCAAAAGAAATATCCTCAAAAAAGAGTCAGCCCGCAGTATATATCCAGCACAGCGTTAGAAAATGCCTCGAAGTCCGGAGCAAAAAGAGAGAAAACACGCAAAAAAAGCACCAGCAAGCCCAGAAAGTCTCAGCAGCAGCAGCAGCAGTGCGAGCTGCGGTGTGTGTTACTGTGTCCGCACATGTATTCACACACAAGCGCGCGCACACATACACACACAGAGGCGCGCGCGCACTCACTCCTTGACAAAAAGAGAGAGAGGGAGAGAGAAAGGCTTGAGAGGACTCTTCGGTAGGTCTGTCCGGCTGCCTGGAGCTCACTAGAAGTGTGAAGTTGCATCTGCCTCCAGCCCTGCCTGCCTCATCCCCGCGGTTACGTCACATGGGGGCGGACCCTGGTGTTTTCCCTTTGGCCACGCCCCTTTTTAATCGCTCGCTCAGTCTCTTTCTCTCTCTCTTTCTTTCTCTGTCTCTCTCGCGCACTCCTTCATCTAAGGTTCATAATGAACGCGATGTGGTTTGTAGCCACTAGGGGGGGTCAGAGATAGAGAGATGGACAAAGGTGGACGACGGGCCTAAAGAGCTGTGTCTGGAGTGGACACTTCTCGTGCGGGTGCTGTTAGGGCCACCAGGAGCCGCGTTTAGATCAGCTCTGCTGTCTGTGTTCTTACTGTTGGACATTTTCAGGACAGTGTCCAGACTTTATAAGACTGAAGGAATACAAAAGGACAAACCAAAAAAGAACCGACAAAGGTGTACTGAGTTTGTGAAGTACTTTTGTCTTAATTTTTTTTACGTTTTTTATTATTATTTTTTTTTGTTATCAATGTTAGGCTTAGAGTAGGAATAGCTGCAGAACATGTGTACAGGTAGTTACATATCACTGTTGTCGGAAGTAAACCCTGTATCTCCATTTTTGTTGTTTTTCAGTTTTTTTTTAAATATCTGTCGCCCTTTACATTGTCTGTAAATTTCATGAAGAATGGACCAAAGGAAATGGTCCACAATCACTTGGAAAAACGCCTGGTTCCACTGACTTACATTAAAAGTAATGTGGTTTTTTCCTTTTCCTGTAAAGTTATCATTTTGGAGATACAAGGTTTTCTTCCGACAACAGCGATATCTATCTGTGTATTTATCAATCTATCTATCTATGTACATATATGTGTAAATGTATATTATTTTTAAATTCTCTAATAACGATGATATTAATCATAATATGTTTTAAATTGTATTAGATATTTCTCGTATGTGCAAAGCACTCCTTGCACAATACCAGGTCATCCCATATATATATATATATATATATATATATATATACATGACATGGTACATGGGATGACATGATGTTGTGTGTGTGTGTTTGTGTGTGTGTGTATATATATATATATATGTTATGGTATTAATTATTGATACACACAATGTATATCATAGTAAGTTCATTGTGGTAGGAAACAAACAAAATGTTGTACAAAAGTAACATAAATTTAAATAGACCATTCCTTAATTTTGACAAAGTGGCTGTTGTGTTTCATATTGTTGTGCTTTAAGCAGTTTCTTTGCCGACTTTTGTCATTTTGAATCTGAAATAACTTTGTACACTTGTCAGTGCTGTCAGTGAACACAAGCTCACCAACACCATTGTAGGAAAAGCAGCTTCAGACTTTGACGTTTCCACCTCTGTGCTTTACAGTGGAGTTAGTGCAGTCTGGTTGGAATTCTTCTCCAGGCTTTCCCGACCATCAACCATCATTTGAAGTTGTTCTAAAAGTGTTTTTTTCTCTGAAATATAATTTTGCTAAACGTTTCATGAGAATATGTTTCATGACGGAACTCTATGGAAGTTTTCCCATGTTTAATTTGGTAAAATACTTTTTTTGGGCCACTGTATATTTACGGTATATGGGACATACGTATGACCTCATATTCTGCCGTTGCATTAGAATATGCGCGTGTGTCTGTGAGTGAGAGTGAAAAAGAGGAAGAGCTGGAGGAGCTGCATGCAGTTAATCAGAGTGTGTGTGTGTGAGAAAGAGAAAGAGCTATAAATTAACCTCTTAGTTTCAGAACATGCTGTGAATGTTTCTGTTCAGGAGGCATCATGTCAACTTTACGATGCTCCTCGGGTGTCAAATTCAGTCCAGATGGAAGGTTTGTATTATATTCACTTTGGCACGCACCGCAACTACCCTTACAGATGGCTTGTGAAGACCTGTGCTCCTGGTCGCTCTAACCCGACCTGATCTGAGCGAATTACGCTAAGATAAATGCTGTGCACTCGGCTAATTAGCGTCGCTCAAACTGCATTTAGAGAAGAAACCTCAGAGTCATAATACAGATGCCCATATTGCTTTGTCATCTCATTAGCTGCCTTGATGAAAAACAGACACTTCTACTCAAGTGCTCAATCACATAATGATTATTTTCTTTTTTTTCTTCATGCAACTTACTTTGATATTCTAAACCCAAGTCTTGCCAGTAGCCTCCAACAGGGCAGGTCTGGGCTCAAGCCCTGTCTGCTTCAGCTATTACAACAAGTCTAATGGACCAGGCTTTCTTCTAGGACAGGGAAGCCCAAACTTTTTTACTTGGGGGGGGGCAAAGTGAAACATTCTAGCAAGCCGAATCAGACGTCCTCATTGGCCAACTTTGCCCTGTGAACCACACTTTGGGCAGCACTTTTCTCCAGGACATATCCATTAAGGAGCCACCATGCCCTAGTGTCAGACAGCAAGGGATTTTTGGGAACCAGTTTGGATTAACATTGCCTGGCTAGGTTAACCAAGTTCTCCTAAAGTGCTTGGGCATTTTATTCTTTACCTAGAACGCTTTGTACGTCAATGAATTGGCACTAGTCTTATGAATGGGAGTCTGTAGGCCTACTTTGTCGAAGCTTAATACACATTCTATGTGCAGGGGCATCTAGGGCTTTGGATTGATTCGCTTTTGTCCTTTTCTTGAGGCTGTTTGTTTACTAAAATGGCCGTCAAGTTAAGCCCTGAACATCTGCCAGAAACACACTTGGGACAAAGTGGCCCACTTCTCTTTTGTGTTTTTCTAGTGCTGGTTGCCCTGAAGTGTCTTTGCCCTTAAATTTAGAGTCAATGTATGACCTACACTATACCGCTCGCAGGTTCAGGGATCAATAGTCTCCATCTATAGTTTCCATCTACATCTTCTTACGCATGTTTTGACATATTGAATGAAAAGTATATAATTGCATTTCCAAAATTAGCATGAATGTCTGTATGCTTCCTTGATATTGCTCAAAAGAAATACAATAAATTATCAGAGAAATTCATTTGCTGAACAAATAAATGCAAATAGAATAAAATCATATGACAGATCATGTTTACATTAATGCCTGGCTGTAGCTACAACACATGAAGGAAAGTGACAGGTACTGACTGACTAATAAAGAAAGTAATATTCTTTAATCTAATAAAAGAACAAAAACATAATGGTGAAATTAAATTAGATACCAATGAGCATTTCCAGAGTCATTATGTTTATCAGTGCCTTTGTTTATCTCTCTATATAAAATATAGCAAGAAACTGTAGCAGGCAAAACAATGAGAAGTTGCTTAACATAAAGATTTCTCTTCATATTTCTCAGATGTAGAGAGTTTCATTTTTATGTGCAGAGCTGATGGAAACTTAATTGTCATATGTTTTTGTGAAATTTGGGCTATTTGCTTATATTTTCAAAAATATATCTCTATAAAATGATACTTATGTAATGCAAGCACTTTACAGCCTTAAAGGTTACTATTTATTTGTAGATTTGATGAACAGAGTTGTGGATGACTTCAATATCATTAAGAAAGTTGTAATGTGTAGAGAATGATGTTATATTCAAACTAATATACAAAGCAGCCATCACATAAATGAACAGTCGCACTATATTAATTGTCATTTATTTACTTCTGGTACTCTAAACTCTTGTATGGTGTCTGGTTTACATCATTTAAATCTAGATTGTGTTAATACTGAATAAAATAACAATGACTATTGATAGAACAAATGATTAAATGGTACTTTAAGTAGCTATTTACAGACATTGCTGTAAAAAAAGTCCCTTGCTTTAGCTTAATGCTAAAGGTTTCTTGAACAATTGAGAAGTGAATTGTTTTTTGAGCTGTGTGGCAAGTGACAGCAGCTCCAGGCGTCATACTTTGGGGCCAGAGGTGAAATATCATGGAGCATTTATAGGTGGCAAAGGGTCATTGCTGGACGTTTTGGGCAATTCCCATTCCCATGACTTGGGCCCTTGCATTCAACCCTTTTCCTCCAGCTTTCTTTACCAAATCTAACCTGACTCTGTCTGTCAGCAGCCTCTGATTGACTCTCAATCTTACAAAGGGTCCCAGAGGAGAAGCCAGGCTGGGTCCAGTTACCTCCGCCTCAGTGGTCGGCGGGGGGAGGAAACGAGCAGGCCGGATGATCTGCTGTTGCTCGTTCTCGTCTTTCTCAAGGATGCAATTTACTTTATCTGGCCCATCTCGATGTGTTTTGACAACAGACATGGCTTTGAGGGAGCTGCATGGGTTCTCTGTCTTCTTCTTCTGTTGTGTGTTTGGAGTGGGGAGAAAGAAGAGCTAAGTTCATTAAAGTACTTGATTCAGTTAAGTGTGCGAGGGCTTTAAGAACAGGCTCTGAAGGGGCAGATGGTGGAAGAATAAACATTATCTCCTTTCCAAGATGTCCACACTACATTCCTGAGTGACCAGCAAAGTAATGCTGTAACCTGGAGAGCTTTTTTTATCAAATATTCTTAGAATTTCATGTTACCTCATTGAACCCTAGGTAGTTTCTCACCTTGTTTCTCATCTACAATGATATGTTCAGTGACTAGTATGAAGCTAATAGTTACAAGAGCAACTGAAGTATTGAATGATGGAATATAGTTTTAAATATCAAGATTCTTTGCCATGGAAGACCCTAAAGAACCTTTCAGTGGGTGGTCCTTTAGAGAGCCATATTTGTAAATGAGATGTGTGAATGGGACAAACCTTTTAAAGGTTTAAAGAACCTTTGCATGATGTAAACCCTTAGATTGGTATTGAACCTTTCCGTCATGTGAAGGGTCTTGAAACCTTTAAAAGGTTCTTCCCATTCACAAATCTCATTCTCAAAAATGAGGAAAAGGTGGTTTTTCTATGGCATGCTCAAAGAACCACTTGTAGAACCGACAGAATAGATATCATACCACAAAAGGAGAGGAAAGGTATGCTTATTTAAATAACACATCACGTAACTGTAATGCCACTACGACAATGTTTTTTTTAATTATAGGCATATTTGATGTTTGTTGTTTGCACAACATCTGCCAACCTGTCACCATGGGTGTCATGGCGGAAAACATTGCACACAAGAAGAACATTATGTCTCCAAACATCTGAACAGCAACATTTTATACTAATAAGATGATTTCCGAAGGAAAATCAGATGGAAGACATATGCTAGCTTTGTACGTGTCTGGTGCTTTGCCTAACACAAGCTAATTAGAACATGTTGAATCTGTTTGTGAAATAAAGTGGAACCTAGTGGAACATAGCAGGGTGTTGGAGATTGCTCTTGCATTCCGAACGCACAGGCACACATGCATTCATCTGTCAACTCAACCCGGAAACATTTTTAAATTTAGGCCAGGCAATGTAACAATATGGTTTTATTACTATGATAAATGACGTCATAATATGTTTTAATATCGTAATTTTCATCAGTATTTCATTGAACAATGAATCTCGTCCATTCTAGCTCTTGCAGAGCTTGTGATGCATTTTGTGTATCTCCAAATATGCTGTATTTTCTACATTGACTACACTTATTTAAAATGAAAGTTGAAAAGTGCTGCTTTCAAAAAAATCAACTTTATTTGGTATTTTTTCCTTGAAGGTTAAAGATAGTCTCACAACATTTGAGGTACCCATTGACCGACTGATTAGAGAAGTCACTGAGCCACACTGCACAGCATCCCATTGCACTGAATCATTGCCACTAAATCAAAACAGCTCTCAGATCGAATCAGCAGCCATTGAGTTGTTATTGGGATTGAGTCACTGTTGAGCCAACGATTCACACCCTTATTAAAACACTGCCATTACTTACTTCACGTCTATTTTATGCCTGTGGCCAAATCTACAATGAGCAAGGCTGGTCTCTGCTGCCTCACTGGGCTCGATTTTCTTGAAATTATTGAATGGATCTGTCCATGAGCTCTTAAATGAGAAAAAGCAGACGGGGGTTAGATACTGGTTGCAGATAGAGTGTATTTGATTTTGCCATTATGTATATGAGTTATTATGATTCTTATTCTTATGGTTGATTTTGTTGAAAATACATTGAAACATCCTATACAGGGATTTTTTTTTCCTGCAAATTTAGTCATATTTCTTCACTTCAATAGTACCTGCTCTGTGGGGGTCCTAACCACTAAAGAACAGGGTAAAAGGGGGCTAACAAAGTATGCAGAGAAACAGATGGACTACAGTCTGTAATTGTAGAACTACAAAGTGCATCTATGTAATAAGTGGAGCTGATAAAATGGACAATGAGCATAGAAACAAAGAGGTGGTCATAGTGTTATGCCTGGTGTATGATGTGCCATAACTTTTGCACAGGCCACATTTTATGTTTTTATTTTTCCCAATATTTTAAACTCAGCCAATCTATGGTAATAGTGCATTAAAATATGTGTATGTTCTCTGTAGACTTACTTTCACTTGGAAAATCAACAAAACGTAATCTGACCAGGGTGCACTATCTAGCTTGCCCTGTTTTTTGCTATATCCTTATTATAATTATTTATTTTTTTACATTTGAAATAGAGTGAAAATATTGGTTTAGCCAGTAAATGAGCACACACTGTATTGAATATTCATAATGATTTATAATCAGTCCAAGCTGAAAACAGTGCAGTTGAATCACCACCTCCAAATCGATGCATCACAATGCATGAATGCATTTTGACACCCCTCTTGTGTGTGTATGTGTCAGCATGTGTTCTTATTTCAGCTACATTGCTCAGGGTACATGCTAGTCAGCACTTATGTGCTGTGTTGTCACTCTCAGTCAAGCACCATATGGAGCATGTAGAAGTCAGCACATTGTACAGTGTGGCTCCATTGTCTGCTTACATGGGACGGTGGCTCCCAGCTCACAGGACATCCCATTGCTGGTGGGCATGGTATCCCCTCTCTTTCTTTAACGCAGTTTCCATATGTTGAGGCTTAACTTTTTTTCTCCCTGGAGACCAGTAAAAGACCACCCCCCAACAACCACGGCGGCCTGAAAGAAAGTGACTTCCTGCCGTTTCGGGCCTAAGAACCCGTTGCGTATTTGTGCAGGACGGCCGAATCCTCACAAGAAGCCCTCTCGGCTGTTTCACCCCCCCCTTTCTTCTCCCCTTTGTCCTTTCTGCTTGTTTTTCTTGGTCTTCCCTTGTCTTTAGCAGGGGGTTAAAGGGGTATATTGATGGGGGGGAGGGAAGGGGGCTGACTTGTCAACTGCGAGGAGACCTCTGGACCTCCTGTAGCTTAATGAGCTCCGAAACAATGCCCCCTGATCAGATTAGAAAAAAAAATCCCCCCTCCCCTTTGCCCCCCATCTTTTAGGCCTATCAGCAAAGAGAGGAGATAAAAGATGCCATCAGTATACAATGACTTCCCAGTCTCACCATTTCTCTCTAATGTAGCCCGCTGGAGCGCCTCACTCACTCTCCACCCTGTAATTGGTTTACTGTTTCAGCCCTAAATCTGTAATTAGCCCGCTCACAACCTTTAAGGTATTTGCAGCCTTTTCTACCTTGAACAATGGCAGCTATTTTCCTTCATGATTTGAATTTTAAAAGAGCAAAGGCCTGTGGTTGGAAAGCTTGTTTTTTTTCTCTTTAAAGAGAAACAATATCTAGCAAACATTATCAATACCCGTCAAGATGATCATAGGCAGTTTTCTTGACTGTGAACTCAGCTTTGTTACTCATGTGTTGAGTTCAGATGGGAAGTAATGGTTAATGCTATCAGATGCTTAACTGTATAAAGGCACACATGGAAATGATAGATTAGCCCGATAAAGGAGTGTTGTTTGTCCTTGAGGACATTTTTTACCTCGACTCTGGATTTGTCTCAGGAAGAGGGGCTGTTTGCCAGATTTGGAATCCAACTGTTTAAAATGTTGATTTTACATATTTATTTATAGTAGATGTTTTGAAATTAAAACTACCATAAAAATGGCAACTGGCTTAGTATTCGAGCAACTTTCCATCTTTATCCATCTCTCAAATTCATTCTGTCTCATTTCTTATCTTTCGCCCCTTACCTCTGTAAATAAATTTAAGTGGAACTGTTATTCACAGCTGTTTAGCAGCTTTCATAGTTAAAGACTCGCACGCATACACGCCTAAAACCACAGTATTTTACAGTAACACATCTGCTGTGAATCAGTATGCTGGAAAAGAGACAGGGTAGGCCCATTGTGCATTCAAATGCAGACGAACAGTGTGCAAATAAGGGACATGAAGCCATTGCCATTTTTGCATTTGTGGTCATTCAGTGCTTTTAACCCTTAGAATATGGGAGTTAGTTATATTTTAGTCGGTAGAGCTTGTTTTACCATACTATTTAAACAAAAGTAGGAAACTGGATGTGTAATTACATTGTAATTACATTGTAAGTACGGGGAAAGCATTTACATGCACTCACATTCTGTATTGACAGGTTGTTCTACACTTAAGGCATTTTGCCATTTGCTTCTTGTCAAGAAATTACAAAGATGTGGAAAAAAGGTAAAGAACAATAAATATATCCTTTTCTACTTATGAACACACAGTATTGATTGAAAGAATCCACATTGTCGTGTTTTGTTGACCTATTAATGTGAAATAATTAACATAACATGCCTTTCTCTGGCATCTTCAATGGGTTAATAACCTAAGATCATTTTTCCAAGTTCTAAATGTTATGGTGTCACAGACACAGCTAAATGTTTCTTCTTCTCAGGTATCTTCAGAGATCACAGTGGGAAGAGCAGACAAAGAGACATAAATAGCCAGATTATGCAAGAGGATTCAAATATCAAGCACTCCACCTCTTGTACGCAGCCATTCTAGCGGCTTACCGCTGTTCCTGCATTCTGTTTCATTTAGCATTATTTATAAGTGGAAACCTTTTTGAGCTAAAATGCAAGATGCTGAGGGCTTCTTTATAAGCTCAGAAACCCGTAACGCCACCTTGATCCTTGAATACGAACAATTACCATTGAGACATTATCAACCGCATGCAAGCCAAGGCTGGGCCCTCAACGTAATCCTCATTGCCGCTAGTAGCCATTCACATACCTGTGAGGAGGAAAAGGAGGATTATTGTCGAATTGCCTCTGTCCTCTGCTCGCTCAAGCAAGCGAGTGACCCACTGCTTTGAAAACACAAAGGGGTGAAACTCGAGCCCCTCTCTCAGGTCTGGAGGTGTTTTTCCTCACACTTCTGAAACGTCTGGGTGCTGGCGAAGGTGCCTTTTCCCTGACACTGTGCCCAGGACACTCTCCAGTGCGGTGTATCAGGTGTTACTTGCCTCTTTGTCAGGTTTCAACTCAAAGGGGAATGGCAAAGGGGGTTGATGACAGAGTAATGAGAAGTAAAGTTCTGTCAGCATAGCAGCCGTGTTAATGGGCCTCTTCTTCCATTAGCCACTGTCAGTTGTCAGTTGCTGTGAATTTGTTGGCCTCAGACAGTTGAAGATGAAAGGGAAAATGAAAGGGAGAGTTCCTGCACGTTCCTCTTGGCCGCAGAGTGAAGAGCGGTGGTAGCTGTCATCTCTCATTGGGTGCCGGGACCAGGTGGGCTTGCCTGACCTGTGTCAAGTTCATTTGTAGCTTATTACTTCATCTTCAACCTTTAAGTGCATGGATATTGCCAGTTTATTAGGCACACCTACTTTGCACCTACATTCATTGGCCACTATTCGCTATTATGGCATGCTTATCCAATCAACGCAACAGCATTATTCATGAATAGACATGTTTTTGTGTCTGCCTTGATAGATTAAAGCCATTGTCTATGTAACATACAGCCTC